>NC_064625.1:182500-788928 GCF_023898315.1 Schistocerca nitens
CATAACCTAACCTAACCCAACCCAACCCAACCCAACCCAACCCAACCCAACCCAACCCAACCTAACGTAACCTAACCTAACCTAACCTAACCGAACCTAACCTAACCCAACCTAACCCAAACTAACCTAACCTAACCTAACCCAACCTAACCTAAGCTAACCTAACCTAAACTAACCTAACCTAACCTAACCTAACCTAAGCTAAGCTGAGCTAACCTAAGCTAAGCTAACCTAACCTAACCCAACCTAACCTATCCTAACCTAACCCAACCTAACCTAACCTAACCTAACCTAACCTAACCTAGCCTAACCTAACCCAACCTAACCTAACCCAACCCAACCTAACCCAACCCAACCTGACCCAACCCATTCCAACCCAACCCAACCTAACCTAACCTAACCTAACCCAACCTAACCTAACCCAACCCAACCTAACCTAACCTAACCCAACCTAATGTAACCTAACCCAACCCAACTTAACCTAACCTAACCTAACCTAACCCAACCTAACCTAACCTAACCTAACCTAACCCAACCCAACCCAACCCAACCCAACCCAACCTAACCTAACCTAAACTAACCTAACCGAACCTAACCTAACCTAACCTGACCGCATTATCCTGTTGGAATTCAAACTTCCCGCCATTTTTCTTCTTCTGGAGGCTTAGGTTAGTGGACATAGCACAAATGGACTATTTCCCCGCCAAAATACAAACTTCCCGCCATTTTTTCTGAAGGTTAGGTTAGTGGATGTAGCACGATTGGAGTATTCTTCCACCAAAAGCCGCCATCTTGGATGACCTCATACAATGTTGCCAAATCTACATGCCGCCATCTTGGATGACGTCATCGTCACCATCTTGAATAAATTTGGCAACAATGCAGCATGTCTTGGTACATAGGTTGTCCCACTACTCTTGAGTTCATTTTCAGTGGAGATAACGCAAGAAAACAAGGTACAAGCATAGAAAAGAATAGTAGGGGGAGTGATAGAAACCGATCAGGTTTTAATAATAATTTCAACGGTAATAATAACATAGGAAAAGGTAATGGTTTTGGAAGGAGTGGTAGTCGACCATGGGACAACAATAATAACTATGGTTTTGGTAACGCATAGAGGGCAAATAACAATTATGGTTTCAGGCGACCGAGGAATTATCATGGGGGATTTGGTCCTAGAAACTACGATGGTAATTAAGATCCGAGATACAGTACCCGTGCAGACGAAGGCGGCAGGTTTTAGAGGTTTTCAGCAGCAAAATCTAGGTTATTCAGGTGGAAGTGGAATGGCCAGAACGCAGAAAGATTGGGAAAATCACACTTCAGCGGGACAAAACATGCGAAATGAACCGATAGAGGAAGTCGAGGTGAGGCCACCAAACCCCGGTAAAAGACAAAATTGACGAGATGAGAGGTACGAAGACCAGTCACAAGTAATTCGATCGAACAATGAAGTTAATTGTATAATCAAACAGGTAAATAGACTTGGTTTTGATAAGCCAGATTTTTATGTAGGTTGAAGGAGAGATAGAATACAGAAACCAGCACGCTGGGATTCAGTTGACTGGGAATCGACCGACGATGATGAGGAACAGGAGTCAGAAACGGTGAATAGAGACAGTAGCACAAAAATAGTTGATGATGGCCAAACTGTAGAAGATGTAGCGCGTTTATACGAAATGGAGAAAGTAATACTATGCCAAGAGGATAGTTTACCGGTGGCAAAACCTATAGTGATACCTAAGGCAGATAAAAAATATATGTCCGGGACATATGAACAGGTAATAGTCTTTTGCATGTGTAGAAGCAAAGAGTGTATTGAGCACCAACAGATCTGGAGGTTTCGGATGCAGCGACAAATGTAAGTATGCCTCTGAGGTATCGACCTTAGTTCAACAGACAGTGTTCTGTACCTTGGAAAACAGATATTTTGGGTGGGGGAAGGGAAAGTATCAGCGATGACCTTGGAGTTCACTGCCTTAAAATCACCACACAGGAAGAGAGAAACTTTCGGTTTTTCACGATTACAAGAGATGAAGTCCCTTGTCTCGATGAGAGTTTGTTAGTCAGTTAGTCGGTTGCGTGTTCCATTGATCAATACAGTAGCTGTTATGGTGTGGAACGTTTCAAGTGCACAAGAAATGCACATATGAAACAATATTACAATACAGAGGTAAGGATTAATATTTCTATTATTTACCCCACTCCCTCAAATGGCACAAATTGCATATACTATATTTATAGATTTATTTATTCATATTCAAGAATTCATCTATGGTATAGAAGGAACTGTCAAGGAGATATGATTTCAATTTATTTTTAAGCTATTACTGCTGTCTGTCGGACATTTTATTTCACCTGGTTATTTGTAAAAAATTTTTATAGCAGCATATTTTACCCCTTTCTGTGTCAAAGATAGGTTGAGTAAAGGATAGCGTAAGTATTTCTTTTTTCTGGAATTATAATCATGAACGTCACTGTTGTTTTTAAACTGGTCCATGTTGTTGAGAACAAATTTCGTTAGTGAGTAAATGTACTGTGAGGCTGTTGTAAGAATTCCTAATCTTTTGAAAAGATGCCTACAAGATGTGCGACTATGAACACACAATATTCTAACCACTTTCTTTTGAGCAGTGAATACTTTTTGTTTAAATGTTGAGTTACCCCAAAATGTTATTTCGTATAACATCAGAGAGTTAAAGTATGCAAAGTATGTTAGCTTACTAATTTCTATATCCTCAAAATTGGCAATTATTCTGATAGCAAAAGTTGCTGAACCTATTCACTTTAGAAGATCCAAAATGTGAATTTTTCAATTAAGATTCTCATCTGTGTGTACACCCAAAAACTTAGTATGCTCTACCCTGTCTACTGACTTCTGTTGATGTGTTATATTTATTGAAGGAAATGTACTTTTTGCTGCAGAACATTGGATGTACTGTGTTTTTTCAAAGTTTAGAGCAAGCCCATTTGCAGGAAACCAATTAATGACTTTTCCAAAGACCTTATTTGTATCGTTTTCAATTGGAGTTTCTTTTACTAGATTAATAATGATTCTTGCATCATCAGCAAACGCTGTCATTTCAGCTTCCTGCTTCAGATAGGAAGGGAGGTCGTTCACATATATCAAGAACTGGGGTGGTTCCATGATTGAACCCTGTGGAACACCTAATGTAGTTTCACCCCATTTAGATGAAGTGGCAAACTTTGGTATCCCCCGTCTTGTTGATCGGCCTGACAATGGCTTATTTTAATCTGTCTGGGAAAATACCTTGACTTGAAGCATTACATATGTGACTCAAAACATCATTATATCTTATTAGAGATGTCATCTACACCAACAGAACATTTATTTTCCAAATATTTAATAATTTTACTTATTTCTCAAGAGGTTGTCAGGTGAAACTTAATCTTACTAAATTTTTTTCAAAACAGACTCTTCCATGTACTGCCTGGCTTTTTCTTTTGAACTGTTCACACTAATTTTTTCTCCTACACTTAAGAAATGGTTGTTAAATACATTAGCTACTTGTGTACTGTTGGTTAGGATGGTCTCGTTCTCCTTAATAGTAATACTACCTACCCGAATGGTTACTTTTCCTGTCTCCCTCCTAACAATATTCCATATTGATTTTATTTTATTGCCGGAGTTGCTAATTTCTTCTCTAACATACATATTTCTTGATTTTCTTACAACTTTTCTCAGTATCTTACAATAATTTTTATAGTGTAAAACTACTTCTGGATCTTTACTAGTTCTTGCTGTCTCATAAAGTTTTCTTTTTCTTCCTGAAGACACTTTAAGACCTCTAGTAATCCAAGGTTTCTTTGAAAAGCGTGTGGTGTTACATTTAGTAATTTTCTTTGGGAAACAATGTTCAAAAAGGGATATAAATTTATCGAGAAATATGTTGCATCTATCATTAGCATTTGGCTCATTATATACATCACCCCAATTAACATTCATTAAGCTTTCTTTGTAGTACTCTATAGATACTGGTCTGAGCGATCTTACACTTTTACTTAATGGTTTCCGAACTGTACACCCTGTTAGGTTTTGTAACTTAATCAGTTGTGCATCATGGTCTGACAATCCATTTACCACAGGGAAGGCATGTGTTTGTTTTACATCCTCTTTCTGTACAAATACATTATCTACTACTGTGCTACTGTCTTGAGCTATACGTGTAGGGAAACTGATCACTGATTCTATGTTGTTAATAACACTTCTAGTTCACTTTTCCTCTCAGAATTATTTAGAAAGCTACATTGAAATCATCACAGATTAATAACTTCTTCTTTTTGTCCGACATACAACATAATAGGGAGTCAACCTTTTTTATGAATACCTCCTAGTCCCCTAATGGGGACCTGTACACTGTTGCTAATATCAGTACTACATTATGTAGCTGAAGTTCACATGCACAAACCTCGAAGTGCTGATCACCACGAAATTTCCTTACTTCTACAGTTTGTTTTATGAAAATGGCAACTCCTCCTTTATCCATCCTGGATGTACAAGTGTAAGATGCTAAATTATACCCACTTATACTGACACTATCCATGACCACAGTTACATGGTGTTCAGACAGACAGAGTATATCAACCTCAGCCTTATTTTTGAGATAATCTAAACACACTAATAGCTCATCTACTATATTTTTTATTCCCCTGATACTCTGATGAAGTAAGTTGACACTGCCCTTAGCTTTACCCCTATTTACTGTACATGAAGTTTCTTTTATTCTATTTATCTTGACTGTCATCTATCTGAACTTTGGTTTTAACCTAAGAAATTTGTCTGCCTGGAGCCAGGTGTAATGAATTTAAGATCCTCGAGTCTGTCGAGTTTGGCACTAACTGCGTCCCGCAGGACGCACGGAATCGGGTGGAGCGGCCAGAGGTAAGACACAGAGCCCAGGATGAACAGATCCTTCGTGTGGCCCTCTGTTGGTTTAAGTTCGCACTTGTTTCTACGAACTTCGTGTCATGCTATCGAGTCCGGCTGCGATTTCAGTGATAAGTGGCAGCTAGAAGTGGCAAGTAGCAACTTAATCGAGCATTTAACAATCAACACCACGTGCTATCTATTTACCAACGTTCGCACTTGTTCTAAGAACCTCGAGTCTCAGACTGGATATATGGCCCAACTACGGTTGAAGAAATGAACCGAGAAGATAATTTTCTCCGACAAAAGTTTTAAATTTGGCCTTTTAGCTAGCAAAGCACTGATATGTTTGGCCTGTGAAATCTCGGTTGTGTAGTGTAGCCTGATTTTATATTAGGTTGAAATGTTGAGAGTCGGTGAAGCCAGCGAAAGCGAAATAGAGGTTGCGGTAGCAGATTGACCTACAGTGTAGTGAAACGACTATCTTCGTGCTGTATTTGCAAAAGTTAAACGCATTTTTCACCATAAAAAGTGAAACTGTAACGTAAGTGCAGAAAACTTATAATAGATAAAGGACAAGACTCCGACAAATATTTTGATGCTTATTATGAAACTACGAAAAATGCGCCATGCGGTCCGTGGGGGGAGGGGATGTCCCATTACGTAAATTTTACCAAATGTTTAACAGCAGTGTATTCACAAGATAGACACCTTTTCAGTGCTACAATACGCAGGTAAACTTTTGTGTGCAGGTTCAAGTATTGAACTAGTTAACATGTCAATTTTTAACTAGAAGATGTCTTTTCACTGGCATACGAGCAACCTTCAAACAACCTTCCACGACTACTTCGCAATAGATTTACAAGTCCGGAATGACTTTAATAAGGGGAGAATGGAATTTTGATTATTCACTCACTGTATATTTCACCTTTACGTATCATCCCTCTCAAATCGCATAATGATTTGAATGAAAATTTGAAATTCTCAGGTTGCACACTTTTCAGGCGAGAAAGTATCACTCCCGCTGCAATAACACAGTTCACCTGACCAGAAACACCAGTTGGCAGATACATTTACAAGTGCCCGTAACATCAACGGTAATAAACAGCATTTAAAGTTGCGGAGAGATACGAGTTACCAATTCGTTAATTGCGATTCTAAACTGTGTCAAATTGCGGCATTTACAGAAATGCCTGATATCGGAGTCGTCCTAGTCAGGAGGACGAGCGGGTCCGCGACTGCGCCCATTGGCCGGCTGGCCGACGGCCGCTGCTCCTGCGCATGCGTGGCCCGGCTGCCCCTCGGGCGCACGCGCCTCTCACTCCGCGCGCCGCGAGCAGAGCCGCGCTCTCAGTTTCGATCGAAGCACCGTGCGGTGCGAACCGGCCTGCCTGCTGTGCTGTGCGCGGCAGCAGTCGCTCGCTGCGATCCGCCCAGGAGCCTCTGTGTGTGCCTCTCTCTCTCTTTCTCTCTGCCTCCGGTGAGCGCCGGCTGCTCTGCTCTGCTGTGTTGCGCTGCGATCACTCAGCTCTGTGCTAGCGCTGGCGCCCCGTCCCTCCCCGACCCTGAGGAGGCAGAAGGCGTGGCCGCCCCAGCCACCTCCGGTCGTGGCGCGCGCCTCAGATTTCGGCTGCCGCTGGCTACCCCGACTTTGACGGAAGCGCGTTGCACAGATGCACTAGGCTTCTGTTTTGTGTCATCGAATCTGGTTTATTGTACAACTGCGGAATACGTTTTTGTTCGTTCATTCTGGAGCATATAGGAGATCGTATCATCATCGTGTGTATGTAGGCAGTGGGTTCCGTGTCACGGGAGTTATCTGTAACGTATCCTCCGTCGACAGTAATGAGTAAGTGTAAAAATGGCGAAGTTAATTGAATCTGCTCAGCAGTATGCAACTCGTAAATTACAGGTTTGCCGGCGGAAGGACACATCACAGATGTGACAGCATGGCTTCTAGGATTTACATACGAAAGTCTGAAAATTACTGCATTGAGTATCGACTTCATTTCCCGTAAAGAAAACGAAACGACTATCGCACACTGATGGGCCAGCGTGTCAGGCCCTGGGTGTTAGAGAATGTACCATTATTCGATAAGGAGATTGACCGTGAAAAGCATTACTTTAGTTTCCACCTTACACGGTGGACTTCTTATTAAAAGAATGCAGGTTCTATTTGTAATGCAATACTCAAACAGAACCAATGCGTGTTACCCTTCCTGATACATCGCCTCTAAAACAGAAAATACACAGCATAGAAACATATGTGAGGAATCTATAGCCGTCTACATTAATGGCAGACACTTTCGGTAACGCCAAGTTACTATGCAGAAAATATTAAGTACAACGTTTGCCAGCTACACATGTCTATGTATTGCAAGTAAGGGCAAGCGAGAGTAATAACAGGAACGAGCTTTTTCGATCAACAAACTTGTAATGTTCTAAGAAATGGCACATAGGTTTCTAACATATCGATACATTTATCTGACTTTATTCACTTACATAAACAGCCTCTACTTTTGTAGTGTTATCGAAGCGTCTACTTCCCTGTTTATCTTACGCTTCAATGGATACATCTTATTATGACAGTATGGATCAACAAAAAATGTCATTATTTTATTTCTCATGTTTTATGCCACATCTGTATGTTAAGAAAAGTATATTGTACCTGTCTAATTTGCATACTCATATAACAGATGATAATCTTCAGTCAAATACGGGGTGAATAACAAGTCTTTCGACAAATTTTTGGACCAAAGAAGTAAAAAAAATCTAGGGCTTGTGCACTCTATAAGGCATACATTACGAGCCATGAGCATTTGTTGATCTTCGACACTATCAAACGCATCTCTTTTACTGCAGGCTTTCCATATTTTGGAAGGAGGCAGATGGTAAAAAAAGAAAATGCCCAGTAAACATGTGTGTCTTAGGAGCAATGAGCACTTGTCCTGTAGAACAGATGTGTTTCACACTAGCCAAGATGAAAAAAACAGCTACGACTCTTAAGGTAGTCACTAAAGAGCCCACGCTAACTGGAAATTTTTCCTTGTTTTGAGCCATACTATCATCTATCAAATTAAGGAAAGCAAAGAGCTTTCAGTAGAATAGACGTGTTTCACAGTATCGAAGATGAACAAGTCCTCATAATTGCTAAGGTATTCATTTTAAAGCGAAGGTTTACTGGACAGCTTTTGTCGTTTTGGTTCATACTCACTACCTTTGAAAGTTTGCCTGAGAAGTTCTGCTTCAACATCTGTAATAATCAGCTTCAGGGACAAGTGTTCGTTATTGCTAAATGATCGAAAGCCTTTTATACAGAAGTAACCAGACAGGAGTTATGCAATAAAGAAACTCTCCTACACCAGCAGCAAACCTCTGATAACTATTTCTGTTGGTACACAATATATTGATGTGCCAAAAATATTCATGTTCTGTATCAGTGCAGACAGTGGCCTATGGTTTACTACTGGTCCAGTACTGTTTCTTTATTGTATAAGTGCTGCCTGATTATTTTTATGTGAAAGACTTTAGACAGACTACGAACGGTGAAGACTTATCTCGGAGGTTGTGCTCTATATTTTATTGAAAATAATCATTAGTCGTTTATGTCACGCAACCGTGTCCGTAAAACTGAATTTTCATTACTGTATTTCACGTGGTTGTACCAAGCAGCGAAGGAAATATATATTACAATGTACGAATTATTTGAAGACACACCATACTGGGCTAAACCGTCTCATTCAATACGGAGCAGCAAACGAACTTTCTCCCACGTAATTTCAAATTTTTTGCCACTAACGACGACTGCAACTTCGTAAACACTGGCGTAATTAGGCAAGAGGTAATGGTGAAGAGACATAATTCGATAGTTTGGAAGTAATGCGGTCGCTTTCAATGAACGAGGATACAGCACTGCTTTACAATGTGCCGCTACTTTGTTAAAAGATTGGGTTCTTAGTTCTTCCGAACACCGTCGGATAACTTCCAAATTGCTGACGAGCATTTATACTTCTCTGTTCAAGTTTTCGACCGTGACATCACACGTCATGTACACAATACTTTATTGGTGACCGGAGACACAAAAATCAAAACTATTGAGGTATGGTGGTCTTTCTTGAGACCAAGGCCAACCATGTTTGCCTCGACGTATCTATCTCGGACAATATCTGTGCGTTGCACGCGTCATGTAGTAGCACAATGTGCCACATACCGTACTGCAAAGCACCAGTAGTGGGTAGCTGCCTTCATACCAGATACTGCGGTTTCTTGCAGCACCATTCACGTGTGGAGTGCGGAAAGAATGACGTGTAAAATGCCTCTGTGTGCGGTGTAATTAGTCTAGTCTTACGAGACTTTAGTGCGTATGTATATTCCTCAGGTAACTTTGTAAGTAGGTTTCCACGTCGTGTTTAACGTCTGTCTGCCCTCCAACACATTCTTTTTCATTTCCAAATCTTTCTCTCGTGCTTCTGAAAAAGCTGCAACCAATTGTCGTAATCCTCTTCGGGCAGGTTCAGTATCCAGTTTAATCATATTTGTTATGTGCCTCACTAGAGCAATAGTCTAGTAAACAATGTTGCTTGTAGACTGAATGCATTTTTGTAGTATATTATTATAATGTATCCTTCCTTCTTGGCAGATAATAAAGTGAGGAAAATAATTAAATCGATCGAAAAGTGTGCAATAACGATTTACTGTCAGTAGGAGTATTTTTATTCAATAAATACGGTAAATTAAAGAGCCGAATCACACGCATCTCCTACAGGTTTGCAGACATCATCTGAAGTGAAGTCTGTTACAAGAAGAATCTTTTGCTCTGAAAAAAAACTGAATCAGGTTTATAGATTTTCTTTAGCATTTCTCGTATCACTGTCGTTGAATTACAATCAATATTCATTCTCGAGTCTTGACGTTGTATACATCTTTTATGATATCCTTCTAGTACTGACCAATTATTTCATCGTAAGAATTTTAGAAAATGAAAAATAGTGCCTTTTACAAGATTGTTTCATTACTAATGAATCCAAGTGTACAATCTGCTTTACCTATGACTAAGCCTATGCGACAGTTCCATTTGATATGGCAACAAAGTGTTAACCTCAAGTTAATTCGACTGTTTCCAGTTGCAAATCATTCATATTGTAGTCATAGGATACTACGTTTTCACGTTTTACACTTCAAAACGTCTAAAGGTGGCACCAGGGAAGGTCTGTTTCGACTCTGGAGAAATACAGGAATACGCGAGGCAATATTTACCTTAAGACTTATCTTAGAAAATAGGTTAAGAAAAGGCAAACATATGATTATAGCATCTGGAAACTTAAGGGAAGCTCTTGACAATGCTGACTGGAACACTCTCTTAGAAATTCTGAAGGTTTTACTGGTAAAATACAGGGAGCGAAAGGCTGTTTACAACTTGTACAGAAATGAGAAGGCAATTATAAAGAGTCGAGGAGCATGAAAGGGAAGCAGTGGTTGGGATGACACACGGTTGTAGACTATCGCCAATGTTATTCAATACGTATATTGAGCAAGCACTAAAGGAAAATTTGGAGTAGGAATTAAAGTTCTGGGAAAAGAAAACACTTTGAGGTTTGGTGATGATATTATTCTGTAAAATATAGCAAAGGTCTTGGAAGAGAAGTTAAATGGAATTGACATGGTTTTGAATGGAGGATATAAGACAAACATCAACAAAGCGAAACAAGGATAGTGGAATGTAGTCTGATTAGATCAGTTGATGCTGAGGGAATTAGTTTATGAACTGATACACTTAAAGTAGTTGATCAGATTTGTTATTTGGGCAGCAGAATAACTGATGATGGCCGAAGTAGAGAGGATATAAAATGTAGACCGGCAACTGCGAGAAAAGCATTTCTGAAGAAGATAGTTTTTTTTTTAACATCGAATATAGTTTTAAATGTTAGGAACTGTTTTATGAAAGTATTTGTATGGAATGTAGCTATGTATGGAAGCGAAACATGGATGATAAACAATTCAGACAAGAAGATAATAAAGACTTTTGAAATGTGGTACTAAGGAAGAATTTCAGGATTGTTCTGTAGCACCCAGTTTCAACACCTTCTATTATTACATGGACAGATTATGTAACAATTGAGGAGGTTCTCAACAGAATTAGGGAGAAAAAAATGTGTGGCACAACCTGACTAGAAGAAGGAATCAGTTGACAGGACAAATTCTGAGGCATGAAGGAGTCACCAATTTAGTACCGGAGGGAAGTGTGTGGGTTACAATGGTAGAAGGAGACCAAGAGATGAAGACAGTAAGCAGGTTGGGATGCATATGGGTTGAAGAGACTCACACAGGACCATGGAGAGCTGTATCAAGTCAGGAGACTGAAGGAGGCGCGAGTAAAGGAACTTGTCAGTCTCAGCACCATTCTGAGATATTGTCAAGATGTAAACGTAGGCTTCCGTGCCCGTTGTAACAGTCAATAAAACTCTTCTGGGTTTGAGGCCGCATTGTCAACTATAAAATTCCGACGTTAGAAGTATACCCTGAGGGAGGCGTCCTGCAACAGTCGCCTCAAACCCAGAAGAATTTTATTGGCTATTGTCAAGATCTTTCTCAAAAAATATGCAGCATCTTGTTATACAGCTTCATTTTAGATCATATGCAAAAAGGGTGAGGCTAGTATTAACTCTCTGTGCAATCTCTTTAATATACAAGATGGACAACAAAGGTCCTATATACATGTACTATCTACACCTGGCTACACGTAACTGTGGCTCAGACTGTTAAATGGAAAGTTTCTAAATGTGTCGGGGAAGTGGACATGCGCCCTAATCTTCTTTCCTCCTGTCACTGTCCATCTCCTCTGTCCCCTCTCATTGTCCATCCCCTCCTGCTTCCCCCTCCCTGTTCATCACCTTGTATCCCCCTTCTCATCTTGTCCCCCTCACTCTACATGTCCTGCTGCCTCCCCTAATTGTCCATCCCCTCATCTCTCCCCCCTCCATTCATCACCTTGTATCCCCCCTCCTCATCTTCCCCCCCTCACTACACGTCTTCCTGCCTCCCCTCTACTTCCCACTTTCTGACCATCATCTACTCTCTCCTTCTAGTCCATCTCGTCTTGTTCGTTCTCTCTGCCCATCTCCCACCTCCATCAGTCCGTATCCTCTTGCCACCTCTCTCTGCCATTGAGACTTGGTTATTGTTATTGCAAATTCAGATCCTAAACTAGTATCCTAATTACCCCTCCTCATCTTCCCCCCCTCACTACACGTCTTCCTGCCTCCCCTCTACTTCCCACTTTCTGACCATCATCTACTCTCTCCTTCTAGTCCATCTCGTCTTGTTCGTTCTCTCTGCCCATTTCCCACCTCCATCAGTCCGTCTCCTCTTGCCACCTCTCTCTGCCATTGAGACTTGGTTATTGTTATTGCAAATTCAGATCCTAAACTAGTATCCTAATTACCCACAAATACATTTTTTGTTCGCCAACTTTTCACACACAATATATATATATATATATATATATATATATATATATATATATATATATATATATATAGGGTGAGTCACCTAACGGTACCGCTGGATGTATTTCGTAAACCACATCAAATACTGACGAACCGATTCCACAGACCGAACGTGAGGAGAGGGGCTAGTGTAATTCGTTAATACAAACCATTAAAAAATGCACGGAAGTATGTTTTTTAACACAAACCTACGTTTTCTTAAATGGAACCCCGTTAGTTTTGTTTGCACATCTGAACATATAAACAAATACGTAATCAGTATATATATATATATATATATATATATATATATATATATATATATATATATATATATATAATCCAGACGCCCCCGAAAACATATGTTTTTCATATTAGGTGCATTGTGTTGCCACCTACTGTCAGTTACTCCATATTAGCGACCTCAGTAGTCATTACACATCGTGAGACAGCAGAATGTGACACTCTGCGGACCTGACGGACTTCGCACGAGGTCAGTTGATTAGGTGTCACTTGTGTCATACGTCTGTACGCGAGATTTCCACACTCCTAAACATCCCTAGGTCCACTGTTTCCGATGTGGTAGCGAAGTGGAAATATGAAGGGACACACACAGCACACAAGCGTACACGCCAACCTCGTCTGTTGACTGACAGAGACTGCCGACAATTGAAGTGGAAGACATCTATCCAGCCCATCACATAGGAATTCCAAACTGCATCAGGATCCACTGCAAGTACTATGAGAGTTAGGCGGGAGGTGAGAAAACTTGGATTTTATGGTCGAGCGGCTGCTAATAAGCCGCACATCACGCCAGTAAATGCCAAACGACGCCTCGCTTGGTGTACGGAGAGTAAACATTGAACGATTGAACAGTGGAAAAACGTTGGGTGGAGTGAGGAATCACGCACGGTACACAATGTGGCTATCCGATGGCAAGGTGTGGGTATACCGAATTCCCGGTGAACGTCATCTGCCAGTGTGTGTAGTGCCAACAATAAAATTCGGAGGCGGGTGTAATGGTGTGGTCGTGTTTTTCATGGACAGGACTTGCACCCCTTGTTGTTTTGCGTGGCAGTATCACAGCACAGGCCTACATTGATGGCTGAAGCACCTTCTTGTTTTACACTGTTGATGACCAATTCGGGGACAGCGATTGCATCTTTCAACACGATCGAGCACCTGTTCGTAATGCACGGTCTGTGGCGGAGTGGTTAGACGATGTCCTTGTAACAAGAAACCTTCCAGCACCTGACTGAACGTATGCCTCCGAGAGTGGAGCTAAGGGTGGGCCAACACCATATTGAATTCCAGCATTACCGATGGAGGGCGCCACGAACTTTTGATCACATAGTGTATGTACCGAAAAGAATTGTGCGAGATGGAAAAGACACACTCTGGTTAGACAACTGTGTTAGGAAGTTGCAACGAAGGCAAAAACAGCCTCACCGCAAATTTAAACGTAGCCGAAACGTCACAGGTAAACAAAGTCAAAATGAACGTAAGGAGGGCTATGCCTAAAGCTTCCAGCGAATACGAAAGTAAAGCTCTTGCTACCAACTTGGAAGAAAATCCTAAAAAGTTGTGATATTACGTTAAATCAGCAAATCAGCACTCTGTGACCACAATAGCAGTGAGAAAGAATGCTTTTTCCCAACGGTGATTCACAGAGGAATATCACACTGAAGTTTCTCCTTTACACCGTCACACGAACGAAAAAATGACGGAGATCGAAATAAGTGACCAAGCTGAAACTGCTCACCAGAGGAAAGGCCACTGGACCTGACAGGATACCAGTTCGATTATACACACAGAATCCGAAAGAAGTTAAAGAACTCGCCCCTCTTCTAGCGGTAGTCTACCGTAGGTATCCCTAGGAGCAAAACGTTCGTAATGACTAGGAAAAAGCACAGGCCTTTCCTGTTTTCAAGAAAGGTCTTCGCAGAGACGCACAAAACTATAGGTCTAGATCTCTGACGTCGCTCTGTTGTAGAATTTTGGTTCATATTTTATGCTTGTGCATTATGTCATGACCGAAAATCTCCTCCGTAGCAGCCACCTTGAGTTCCGAAACCGACGATCGTGTGAAACCGAGCTGACTCTGTTCGTCCACGAGACGCAGAAAGCAGCACGTACGGCGCCCAGGCGCATTGCCACCTAATGAACAAAATACGAGCGCACGGAATATCAGACCCACTATGTGACAGTGCTCGAGAGTTTCTAGTAAAACAGAACACATCACTGCATTCTCAATACAGAGAATTCTTCAAAAGTACGGGTGGCTACTGGCGGGGCCCAGAGGAATTTTATAGGACCATTACTTTTGACAATATATAAAAATTACCTAGTACAGAATGTCGGAATTCCCGTGAGGCTTTTCGAGGATGATGTGGTTGAAGACAGAGAAATCGGTGACATAAAAATCGTTGCGAAATTTAGGAAGAGCTGCAGAAGATCGACGCTCGGTGCAGGGATTGGCAACCGACACTCAACATAAAGAAATGCGACGTATTGCAAATATGTAGACAGAAAGGCCCTCTATTGTACGTTTACAAAATTTCAGAACCACCGCTGGAAGGAATTACTTCCACCAAATATCAGCGTGAGATTCATTGGAAGAGTCCTCGGGAAATGTATGGCATCAACGAAGGAAGTTGCTAATACAACACTACTTGAATATTACAAATCAGTGTAGGACCCGTATCAGACAGGACTAACGGAGGAAATAGAGAAGAGCCAAAGAAGAGTAGCACGTTTCGTTACAGGCTCATTTAGTAGGAGCGAACACGTCACGGAGGGCTCAGCCAACTAAAGTGGCAGACGCTGCTGCTAACTCTGCCGCAAATTTTGTTTAGCATATGACGGGGACTCCGGCGGTCCTTCGAGCTTTGTTCAGTTTCAGCGATTCAGCTGTTTCTGACCGTCACTGACACTAACATCTACTGCATTATTCAGTGTTGGCACTGATATGCTCACTGTTGGCTTTTCTTTGGGATTCTTCTGCTGACTACTGTTTAATGTGTTTTGTAACGGTGCGCCAGCACAGGTTGCTGGCATTGTCAGAAAAATCGCTAAACAAACGTAGGATAAAAACGTCGGAGACAAAGACCAAGCGGAAATAAAAGGAACGATCAAAAAGTTACCGTTCGAAGAAAGCCGTAGAGTCCAGAATCGGTATGCCACATCTGGTGTAACCGCCGTGAGCACTGAGACAAACATCCCACCGACGCACGTGGTTGAAGATAGTCGTCTGGTAAAACACCGTGTCCAGCTGCGTAAGAAATCACACCGTCGTATCGGCGACCTCGGATGTCTTTTTTAAGGTACCGAAGGCACGGTAATGGCACGAGGAGAGATCAAGTTAGGTTAGTGTTGTTTAACGTCCCGTCGACAACGGGGTCATTAGAGACGGAGCGCAAGCTCGGGTTAGGGAAGGATGGGGAAGGAAATCGGCCGTGCCCTTTCAAAGGAACCATCCCGGCATTTGCCTGAAACGATTTAGGGAAATCACGGAAAACCTAAATCTGGATGGCTGGAGACGGGATTGAACCGTCGTCCTCCAGAATGCGAGTCCAGTGTGCTAACCACTGCGCCACCTCGGTCGGTAGGAGAGATCGAGACTGTGGGGCGGCGGCTGCTCGAGTGTCGGGAGTTGAGCGTTACGGGGACGTGCGTTGTCTCGCATCGCCACGTCACAGGAGTGATTTCGATCCGAGACTTCAGTTAAAAACAATACTCGTTTGTTAAATACCATACTTTGAACTCCAAAACCCATTGTATATCATCAGTCTCGCCATGCTGGTTGCCCATCCACACTAAAGTGTCCGACGTCAACGTGCAATAACCACTCCCAGCCGGCAGGTGGCATAAAGCGTGTCTAGAGGACGCAGAAAACAGTACAGTCTGACGCCCGCAAGGGCATCGTCACTGGCTTTGTCTGCCCCCTTAACTGAGTGGTCATCGTTCCTGACTCCCGTCTAATAGGTTCAGGGAATCCCCACTCGGGGACCGGGTATTGTGTTGTCATCAACATCGACACGCAAGCCGTCCAATGTGCCGTCACCTGAAAACACTTGCAACTTGGTGGCCGAACGTTCCCAAGTGGGGACTCCCTGCTATCGGTGCCATACGATTACTTCAGTTCATTGGCATTCGGACCGAGGGTGGAAGCATTTCCAAAACCGCAATGTTCGTAAACTGTCTTCGTACCGCTGTTACAGTATACCACGCATGGCAAAATGGAACTGTATAAATCGGCGCCGAGGTAAACCAGGGGTAAACGACGGCCGCAGAGCTGAGCAACTGCAACTGTGGAGCAACTGACCAGACGAATCGAGACGAAATTAAATTATCAAACTCGAGCACATAGCGTTAAAGCCTTTTGCTGAAGTCGAATTCGTAAAGGAGTGCCTCTTGCACATGTTCGATTAAAAAAATAAGAGTTCAAACAGGTTAGTTGTTCGAGACGAGCAGCTGTTCGTCGGACTGCATCATATCTGATGACATATAAAAAGCTTTTCTGATCTGTCTGCCACATTCGAAGCACTTGCCGACTGTTTGGACGATAGTAGTGGTTTGCCATACACAGTTCAGCAATTTCTCTTCGTGGTATAGATGTGAAGTGCAACGTAATGAAAGAATTATTAGCATTACAGCAATTCAAAGGTACCACAACTGAAGATACTTTTGAATAAGTGAAAAAAATCATCGAAACTTTCAATATGCAGTGGAGTCAACATTCTCAAGTTTGTTCCGATGGAGCCTCTGCGATGGTCGGTTCACGAAAAGCTTTTATTGGCACATTAAATGAAAAATTTGCTGGATTAAATGTTAAGTAGTCCAAATTAATACTTTTTCACTGCATTATTCACCAACAGAGTGTGTGTGCTAAATCAGTTAAAATGAAAAATGTCATGGATGTGATTACCTTGTGCATCATTTTATAAAGTCCCATACATTAAATCACCACCTATTCAAACAGTATTTGGACATTCTGTATTTACGATCATGAAGATTTGACTTATCACAGCAAGGTGAGAAGGCTGACTACGGGCACTATCAAATATAAACAGCTGACTGAAGTACATCAGCCCCTATTGTGCAAAATTGGTTTGCAACTGCTGATTATAGCAATTGACATATTTACTAACCCAACTTTCTATTTTAAGATTTTGTATAACTTAAACAGTGGTTCGATTCGGTCTCATTAGACTTCTAGTTTGCATTGTATTCGATTTCTTGTTTACAGATTAGGCCTCTTAAGTGATTCTCTTTTTTCCTTTTAAACTATAGCATTCTTATTAAATTGTTGCTTTTTATACAACTCTACTTATTTTTTTCAAAATCGTTGTCTACGTGAAACTTCCTGGCAGATTAAAACTGTGTGTCGGACCGAGACTCGACCTCGGGACCTTTGCCTTTCGCGGGCAAGTGCTCTACCATCTGAGCTACCCAAGCACGACTCACGCCGCGCCCCCACAGCTTTACTTCAGCCAGTACCTCGTCACCTACCTTCCAAACTTTACAGAAGCTCTCCTGCGAACCTTGCAGAACTATCACTCCAGAAAGAAAGGATATTGTGGAGACATGGCTTAGCCACAGCGTGGGGGATGTTTCAGAATGAGCGAAAGTCTCATTCTCGTTGTCTATATTTTAATTGTAATTTTAAATTCAAGCCATTTGATTAGATACACAAAATTGTATCATACCTATCGTTTATCTACTTTGAGACTAATCTGTTTCTTGCTTGTTTGATTTCTGTTAAATGATGATGGCTATGTATTGAAATTGAGGAAACCTTAATTTGACATTATCCTCCCCTTTTATAATAAAATTTTTTATGTCAATTGTAATTTAAGCAGTTTAATTACTTACAATAAAGCTTTATGATCTATAAGTCAACCATTCCCATGACTTTACTGGCATAATCCTGCATATGAACATATTTATATTCCCCAAAAATCTTAACTCTATGCATTATAGCTTTACACAATTTTTTAATTTTTTTTTCACAAACATATTAAGTTTCTAATCCTACTAATTACTTTACAAAATTCTAAACTGACATCATGGAATAGCTAAACCCTTCATATTTATCTGTCCTATAATTTTATTGAACACATTATACTAGAATCTTAACCCTCCAAAAATGTTATTATTAGGCTTTCCTAACTTAAATATGCTAAAAAAATATCAAGTTTTATTGATATTATTGATATGTCAAGATAAAAAAAAATCATTAATAAAGATCTATTGCAAACACCTAAAAATCTTCAGATTCACATATTTTTAAACACAATAAGAAGATTTCCCTTTCTTCTCGTATAAGTCTGTGACAGACAGTTCTTTCTCCTACATCTTTAAAATGGTTTATTAAAAACTGTCATTTTTTTTCTTCTTCCGTCGAATATGGAATGACGGTCGCTCGTGTGCCTCGCCGTGTCTCTGTCGAGCATGGAACGACGCTCGGTATGCGTCTCGCCGCGTTTCTGTTCAGTATGGAAAGACGGTCGGCAGAGAGAAAGGTTGCTAAAGGTCTGAGCGTGTCGTGAGAGCGTGGTTGCCTTTGTCTCATGTTGCATATGCACGTGGTGACGTTGTATTGCAGAACACTTTTTGGCAGCATAAACTTTTCTTCAATTTTCGTCGAGTCTTTACTCCGGTTCATCATTGGTCACTTCGTCCTAGGTTTCCACACGATTTGTTATCTCCCGTTTTTCGGTATGACATCTGAAGGTGCTGCAATTTGCCATAAAGAATATTGGATGTTTATATTGCTAGAACAGTTAAATTGTATTCTTGTTGATAGTTAAATGCAATAATGGTCTTGTATGGGAAGGGATTTGAAAGGTTTCTTGATCTCTTCTGGTCCAGGTTCTTCCTTCTTCCAAATCTTTTGCGTTGCATCTTCTGTTCTTGGTACATCTTGCTGTCTTCTCACTTGTATCTTCGCTCTTCTCTGGGCTGGAAATTAGGATTGAAGACCTGTTTAACCTCGTTCTCGTTTAATCCGTTCTTATGGCGTCTTCTTTGCAATTGTTGTGTATCCTTCACTGTAATCGGTTGTTCATCTAGATAGGTTGGACAGCCGTTCATCGTTTTTTTTGTTCCGTCCCATGAGTGTTCAGGGATTGTTTCACAGTTGTCGAGTTTCGTACGGTCTGATAACAGTTTCCGCTGAGTCTAAGCCTACGCTCGTCCTCGCTGTAAAATGTCCGCCTCCGTTCCGTGGACCTCCATTATCTCTTCATATGCTGCTTTGAATAGTTCGCGATGAAAGTGCGACGTATCGAACACTCTTGCAAAACCATTGTTACAACGCCTGTGTGTGGCTTTCATATGAATAAAGCTCACGTCGTGGTACATGTTGATTGTATCCAGGATGCGTTGTAGCTCTCCAAACTTTTCCACAGAGGAGTTATCCTCTAGGAACGTTGCTTCCACCAAGGCCTCTTCTATCGTTATCACGTAAGCTGACGTACCTGTACCAGGCACACTCAGTGTCCCTTCCTCTCACGCCTAACCGCTCTCCTCAGTCTTGTCGTCGATCGGGCCGCAGTGGTGCTGACTTCATGTCTAATACAATGTTTCTCTCTTAAATTACGCTAAAACTTTACAAACATTAAACTTCTTTCATGACTTTACAAAAAGTATCATTAACATTATAAAGAAAATGTATTTCTTATCACTATCTTCCTCCTTATTGGCCATACTTAATTCTTCCTTAAGATAAAAGTCATGGTTTCCTCATCTTCATCACGATGGATACTAAGAGTGAGATTCATGGTGATGACGGTTAGTAAGTTAGTGACTTTCAAATTTTACTTCTTTTTTAGTCTTCTAACTACAAGTAAATTATGTTATTTTGAAAACTTCGCGACCTTTTCTCTGCAATCTCTTCTTTTTGTCCTTAGCTCTAACAAAACTTCAAAATACACTTTATCTCTGCTATTATCTTTTTACCTTTCAAAAACCTTCTCTATTGATCCATCGCGTTGTTTTACAGCTTAAAATTTCTTTTCTCATTTGTACTTATCGCTTTCTCCTTTTTTCTCGATAGTAAACTTTTATATTCCTTTCTTCCCTCATCATACTCTTCCTTATTGAAATCTTTTCTGGGTTAGTTTTTGATCCCACTGTTCACCTCCTTCCACGAAATAACATGTTTCTTCCTTAACTGAATACTTCAGTTCTCTTTCCTAATTATTACCTCCTAACGACTTCTAATATTTATTGCCCTCATATCTCTCGTTCAGTATCAGATTGTGCTACTTTCCACAAATCATATATGCTTCTCATATTCCCCCAAAATATCTCCTCAATTATTTGTTCACCGTCCTCGACGGAACAAATTAAAAATGCCTATCTCCTACCCACCTAATTATCTGTTTCCTTCCTACTTCTACACTTCCTTTCCTCTACAAATATCAACTTCCTCCTCCTTCACACTACGTCTTTAAGAGAGAATCTACTACTATTTCGTCAAACTATCCGCATGCTGATCTCTATTTTTCTCCTTACTTTCAACTCTTTCCCCAGAACACATTTCGTTTGTAGAAGAGTTACTTTAGTTCTTATTTTCCTGTCATTTCTCATCACTCTCCCTTTACCTTCCAAACAACATTTATTTTATTTATTTAATCGAGATAAGTACAACTTAAAAGTTTTATCTGTGTGCGTTTTACTATCTTTCATACTTTTTGATTTCTGGACATTTGATACAACTTAATTCTCATGTGGAGTTACTCCTTTTTCTTTTGTCTAACCTTCGTATACTCTTAAATGACTCACATGGTGCAAACCTAATGATTTTCCTGTTTCTTGATTCATCAATTAGACTGCATTATTCTGGACTACTTTATTTATTTCCATGGGGCCTTTGTAAATAAAAAAGAATTTGTTTTCAACGCTGTAACCTTCCTATTGCTTAGTGCTAATTTTACAAAAAGTCGATGTTTTAATTTAGGTACTGGAGGGACTTCCCTTTAACTTGGGTATTACTATTGGTCTTTACCTGGGTTTGGTGGCCTCAGCTCGACTTCTTCTACCGGCTCATTTCGCCTGTTTTGTCCCACTGAAACTTCATTTCCCCAACCTTTCAACGTTCTGGTCATTCCATTACCACCTGAATAACCTGGATTCTGCTGCTGAAAACCTCTAAACCTTCCGCCTTCGTTCGCACGGGGATCATAATTACCACCGTAGTTTCTAGGACCGAATCCACCATCCGCGGCCCATCAAAACCATAATTGTTATTTGCCCTTTGTGCGTTTCCAAAACCATAATTATTATTGTTATCTCATGGGTGACTACTACTCCTTCCAAAACCATTACATTTTCCTACATTATTATTGCCATTGGAATTATTATTATTAAAACCTGATCTGTTGCTGTTATGCCCCCTATTATTGTTTTCTCTGCTTGTACGTTGTTTCTTCGCGTCATCTTAACTGAAAATGAATGCAAGTTCCCTTAGCATTCCTTTAAATGCTTGTACGTTGTCTCATGTCCTACCAACCAATGATTGCTGATAACGTAACGGTGACTTCATTGTGCACATCCGTTTCTGTTCCCCATCATTGTATGTGTTATCTAAACACTGGTTTTTCTTTCTCATTTCTTCGAAAAATCTAACGGGTTTCTTTTCTCCTGAATTTTCGGACAACTCTTTCTGTAATAACTCATACTTTATTCTATTTTGTGTTTCTATGGACCAGTATCGCCCCAAGAATGCGGATTTAAATTGCTCATACGATTGACAGTTTACAGCTACTCTATGCATGGATTCCGCTATTGCGCCGTCTATATGCCCACAAATGATGTCAAGTTTATGGCTAAGTGGCCAATGCGCTTGGTAAACCGATCTGAAATTGATTTATAAACGTACGTGGATGTAAGCCGTTCCTGCTTTCTTTGTAATGTTGGAATTTTCTGACTGTCAAAAAGTTATCATTGTCAAATTATTCTCTATCACCATAAGGCGTTTGTGTTTTCACAACATTACCCGTTCCTTCCAACTGTGTCATTTTCTCTTGTACTCGCTCTACCACATTTGGGTTTTCATATGACGTATGTGTGTCCCATTTAGTATCGTATCAAT
The DNA here is from genome assembly GCF_023898315.1 of Schistocerca nitens. Lineage (NCBI taxonomy): Eukaryota > Metazoa > Arthropoda > Insecta > Orthoptera > Acrididae > Schistocerca > Schistocerca nitens. The sequence goes on from NC_064625.1 coordinate 204,972, forward strand.
GCCGTAGTGTGCAGTCATCTAAACCCCACAGTTCCTCATGTGTCAGACTGAAAGATTCGTATATTTTGCCTTTCTGTTACATTCATTTTGTCTTGGGGTCTATAACCTGTTGTACTGTAACTTGGAAATCGCGAAATTGGTACATGTGTCACCGTAACTTGCTCTGCCTCGCGTCACTCGCGTACGTTCGGAGGGTCGGCTGCCACTCTGTTGGAATGCGCGCGTTTACCGTTTCTCGCTCCCTTGTCTGCTGTGACCGCACATCACCTGCTTCGCTCAGCTGTGTTAACTGTTCTTTTCCTATTTGCTTTTGTTTCGCTTCCGTATTTATGGACGCAGCCTCTTGTGGATACACGACTGGAATTTCATGATGCTTTCGTGTTTCCGCTACTGGTACGGAAGATTGCGCAACTGACTTGTTTATTTCCGGATTTCTGTCCATCACTATGTCGGATGATACTATCGATTCCGTTGCTTTGATACTGTTTTCTCTACGATTCTCGATACACTGTTCTAGCTCTGCACGAAGGTCTTCAAACTGTTTCTGATTTTTCGAGACTATGTTTATCGCTTTAATGCGGCTCGCGTGACACCTTTTCTGACATTGAGCTGAGCTCTTCCACGATTTGTTGCGCCTTACCAAATGTCTTACGTGCTAACTCGTCCACTGTTTGATTAACGTTAGACACTGCATCCTCAACGTCAGAACGCATCTTTTTCTGATCAGCCATTAACGATTGTATAAGCTCGCGCGAGTCTCTCGCCTTCCTCCGGTTTTCGTAGTTTTTGCTGATCTTCGCGGACTTTTTTGAACCCCGCGTAAGTTTCAAACTGGAGACTTCTTAAGGCAGCATTTGTCTCTGTTTTTAAATTTGCCGTTTCGATTTTTAAGTCTTCTAACCTTGCATTTGTTTCCGTTTTTAAATTCGCTAACCTCGCATCTGTTAACCCTGCATTTCTCTGCTTTAAGACCATAGTGAGTTGCTGCAATATTGAAAACACACTGTCTGACTCTTTGCCATCTTCACCTGTCACCATTTGATGAAATTTTGCCGTCTGCGTCTTTTACGTGGCGTTTCACCGACTTCCATGCACATTGCGGACACTCACACACATTCTTCCTGTTGGAAACTGTCCCGTTTGGTTCAAAATTACTATATTCGATCCAAAATACCGAAGTTGCTCGTCCTTTGACTCTATTTCTGACCCACTAGATCCGTTATTTGTTTGTTTTCGTGAATTGTCAGACTATGATACTAATCGTGAAGCTGCTACCATTCCATCTGCACTATCACTACGTTCCGTTCTGTGACTCGCACTCGATACTTTTTGTTCTACAGCTATCTCTGTCTTGTCAAGATCTTCAGTTTGACCTATCTGCGACACTCTCCGTTCTTCCGCCATCTCACACCGTCTCGCTAACTTCTGTCTTTCTCGAATTGCGCGAGCTTGCGCTCCCGTCAACACCAAGTTATATGATCTTACACGTTTCCAAAATATCATAGAAAGTTTCTTGGATTATTTACTCATCATTAGCAACACTGTTCACTGTTTGTGGATTTTCAAATCCAGCCCAAGAACGCCGTGAATAACTTCGCATGCACCAGTAAGGTCTTGCACAAGCTACTTCTACACAGTGACGAGTGTTCTTCTATTTCCTAATACAACGTTTCTACACTTTCAATCACACATTTACTGTATTCTGTCCACTAGACATTTACATACATTGGGTAACCTCGACACAAAACAGCATGAAATTTTTTTTCAAAATTCAAAAATTTTTATTTTTGTTACTAATTTGACTAATTGCCATCCAGGCAGACCAATTGCCATCCTGGCAGGGTCGCTATTTGTAAGATGCAATATTTCTGGTTTACTTGTTCTAGGATTGAGAACAACTGTGTAAGTTGAAATGATATATTTAATGTCGCAATATTAGCACAAAAATACACGCTTTTACACAGTTTCCAATGTGACAACAAAGAACAGCTGTTAGGATAACGCATCTCGTCAACATGCAAAAGTGAAATAATCCTAAACACAACTATATTAAATCTCACCCCTAAGAAAGTTAAATAATTCTACAACACAACAATATTAAAGTTTAACTAGAAGTTTCTTTTCGGAAATTGTTCCTACACTTACGTTATGATGTTGGTCAGTACTACGAAAATCGTCCGATTCTGGTTTAAAGTTCAGTACTATTTTTAGGATGACAATCAAGTCTACGGTGGATGGTTAGTGATGTGACAAATTGAACAAAAGATCATCCTAGGTCGCTCCAGTTTACAGTGGACGCAAACTGATGAACCAACAGTTTTACGCCTCTGTACGCGGAATTTACCTTAATCTGCAATCGTCTGTCGTTTGCTAAGTCGCTCTCTACTGTTGAAATTTCTATAAAACTAATTACATCTTTGCTGAATTTTCCGGCAGAAACTTTCCGTGTTTCTTGTTATGCGAGAGAACATGTATTCATCCCTAGTCTTAGAATGTGGCGATATACATACACATGGTTGGAGCAGCATGCATATTATAATGCCCTCTCAGTTCTCACAAGAACAAGTTCTCTTTTTGCATTACATACTGCTAGGCAAATTTGCTCATTACCGCCGAATTAAGTTAGGTGCTATATTCACTTTCCCGTTGCGATGTATAAAGCTCTCATGTTGTAAGGTGCGAATCTGACCTTCATTTATTCTGCCACCTTACAAAACATTTTCGTTTTGTAAAAACTCTAAAAATAGATCACATTCAATTTGGTTTTAAAGAATCTGTTTTGCATAACTGATCAACTGACTTCAGACTAATCACAGTCGCAAAGAGCACTTATCCAAGCATTCACCAAATCGAGTTTGATTTTTCAATGTACTTTAGCAGTACCTGAAATGGTGGACAAATTTGAGGGTATGTACCACGGCAGCAGGCTACATTGCAAAATCCTGTTGTCAGTGTTTCGTTGCATGTGGTGGTGTTTTGAAATTGACAAGTAATACCTCACCATATTGCATCTCACTACGCTGGTGACATTGGCACTACCCGTTCCGCAACACCATTGCCATTGGGGTCACACCGAATAGCTGTGCAGTACCAGCCACGAGTGAGTTTCATCATCCAAGTTCGTAAGTCTGTAATTTGGTTTCTTAATTTGGGTTCCAAACGCTTGTTCGTGGTGTTAGGCCTACCTGTCTGCTTACAAAGCCATTTGCTAAGCACCATATTTCCGATTCTCAGATCTGTAAGGGTATCTCGGACAGGTGCCAAGCAAGAAGTAATATCAATTTGATTTTCAATTTATCAACGCTGATATTTTTGAGAAGTCAACAGAAGAATGGCTTTGCAAGCAGACTGGTTTCGCCGCAAGGTTCTGGAACCTAAATTAAGGAACTAAATTACCGGCTTGCTAATGTGGGCGAAGAAACCCATCTGGGGATGCAGGGACGTAGCCAGGAGGGGGAGGTGGTCGGATTTCTTAACAAGGACCTTAAAATGATACACGTTTCTCATTTATTCTTAAAATAACGATAAACCATTTTATTCGACAATAATCTCGGAGTTGCGGGGATATAATCTTGTTAGTTAGGAGCGCCGTATTTTGGCAAACCACTAACAAGCAGTCACGTTGCAATTTCGCTTCACCCTCCGAGGTCATTTTTAGACATTTCTTCTTTCAGTCTGGACTGGAGATGAGGAAGTTACCAGGAACAGACGATCGCTAATTTTTTGGGGCACAGTGATTGTTACTGACAGGGCTTTTGGAATAAAATCTCTGTTCGATGGAGAAGCCAGAACAGTTTTGGTGGAGAAAATGCGAAGGATCCGGAATTATTCAACCTTACTCTTTCCCATATTTACTCATTTAAGTATGCATCTCTCACTTCTTGCACTGTAAGATCATTTCTGCATTAAAGACTGTCCCAACAGGCAATGCATGAGCCTAAAAGAGGAGAATTTCTTTATCCTGTGGCTTTCAGTGCCAAATACTCCAAAGAGATGCTCGGCTTGTCTTTGACGTAGCTCTTTTGATTTGAGCAGTGAGCGTGAATAGATTTTAGACCGAAGGGGGAGGGGTGATGTAGAGCGCAGTCAACTCGGATGAATTTAAGCACCCACTGAAAAAATCTGTTTGAAACGAACCAACTGTAGAGCGTGCTGCCATGCCGTACCTCTTGGCTCTCTCCTGTCTTTCCTTCTATAACTGTGTGGCGCCCAGGTGACCGGAATGGCCGATATTCTGCCATTTGATCTACTAATGATAGATTATTGAGCAAATTTTTTGAAGAAATGATCAACGCGAGTTTTGGGCGACATAGACAAATCCAAATGCATTTTTATAATATTTTATAATATTTTCCACTCCATTGCCTTGTGAAACACAGACATACTGGAAACCCAAAGTTCTACCAGCCTCAAAATAACGACTCCAGTGGTAAAACATTAAACTGCTTCGGATAAGTAACTGAGGCTATTGGTAGTGCGCACATATTTTAACTGACCGTAACGTTAGCTAATGACTGAAAATCGATTTTACTCATCTTTATTGTTACAAACCTATTCAGAATTAGAAGCTATCACAACACAAAAAAGCTATCACACATAGCACCAAAAAAAAAATGAATGGTAGCATTGCAAGCAAGAACTGAACTGACTCACAAAACAATCGAGCTAAAGAAGGTCAATAATATATCTTGGGTAAGAGAGGGATGGGCTACATCCGACAGAGCTATGGATGTATAGATCAAATCTACTATGGATTTATAGATCAAATCTATCATTGGTCTTGTTGGCTATCGATAGTTCATATCCCTTTTTCGTCGTATGACTGAAAATCAAAGTATCTTCCAATTTCATTACACGACAACTAGCTCGTGCTACGGCCTCGGTGGCTGGTATTGCACAGCTATTGGGCGAGACCTTTACAGCGGTGGGGCTGCCGGTTCATGTTCTTCAACCGGTAGTGCCAATGCCAGGACGGACCTGAGCAGTAAGGTGAGGTATTACTTCCCAGTTTAAAAACAAAAATCACATGCAAAGAAACACGGACAGCAGGATGCTGCAATATAGCTACTGCCGCAGTTGACTCCCTCAAATTTGCCCATCATTTCATGTACTATTAGCGCACTAGAAAAATAAAACACGATTTAATGAATGCATGAATAAGTTGCTCTTTCCAACTGTGATTAGTCTCAAGTCAATTATGGAAAACAGATTTTCTAAAAGCAAATTGAATGTGATCTTTTTTTTTATAATTTTTGCAAAAACAATAAAATAAAATAAAATGAAAAATAAAGTTTGAGCTGATTTTATAGAAATTTAGGTAGCAGTGCATGAATGATATTTTATATTGAAAACCCTTATGTTGTTAAGTTACTGTGTCCAAGGTTCATGTTTATCACGGATTTAATCAACGAAATATAACAAGCCAAAGTTATACTTCATTCGCATTGTGTTTTTTCGAATACTTTGCCTCAATTTATGTAGTATTGATAGCCCATGTTGGAAACAAAACCCACTGTTCTGTGTCGGGTGTGGGGTGGGGGTGCTGGGCTTAAAACACGTTGTTTCGTATTATAATGGTTTTGAAACTTTAATAGAAAGTGTCTTTTGTAAAAAGTGTCAAATATACCCTATTTTCACCCTTTCACAAAAAATCGTCATGTTTGTAACGAAGTTGTAGATTATTGAAAAATAGTAGGTGAGTGAAATTTGATATTCCTCATCTTCGTGCTACCGATCTACCGCGTACTGAGTGTCATTTTCATTAAGCGTTTGTTCTACGAGATATAAGAATCCGAAGTTTAAATTTTTTTTGTGTCGCGATTTTCGCGCCCAACTTTGATTGTAATTAGCTAGCATTGTTAGTCTGCGTTGGCTAGATTAAAACAATGATCTTTCTAATGAGCCCTGTTTGGAAAGTTTTGTAGAAATTGTTTTTTGCAAGATAAGGTCGAAAATAACGCACTTTTTATCTTTTTAGAAAATCTTCAGTTTCGTACTTCATTTATTCAGTATTGAAACATGGTATATAAATGAAATTTTGCATTTGAGAACTTTGTATCATTAGGTTACTATATGCCTATTTTCATGTTCGTTATGCGTCTAATCAACTAGAACTTTCGGTAACCAATTTTTTCGGGCGAATTTGTGTGAAATTTTGCGGTCTAATATGGTTCGTAAAATTCCTTTCATTATTATTTTTAAGAGAACGCACAAGCTTGTACAAGATGGCTAACTTTTTTCTTTCAACAGAATATTGCCCGATATGTAACAGCCTAAATTCGCCAGGAATTCAAGCTCGCTCTGCGCAAAGCAACGCGTGCAGTCCAACGAGAGACTGTATCTCGGCCAGTACTGCGTCGAAGAACGTTAAACTTTACCAATGTTCACTGGGGCCATGGACGAATGTCCACATAAAATTTCTCGAAATCCATGGTAGTCGAGGAGGAGGCCTAGTTGAGTTGACATGGAATGACCATACTGAAAATTTAACAGGATATTTTGTAGCAGATAATAGCAGAGTATGCAAAAAGGCTGAGATTCCAACTAACACTGTCTGCTAAGTCGTCAAAGCATAAAATGAACAAAAAGTGTGTACATGCGGGACATTGTTCAAAAACAAATATCTCTCCATTGGTGATTCAGTCTACCCACCTAATCTTTAGCGTTCTTCTGCAGCACTATATTTAAACAGCTTCTATTCTCTTCTTGTCTATGCTGTTTACTGTTCATGTTTCACTTCCATATAAGGATACAGTCCTGACAAATATTTCAGTCATAAGGTGGATTTATTTATGTATATTACTCAGTTCGATGTTTGAATAATAGAGAATTGTCGTGAAGATGGTTCCATGAACCATCTGCCAGGCACGTAAGTGTGATTTGGTGAGTATCCATGTAGATGTAGATTTAGATATAGATGTATTACGAATCCATATGTAATCCGTAATTCAAAACTGTAAAACAATAATGATTGCAAAATTTCTGTTTGAAAATTAATTTTGAAAATTCCGTTAATTTATCATTAATGCTGCAAGTTCTTTCTCCTTTTCTGTTTTTTTTTTTTAATCGGTCTTTCCAGGAGTTGCCATTAAGTAGCATAACCTGTGATCCTTTATTTTCAAAGTGCTCCCTGTGCATTACTTTAGGCTCATAATAAATAATTTTCAGGTCTGATTTCAGGCCTACCCACCTAACAAAATTACGTATGTATTAACGCTACCTCCGTGCAACTCGGATTCTCTCCTGGCCGTCATCCGTAAGTGTGGCAATACTAGCCCTAAGTGTGGGAATACGTTTCAATAAATCCTCTAGGCTAATTCTTCTGTTATACCGATGGCAATATTGGCCTTGGGTAATAGTAGCCGCCTCCAAAAGCGAATCTGTGTTCTGAGCAATATTGTTAATTGTGTGATTTAAAAATAACTGATGCGAAGAGACAGCACATGGCAGTAATTGGAAAGGGCCACTAACGAACGATAATTGCAATAAATGATTAACTACACAACGAATTAATTGGTTCCGTTATTTGCAGTGTTGCATCAATTACGAATACAAAAATACGAACATAAAAACTATAAAATTTTTGGGAGTATTTGTTGATCGATGGTAAGAGACAATAGACAAAAAGAAATCAGGATGAAAATTTGTAAACCGTTGCCTGCTACAAATTTTATTACATGGAAAAAGAGGACCGCATTAAGTACGAAAATCGCTGGAAACAGCAAAGGAGTTCAAAAAACTGAATTTAACATCAACCTGGGATTATAAAGTTCACAGACTGTGTGAACTGGAACTGCATTGCCACATAGGTCATTGGAGTGTCCTTGCAAAACAGAACTTGCAGATAGGCTTCAAAATGTAAGGCTGGCTCACCTGCACATGCAGAAATTGACAAAAAAAGCAGTAGAGCCTCAGTGGCCCATCAGCATGAGCGGAAATAGTAGACATCGAGAAGCACTTACCCGTCTAGATGATACAACAGCATCTGGAACAGAGAAGGCGAAGCTATTGTCGTTCTGCTAGCTTCACACACAGAAAAACGGTAATTTCTTATTCAGCAATAAAGTCAATGCCTGATTCAGGGCCGGATCTGGGGGGGGGGGCAAAAGTGGGCTGCCCTGGGCGGCAGAATTTGGAGGGGCCTGCATCTAGTGCCTTTTTGAGTTCTATTACAAGTATACGTTATTACAATGCCATTTCGTTGAAAAACCATCCCATAATCAAATCCTGGCTGCGCCTATGAAGTGCGATAGTTATTCGAGGAACCACTGTTGCGCTGCAGCCTTACTGCACCAAATGTCACGCAGTTGGCAGCAATAATCAGAATACTGACTCAAACACTGTATTAAGCTATCTGTTCTAGAAGTCCATTCAAACTATTAATACCATTATTAACTTATTGGAACTTCTTGCTTGAACGTAAATATTTTAATAACAATGTGCATCTAGTAGTTAAACAAAATTATTTAATTGTATTTGCAGCAATACAAGAAAACTGCCAGAATTTCGGCTGTCGACTAACAAAAACATTTTCTGGCTTTGTATTCCTTAAATTGGCGAGCATCAGCCGAAAATCGGCTAAGATGTCAACACTGGCTGACAGGAAGTAGTTTCGCACTAAAGCTCTCAGACATAATGTGCGCGCGGCCTACCCTCTTCCGTCGCCATTTATTGCTGGGGCGCGATGGCGTTACATGGCGTTTTCTGTTTTCTGTTGTATTGATCTCTATGGTTCTTCTGTTGTGTATTTAAATTTGTTTAATAACTGGTATAGCTGATGGACGGTCGGAAACGGGGTAATGGGGCGATGTGTAGAAAAATAGCAGAAGAGAAGAAGAAAGAAGTAAGTGAGGTGTTATCTCAGACTCGAAAATTGGATTTCTTTTTCACAAAGTCTGCTGTCAGTAAAGAAAACGAAACATCATGGAAGATTATATAATATAAATTGAATTTAGGGTATTTTGTGTAATGACAATGTTGTAAAGGAGACTTTTCTAAAAAAAAAAGTTGTTTTGTTCTCAATTATACTGTAATCACATAAAAAAATCAAAATATTTAAAAATGGTCAGGCAATCCTCAATGGGCCACTTCATATGGATTGACTCAGGTATCAATCCCTTACAGTTACTGTAACACTACCACAACAGAGAAGGACGTAAACAAATTACTCAAACTCTCAAGTTCAGTATGGATTATATATTTTTTGGTTTCAGGTGAAACCAAAGATGGCCCGAGTACAAAGGTAATAGACGACACTGTGAAGTAATGTGAAACACTACTTCCTGGAGCATCACCTAGTGTTCAGCAAAAGGATGAAACTTCTGAGTTTCAGTTTGATTTTAACGAGCCTGGTACATGGCCGAAGAGGTTTTCTGACTATGAAAGATGTAACATTATAAAAAAGAGAGCAGAAAGCGAACGTGATCTTGACATCGGTCAGCGCTATAGAGAAGATCATAATTTAAGTAAAGAGTGGTTTCTAAAGCACTTAAAAATGGGACAAAAGTTAAAAGGTCATACCTCGGTTATAGTGAGAGCAAAAACGCTTTATATTGTATTACCTGCTGATTATCTTGTCACTTAGCCTCAAATTCTGAGTCAAAATCATTCTTAGCTAAAGAGGAAGGGATTTTTAATTTAGAAAAAGCTTAGTGGAAAATTGTCCGCCCATGAAAATTCACCAAACCATAAATTTTGTTTTTACTCTTGGAAGGCTCTAGAGTCTTCTCTCGGAAGCCGAGCCACTGATGGAGAGCTGCAAGGTCAGATAAAAAAGGGGAAGCTCACTGGAGAGCAGTAAACATATACAAATGAGTTCCTTGACTTGATTGCCAACAAAATAAGACAAGACATAATTAAAGACTTTTTAGAGGCTACGCACTTGTCAGATATCAACCACCATGAGTTGTACACTATGTCAAGGCAAATAACTCAGAGGTTGTGGAAAGTTTTGTTGACTTTTTTATAGTTACAGACAAAACAGGAGAAGGTATTAGTCAAGAAATATTAAAAAAATGGAACAAGATGGGTTAAACATTACAGTTCAGAGGTCAGTTTTATGACAATGGGGCAAACAAGGCTGGAAAGTACAAAGGGGTCCATTCAAGAATACTTGAGAAGAATAACCTGGCCCATTTCATACCTTGTGCTGCTCACTCTTTAAATTTATTAGGATCACATGCAGGCAACACATCTGCTCAAGCCCAAACGTTTTTTGGAACTGTCCACCGTTTGTATCTATTCATCGCAGGTTCCACATCAAGATGGGAAATCGTACAAAAACATGTTCCCACAACATTAAAATCCCAGAACAGGACTAGGTGGTCTGCAAGAGTAGAGACAGTTGAAGCAGTTTATAAGCATTTTCATAAAGTTGTAAAGGCGCTGGAGGAAATTGAAATTCTCAACACCAGGAACAAAAAGAGAGGCAAGCTCTATTTTTTTAAAAAAATATGAGAAAACTCAAATGTATTGCCTTACCTTGTTTCTAGTATGCAATACTGAAAAAAATATATCATGTTACACAGTTTCTGCAAAGAGAAAATATTATAATTGATAAAGCTGTTCGAAACATTCAAGGCCTTTTGAACTTTCTGGAAACTTCCAGAGACTCTTGTACCTCTGAAGCTATTCTGAGGCAAAAGTGCTAGCAGAAGATAATGAGGTATCGACGGTATTCTCAGAAAAAAGGAATAGAAGAAAGAATAAAATGACCGATGAGCTCTGTGAGGATGAAGTATCCAAACATTCACAATAAGATTTGTTCAAGATGTCCCTGTCATAAATAATTGACAGAGTGATAATGGAGCTGAGTACCCAGTTTACTGCACTGGAGAACATTAGTGCAAAATTTAGTTTCCTGTGTGGTATCCAAATTCAAGAAACGGAAGTGGAGGACTTAACGGCCAAAGCAGCAGAACTGATACCTACATGGAAGATCTAGACAAGGAAGAATTTATTTTTGAAATTGAAAGTTTCAAATACCATGTCCTGGTAATAGAGAGAGACTTGCAAAATGCCACTGCATCATCCACATTAAGTTTGGTTTATAAAAATAAATTGGTACAGGGGTATCCCAACATTACTACAGCCTTAATAATATTCCTTACCATACCAGTTTCTGTTTCCTCTGGAGAAAGAAGTTTCAGCAAGCTGAAACTAATTAAAAATCATTTGAGGAGCGTGACTGCTCAACAAAGATTAACAAATCGCAGTGTAATCTCCGTAGAGCACAAACGAGCTTATTCCACAAACTATGATGATATCATAAGTTTTTGCAGCTAAGAAAAGCTCGGAAAGCGAAGTTTTGATTATTGTATGGGATTTATGGTATATTCTTGTATATTTGAAAATGGTTTATGTTTGTTTTCTTCATCTTAATTCATTTAATAAAATAAGTTAACATTGTGAGATACTGACATTTATTTCGAAATATATTACCCAAATTACTCTAAAAAATTTTTATTTTTATGAGTGGGGGTGAGAGAAGGGGCGGCAAATTTAAGCTTTCCCGCTTAGTAAAACTCCTAGACACGGCCCTGACCTGATTGACACAAAGTTTACGTATATATGCGCGAAACAAAAACTCAGAAGCTGTTTTGAACACTCGGCATAATGTCCGAATTGCGTTAGCACTCGTACGAAGACTTTGTTAGTACTTCCGCTGTGTCAGTCCAGCTACCGTGTCTCGCCAAGGCGCTGCCAGTCGGCGCAGTTCTGCGATGTTAACTTACACACGCCAGTCTAATTTATGGACTAATGAACTGACGTTTTTATTAAAGTTCATTTTACGAAATTAGGTGTCCGTCTCTGAGTCCGTCTCTACTTTCTGCTGTAGTTTGTGACTGACACATTCTATGTAAACTGAGACGTTAATAAATTGATAGTACTACTTTATGACGTCAGCAGAACTCCTTCGGGTACTCACCTACGACACAGACGTTCCGTGCGTTTCTCAAGCTACGCAAGGTCTACATACACCACTAACTTTCTGGAGCATATGCCATTGAAAGCTGCTTTCCCGCGCTCCGGATGCTATGACAGTTTTTGGCCATTTGTGTTGGCCACATCCTCGCCTTCTCTATGTAAAGGCCCTCGTGCAGAATCAAACTTGTTTGTGAAATTTGCTCTTATCTAGCCACGAATTTGTCAAACAAGACCACAAACGTAACAACAAAGTTTGTCAATTCAACATTACTTTTGAATAAGACGCTGTTCGTGTAAATGCTGTATATTGACACTAGTGGGAATGACTACAAATTGGGTTAAAGCATTTCTAACATTGACTCTGGCACTGTGTTTAAAGAAGAAGAATAAAATTTCACCAAGAACTACACACCTGCAAGGAAAATGTTATACTCAGAACCTGATGATTATTTCGACTTTCTGCAAATGGACGGTGAAAATTTTAATAATTGTTCAGAGTTACTTCGAAATCACATTGAAAAAGGAGACACAAGCATGGGAAAATTTATTCTCTTCCAGTTCATCCTCTAGTGAGAGTTCACTAAATAACATGGGAACTGCCTGGGGCATGGATGTGTGTGATGTCCTTAGGTTAGTTAGGTTTAAGTAGTTCTAAGTTCTAGGGCACTGATGACCTCAGATGTTAAATCCCATAGTGCTCAGAGCCATTTGAACCATAACGTGGGAACATATAACTCACATTGTCCGTGGAAGAATTGGAGAACTGGGATTAATTTTTTATTCCTGAGGAAGTTTCATGTATATAATGTGTTATATCTGTAAGTATAAATCAGAGCTTATTTGTGTACGTGCATGATCTCCTCCCAAAATCCAGGATCGATTTCCGCCAAATTTGGCACAGAAACAGCAAATCCCACGAGTATCTGGGGTCTATAACGTCCTGGCTCCTATTGGAGGGCAGATACGAGCTTTTTCCAGCCCCTGGTATATAGAACGCCCTGCATAACAGGTGTGTTGTGTGGGAGCAGCATTGGTCTGCCAAATCAACATGCTTTGCAGGGCAATCTATATGTCAAGGGGCAAGAACTGTTTTCTGGGCCCTGACATGTAGGCTGCACTGTAAGACAGGTGTGTTGTGGGTGCAGTATCGGCCTGCTTTATTTAACTGTATTGCAGGGGCTACATGTGTCAGTTGGCATGTTTGGGGAGATGCTGAGATAGATAGATAATGGGACAGAGTGAGGAGGAGGAAATGGATAGAGACAGCAGAGGAGGTGGAAATGCATGGGGAAGGTGCAAGGTGGGCAACTGATAAACAATGAGGCAGAGGCAGAGGTAGAGATGGAAAGAGAGATGGAGGAAGAAAGGATATGGTCAGTGGGAAGGGATGCTGGAAATGGGCAGAGAGAGGTGAAGGAGGAGATGAGGCAGAGAGAGAGGGAGAGAGAGAGAGGGAGAGGGAATGAGTGAGTGGGGAGGAGGAGAATGACACATGGAGCAGCAGAAAAGGTGGACACACAGAAGGGGAGAATGAGGTTTGTTCAATATGCACTGATGGAAAAAAATGAGCGAAATCTGGTAGGCATGTCTGTACATATAAAAGATGACATCTGTTCAAATTTCGCGCCATTCGCACTGTAGCGCCACTGTGAGGATGCAAATCACGTTTGCTTTAAATAGATGATGTAACAGTCACGGGTGTTACTTACCTTTAAAACTGAACACGGTGAACTGATATTAGTCAAAAATGCCTTGAAGGCGACAGAAACACCGTCAACAATACACTGAGTTTGAATGAGGTCACGCAATAGGGCTAGAAGAAGGTGGATGTTCCTTCTGCGATACTGCAGAAAGACTTGGCAGGAAAGCAGCCACTGTACACGACTGTGTACAGGTACGAGAAGACTGGGCCCGAACGACCACGTTACACTATTGAGAGGGAAGGCCAAGATGGTCGGTGTACGGCTTTGGCGCATTGTATTGCATTTGCAGCAGCAATCTGATCGGCAGTTCGCACCACAGTGACACAACAAACCGGATACTTCAGGGGCAGCTCCGAGCCAGACGCCCTGTAGAGTGCATTCCGCTGACACCAAACCACCGCTGTTTGCGACTTCAGTGGTGTCAAGGGAGAGCTGACTGGAGGGCAGAGTGGTGGTCTGTTGTGTTTTCTGATGAAAGCTGGACCTGTGTTGGTTAGAAAGAGAGCAGTTCCCTGCAACCGACCTGTCTGCACGCTAGACACACTGGACCTACGGCTGTAGTTACGGTCTGGGATGCGAATTCTTACGGCACCAGAACTCGCACGGTTATCCCACGCATCCTGACTGCAAATTCGACCAGTTTGTTGCCATTCGAGAACAGCTTCCGGGGAGTGTTTCCCAGCAGGACAACGGTCGCCCACGTACCGTTGTTGCAACCCAACACGCTCTGCAAGTTTCGTTGGCCTGTTCGATCACCATATCTTTCTCCAATCGAGCACAAATGCAACATCGTCGAGCAACAACTATACCTTCAACTACGACCAGGATTAACCGTCCCCGTATTGAGCGACCACGTGCAACAGGGCACGGAGCTCCAGCCCGTAAACTGACTTCCGGCATCTGTACAACACGGCACGTCGCCGCTGTAGAACACTCGGCGCTCGGACATCGGGCGGCTGCTGTGGCGAGCACACGGAAGTTTGAAAGCTGCGCTGTCGGAAGGCGGCGACTGCGTACCGTCGGGAGTGTAGCTCTCCTCCTCCCTCGGCCCCGGCGCTGCGGGCTCCGCGGTTGCCAGGCAGCGCCAGTGCGGCATCACACGGCAGCCGCCCTGGCCTCCTGGCGGCCGGCCGCGCCCACGTGGGGCGGGGGAGGCGGAGGCGGAGGCACAGCGGCCCGTATTGATCGCCGGCAGCGGCAGCGGCAGCTGGGGGCGGCGGGGGCGGCCGGAGGCGCACCGCGCTGGACCGGCCCGCCGGCTCCGGGAGACGAGACGAGGCGCGACGTCGCCGTCAGGCTGGGCTGCCGCCCCTTCCGCGGTTTGCTGTGCCCGCCGTCACACGACACGCGAAACACCTGCCAACCTATCCCACTGCCCCGTAATCACCAGATTCGCCCCTCAGTGACTCCTTTTCGACCCCTTATATCGAGCAAAAAGTGTGTGTACAACTTTGTTAATTAACTCAAGAAGCTGTTCAGTCCTTCCAAAACCGCGTTTTCTTTAAATATCGACGTCGGAATATAGAGCGTCTTTCCAGACGGCGTTACAATGAGAGTAAAAGTGAGTAACTGTTGAAACAGAGCATTGGTATCAGAAGCAATAATAATTTGTTTCAGTACATTTCTAAAAACTTAAACTGAATCTCTCGTAACATTGTGCGCGATGCGGTGGCTGCTAAAATAAAAAATCAAAAAAGCTATCGTAGAATTATTACGCGGAACTGTACTGATGTAGTCGACATTCCAACTTGTGTCCCCAATAAACATTTCTGCAGCTCTGAGAGACACATCATTGTTCGTTCTAATCTACCAATCGGCTATCGAGCAGGACTAACCATTCGAGACACAGGCAACATTAGTAAACGGATTCGAGTACACGTAAATTTAATTCCTCATTAAAACGTACCAAAGCATCTGCGAGTTTTCGTCTTATGCAACGACGGTCGGCGGATCACTCTTTCGGTGTTCAAAATGCTGCCTAAACGGAAGATGACAGAGGGGAGGTCGAAATACTTAATTCGGTCTTACGTGATAGTTAAACCGTGGAGGTTCGCAGTCGGGGCCTCCTTTTACCTGATCGCCGATATCACAAACACCGAAGCAAGTCGTCGCGCAATGCAAAAGCGACTACAATCGCTTAGTACTGGAAAGACGTGTGGACGGGTTGCGACACTTGTAAGATTTTTACAGAGATTCTGCGAAGGAACTCGTTCCCCTTTTAGCAGCAGTTTGTCGTCGGTCGCTCTACCGACGAAGGCTATCTAGCGACTCGAAAAAAGCGCAGGTCATTCCAGTTTCCACGCAGGCAGATGCACATAGCTGTAGGCCGATACCGCTGACATCCGTGTATTGTAGGATATGTGTTACGCTCACCTATTCTGACGTATCTGGAGGATAAAAATCTCATCTGAAACTGCGAAGCTGACGTCACGCTGTTCGCCCACGTGGTGCAGACAGAGGCGCCTGTGTTGTATATGTTGATGTAAGGTGGCCAATGGAGATTACTTTTATCTGTTTACAACCTGACAAACCCGGTATTGCCTGAATATTCATTTCGCCAATTTTCTATTAGAAACGAAACAAAAAAATGAACTTTATTTCTAATATTAGTACCGGAAAAATTTCGTTTACATATATTCGTGAAAACGTCTTTTAAATTATGAAACAGTCGTACAATGCAGAAATGTGTAAGTACGGCTGCTTCGCGTGTCCGAAACGCGACTTTGTCAACGTCGCTATGGCGAGACACTGCATAGCTCTACGGACGGCTATTGTTTTCACCTGTAGCCGTTTGCGCTTCGCAATTGAAAGCTGTCAAAAGCGCTGCCTGGTGTCAGGGATTTACGTAAGCCGTGCCTCAGCAGTAAAGAGTAAACGTATCACAACTTTACGCCTGATGCGACATTTTTTCAAGCATCTCAGTGTTTATGACATAATATTTCTTGATCCATGATAGATATAATTTTGTTATACATTCAGCGGCATATGCGGATACCGTCTTCAAAATAGAATTAGTCACACAGAAGTAACAAATTTAAACGTCATGCATAATGCGGTAGTTTCTTACGCATCTCATTGTTTATGACGTCATATCTTCTGAAGTGTGATAGCTAGGTGGTTGTGACCCCTGACAGCAAGGGATATATGCACGGCGTTTCGTTGAAGTCTGTCCAGTGGTAGGAGACGTGGAACACACACACACACGTCAATTTTTATAAAATGTATGGGTTTAATTCAGGACTAGCGTACATCTACGACCACATTCGCACTCTGCGCGTGGGGAAGGGCAGCCCGAACCGCTACCAGTCATCTCCCTTCCTGTTCGCTCGCAAACAGAGCTAGGCAGAAACGACTGGCTAAATGCTTCCATATCAGCCCTAATTTCTCGTATCTCGAGTTTGCGGTCTTACGCGTAATGTATGGTGGCGGCGATAAATTCGTTCTGCAGTCAGTGGACAATTCCGGCTTCGTAAATTCTCTCAGTAGTGTTTCGAGAGATTGAACATCGTCTTCGCTCCAGGGATTCGCGACGTAACTCGGTAATACTCGCTTGTTGATCGAACCTACCGGTACCAAATCTAGCAGCCCGCCTCTGAGTTGCTTCGTTGTCTTCCGTTAATCCGACTCTGCGTGGATCCAAAACACTCGAGAAATACTCAAGAATGGGTCGCATTAGTGTTGTACAAGCGGTCGCCTTCATAGATCAGCTACGCTTTCCAAATGTTCTCCCAGTAAACTGAAGTTTACCGTCCACCTTTCCTACCATAATGCTCACACGATCTTTTCATTTCATACAGCTTTGCAACCTTACGCCTAGATATATATGCGACGTGATTGTGTCAAGTATACAACACTAATACTGTATTAGAATATTACCGGTTTGTTTTTCCCACACATCTGCAGTAATTTACATTTTAATACATTTACAGCAAGCTGCCATTCATTACAGCAACTAGAAACTTTGTCTAAGTCAGCAGTATCCTCCTACACCGCAGCATCATCAGCAGACAACCGCAGACTGCTGCCCACGCTGTTCGTCGGAGCGTTTATGTACGTAGATCGAGAATACGAGCGGACCTATCACACTCCGCTGGGGCGTTCTCGACAATACGCTCGTCCTGACGAACACCCGCCATCGGGGACAGCGGACTAGGTTCTACTACTCGACAAGTCTTGGAGCTGCTTCCATATCAGGGAAGTCCACATGCTCGTACCTTCGCAGCAAGTCTGCAGTGCGTCACGGTGTGAAACGCTTTCCGAACATCTAGAAGAGTGGAATTTGCCTGTTATTTCGTAGCTGGCGCTATATCGTGTGAGAAACGGGCAAGCTGAGTATCGCACGGGCGTTTCTCTCTAAATCCGTGGTGATTTTGTGGATAAAAGCTCTTTCGTCTCAAGGAAATGTGTTACACTACTGGCCATTACAAATTTCTACACCACGAAGATGACGTACTACATGTGCGAAATTTAACCGACAAGAAGAAGATGCTTTGATATGCAAATGATTAGCTCTTCAGAGCATTCACACAAGGTTCGCGCCGGTGGCGACACCTACAACGTGCTGACATGGGGAAAGTTTCCAACCGATTTCTCATACACAAACAGTAGTTGACCGGCGTTGACTGGTGAAACGTTGTTGTGACGCCTCGTGTAAGGAGGAGAAATGCGTAACATCACGTTTCCGAGTTTGATAAAGGTCGGATTGTAGCCTATCGCGATTGCGGTTTATCGTATTGTGACACTGCTGCTCGCATTGGTCGAGATACAATGACTGTTAGGAGAATATGGAATCGGTGGGAAGGAGGGTAATACCGAACGCCGTGCTGGATCCCAACGGCCTCGTATCACTAGCAATCGAGATGACAGGCATCTTATCCGCATGGCTGTAACGGATCGTGCAGCCACGTCTCGATCCCTGAGTCAACAGATGGGGACGTCTGCACGAACAGTTCGACGACGTTTAAAGCAGCATGGACTGTCAGCTCGGAGACCATGGCTGCGGTTACCCTTGACGCTGCATCACAGACAGGAGCGCCTGCGATGGTGTACTCAACGATTAACCTGGGTGCACGAATGGCAAAACGTCATTTTTTCGGATGAATCCAAGTTCTGTTTACAGCATCATGACGGTCGCATCCGTGTTTGGCGACATCGCGGTGAACGCACATTGGAAGCGTATATTCGACATCGCCGTACTGGTGTATCACCTGGCGTGATGGTTTGGGGTGCCACTGGTTACACGTCTCGGTCACCTCTTGTTCGCATTGACGGCACTTTGAACAGTGGACGTTACATTTCACATGTGCTACGAGCCGTGGCTCTACCCTTCATTCGATCCCTGCCAAACCCTAAATTTCAGCAGGATAATGCACGACCGCATGTTGCAGGTCCTGTACGGGCCTTTCTGGATACAGAAAATGTTCGACAGCTGCCCCGGCCAGCACATTCTCCAGATCTCTCACCAATTGAAAACGTCTGGTCAGTGGTGGCTGAGCAACTGGCTCGTCACAATACGCCAGTCACTACTCTCGATGAACTGTGGTATCGTGTTGAAGCTGCACGGGCAGCTGTACCTGTACACGCCATCCAAGCTCTGTTTGACTCAATGCCCAGGCGGATCAAGGCCGTTATTACGGCCAGAGGTGGTTGTTCTGGGTACTGGTTTCTCAGGATCTATGCACCCAAATTGCGTGAAAATGTAATCACATGTCAGTTCTAGTATAATATATTTGTCCAATGAATACCCGTTTATCATCTGCATTTCTTCTTGGTGTAGCAATTTTAATGGCCATTAGTGTATATTGGATCTGAGAATATGTTGAAGAATTCTAAAGCGGACCGATGTTAAGGATATAGGTCTGTAATTTTGCTGGTTCTTTCTTATACCCTTCTTATTTACAGAAGTCAACTACGCTTTTTCTAGTCGGTTGGGACTTTGCGCTGTGAATGGAGTCGCAATGCGACAGAGTTCTCTAGCATCGGCCGCGTGCCCGTCACCAGCGCCATATTATGTGCTGTTTTCTGAGCACATGTCAGAGACACTTGCCAATGACAGTGAAATAATTATACAATTACATGACAGTTTTGACTAGCATATTAACTTTGGATATTACGTACTTATCAATGGCGATGTGCTTTTACTTTTATTTATCTACCTTACGGCGACGACAGCGAATACTGAGAGATACATACAGTTTAGAATTATATATTTAAGGATTTAGGCACAAAACGAATACTTCCAAATCCTTAAAATCAGTAATTCAATATTACTAAAAGGAGGACGTTTAAACTATAAAATTAGAACTGTTAGTTCAGCATCTGTTGAATGAAGCAAGGTGATAGCAGAGGTAGCAGCCTTAATGAAGTGACTGGGTGCTATCTGAAAGGGCAGTCTCTGAGAGTATGCTGAACGGTTTGTTCTCGAGCGCCACAACCACAGGCTGGAGAGTTCCCGAGTCCCCACTCGTGCATCAGAGCTTTGCACCTGGCGTGACTCGTTCTTATCCTATCCAGTCGTGCCCACTCACTTCCAGATGGACCTTGATGTTTTATTGTTACAGCATTCCATCTCCTGCACCACTTCCTGTTGTTTTGTTCCATTATGCTGCAGTGGAGTATGCGATATGAAGCGGTGTGGAGGAGTGTGATTTAATGATGAATGGAAGGTCTCGAGGAGAGTCGGAGTGATGCAGCTTCCTCCGTTCTCGATCGTTTGGCGGAATGTTAGTGATGGTGTGTAGCCAAGGGATCGGTTTGGGTTTTAGTGTACCGTAATAATTCTCTTTGATTCATTCAGACGGATGTCCAGTTTTGTTGTGTGTTCAGCTACTCGGTACACCAGGGTCGGAGCTGCTGTCCGTAGAGTGGGAGCTTCAGCAGCCCAGGTTGTGCCAGCCAGTTCCTTTATGACGTTACACTGTTCTACAAAAAAAACCTTTTTTTCCATTTCTGATAAAAAATATTGTGATCCTAGTTGTATTTTGAGTGCTGAATTGAAAACTGTTTTTGGTTCTTTTCTGTCAGGGATAGTTTATGAGTAATCGCAATTTTATTTCTCTTTTCAGTTCCTGATATAGTGCAGCAAACGTGAGGTGAAATTCGACAAACAAATGCACATCTTTATGATGTTATAAGTTCATCACATTAATGGACGGTGGGATCTAACATATAACACAGTAACCTTTGTGTATACACATTAAAGCATTTATTTGACATGAGAAATTACAGAAAATTGACAAACATTGAGCCACTGCATTGTAATGCACATCACTTTTTTCTCTTGTATTGTGAATCTTTCTTCTCTCGAATGATATTCCAGCAATAATCTGCTAACATAGAAGGTACCCACTTCCCTTCATAGCGCCTTTCTATGGTAGAAATGTCTTTATGGAATCTTTCCCCATATTCATCCGATACGTCTTTACAACTCTCTTTGAAGTAGTCCAGATGAGAGTCCATCATACGTACCTTCAAAGACATATTGCACCCCAAATCCTGATATGCTTTGATCATATCCTTCACCATTGCTTTGTAGTTAGTAGCTCTTCTTCTTCCAAGGAAGTTTTCCGACACCATCTTGAAACAGTCTCATACGGTGTTTTCTTTATCAGTTAAACATGCTTCAAAATTTGCATCTTTCTGCAGCTCCCTGATTTGTGGGCCCACACATACATCTTCCTTTATTTTTGCAGCTGAAAGATGGGGGAATTTGGTAGCTAGATATGCAAACCCACAGCCTGTTGGATCCATGGCCTTCACGAATTGTTTCATCAGGCGAAGTTTGATGTGAAGTGGTGGAAGTAGTATATATTCAGGAGCTACCAGACTTTCACGTTGTACATTCTTTTCGCCAACTTTCCATCTTCGCCTAGTCCATTTCGTTTTCACGTAGTCAGAATTTCGGTCTCGACTATCTCACTCGCAAAGAAAACAGGCATACTTTGTGTAGCCTTGTTGCATTCCCAGTACCATAGCAATTACCTTGAAATCTGCACATATTTTCCATTTGTGTTCATTGTATTTTAATGAATTTAGCTCCTTTGTACGAATTCGTAATTCTCTTTTGTCAAACTAGCGTAAGCTACTGGAACAGAGGGTATTTTATTTCCGTTGTGGAGCAAAACACCCTTCAGACTTGTTTTCGGTGCATCTATGAAAAGTCTCCACTCCTGTGAAATATAAGTGAAGTTCAGCACTTTCATCAGGCCAGCAACGTCTTTGCAAAATGTCAGTGCTTCGTCAGTTGAAAAATAAGAAATAAAGGCATGTTCTCTGTGCCTGAACACACTGATTTTGGTACTTTGGTGCAGTAGATTATACTCTTGTAATCTTGAACCAAGCAGCTGTGCCTTTTGTTTACTTAGTCCTAGTTCACGTACTAAATCATTTAAATCTGCCTGTGTTAACAAATGTGGCGATGACTCACTTGTGCAGTGATATAAAGAATCATCATCTGTGATTTCTTCAGTACTACTTATTTCACTGTCACTCGGAATTTGACCTCGGGCTCTTGAAGGTACTGGAAGGTTGTCGGAATGCTGCACTGGCATTCTCGCTGAAGGCAGATCTGGGTAAACAATGTGCCTCTTCGACTTTTTGTTTGTAAAACCCTGAATTTTTGTTAGACAGAAATAACAATCAGTAACATGGTCCTTAGGCTCCCTCCACACCTTGGGAACAGCAAACAACGCCACATTCTCTTTACCTTTCCACCACTGAATTAGTTTGCAGTAACATGTAGCACAACAGAAATGTGGTGCCCATTCTTTATCTTGGTCTCCTACCTCTACTCCAAAGTAATGTTTGTATGCTTTCTTTGTGATTGAAGAAATTTTCTTCCTATTTCTGGCAAAAGTGAACTTCCCACAGATGTAGCAGAAGTAGTCCGGCTTATATCAACATCCACGACGACGGGGCATTTGTGCAAATTTAAAAATACCACTCTGGTAATACACCTGTATTAAATTAATAGTAGGGAACTAGAGGAACGCTGATGTGTAAAAACAAGCAGTCGTTTTACCTTCAGCACCAGGCTCAATCAGTTTACACACAGGAACTAAAAGATTCAACAGTGCTTGGAAATATGACACACAGTTACTTGTCAGCCAAAACACCCACTCGTTAAGACTGACACAAATTTCGGCTAACACCACTGTTGTAAACTCGATGCACCTGCCCCTAGGAGGCGTGAAGCTTTACTGCCGAGGCAGCGACCGGCTGTCGCCGTTCGAGTTAATGAGATGTTTCAGGTGGTCTTAATGACATAGGTGTGGCGGGGGATAACCTAATGATGTCTGATTCTTCCCACCTGCTGTTGCACAAGAAATTATCACGTTCTATCACTATTGGATACGGCAACATACCCGTATTTCTCTACAACGTCTCTGTGTATGCCTTAAATTGTGAATATACATATATATACATATTACATAAAAAGTATCCCTGACAACGATATTTTGTTTACATATTTGAATTTCCCATGGTAAAATGGTCTAGAAGCACAAATTTTAATATCAGAAATAAAACCCATGTCGAACAGTGTTATTTCGAGTCTTTAGCTTTTACAGTCTTTAGTTTTAGTGCCACACCAAGGTGTGGAGACTGGAAATCGTGTCTAGTCCTCTGTTGAGGGAAAGTCACATTGAGCTGTCGGTTTGCAGTTCGGTTGCTTAAGTGGAATGCTCAGACTTCCGTCTCGGCTGCACTCGGTTCGAGTCTCCGTGCTTGGTATACGTGTTCTGATTTGCTACGTCTGTAAACAATATATTTCCTCCTTTCTGGAGTGTGCTGGTTTGTGTGGCTATGGCAAGGTGATCGACGTAGCAAAACTTTTTATTAGTCGCTTTCGGCATGTCACTGGTATACAGATTGAAGAGCTATACGAATCCTTTTTTTATGGTAGATGACTTACTCTCTTTTTAGAATGAGATTTTCACTCTGCAGCGGAGTGTGCGCTGATATGAAACTTCCTGGCACATTAAAACTGTGTGCCGGACCGAGGCTCGAACTCGGGACCTTTGCCTTTCGCGGGCAAGTGCTCTACCAACTGAGCTACCCAAGCACGACTTACGCCCCCTCCTCACAACTTTACTTCTGCCAGTACCCCGTCTCCTACTTTCCAAACTTCACAGAAGCTCTCCCGCGAACCATGCAGAACGCGACTCGAACATCTGCGAGTCTGAATATCCGTGCCTCGTGTCACGGACATCTCGTGCGACCTGTTTTCGGCCACGCTGGACGCAGTTACAACGTTGCCAGAGCATAGCTGGTTCCATCGCTTTTCTATCGAGCCTATTGGCGGGACTAGGTTTTTCTAGAAACTCTTTTGTCTCAAACTGGGACGAGGAATCGCATGCCAGCCGCCAAATGCGATATTTTTTTTTCACCTTGTACATGCAAATTGCACAGCACTAGTTGCTCAGGACAGTATTTATATTCTGGTTATCGTCAGTTCGGAATATTTCCCACGAAATTTACTGAATATGAAATAAAATACTGCTTCAGACAGGTAGCACTTATCACCATACACGGGCAGTTATCGATCTTAAATAGCCGAGCAGGTGCACAACTGATCAGTAGAGTAGTTTTCCCGTAAATGTTAACATGTTTTCTTTTATCGCCATTCCACGTCAGAGTGGCAACAAAAAGACTAGCTTTTGTGTAAAAGAAGAATAGGTCAATATAGAACGTAAATTTCTTCGGTGATCTTTCCCAAAAGTATTTGTCTGGAGTGTAGGCTCGTATAAAGGAGAACAGTGGAGGATAACGATCAGCACAGATAGCGAGACGAAAGAAACTTTTGAAGTGTGGTCCCGCGAGAGAACGCTGAAGATCGGATGGGTGGATCGGGTAAGTAATGTGGAGGGGAGGAAGGCAGCCCACTGCCACAACGTGAGCAAAAGAAGGGACAGACTGAAAGGAACAGGTAGGGAGGTGCGTGGGCGAAGGGGCCGGGTGGAGTTGTACTTGTCGGTCAAATTTCAGGCGCGGAAGATTGCCGAATGTGCGCGACGAGCAGTTTGCCAGCTGAGAAACTCGAGGCTCATCGATCGTCGTGGGCGGCAGACGGCGGTGTTCTGTGGGGGCCGGGCAGGCGCGCCCTTTGAGGGCGGCCGGTCCTCCCAAAGGGCGCGGGGCCACACTACGCACCCTGCCACGTCCGCCGTATTCACCCGCCATTAGGACTCGTCCGCCAAAAGGAACGAAGCGGTCCGTGGCACGCGCTACAGCACGAGAGAACACGTCGTGGCGGTCCTCGCGAGACCTCGTGCTGACGGCGTAGGGCGCCCTCCGCCTGTCTACGGGAAAAACGACAGAGGCGCGGGGCAACTACACCGAGGGTGAACGACTGCCAGTAAAGTGCGCTACGAATTATAACTGTTGCCGTTACTTTTTATCCGACCCGTGTATATTTCCAAAAGGGAAGTGTTTTCATAATTTATTTATTTACGTAAAGGATTAAATGTGGACTTTTCGTCGGTTTTAAAACGTTAATAATTGGTGCTACACTCTCAATTTGTGTTTAAATAAATTAACAGCTACTTTTTTATTTACATGTGTCGAACCTCTGTCTCTCTCTTCCAACTGGTTAGGTTCCATTATAAATAATTCTCTTTCGGTAAATTCTGTGGTAAAGTGAACAGAAAGCATATAAGATACTATTGTTTAATAGTTTAGTGACTTAATCGTTTGTTGGCACTTTTTTCTTTTTTTTGCGAGAAATAATTGTCATCATTCGTCAATTTTCTTGGAATTTCTTTCGTTCCTATAGTTTCACAATACGAATCATTCTTATAGTGTATATTGCACTGAATTAACTTCGAATTACTATTTTATATCTTTCGTTCCCAAGCTAACCACTGGTTCGGCCTTCATCCAGATGCAAAGTTCACTATTAAGTAACCGCCTACTCATAAACTTGGACGAAAAACTGAACTATTGTACTGTATCGTACGTTAACCGGGGACCTAGAAACGACGGAGAGGCTCCGTCCCCGCCGCAGCCGCACTGGTCCACAATCCCAGCACGACTAGCGCAGTCCACTTCAGCCCTCCGCCGCCCCACACCGAACCACTCTTTCAGGGTTACTGTGCGGTTCGGCCCCCGGTGGACCCCCCAGGAAACGTCTCACACCAGACGAATGTAACCCCTATGTTTGCGTCGTAGAGTAATGGTGGTGTACGCGTACGTGTATAACTTCGTTTGCGCAGCAATCGCCGACGTAGTGTAACTGAGGCGGAATAAGGGGAACCAGCCCGCATTCACCGAGGCACATGGAAAGCCGCCTAAAAACCATCCACACTGGCCGCTTCACCGGACCTCGACACAAATCCGCCGGGCGGATTCGTGCCGGGCACCAGGCGCTCCTTCCCAGTCCGGAAAGTCGTGCGTTAGACCGCACGGCCAACCGGGCGGGCAAAACTGAACTAACTTATTGGCACTCCATGAAAAAAAAAATATCAGAAAGGCAAAAGCACTGACGAGAGGCGATAAGACAGTGCACTCGACAATAATGATTTAGCAATGCCAGAGCGATGGAATCTATTCATTCATTGCCAACCGTAGACTGGTCTCAGTCTGTAGTTTTCGTTCGGTCGTTGGCATCAGTAGGAACGGTCACCGACGCAACCACAAACGGTCGCAGCCAGAAACGGACGTGGACGCGAAATACCGACACGCCCCGCGTCCCCACACCGGACAGCGCGATAGAGCCTCGTCATTTTCCTTAGGACTGCACGTGAGTAGGTTAAGTCCACCCGTGAGGTTTGCACTGGATGATTTTTAACATATTCTCAAAAACCTAACTCTACGCCTCGATTCGCTTCTTTGAAACTACTGGTAATCGTCTTAAACTGAGGATTTCTGAATTGAGTCGCTGTCAGTCAGGAATTTCGTGAAGGCCGATCAGAGTCGCCGAGTGACGGCGGCGCTGCGCGCAGAGCGACTCCAGGAGAGCTGATGTTCTCCCTCTGCCACCCTAAGACTGAGTTTTGCACAAACAGTTGGCTCTGGGAAGGATTTGCTCGCATTGCAAATGCCATGACAGAAGGTCCAGGAATAGGCTCGCGTCGACTGCTGTAAGGATATTCCCAACGTATCCGGCGAAGGAGTCGCGGAGTGCGAGCGCGACACCGTAACCAGGGACGCACGAGCC
Organism: Schistocerca nitens; assembly: GCF_023898315.1. Taxonomy (NCBI): domain Eukaryota; kingdom Metazoa; phylum Arthropoda; class Insecta; order Orthoptera; family Acrididae; genus Schistocerca; species Schistocerca nitens. The sequence continues at coordinate 231,753 of NC_064625.1, forward strand.
GACCGAGGACTGCAGAGTCCTTCAGCCGTGCGGCTAGCTGTGCAACGAAATGCGGAGTGCCAAATATCGAGTCATCTGCTGCGTCTGTAAACAAATCGTTTTATGTAAAAGAAGCAAAGTTACATCTGTCTACGTAGTTAGTTGTTCGTTAAGACTTTTGCAGAGTGCGTAAAAAAATTAAATACCACTGTTTCTCGGTTTGCGTGTGTTCTGCGCGGTGCAATCTTCCGCACTAGACTGTGACGACACTATTCTATAAAAAGAGTCGATTTTTACGCGTCGTATAGTCTGGCGTCACAGACTGACAATCAAGTAGCTTTCTTTTCGTTATTGCCCTTGCGTGTCGTGATACTTCGAAGTAGCTAAAGTGAAACACGCCAGTTATTTTGAAACGTTTGCAAGTGAAACATGTCGTGGCCGGCCAGTTTAGGTTTGGTGCATTTTAGAAGCTATAATGCTTCGTAACAGATGTGGCTCGGGTATCGAAATTGTTTTTAACGCTGGAAGGGTACCAGACGTCTTCCCAGTCCCGCTTCGGGCTACTGGCAGAGGACTACGAGTAATCCTTCCAGCCTTCCTGCCCCTATCTCCGCAGCAACCGTTAGAGCAGCTCAGTCTGAGAGAGCACATCTGTAATGAAGCACAGTGGCTGAAACAGGCCAGCCTGGGAACCCGTTCAGCCTGCTACACCTGACTACATCCTTTGCGACAGATTGGTGTATACTTGTTTTGCAAATCAAACTGCCTTTTCCTGTTGCTATTTATTTTATTTAATCCATACGCGTTTCGCCTTCTACTGTTTTAAGACATAATCGGTGGGATCTATAATGATACAGTTTTGTTAGTTATAGATTATCAAAGAGTTCACTTCGCGATTTTTTTGTAAAAAATGTAATCACTTACGATTTGCTGGTATGCGTTTCCTCACATCTGGTCAGGAGGTCGCACTACCACTTTTATTACTGTTCTACATTCACCTCTTCGTGTTCTCGCCATCCACACACTGTTCAGCATGTTTCTCAGTCTTTTTTGTGGTGGACTATCGTTCTTCTGTCACTCGATATAAGAAGTGTACGACGAAATAGTAACTTGTTTACTCCTAAATTTAGCCAGGGCTTGGTATTCAGTTGTCTCTGAGTAGGGAACAGGTTGTCTGATCTAATTCATTTTCTGCATGAGTTTCCAAAGCAGCTACTGTTTCCGTTATGTTTTCCAATTGTGAGTGGAATTGCTCACCCTGTTCACTGACCTTCGTTTTAAGTTGAGTGACGTCAGATGTCAGGGATTCGGTACATGATGAGCAGCGGAAGTTTGTTGCAACTTTTCAACAGACTCAGGTGGAAGTACAGCATTGATTTTGTCCCTAAGCTCAGTAACGTCGCGCTTATGCCTTTCAATTATATCCTGTTAATTTATTGTCAGTTACTTCTTGAAATGTGTCCATAGTTTGGGTTAATTTCTGAATGTTACCAGTAAGGTATTCGTCACGTTTTGCGTTCTGTTCATCACGCTTAGCATTCTCTGCACGGTATTGCGCAAATTGTTCATCACGCTTTGCGTCACATTCGAAGGAAACGATCTGATTTATCTTCAACTAGAGCTGGGGATGTCACCTCGGCATTTGAGTGTTGTAACTCATATTGCTGGGGAGGGTTCCTAAAAACTGTTTGAGATTTCTCAGGTGAAACAATTTCTCTGTATGTGGAAGAATATTGCAAGAGAAATTGACTGTCGGAATCAACCACATGGCTTTGTGAAGGTTGAATTAACATGAACGAGTCATGGCAAACTGTTTCTAATTGGCTTACTGTGTTCCGAGAACCCAAAGGCAGAAGAGGAACCGATTCGGAATTTTGTGACTCTGTGGTGTAATTACTTGCCGCAGCATTGTTGTCGAATTCCTGATCAGTTTGTGATGTAGGAGGGTTAGCTGACAAAACTAGGGCATTGTTCGGTTGTTGTTGCTTGCGCGATTTTGAGGAACTGCGTAATTGTACTTTACCACCCTGTCGATTTGTTTTGGACATCTTGAGGGAGACAATATGGCGGACAAAATTTCAAAACGGTCGTAATTCACAAGACGATTAAATATCGTCTTGTGGATTACGACCATTTTGAAATGGTAGGTAGGTAAATAGGTGAATAGGTAAAATATTTAGAATAGACACGTAAAACCAGTATAAGCAGAAGCAGAGCTAAAAATAAATATTCACAAGCGTAGCAGCAAACACACTATTACGCAACTAGCTTTGCAGCGAACAGCTGAAACAGTGGTGTTGAAAAGAATGCTCGAAAACAAAGTCCACAGTTACAGAAAATATAACCAAGAACGTCACCACAGAGGATGTTGCCAAGTGAAAGTATCTAACCAGAATTGTATCCTTCTTTTTTGTGAATGTATCATTGATAAGATTGTTTCAAATTAATTATTCTACAAACCTGCATCTGACTGCGTCTGTGAACTTGTTTCTTGTACTCCTCCATTTTGCCAAAAGTGTAGCATATATTTGACTCAGCAATCAAGTTTAAGAGAATAAAGCCGTTTGTGCAATGGCACTAAGATGGCATTGGAAAATTAACTTTTGGCCCTGATGTTTACTTAATGAAATTATATCTTGACTCGAAAAATGCTAGTTGCGCAATGGCATAAAATTAGTTATTCGAAATAACTTTGCTCTGATAACGTTAGTTATACCAAAATCGATTTCAAACCATGAGCTGCACATATATATTGCATAGAGGCCTCACTTTCTTTACGTTCTTTCATTGGTGGGTAACTTTACTACTCATTTTCATCAATAGGCCTACAGCAAAGGATGTGGATTATGATTCAGGCTGTTAGATTTATACACAATGTTGATCTCAATATATACATTGTTAAAATTTTAAGTCATACACAGAACCTACCATTTCCAACATTTTTGTAGCCCGAATCACTATTACAAAAAATTTTACTGAACGCTTACTGTGTCAAACCTTGGACATACAAATCCTAACTCTGAAATCGTTATATATCTTCTCTTATGTACGTGCTAGAGTTTCCTTAGGGTAACTGCGCAGCGAGCGTGACTCCTACCTTGAAGCTGTCCACACACGACCCCTTCCTCCGGGCACCTAACTGCGACTCCCGAGTTTTTCTTACTGCGCGCGCCACCATCAAAGATCCTCCTACTGAAAGATATTATACTCATTCCACCTTGTGGTTGGCAACTACCGACTTTATTTTCTGGATCTATCCTGATCAGACCTTAGCACATACCTTTCAGTTCTTATTACTTCAGAATACATGTATTAGAGGTAACCTGAGGATGGTTTGGATTGAGAACAGCCAGTACTACTCGAAAGAGAGTCAAGTCTAAATAAACAAAATACCCCTAACAGGGAAAAAAGGACAAATGAAATCGACCACTTTCTGGCCTACAAAGACGCAAAATGAATGTATATTTCGTTGGGCATCGTCTTGTAATACTCTGGTATCTTGATCAACTTACTGACACCTCCACAATGAAACTGCTGCGAAGCAAAGCATAGCAGGAAGGCAGGCAGACGAGCCAGACTCGGGTTGGCGTTGCGCTGATAACGCGCGGCAGTTCGTCGTTTATGAAGTCAGTTACGGTCACACTTTATGTTAACACTATGTTAAGAGCTTTTAAATTTAAAAGTAGAGATAGACATTCGCAGAACGAAATGTTCACTCTGCAGTGGAGAGTGCGCTGATATGAAACTTCCTGGCACATTAAAACTGTGTGCCGGACGGAGACTCGAACACGTGACACGTGACCTTTGCCATTTGCGGGCAAGTGCTCCACCAACTGGGCTATCCAAGCACAGCTTTAATCCCGCCAGTAGGACACGAAGTACTGCCGGAATTAAAGCTGTGAGAAGGGGTCGTGAGTCGTGCTCGGGCAGCTCAGCTGGTAGAGCGCTTGCCAGCAAAAGACCCGAGTTCGAGTCTCGGTCGGGCACACAGTTTTAATCTGCCGAGAAGTTTCAGACTTTCGCAGATCTTGTGGACAGTTACCTATCCACTGGATGTGTCTTCTTTGCTTGTGTGCACTGACAGTTTTATTCACCAAACATTCAGTAACTATTATTGTAAACTAACTTTAAAAAATTAAGAAAGTCGATTTGATAACAATTTACTTTGCGGTTATATAACAACAGAAATTCAAAGCACGAAAGGGAAAATACACTTTTCGTTCTAGAAAAAGGAGAAATATCGTTACAATGAAGTAGTTCTCTTCGTAGCTGCGAGGAGGCCAAGCAAGTAGACTGCCTTACCCCTTCTTTCCATTTTATAAGCTGGTGGTCACGACAGATCCTCGACACTAAGCGATGGTGGTGTACGTAGTGTTAAAAACTTTGAAGAACAGAACAATACACGGAAAGCAGTGGGTACATCCAGTAGTGAGTAGTCCGTTGTTACAATGAGCGTTTTACGTTTTGTTTCATAGTTACGGTGGATGAATTGAAATTTTTCATCTACCTCAGAATGTACTTCGTAGGCCTCGATTAATTACATCTTACGCCTAGAAACGCTTTGCAGAAGCAAGAGACGAGATTAGCTATATCTCGAGTCGAAATAACTTTAAGGTAAGGGAGTTCTAGTGCACTAGTATTGTGTCTCAGTCGAAAATTATAGTAAATCAGTAAGGTCTTCTATTATTTAGAAAAGAGCTTTCACGACAAATTTTTTGAAAAAAGTTAATCATTAGGCCAATAACTGAACAAGATGAATTTTCTTTTCTTTACTGACAAATGAAAAGTCACATATAAATCGGTCTTTTCTCAAGATATGAGACATCAATTAACTTTAAAATAAAGTGTGTACCAAATGAGAAGGAGAGTAACTCCTTTTAGTTTACTTTTCTGTAAAAATGCTTAACTCAGGCTCAACAAACGCAGGAGAAATAAAAGTGCTTTGTTCCGGAGACGTCAGACCTTTTAGGCCGACACTTGGACCTCGTTCTGAGATTGCATCTGCCCTAATTGAAGAGCTGCACCTTCGTTATAAATATTTCCCGATGACCGTAACGTTTGAAAATGTCCTGGGCTCATTGCAGGCATTCGTAAGTGTCGTACAGCTTGGTGACACGTTTCTCAACAACCTCGAAACTGTTACCATTTTGCGTTTCGGATAAGCTCAAGTAGGCGTAAAACCTCCATACGGAATTTTAGTTTTTGACCCGTATCAGACATGGGTGGGAACATGTCATTCTATCAGCAACACTGTCGAACAAGATCTTGCGCTGATCCACGAGTTACGGCATGGGTAGACATAATGTCGCATTGCCATACTGACCTCCAAATCTTCCCGTTCAACGTTGTTGTACTCCTCCATAGGCTCCAACATTCGGCCATCACTCGATTTTTATGTGCCGCGTTGAGACAGACGCGTCTAAACACAAAATTCCCAAACTTAGCTAACCTGTAACTTGCTTCACAATAATTATACTTCTGCAAAGTGGTAGTTTTCCATGTCTTGTCTGGGTCATTGACTACACCATATTTAGAAGAAATCTGAGTGGGAGGGATTGGATACGTTAGTTTCGTCCATGTAACTGACGTGGCACTATTCATTACGGTTAACGTATTCATGAAGCGAGCTAACGCAACCGCAGATTCTGTGCACACTCTGACAGCGATTCCATCTGGCGCTGGATACTCAATGTTAGTGATTATAGTTCTTTTTATTTGCCCTTGATACTAATATCATTCGTTATCGAATTTTATTTGCAGTAGAGAAAAAGATCATAATGTCACCAGAAAAACGTAGAAGTTTGAGGAGGTGTTGTAGTGGTACGTAATTCCGTTACTATTTGGCAATTTAAGGATTTAGAAACTGCCTCTTGGGCAGATGAGCACAGGTTTGCTGACACATATTCTGCTCACGTGACGCAGAATTTCCCACTACTCTGCCGCAATGTATTTAAAATTTGAAGAAGCACAGTGGGCACAAAATGAGCCACCTGCCAGTCTCTCTACATGCCATTCCGATCGAGGCCACTCGAACAGCCACCAGACACCGAGGACGACGACTGCGACGTTCAGACAGCCCCCGACATTCCCTGTGGGTTTTAGGTGGGCTGAGTCGACGTTTCCGCCATTGTATCCCATCTCCACAGGGACCCATTCCACCGCGGTGGTATACTTCGCGAAGGAAACGTGTCTGCGTGTATGGAGGACGGTAAACGGCTTTGCAGTGCAGTCTCGAGGCCAGTTCCCCCGACCCACAGGCTCGTGTGCGCAACCCCACCGCCGTGGCTCCCACGCTATCACTCCTGCGACACGTACAGCGCTCCAGAGAGGGCTTTTATGTGGAGTAGCGGGGACCGACATTTTGTTCTTCGATATAATATTAATGCCTGCCTTATTAATAGGTCTCAGGGGAGACTGTGTTCATAGAGAGCAACAATCTTCTCAACACTTATTTATTTATTTATTTACTCAATCGTGTCAGAATCGTACAGTGTTACTCGTAGCATGCGACAAACATTAAAAAACTACTCCAAACTAAAAGCGTTGTCATTTGTGCTCGCAGTTTCTGGCATCGGCCGACAGGAACGGTGTGGCCAGTAAGCAGCTTCCTCGTTCTTGGGAGAGCTCGTCGTCGTGGACCGAGTCGCAGGCAGATGCCCGGTGTTACAGGTCGCTTTTTGTTCTGCCGCCTCCACGCCGCAGCCTCTTGACCTGCAGGGAGGTTTTCAAATCGCGCTCCCTCCTGGCTCCAGCCTCCGGGTTGCCGGCTGATAGCCGTACGTACCACGAGTCCTCAAATTCAGTGGCTTTTATTTGTTCAGCCTGGAAGCGCACTCACGGCTGAAATCTGTAGGCTGAAGATCTGGCAAAAACTATACCCTTTCACGTATTGGTGACCTGTACCGACACGGCAGGCGAATTCTACTGCTAAATAACGGAGAGCTCTGGCTCAAGTCCTTAAGATGCGACAGTGCTTCCCCCAAGGTGGCCCAGATAATTTCCGCCGATATCTTCCTTCGGTGTTAAAGCAGTCTACTCTCTTGACGAGTGCTCGGTCGACAGTTACTCCTAGATATGTGCCAGTGAAGTAGTGTTCTACTTGTGAATCTTCAGATTTTGGCCGTGCAAAGACTGTTCCATTAAGTTTCGGGTGTGCAGCCGCAAGAATTCTCCTTCTCCTTCTAATATTTCGGCTGTATAATGTTCAGAGTGAGCCGCAAGACTGCCGCTCCAGTGCTCGCTTCGTCCCTTTATACTGTTGTTCCGCGCGACTGCGCATGCGGCCACAGATGCAAATGCGCCAGAGACGTCGGTCGGCGGCAGAGAGTTACATCTCTGACTCCGCAGTCGATCTGTGTTGGCATGTCGATGTATCATTGTGAGCTGCACTGTGACGACGTCTTTGTGAGTTTATTACAGCAAGTGACGGATTCCATGATTTATCGGGGTTGAAACCACTATCTCAATTAAATTCGTCGTCAAGCTAATTTCAATTGCCCGCTTCACTATCGAGTCCCAAAAAGATTATGTAGTTGGCAAAATTTCGACGTCGTCCTACATCATACTGTGTGCTACGCCAAGATTCATCTGCATTTGTAAAGCTCTTTTTTCATTGCGGCCAGGACCGATAATTAGTATAGGTGTCACTTTCCTAAGCTTGTGTCGTAAGCTAATGTCACGCCAATAAAAGTTACTGCGCCGATTTTCTTGTTTCCACAGCCGTCTTCTGTAAAGGAGGAGTGGTCAGCATTCAGGAACCAAAAATGTCCGGTAAACATGTAGTCTACAATGAATACCTTAAGAGCTTGGTTCGAGAGATAGTTCCTGTCACATCCCTGAATATTGACCATTCCTCCTGCGTCGCTGTGGACACTGCGTGAGTCTCAGCAGTTGGGACTTACTTTTTCTTGGCCGAAGCCTGCTTGTTCTGGTATGAGCGATGTATCTACCCCATCACATAGGCGGTCCAACATCATTCGTCCTAACATTTTGTGTGAACACCTACAAATCGAGGGCATTATGGTAGTTTGTAGTCACTGCTCCACTACGAGAATTTGGTCAATTACTTCCGAACGGTATATCGCGTTCGATGACTTCTAAGACCCACATTGTTCCTTTTCTGAGCTGTATTCAGTTTCTTGACTTGTGTCCAATTAGGAAGCGATTCTGTAGATATGTAGCGTGTGTTCTTCCTCTTGTTCGTTACACTGCCGCTGCGTTCCTTGCTCCGTCGTTTCGGCCGTCCTGTCCCTCCTCAGCCTCAGGAAGCCAGGTTGGCGACAAGACAGACAGCGGGCGCCCAGCGGCGTCTGTCAGACGGGACACACCGGCGCTGCAGCTGCCGACTCACAGCAGGTCATGGGATGCGCTGTCAGATACTGGCAATCTGAATTACAGAACCGTAGCAAGGTTTGGCCCGTTACCCGTTAAAATTGCAACAACACCTGGAGGCAGTCAGCAAGCATCAGAGTGGACTTCAGTGTGGTACGTACCCGGACGGTCGTTCAGCACAAATGCACGACGTACGCCTCCATCAGCATACCCTGTAAAACGATGTCAAGTTCATGGCAGAGGGTGCTTATTACTAAAAGCGACAAACCGCACCCTACTGAAAATGGAGGTAAAAAGGGGCACGAAAACGCATCGTCGCTACGGTAGACGGCGCTGATGAATGACGGTTCGTCTGACCACGTGCCGTGTGTTCCTCGGGTGTACTGTAAGCAGCAGAATGGCTGGGAACGTCATGGTGTTTGTGTACGGCCAGCCAGGTGTAAACGGCAGCATGTCTATACCGAAACAAGTTCCCTCACAGACACCAACCCCATCACAGAACATCTGAAGCCGTTTTTTGGCGTCCTTCTGGGCAGACGGGCGCGCAGGGAGGCGGCGGCCTGTGCGTACGCCAGATTTGGAGGACCGGGTTCTACAGGATATTTACACAAAACGCTAGTGCAAGCGTTATACTTTAATAAACGTTTGGCCGGCCGCGGTGGTCTAGCGGTTCTAGGCGCTCAGTCCGGAGCCGCGCGACTGCTACCGTCGCAGGTTCGAATCCTGCCTCGGGCATGGATGTGTGTGATGTCCTTAGGTTAGTTAGGTTTAAGTAGTTCTAAGTTCTAGGGGACTGATGACGATAGATGTTAAGTCCCATAGTGCTCAGAGCCATTTGAACCATTTGAATAAACGTTTGGATGGACATGGTCTACACATTTTTAATATGTATTGTAGACTGACTTACTTTCAAATTTTTACACAGTAATAGAATGAATATTCAGACTGATATAGGCTATGAAATATAGTTTTAAATTACAGTTTACAGCTTTTCCGTTTTTGCGAGTAACAAAATGCTGTGCTGCAAAACTGCGGTTTCATTTTGTTTCTCGCAGTCAGGATTTACTACAATAGCAGGGCATCAGCATTAAAGCTGTGAAAGCTGTGAGGACGGGGCGTGAGTCGTGCTTGGGTAGCTCAGTCGGTAGAGCACTTGCCCAGTCAGCCTTCGGCGGCGCAGCGCTTCGGACGGTGTTTACGTCCCTGCCGCGTCTGCGCGAGAGGTGTTTACGCTAAGTGTGTCGCGGTATACATAGAACGAATCATGGCCTTGTCGTTCCGTAAATCGACACTGAAATTTAGTTTTCTCAACGAATAGGCTCGACCGAAGGCTTACGAGATCGAACGTAATTTACGGGACGAGGTGAAAATCGAACCTGACGTTCTAGTTGGAATACACTTATCTATAGTCAGCAGCGTGGTCTATGTCAAGCTCATAAATGAAGCGGCATGTGACGAACTACTACTTCGATACCGACAAGGACTTCGTTTCTGTCATTCGGACGGCAATGTTGGAGCGGTAACAGTTGAACACGCCGGCATGGGCCTCCGAACGATCCGCGTCTTTGAGCTTCCATTCGAAGTGCCAGAAGAACTGGCGACAGACGCCCTGCGTCCTTACGGAACGGTCCTATCCCACGTGGCTGAAAAATGGGCGAGTTTCAAGACGTATCCTGTCCTCAATGGCGTCTGACAAATACGGATCGAACTCCGAAAACACGTCCAGTCATACTTGTACATCGCCGGTTGTAGGGCGATTGTCATTTACGGCGGACAACCAAGGACGTGCTCGGATGTGGGAAGGAGGGACACATACGTTCTGAGTGTGCTCAACGAAGGTTATTACAGCTGCCACGGGATGATCCACCCCTCACGCCGCATCCGACTGTGCTCCCCATGACTTACGTCGCCGCATTACGCGATGACGTGGTCGCGAGACAGACGCGTACCAGAACACACAGACAGCGGCGGATCGTGGCGAGCCACAGAAAGACGACGTTGCGCTGGACCGCCTGCAGCAGTCACAGGACGCCCTCTCTTCGGTTCCGCTTGCGCCCCCTTCAGATAAGGCACTTGGAGACGTCGATAATGCGACGGCGCACGATTCCGACGTCCCCCACGAACAACTGGAGACCATGCTGAACTCTGATAGCGAGGCCCGGCAACGAAAACAGCGATCACCAAAACGCCGGAAGAAGCGCCGCCTCACGGTGGAGAACGACCACTCTGATCTAGCAGACAATTCTGAGAAGTTTACGGGTACAGAAAAGACGACCGTGGATACAGAAGAACTGCCTAGCGTGGATGCAACGGTGGCCAGCGGGACGGCGGCACGACCTACCGCTGACGATGCTCCAGACACAGCGAAGGAGCTCGATAGACGGCAACAGGCTACTGAGGAGGCTACGGCGCCTGCACCGCACGACAGCGATGGGACACTAGGGGACTGGTCAGAAGAGCCACCCCCGTGGGGAACAGACGATGCCGGAGGAACTGCTCCCACGCACTCTCCCGGTGTAAGACCGGCAGAGTGCACGGAATAACGGCAGACCATATGAGGGGACGGCGGGGGACGTTAGTCCGACAGCAGCCTATGTACGGCAAAATTAGCGACCGTACGGTGCCCTATCTACGTTGACCGCCATGCAACGAGCTTATCGGATAGGGTCTGTTAACATCCATAGCATTGGGACGCCGGTAAAAACCAAGACGCTCAGTGACATGATAAAGGCTGCGGATTTAGACATCGCACTATTACAAGAAGTCCGGGTACTTCCCCCCTCGGACTTTACAGTTACATTTTGTGTTCCCCGTGTGACGAGAGAGGCGTTGGCACAGCTATACTATTAAAGGAAGGGATACGTGCAGACGAAGTAGAGTATTTGCCTTCTGCCCGTGGTACGGCCGTGACCATAGGTGGAATACGTTTGATCAACATATACGCACCGTCAGGCTCGGATAAGAGAATGGACAGATTTTTACGCCCATGAGATTACACCGTTGTTCCAGGGACGATACGATGGCTGCATACTCGGCAGAGATTTTAATTGTGTGCTCGACAGAAAGGACCAACCACCTAACTATACTACTAGCCAAGAACTTAGGGAGCTGGTCAACGGGATGGAATTAGTCGATACGTGGGACCTGAAGTATCGCAACCAACCAGCATTTACATTTTTTACTAGCCACTCCGCGGGGCCGTTTGGACCGGATCTACGTTTCAAGGGCGTTAGCAATGTCGACGGTGGACGCAGAAATATGACCGACAGCGTTTACGGACCACGAGTCATATATTTGTACGGTTAACCTTGATAGACAGCAGGTATGGAGGCGGAGGGGTAATTGGAAGATGAACGTCTCCCACCTGCGAGATGCAGAATGCCGACGCACGGTGGAGGACGCGTGGCATGGCTGCCTCCGTCGACGAAATTCTTTCGGTTCTGTCCTGCAGTGGTGGATCGAGTGCGCGAAGCCAGCTTTACGGAGGACGTTAATAGGTTACGGGAAGGAGGTTTCTCAATGGCAGCGCACGACCACTGAGTTTTACTTTACGGCTCTCCGGGAACTGTTAGCTCAACCACCTATACCAGAACGCCAGACGGCCGTCCACCGAGTTAAGGCGAAGCTGGTCCAACTTGCGACGCAGAGGATGGCAGGTACGACGATACGCGCGAGGTCGCAGGATTTCCTGCCCAACGAGGTTCCCTCGATGCATTAAGTGATAAAGGAAAGACGAAGAAGACGCAGGAATTTAATACATGAGATCGATCTCGGCGATGGCCGTCGTTTTACAACACAAAGGGGCATCGCACAGGCGTTCACGGATCACTTTAGCAGATTCTATGCGAGCAACGGGGAGGGTCAGAGGGAGCTGGGGAACGTCCTGGAAGAGATCCCAGACGCGACGAGTGTGAACGGGGAAGCGGACGGGTTATCTGAAATTACGTGTGAAGAGCTGGAGGAAGCGATTACACGAGGTGCTTGCAACAAGTCCCCAGGTCCAGACGGATTCCCGTTGGAATTTTACCGTGCCTCTGTGACCATTATGACACCGATGTGGCTATGTATGTTTAATGAGCTTCTGCGGCAAGAAGTACCGGTTCACATTCAATTCACGGAAGGGCTCATGATACCGATACCGAAGCCCCGTGGTGGCAAACGGCCTTGTGATTATCGCCCCTTGACCCTCCTTAATAGTGACTACAAGATCTTCATGCGCATATCAAAAAGTCGCTGGAGAATCGAATATATGCCGATCAGACTTGTCTTGGCGGCATCAGTAATATCCACACACCCTTGGGAGACTATCGTGACGTCGTCGCCCTCGCGGCTGCATGCCGCCTCCGGGGGGCGATGGTTGCAGTAGATTTCGATCATGCTTTTGATCGCGTGGATCATGTGTACCTCGCGGCGGTGATGGACAGGATGGGTGTCTCGCCATTATTGACCAATGCTGTGATGCGGCTGTTGCACGGCGCCAGATCAGCGATGGTGGTCAACGGAGGGAGAACTGAGTATTTTAAGATCTTAAGATCAGTGAGACAGGGTTGCCCCTCGTCGATCCTCCTTTATGCGATCGCCTTAGAACCGTGCCTCGCAGGCCTTCGCCGCCGTCTTACCGGGATCTCCGTACGGCATTTAGTATCATTCAAATGCAGAGCATACGCGGATGATATTGTGTTCCTCGTACGGAATGAGAGGGAGACTCAGACAGCACTGGATTGGCTACAGACGTATGGGATGGCAGCTGGAAGTGTGGTCAACTACCGAAAATCACAATTCATGCATGTGGGGCGTGGACTAGGACCAGGAACGGAAGGACCCTTACCTGCGGTGGAAACCCTCCGCTGTTTGGGTATAACCTTTCATAAAGAGACAGCGAGAACGGCTGCGGACAACTACCGAAGACTGTTACTCAGAGTCCGCACGGCAGTACGACTAAACGCCCTACGGTCGATGGATATGCTGCAGCGAGTGTTACTCGTCAACCTTTATCTCGCGCCCACGATGTGCCACCTGACACACCTTCTCCCCTTGACGCGCACGATGGCTAGATTCAGGCGGCTTTTGGGTACTATGTGTGCCTGGGACAACTCCTTAAGGTACAGTACAACACGCTTGTCCTCCCAGCGCGAGAGAGGGGCGTTGGTTTAGTGAACGTGCACGAGAAGGCGCGTGCCATGTATATTAATACTATGCTCAAACGGTGGCGCAACAGGAATCACTCGCTTACGGGGACGATCATCGAAGAACTCGTACCGACATCGCATCTTCCTCCAGTCAGTGTCGGCCATATATCGCCCCCTTTAACGTATGTGCGCACGTTCATCGTGGAACACAGTTACGTTCGAGAGCGTTTACCGACGACCCGACAGTCGACATCGAAGGACGTGTACCATCTGCTTCTTCGACAGATCGCCCGGAATAGGGTGGAACGCAAACATCCAGCTGTTAATTGGCACGTGGTGTGGCGCACGGTCCACCACCCCCACCTACCTACATCAGTCAGATCAACATAGTACATAGTCGTCAACCGAAAATACCCTACAAATGATAAAAAGCACGCAATACATTTGGCGGATTCGCCATTGTGCCAGCAATGCGGCGAGCTGGATACGGACGACCATCGGCTGGTCTGCGGCGAGGCATTGGCTGTCTGGACTCTCGCAAGAAAGATAATAGCGTTCATGCGGCGCACTATCTATACAGCAGTCTGTTCTGACATAGTATTTTTTCCAGAGGAAACGTATTTTCCGCGTCATAAGATGAACGCAGTGGCGTGGATCACAGGTATGACGGTCCATTACATCTACAGAGACACACGTACGAACTTACTGAACGTCCTGCATTACTGGCAATACTTGCAAGATGGACACACAAAACTATTACGGCTACAAAAGTACAGGGATTGGTACGCCAATTTCCTAGTAACGGTTTTTGCGGACCCACCATATACTTGGGGTGTGCCGGGTGCGTAAAGATGAGCGGCGGTGCTTTCGTTGTGAAACCGACCAAGTAATGTGATCGACTAAGAATATGCGAGTATGCGACCTACGAAAAATTCACGCTTGAACAGTTAGCAAATGGATGTACTTCAAATTTTGTTTTCATATCGATAAATACTTTTCTTTAGGGTGCCGGAGGTGGCCCCACTTTGATTTTGTTGTTATTTCATGCTGCATGGTAGGACGGCAGCGAGGTTCCTTCCAGGACATTTATCATGTGTCAGGACGTACTATGTTTATTTTGTGAATAATAAAGGTTTCTGTTTCTCCTACCTTCCTTCATATCAAATAAAAAAATAAATGAAAAAAATAAAAAATAAAAATAAAAAAAGTGGTCAGCGCGGCAGAATGTCCATCCTAAGGGCCCGGGTTCGATTCCCGGCTGGATGACGACATTTTAGATTAAAAAATGAAAAGTTTATTTTCGCAGTTCCCATTATATAAAAAAAAAGTCGTTAGAGCACTTGCCCGCGAAAGGCAAAGTTCCCGAGTTCGAGTCTCGGTCCGGCACACAATTTTAATCTGCCAGGAAGTTTTCATCTAAACCATTAGACAAATTGCTGCTCCCGTATATATTTTGGAGCCTTACATACAACATCAAAGAGAAATCGTATTCATAGCAATGAGCTATTTTGTTTTCTTTTTTATAGTCGGATTTAACAGAAACGGAAATTTTATTTCTCTCTATTAGCTTAGGCTTACGACACTACTATGTAATCTGAAACCTGGTAATCCTACCCGTTTGGAGATTAAAACTATGCGAAACACTGCCTGTTCTCCCAGAGTCAGCAGCTGTACAGTATGCCTGCGATCGCATTTTAAGTGACATCAGTACTGAACCTAGGATTCGTTAGGAGTAGCAACAGACAAGGGTCATCGTCAGAGAGGGGGGGGAGGGGGGGCAGACAGAGAGAGGAGGAGGAGAGAGAGAGAGGTGGAGAGAGACGAGGGAGGTGGACAGAGGGAGCGTGTAGCAGGAGGTGTGCGATGTGCCTGACGTTACTCTTTATATTAAAATATAGCATGAGCAGCGGGGGTCCTAACACAGTTCAGGTTACTTGTATAACTGTCGACGCCTCTTCCTCCAAGATAAATTGCTGCCTCCTGCCTATTTCTCAACCTCTAGCCCTAAGCTTCCGATTAACACGTGCTGCACGATTGTCTCTGTTTCTTTGGAAGTTCTTTCCAATTACTATATACCGTAGAGGGTCCGCGTGTTTATGAAATGTTCTAGTCGGTTCATAAAAATCGAGTACACGTTCAACTAGTGCTCTAAACAAGAGTCACGGTCGTTCTACATTTTTCTCTCCATAACTAATAGTTTCGTGCTAGTCATTGAAATACTGCGGCCCTGGCTCTGTACGTAGTATGCTGAACGTGTAAATCCTTCCATCTGTTTCAGATGCTCTTTGGACTTTGGTAATCGTTGTTGTTACAGCTGCATCGCGGTCTCTGATGCCACTTTCAAAGCGGGCGTATTAGTTTCCATTAAATCCGAAACTTCTTCACCACGAGTCGGCTGGTAGACTATCTGTTGTAAACAGTTTTAACAGAAGTCATTTAGTAATGTTTCGCAGGATATCTTGTCGCGCCCACTAAATAATGCCAACTGATTGTTGGATGATTAAAGTCTCCGGCGATGTCAACAGTTAGAAGTATCGCCAACTGAAATATGTATAAAAGCAAACACTGACATGCGGTTCTCCGACTCGGGCCCGTGTTTGAACGCCGAGCGTACTTCAGTGGCGGACAGCGCGACGCGTTGTGCCGACGGGCAGGTTTCCGTCGAATCTGGAAGAACGTGTGTTCCGAGAAGAGTCGGCCGACGTGTCTCTCTCTAGACGCGGACGAGGCGGAGCAGAAGGCCTCGCGGAGGTTTCCCGCTGCCCGGTCTCCTCCTGAGGTTAATTAATTTCCATCGGCGCCGACTGGTGAAATAAACGACGGGAGTAAAATACCGCCGCCACGCTGCTCTCACTCAGTAACTACACTGAAAAAGTAACCGCCCACATTAACCGAAACAGTAATGGCCTGAGTTAAAGGCCGTCTCGCCTCGAACCTTGTTGCAGAGCTGGACAGCTTCGACAGCTGCAAGATGAGGAGGGGATAAGTATTTACAAGTGCAGGAATGCCGGTGTAAAAGGTGCATATTCGTAACGACTCCCAGTGAGTAATGTGCTATGTCTCCAAAGAGTATCCCAGTGTGGGTTTGGCTCAGTGTTGGGCAGCTCTCGTACTGCGGCGGACTGACACCAATCGAGCGTAGGGCGAGGGCCGTCAGCAGAGGGCAGCATAGTGTGCAGTGTAGGGCTGCACGTGGGCAGGGAGAGCTTACGACGACAGTGAGCAGGAGTCAGGACTTGCGAGTGGCCATCCAGGCCTGCCGGTAAAGGCAGAACATTAGCTAAAATAAAGAGAATCTATTTCCATGTACAGTGCACTAGAGGCGCGCCTAGGGAGCAAGTTCTCAGGTTTAGTCCAGTCTAGGAGAACGAGCAGCTAAGGGAGTGGCCAACGGAAGGGAGGAGCCAAAGACTGTGCCTCCCAAAAAGGATGCGTGGATCACAAGAGAGAGAGGCAACTGTGCTCTCCGGCGTCCACACACGTCACTCGTATTCCACACACGCTACTGGCTAAAACTGATCGCGAGGATTTGCTATCAATTCAGCCATTCCCCAGAAAGACTGTTTGCCCTAGTAGGGGCGTTAATGCCGTGGGAGGGATCTGTTACAGTATTTCTTTTAGTGTAAGTGAGGGGATTTACACGTAGTAAGTTAATCAAATTTCTGGGATAAAAAAAAGAAAAACAGTAACATACTAACTCTTCAAATTTTGTGCTGAAATACAAAAGCGTCTGTAATAATTGAAATCGTCACTGTTCATATAATCAAATCTTAAAATAAACGAAGTTAAAATAGTGTCACAGCGCTTCACAAAAGAGGAATGAACTATTTACTCTGTGTCATAGAAAGTAAATGCTTGCGGAACCGAATCACTACTTATCTTTTAATGGTTTACAGGCGCCACTAGAAATGTGTAGTTGTTTGTACTCTCGTTGCTGCAAAATGAAACTAATACCAAAATATAAAATGCATCAACAGCGTACGGAATACTTTATTCTATGATAATCGAAGTATTTGGGTAAAAAAAAAAAAAACATAATAAATCATGTTACTGCAGAACATTGACACCAGGTATGCAGAACGTCTGAAAAAAGAGTAATAAGCTAATTAAGATCTTGCTACATCATCTCACTGTTGTGGCGGATGGTAGTTGCACAAACTTATCTGGCTGTGAGTCGTCCACGGACAGCACAGTGGTGAGCCAACCGCTCGCAATAAGCGGCAGGTTCGGCTTCCAGTCCCGGCCAGTCTGGTCCCTTTAATCCCACAAACCAACCAACCAACCAGTCCCGGCCCGGCACAAATTTTCACTGTCATTTCGTTCTACGGCTGACGGTAGTCTTTATTCACACTTGCGAACTCATTTGATGTGTTTCGTAACGGCTGTGTTTGTGGCAGTGTCTGTTCCTTTGGACACGCACGAATGTCCCAAGAAATTAGAATAACATAGCCTCTGCAATATCGTAAATATCTGTCTTGTCAACTGTTCTTAGAGTTTACATTTTTCAGATTATCAGAGGACCTTCATTGGCATTACATAAGTTTGTAGAACAACGTTAGAGGCATTAAGAAACCCAAGGCAAAACTCTAGAAAAGATAATTAAAATGTGTGACCACAGTGACAAAACAGCAAACAATATCCTCCTTCTATTCATAAAACTTTGTATAGGAAGAAACAGAATGCAGTCAGTTTTTATGCAGGTCTCAAAATACGAAAAGGTTCGAGGCTGGAGCGTGGCAGACGCGCAGTGCAGTTTGTAAACAAACTGCCAACCAGCGGGAGAAGGTGCGACAGTATGACGTCGACAGTCCGTAATGGCGGACGGCAATTCCGTCATGAGTTGTAGAGGGGGATTGTTAATGGTGAGAAAAGAATTGTTCTCCATATTTTTTCACAAGATTGCAGAGAAAAATCAACTTACTCCGAGGAACTCTATATAATAAACAGAAGATGATATTCAAGCTATGCGTGCGCACAGTCGGTAGCGTTGTAGAATGATAGTTAGTGTGCATTGAGGCGGCGGTTGGAATCGTGGTGGGTCTACAATTTCCTTTTTTTATTTTTATTTTTTTATTTTTTTTATCCCTGACCATTTAAATATGGAATTTATCAAAGATATTTTAAGTTACCCATATTTAACCATAATCTTTGAAGAAAAATGCGTATTTTCTATTTTCGAATTACATATCGCAGGATTTTCATTGCAATTATAAATTCTTAAGTGTCCGTATTTTGTAAAAGATTGTGAAAGATGGCGGAAGTTAAAAGAACATTACACAGTCACATTTTTTTGAGAAAAATGAAAAATAAAATACTCTTTATTTGAAGATGCCCATTGTTTTGTAGAACAGGTGTTTTCTCATACGAGCCAGAGTGGTAAGCGTCGTAGAAACATGGAGAACAATAATTTTCACGGCGCCCAGCGCACTGTACAAACGCTGCATTTTTAAAGTTGTCACAGTACCACTGTTTTCTGTATACAATAGAACTGATCTAGAGCCAAGTTAAGGGATTTGTCGCGAGAAATAACCAGACATTTAAGCTGCCAAACGTACTGGAACTAATGCACGAAGCTTCGTGGCACGTCACTGCCAAACGAGTAAACGGAAAAAAAAGACGCCGTATCATCGGCTTAGTCGATATAAAGCAAAACACCTTAATATGCCCAATTTTACCTCTTCTTATAGGATCGGCCACCTTACTCATTAATTTATTACATATTATTTCCAATAACGCTAAACAGGTATCGCCGTTATATTTTAATTGTATTCAAAAGCATGTTACTACTATTATGACCGACCAAATCGTAACAAATCGCGCGGCGTGCGTTTTTAACGATAACTTTACGCTATTCAAGTTCCGTTACAGCTGTCTTGACTCGTAATGTTACAACAGGACGTCATAAAAGAGGAGGGTGAAATGTGGACTTTTTGGTGGCTGCGGATTCTGTTGCTGTGATCGCCCCGTTCTCACCGTAGCAGTACTGAAATGTATCCGGCAGAATACGATATCGAAGTAGTTGAGAGATTACGAGGCGACTGAAAGAACACGTAGCGTAACGTTTACACGGGGTTTATTCTCGCGATGAACGGAGCACAGTCGGCGTCGGGCATCCCGGCCGGTGGGCGGCGGCGAGGCAGTGTGGCGGCAGCGGGCGGCGCAGGCGGTGGGGGTGGCTGCAGCTCTGCGGGGGCGGCGCGCGGACCCAGGCAGGGGGCAGCCGCACGTCCCTCTCTATTCAGGTCGTAGCACCGCACCCTGCTCAGGGTCGGCTGGCGGCACTCTGCCGGGCCGGCTGCTGCCACCGTCAAACGGGGCAGCCGCGCACGAAGCACGCACGTGCGCTGTGCGGAGCTGCTGCGCGCTGCAGCAGTCCGGCTGTGCTCGCAGCCGAACAACAGCGGCGAATACTAACCGATCACTCATCAGGCATGAAGCGAAAGTAAGAAGCCACCACTGTTGTGCCCCTCTCATCTCTTTCTTTCTCCTCCCCATCATAGCTTCGAATTTTACCATTCTATTTCTCTTCATCTAACCTAGCTACATCTTCTATATGTCTTTCACCCCATTCTATCGCCTTATGTCTCTGCTCGATGTGAATAACTCACAAGCTGCAAGAACATGTCCATAACGTTCTATACAAACTGAAATTCGTTCAATCTGAGTTATGCCTGGTTAGGTGTAAGAGAGGCCCTTGATCCTGCCGGGTAAAATAAATGCATAAATAAATAAACTGCCGCCCTATGGACCGATCGGTGGGGACGAATAGCGACGTGCACGGGCAGCGAGAGGAAAGAAGGTTGTTGCTTACGACGACAATGTACTGCAGATTAGGACTTGTGAGTGGGCATCCAGGACTGCCGTTAAATGACAGAACAGAAAATTAGGTAAAATAAGGGGAATATATTCCAACATACGGAATACGAGGCGCGCACCTTGGGAGAAAGTTAGCGGGTTTAACCCAGTGTAGGAGGACGAGCAGCTGAAGAAGTTGTCAGTGGGAGAGGAGACGGTTCACGTTAAGATATGTCTGCGGCGGGTCACGGGACTCACAGCCAAAGGTTCTGCATCCTAAAAAAGACGTCTGTTCTGCTCGACGCCTGGATCACAAGAGAGAGGCAAGTGTGTTCTGCACTGCAGAGTCCACACAGGCGACCTGTACTCCACACACACACACACTAATGGTTACAATCGATGGCGCGCATTCGCTACCAATTTCAGCAGAGGAGTGGGGGCGTCTTTTGTGAGCAGCTTTACCTGGACAGATGTGCCTCAGTTCTAACTTGTCACGTAGGCAGAGCGGGAGTTATTCTGGGAGAAAACTTGCAGATATTTGACTGGCGCCTTTGAAATAAAAATTTTAAACCAATTCCCTAAAATATTCCTCGACTGGCTGTACAGGGCGGTCATTCTGGACGACAAATAGAGAGCGGCCAGCGGAGGGGGCTGGTGTAGGGCGGCTGGCAGGGAGCAGCCCCCTGTACGGTGCTTGTTGTAGTTGAACAGGCAGAGGGCAGCCCAGTGTAGGGCGGCAACGGTAGGGTGACAGGCAGAGAGCAGCTCAGCTGTGGGTTGACAGGTAGACAACAGCTCAGTGTAAGGTGGCCGTTGTAGAGTTTCAGGCAGAAAGCAGTGGCGACAGGCAGAGGGCAGCCCAGTGCAGGGTAGCTGTCGTAGCCAATGGGAACAGTGTGGCCCTGTGTAGGGCAGCCTATATAGGCGCGTTCTAATGTAGGGCAGCTGTTCTGACAACTACCGTACCCACTGCTCCGTTCCCGTACCTGTCCGCCACAGCCAGTTGTGCTCCCGCCATATATAGGCCAATCTCCAGCGATCGCCTCCAAGGGCCGGCCGCAGTGGCCGAGCGCTTCTAGGCGCTCCAGTCCGTTACGGTCGCAGGTTCGAATCCTGCCTCGGGCATGGATGTGTGTCATGTCCTTAGGTTAGTTAGGTTTAAGTAGTTCTAAGTTCTAGGGGACTGATGACCACAGATGTTAAGTCCCATAGTGCTCAGAGCCATTTGAACCATTTTTGAATTCGCCTCCAAGGGAGGCTGCCCACACCTTGTCCGTGCAACGGAAGCGTCAGTGCAGTTCGCCTCTAATGAGTCTCCTGGTGACCTCCATGTGAGTGACGTCGGCTTCACCTGAAACTCACGCTCTCACTTCGTGTGCCAAGAGGCAGTCATTGCGCAAAACTGCACTCATTGATTGGTAAACATATGAGGGTAGGCTGGAAGCTAATGCGAACAGGCTTGTAAAATCATATCTAAATGACCTTCCCCTGTACATGCAAGCGGGTTTAGAACGTGTCGCATTCATCCAGTGTAACTGGAGTAGCGGAGACTGTTCTCGTGTTGTGCCGACGTGAGTTATCCAATCTTGAACTGCTGAAAAAGGGATTCCTAGTCAGATTCCTCATCGTTTAAAGCCTTTTTATGGTTAATTACTATTAAAAACAGTATTGATCACGATTTATTTAACAAGGTGACCGGTTTCGACCACTACTGTGGTCATCTTCAGACCTACAAGTTGTATACAAAGCTCTAATTAGAGGGCTACATACATCAAAGAAAATACATAAAGTTATAAAGCTATAAAGCTATAAAACGTTGAATTACCATTGAGTAGGAACCTCTTTCTGTTGGAGAATCACTACTGGAGAAACCAGTGCACGTCTTACTATATATAATGGAGTCTCCACCCACTTCTGACTGCATGATGTCATTACTAACCAATGAGTTATAAGTCGAATTACAATTTAAAATTTCTTAGTTAAAAGAACATTGTCAAGAATTAGAAATAAATACACACTAAGCTTATTGAACAGCTATTGTCAATTAAGAAGCGTTAAAAATATTTAAATATGTAGGAAAATGAACTTCGGTTTGGCAGTACATGGGTTGCCCTCTCAAGGCCTGTCAGTGAACCATTTGGAACCACTGGTTGCTATGGTGAAGTTGGACGCCGTTGCAAAGATGAAGCAGCAGGCTTTTTTCACTGAAGTTGTTGTAAAGTCGATAGTCGAACTAGTGGTTGCCATGGTGGGGACAAACGCCAGTGCAAAGATGTGGCAGCAGGCTTCTTTCCAACGAAGTTGTTGCGAAGTGGAATGGCAGAGACTGTCGCGTCAGACAATGTATTATTGAGCAGCAACATGTCTTTATTGAAACGATTTTTAAAGAGTAAGCTACAATAATCTGTAGCTGACATGTATACTACATGCTGCACAAATACGATACGAAGTAGTTGTCCGTATATATGAAATATTATCTATGAAGTTTATGTGTAGATTACATGTGCCAATTTTTTTTAAAGCATTGCTATTCCTCAAGGTATATGCCAGACATATAAGCAAATAAAAATGAAAGAATTTAAAATTATAAAATTATGAGCCTGTGTCAAAAATAAAACGATGTGAATTAGCAATATGTAGTCTAAAAGCATATAAGCAAAAATTCTAAAACAGATAGTCAATCATAAAATAATGTTTGGTAAAATACAATTACAATAAAATATTTTCTAAAAGTCTTAATAATTTTAAAAAATTAAAAAAAAAAATTTAAATTTTTTTTTAATTTAAAAAAAAACCTTTTAAAACAAAGGACAGAAGAGTAAACATTCTAAAGCAGATCATCGAAAAGCTCAAAGAAATGTTTGAACTGAAGTTCGTTTAAAACAGATAATGGATTACTTTTGTGAAGTGAAAAAATTTCAATTTCTTCTAAGGTATTTAGCAGTGGTCCTTTTGGCACTGTATGTAATATTTTCAAATTGCTAGAAATGGAACCCTCAGAATGCTGGAACCATTAAGATGTTGACCAAATATGGATTTGGTACGTGCAGTACCAGTAGTATGTTCTTTGAAACGCGTTAAAAAGTTACGGCCAGTTTGGCCAATATACTGTTTCTCACAGACATTACATATTATTTTATAAACGCCTGACTTTTGGTATCTATTTGAGTCTCCAATTGTGCGTTTCAGTTTCATCTGTAGGGGGTTATTAGTTTTAAATGCTATTGTCACGCTTGTGTTCTTAAATAATTTATTTATTTCATCTGAGATAGGTCCCATGTATGTCATTTGTGTAAATCTCTTCTTGGAATTTATAACGGCATCATTTGTTTCTTGTAATTTTTGATATAACAGATCAACCTGATGGGAATTATAATTGTTAGCAACTGCTATCTGTTTTAATGTATCAATTTCCTTTTGGATTGCATCATGTTGGAGAGGTAATTTCAGTATCCTATGTATCATAGTTTTAAAAAATGCCATTTTGTATCTTGATGGATGGCATGACGTAGCATTTATTATTACATCGGTTGATGTGGGTTTTCTATAAATAGAAATATTATGTTTTCCATTCTGATTTGTAATTGTGAGGTCCAGGAAATTAATACTATTGTTACTTTTGTGTTCTACTGTAAATACAAGTTTTGGATGTTAATTATTTAAGTTGTTAGCGAAAGCATCAATTTCTTCCTTAGAGCCGTTATATAATAGCAGTGTGTCGTCAACATATCTTTTGTAGTATATAATTTTATTTGTGACTGGCATATACCTTGAGGAATAGCAATGCTTAAAAAAAAAATTGGCACATGTAATCTACACATAAACTTCATAGATAATATTTCATATATACGGACAACTACTTCGTATCGTATTTGTGCAGCATGTAGTATACATGTCAGCTACAGATTATTGTAGCTTACTCTTTAAAAATCGTTTCAATAAAGACATGTTGCTGCTCAATAATACATTGTCTGACGCGACAGTCTCTGCCATTCCACTTCGCAACAACTTCGTTGGAAAGAAGCCTGCTGCCACATCTTTGCACTGGCGTTTGTCCCCACCATGGCAACCACTAGTTCGACTATCGACTTTACAACAACTTCAGTGAAAAAAGCCTGCTGCTTCATCTTTGCAACGGCGTCCAACTTCACCATAGCAACCAGTGGTTCCAAATGGTTCACTGACAGGCCTTGAGAGGGCAACCCATGTACTGCCAAACCGAAGTTCATTTTCCTACATATTTAAATATTTTTAACGCTTCTTAATTGACAATAGCTGTTCAATAAGCTTAGTGTGTATTTATTTCTAATTCTTGACAATGTTCTTTTAACTAAGAAATTTTAAATTGTAATTCGACTTATAACTCATTAGTTAGTAACGACATCATGCAGTCAGAAGTTGGTGGAGACTCCATTATATATAGTAAGACGTGCACTGGTTTCTCCAGTAGTGATTCTCCAACAGAAAGAGGTTCCTACTCAATGGTAATTCAACGTTTTATAGCTTTATAGCTTTATAACTTTATGTATTTTCTTTGATGTATGTAGCCCTCTAATTAGAGCTTTGTATACAACTTGTAGGTCTGAAGATGACCACAGTAGTGGTCGAAACCGGTCACCTTGTTAAATAAATCGTGATCAATACTGTTTTTAATAGTAATTATTTATAAGACATTGATCACTGCTGTTCCCGTAATGCATTCAAAAGTAATCTATTTATGGTGATGATCCTTTTGGCAGGTATAATGTAAATTGACGAGTACTAAAATCTCACGGTTGCGAGCCTGGAAAAGGAATAATTGTTGATGAAACATGCAGCAGACGCCCAATGACCGCCACAGACGCTAAGCATCGCAAATTCGTCGGCAATTTTATTCAGAATGAGCGATGAGTCACTCGGAAGGGTACCTCAAGCCATATTGGAA
This sequence comes from Schistocerca nitens, assembly GCF_023898315.1. Classification (NCBI taxonomy): domain Eukaryota; kingdom Metazoa; phylum Arthropoda; class Insecta; order Orthoptera; family Acrididae; genus Schistocerca; species Schistocerca nitens. Next base: position 256,911 of record NC_064625.1, read on the forward strand.
TATCCGACGAAGATGTCGGTTTCATTATCGAACAATTAGGATGCCGCAAAACCCATCCACGATGGGTACCACGCCGTCTCACGGACGAGAACAAACAGCACCGATTGGAAGGCTGTGAGCAACTTTCGCAGCACTACCGTGACGAAGGAGAATACTTTCTTTAGATTACGCGATCGGGGACGAGTTACGGATCCATCGTAACCCAGAACAGCACTGAATATCGACATCCGTATTCTGCTCAGGCGAAGAAGTTCAAAACACAACCATCAGCAAGAAAAATCTTTTGGCTGTGTTTCGGGATGCTCTCCGAGAATTTAAGCGACTGATTTTCTGGTACGAGGGGCAACGGTAAATTCTTCTCAGTACACAGACTCCAAAACATGTCCGCTGTCGAGTTTGTCGCGTTAAGAGGCAGCACGATACCCGTCGTCCACACAATCGCGCCACCAAAGATGCTTTGCGAAACCTGAAGTCTGAACACACAGCTCGCCGTTCTTAGTCCTAGATCTAGCTCTTTACGAATTTTATTTATTTTTTCCTCCACTCGAGAGAGACCTCAAAGGGTAATCTTTACGCCTTGGACGTTCAGGCAAAGACAGCTGTTAAGGCCTGAATTGGAGAAAAGTCCGAAGAAGTTTTCAGTGACAGAATCAAAAAGACTTGTTACACATTGAGAGAAATGTGTTAGTCTTAACGGTGACTTAAGTTGAAAAATAAATGTATGATTTTGAAGCTTAAGAATTGTGTCTTAATGTACTTTTGTCCGGTCTTCCTAATTCCTTTTGTTCGTGTTCTACAAGGATGTGTGCACTAGTTTTGAGCCTACCCTGGTCAGGAATCACTTCAGTTCTAGCCTCCCCACCATTATCGAATTGAACTGGGAGGGTTGACACACCGTGCAGCTTTCCACGCTCCTCGGTGTGCCTGACGCGTGTTGGCGCTTCGCTGAGCCGCTGCTCGCAGCACCGGGAGGCCGGTAATTCTTTTTGCGGGAGCCGTCTCCCTGCCTCCCTTCCGTTTGACCTGTGGAGCCCGAAGACTCGAGACGAGAGGGGAGGAACCGGGAAGCGAAATTTCTTTCCGTTTGAACCGGTGGAGCGGCGGGGATGCCCGGCGCCGGCGGGCCTCGGCGGGCCTTTGTGGGCGCCGCCTTTGTGGCGCTGCAATCCGCCGCGGGCGCTGCGAGCGCGCATGCGCGCCGCCCCCGCCTCTCGCCTGCCTGCGCTGCGCTGCGCAGCAGTCACACTCCAGCTGCACCCGGCGCTCCGAGTTCCGACCGCTCTGTCTTGCTGGCGCGAGGTCTCGGTTAAGCCGAGAACAGTCCCAGGTTTACGTCCGCGTCACGTTTCAGCCGATCGACACACCAGTTCTATCGAATGCACTTTGTCCCCCATCGTGCGGAGACGTTAACCGCGGTCGTACTAGATGGCTCTGCCGTTGGTCCATTCCACCACACGCAACATAGCAGCTGATCGCTGGTGCAGTAGCTCGCTATGTCTGCAGGAGCCACTTGAGAAGCTGTTACTGCTTTTCCTTACTTCGTAACTGACAACTGAACGAGTTCCACAAATTTTATAAAAAGTGGACTGATGATCTGTTACCGAAACTTCACCGTCGAGCTTTCAAACTGAAAAATATTCAAATAAAAACTGTTTACGTTACCTACAGATCGTGGTACTTGACCTAATGAAAAGCGAATACTCGTCAAAATATGAACTCGCTGTTGTTATCAAATCCCCTCCGGTGAGGCTAAATAAATAAGCAATCACACTCTTTCTAAAACAAAATTTAATGATCACCGTTGAAAAAGCACATACGAACCATATTCAAAAGGTAAGGGCAGTTCGATTTGAACAAAAAAATATTCCTTAGAAACGCTCTACTGGCGGTTTAAATATCCTGCAAACCCGCCTTACTTTTCTACGTAGCTGTTGTTGACCTATCGGCACTTTTGGTGACGCTGCGCCGCCTTCTTCGACCCCTCCACCTGCCGGACGCCCACTGCCTGGACTACTGCCGCTGCCAGCCGCCCACCTCGGGCCAACTGCAGCCGCATTCCTCACATAGGCTCCTCAGTTTGAAAATCTGGGATTGGGTGTTGTCAATACACCTAGAAATAAGGGGTCGGACTCCCAATGTAGCTGCGATTCTTCTCGGAATACTAGCATATAATGATTGTATGGTCTCCAGTGGAATGTTATGCCAATGTTCGATCAAAACCTCCTGTAACCCCTGTGTGAGGAAGGAGGTGGAAATGTGCTCCGGAGCCTGCTCTCCGATACCGCCCACAAAGGTTCGGTACTGTTGCAAGTACGGCGACTGCGCTGGCCAGGGAAGAGGCTGCAGTTCAGTTGCACGGCCCCGCACACAACGGCTGTGGGTTCAAATGGCTCTGAGCACTATGGGACTTAACAGCTACGGTCATCAGTCCCCTAGAACTTAGAACTACTTAAACCTAACTAACCTAAGGACATCACACAACACCCAGCCATCACAACGGCTGTGGGAACTGGTGCATTATCGTCCTGAAATTTGGCATCACTGTTTGAATCGTGGGGTTTCACATCAACTAAAATGTTCACATAATCGTTGGCTGGGAGCAGCAGAATACCACGATATGGCTGCTCACACCATCACACTTCCACCTCCGTGCTTAACCATTGGAATCGAGCAATCGGGACTGTACCTTTCTTTTGGCGTTCTCCAGCCGTAAACCCGGTCAGATGTTGGAGATAACGAAATCGCTGACTGTTTCCACTGATCAGCCGTCCAGGATTTATGCTCCTGACACCATGTTTTACGTTCCTTTGCGTCGGTTGTCGTCAGTAATGCTTTCGGTATAGCAGCTTTATGGAGTTCTCGGCGGACAGTATCGATGAAAACAGGGTGTCGAAGACGACTATTGAGCTCCGCACTGACTTTAGCCGCCGTAGTTTTGTGTTGTTTCGGCACAATTCGTGTTAGCGTACGACGATCTCTGTCATTTAGTTTTGATTTGCGCCCACTATTACGTTTACACGATGATGTCTTCCCAGATTCCGTGTAGGCCGTCACGACTATTGAAACAGTTGCCCCTGAAATATTGAAATAGTTGGCTGTCTCGGTTACTGATGCTCCAGGTAATCGGGCCCCCACAATCTGCCCTCTTTGGAACTCTGTTAGGTCTTTCATTGCACGTCGATTTCGGCCTATGATTGCAAATACAAAGTGCGCACTACTCGTAAACATTCTGCACTGATGCCTGGTCCATACTGAACAAGCAGAGTCCAGCACGACACGTGCCTTACCTACGTTATTGACCGTCAAGCACAACCATCCCTTTACTGCCACTGTTCGTGTTATTTTTGCCTATCCCTTGTAGACTCCTTCCGTTCATACGAGTTATTTTCGAAGACAAAAGAAATAGGACTGTTCATGCGTTTTCGTGTCGCTTACAGTATCGTACAACGCACCTCTGAGTATTCTCTCATCAGGTAGGAAAATATCTTTTCTTATCTGTTACGCCACTGCACTAGAATATTAGAATCGTTTTTGGCTCATGGCGGACTGCTAAGAGCATGCTCTACTTCTGCCACAGGATGCGTCCTCACTTTCGAACTCTCTCTTAAAGTAACCAAATGCTTCGCCACATAAGAAGTCTGTTAAGGTAGCAGCACAGAAAAGTTGCGAATATCAGGTTTATACAACTTATCACTTTATAAACTCGATAATACATCTGATTTTATTACGAAGATCATTCCGCCTGTGTAGGTTCCGTTAAAAGGTCTTACCACAACGAAGAAACGCGTGATTAAAGCTCCAACTCTCAAATCATGTCCGCGGTACTCTCACACACGCATCCACCTACCTAGCATCCACCCACCATTGGAATCAAGCAGTCAGGACTGTAGGTTTCTTTTGGCGTTCTCCAGCAGAAAACCCGGCCCGACGCTGGAAATAACGAAAATGTTGATTCGTCGGACCATATGACGTGTTTCCACTGATCGGCCGTCCAGGATTTATGCTCCTGACACCATGTTTATTGGTGTAGACTGTATTTGACTGGAGGTGCGTGCTCGGTTTTCTTTTTCGTGCTGAGATATCATGTTTAATTGTGTTTTGTCCTCAAGTGGTGTTCTGTATGTAGGGCAGGCAGTTACAGGCGCAGAGGGACAGTAAGTCGCTGTTCTACAATTATTATTACCCATCCATATGTTTTTCTCAACAGCAGCTGTTCACTTACACATCGGTAGGAGGCCATTCCACTGTACTTAATAGCTGGCTGTACTATCGTTATTTCCCACATAGGGCTATTGGCTGAGCTGGCTGGAGCAACTCTCCAGTGCTAGACTAATGGCGAAAATATCCTCTACACATCTAACAGTTATTGACGAAACTGGATGAAGCTACTGTCTAGTGCTCGACAAATGGCAAATTATTTACATAAACAGACTCAGTCCTTTTTCTGTCAATGTGAGCGGGGTGAGTGGAGTGTGGTAGGTCTAACAGCGCCCTCTGGTATTGGTGTTGTGAGCTAGGTCAGTTGGTCTCTGTACTTCAAGGTGGACACACACCAATAAATTTCAACTTCCCGCCATTTTTCCCCAGGCAGCCGTTTTGGAGGAGGGGAGGGGAGGAGAGTAGAAGTTTCCTGAGGGGGACCAATGTTCTAGCTGGGTAGAATCCATGATATCGCCAGGTCGTGGAAGTAATGGAATTGCATAGTTAATTTGAGATAAATTCCTTATCACAATTCGCGGGACTGCTACGGTCGCAGGTTCGAATCCTGCCTCGGGCATGGGTGTGTGTTATGTCCTTAGGTTAGTTAGGTTTAAGTAGTTCTCTAAGTTCTAGGGGACTTATGACCTAAGATGTTGAGTCCCATAGTGCTCAGAGCCATTTGAACCATTTTGAACCTTATCAAAATTGTCCCAGAAATTTTGTGCCAGCTCCTGGGAAGTCATCAGCCAGGCTTTTTTAGCGCCTGCCAGGTCGCAGCCTTTCTCTTCTTTTCTCCCGCATGCTGCAGGATGCCGCAAGTCTCGGCACTCGCACCTTAGTCTCGCACATCGGCACGGCCGCTTGCTGTAATCTCAGTGCCGTTGTCCAACCTCTCACTCATTACTGCAGCACACACACACAAAATGAATAACAGAACGCGCTTCGCAGTATGTGGGCATATACACAAAAGGTGATTCAGGCGTTCCTGCCCATACATTTTATGCAACCAGCAACACCTTCAAAAACCACGCACAAAATTTTTGTATTCTGTCGCTCACTACTTGCAAAGTATTAGTCCTACAGAAAAAATTAACAGGTCCTTTTTGTAGGAAGTTTATTATAGTGAAATTTTGTACTGGGATACGTTTCCGCTGGCGGCCACGGTTTACGACTTATTTAGGAAAAACGAGCCTGAAACTCACATTTGTACATTTTCCTCGAATAATTTGAAAACAATAGCCTCTAGTGAAAACGTATCCTAGTACCAAATGCAACTACATTAAATTCCTACAAAATGCTCCTGTTCATTTTTTCAGGGCTAATAGTTTCTCCGTCGTGAGCAAAGGAATTTGAAATCTCGTATGTGGTATTTGAAGGTGTTCCGGGTTCTATAAAACTCGAGGGTAACGGCAGCTGAGTCGCACTAATGTCAACACGGCCTGTGTTCGACGTCAGAGTCACAGGACTTGCGGTGGAGGGTATTTAAATCGTTTAGGGGGCATGCAGAAAACAGTGTAGTCATTGCGATAATGCAGAAACAGAGCGATTTATCTGAAGTTCGAATGGCACGATCGTTGGCTTTCGAGCCAAGGGTTTATAACCAGTTGATGTGCCGCCACGGTTAAAGTGTACCGTCCATGGCAAAACAGCGCTATTCGAAACTGGCGCCGAAGCAACTGTGGTGCACCATGAGCCGTAGACGACAAGAGTGGAGGTGTGTACAAACGAGTAGCAGAAGAGCCGAAGGGCTACGAGCAGTGTGCCGTCGACGTCCGTTCAGCTGACACTGGCAGGCGCCCGGTTATTCAGCGACAAAGGCTGGCATTTGCACCCCAATACCGCAACCGAACATCCAGCTGGCCATTTTATGATCCGTCAGACAGATGGCCGTTAGTGTTTTCGCATTAGGAGCTGGTCCTCTTATTGCGATATATGGTCACATTTACAGCATTGTGTACTGCCTACAGCGGAGGAACAATTCGCAGACGATGGTGGCACAGCACGTGCCCTTACGCGGTATATTTTCGGTTATCTCCACTGTGACAGGGGTCATCGATCCATCAGTTTATGAAGTCAGTGCTGGAAAATAATGACACCACCTATTGAGACAAGACTCGAATAACTAATAAAAGCCGAACTCGGTGAAAATAAATTTCGATTCCGTAGAAATGCAGGAACACGGTAAATTCTGCTACGAGACAACCTGAAGTAAGGCAGTCTTATGCCTATATTATTTGTAGATTGACAGGGAGAAGTAGATCACCTACAGCTAGTACAGAGTCGGAGGACGCGAAAAGGGGTCAGTAGGTGAGAATGTGGACTGGGGGCATGGGGAGGGGGGGGGGATGGGGTTGTGACTTATCCCTCGTATTATTCAATCTGCTTACTGAACAACCAATGAAGGGAAGCAAAGAGAAATTTGTGAAGTGAGTTAAAGATCGCGAAGAAGAAATTAGAAATTTAAGATTTACAAATGAAATTCTGTCCGAGTGGGCAAAGACTTGCGAGAACGGGCGAATGGTACGGATAGTGTCTTCGACATGTGAGTTAACGAGCATTGCGCTCACATTTAAATATATGGCCGGAAGAGTCAGCCCACAGGAATTATGAAACGAACCCTGTCGTCCAGGACCACATGCCACAAATGGCGCAGATTCACCACGAGATGGGGAAACTCACAGGCGTCTGTTGTCCATTGAGGCCTAAGCGCTGTAGTGTGCGAGTGAGACAGACGAGAACCTGCGTCATAGGGAAACCCACTAGAAGGCTTTAGTGGCCGAGCAGACGTAGCAGCGTTAAGATCGGCCATAAAGGGAAACATTTATGAAAACTATTTAATTCTGTAGTAATGCAGGGAATCAAGCCACAGTAATTTTCCATTCTCCATAAATTTTCACGGTGATCCCAATAAAACTTGAATATTGATCATATCTATAACAGTTTAGGATTTACTGTTACAGTGAAATCAACAAGTTTTGTAACGAAGACCTGAATGCTAACATCTGAACGCTTTGCTCGATATTAACGACCGACATTTCATATAGAACCTCATCATTAAAATGACAAACGTAGTAAATATGAGCTCTGTAACTGTATTTGTTTAAAGGATATAGTAAATTGAAATTATGAGTATTTTCAGTTAAGCATCAGATCATCATTTCCTCCACACAAAACACATTGAACGATGACAGCATGGCACCTTATTGAATCATTAAGTAATAGAATATTTGTTGTAAAGTTTAGTGCATAATACTTACTTTTGTTCTTTATTTATTTATCAGAAAGCACATTGCTGCAAGGCTACTGGTCTCGACATTCAAAGTTAAGAAGGAAATCGTATTGGTTTTACGTAAAAGAATTTAACGTTGGATGTTATTGTTACTTTAGTTAGAACGTGAAAGTGGTCGAGCTTTGATTACTTGAATATGTTAAAATGTAAAATAATGTAGAATAAGTTGTAGCCAATCAGATGGACGGCTTCAGGAAAGGGAACTGTGCTGGTCAGTTGAGCGAGGATACTGGGAGCGGCAGGGGACGGGCAGTTCGGATGGAGACGCGAAAGCGGACAGTGCTGGTGGAGACGGTCGGTCTTGAGGTAGCTGGCAAGTGAAACGACTTTGAAAATGTCGCGTTTTGTGGTATAGCGGGACTTAGTCTGAGCGGTGAGCAGCCGCGCACCTGGTGTGAACTCGCGGAGCACTGGACTTGTATTTCGCGATGAGGTGGTGAATGATCGAACTGTATCAAATGGATATGCGCTCGAGTGCAACAGTACGACCACTTTCTCTATAAGTGTGCTTTCTGAATAAACATTATTCTAACCAAATCGCAACTGTGTGGCCTACGCCATTTATGGCCCGTTAATTTATTTCCTGATATCATTATTACTGTTACTATATGTTATATTTGTATTTCGCAAACTTGTCATCAGCCAAACAATTTAACTAAAGGGGCACAAGTGTCTAATTTAGGGCGTGTAATGCGACACGTACCTTTCACCCCCTAGACGAGTTTGAGCCAAGACATTTCGACGAAGAGGAACCGCATGTGAGACCGAACATCTCTGGGATGTTAGCTCGCAAACAGAGGTTAATAGATACTAAGAGAAACTTGTCTGAAAAATAAAAGTAAACTGTTGTTGTTGTTGTTGTGGTCTTCAGTCCTGAGACTGGTTTGATGCAGCTCTCCATGCTACTCTCTCCTGTGCAAGCTTTATCTCCCAGTACCTACTGCAGCCTACATCCTTCTGAATCTGCTTAGTGTATTCATCTCTTGGTCTCCCTCTACGATTTTTACCCTCCACGCTGCCCTCCAATACAAATTGGTGATCCCTCGATATCTCAGAACATGTCCTACCAACCGATCCCTTCTTCTAGCGAAAATTCTGGCAACTACACTGCTCAAAAGAATTAGGGGTCAGGTGAGATATCATACAAAACAGACATATGGTAACGTATATTATTCAGATATCGGTTACAATTGTAATTTGTGTCTGATACAGTACGATATGTCGCTGTCTCATCTCTTTACTTGAGATTTACACGACGTTTACGTAGAGCGAGGCACCATGGGGCTACCAAATAGTGAAACAGTTATTCTCGTTGCCTTTTAATGTGGTGCGTGATCACCTCGGACGTCCAGTACAGTTGCAGACCTGCGTGGCACGGACAGGATGAGGTTATCAATGAGCTCTTGAGGGATATTTGGCCATTCTTCCACGAGTGCAATATCCAGCTCTGCAGCCGTTGTGGGAGGCGCTGGCGTAGCTGCAACGCGTCTGCCAAGTGCATCCCAGACACGCTCAATTGGTCACAAGCTGGTCACTCCATTCGTTCAATTCCCTCAGCGTCAAGCATGTTGCAGCTCTATGGGGACGAGCGTTGTCGTCCACCGGAAGGAACCCATCTCCTATGGCACCAGTGTAGGGCACAACAAAAGGCCGAAAGATCTCGGCTCTATACCTCTGAGTAGTGAAAGCGCCATTCTGAACGGCATAGCGGCCCGTACGTCCGCCAATACCGACTCTTGCCCACACCGTTCGTCCACCACCACGATCTGGTGATGTTTCCTGCAGGTAAGCAGGATCGTTCCGAATTCCACGTTCTCTCGAGACGGATCGACGATTGACCGGCTGAGCACAAAATCTTGACTCAGCACGCGGCGCCATGCGTTACGACTCCCATCCTGATGTTCCTCCGCCCAGTTTCTGCAGGCTAAACGGTGTCGTGGTTTTAACGGGACACACACCACAGGCCTCTGTGCGCAAAGGCCACATTCCCGAAGGCGATATCGGACCGTTTGTGTTGATACTGACCGTCCTGTTGCAGCTGAGTTGGACTCAGCGTCCTGTGTCGACGGGCTATTAACCAGAGACTACCCGTGGACTACACGCGCTGGCAGATGACGTTCACCAGGCATTCGCCATACCCACACCTTGCCATCGGATCGCCACATCGTGTACCGTGATTCGTCACTCCACACAACGTTTTTGCACTGTTCAGTGGTCCAATGTTTACGCTCCTTACACCGATCGGGGCACTGTTTGGAAGTTACCGGCGTGATGTGTGGTGTATGAGCAGCTGCTCGACCACAAAGTCCCGAGTTTCCTCACCTCCCGCCTAACTGAAATAGTACTTGCAGTGGATCCTGATGCAGTTTGGATTTCCTGTGTGATGATCTGGACAGATGTCTGCCTATTACAGATTACGACCCTCGATGTTTGTTAACAGCGTTTCCCCTTTAATTGTTACGTACATAGACTGGTCAGGCACCTTTGGCACGGACAACAGCGGCGACGCGTCACGACGTGGAGGCAGTGAGGCCTCGGTGGGTCGCTGGAACCACAGTTGCACACACAAGTTGTGGGGCAGGGGCGACGAGCTCCGACGCCACGTTCAGTCACGTCCCAGGTACATTCGATAGGGGTCAGGTCTGAGGTGTTGGCGGGTGGGCGGGACAGAACATCAACTGTTCAACTGTAGCCCGCCACTGTGTTCCTCGAGCCACTCCATCGCACTCCTGGTTTTGTGACACGGCGCATTACGTTGTTCAAAAATGCCACTGCCGTCGGTAAACGTGATCGTCATGAAAGGGTATACGTGGTCTGCAAACAGAGCACGACACTTCTTGGCCGTCACGGAGCCTTGACCATCTGCACTGGACCCAGAGCTGCCCACGTGAATGTTCCCCAGAGCATAATGGAGGGGTATACGTGGTCTGCAAACAGAGCACGACACTTCTTGGCCGTCACGGAGCCTTGACCATCTGCACTGGACCCAGAGCTGCCCACGTGAATGTTCCCCAGAGCATAATGGAGGGGTATACGTGGTCTGCAAACAGAGCACGACACTTCTTGGCCGTCACGGAGCCTTGACCATCTGCACTGCACCCAGAGCTGCCCACGTGAATGTTCCCCAGAGCATAATGGAGGGGTATACGTGGTCTGCAAACAGAGCACGACACTTCTTGGCCGTCACGGAGCCTTGACCATCTGCACTGCACCCAGAGCTGCCCACGTGAATGTTCCCCAGAGCATAATGGAGGGGTATACGTGGTCTGCAAACAGAGCACGACACTTCTTGGCCGTCACGGAGCCTTGACCATCTGCACTGGACCCAGAGCTGCCCACGTGAATGTTCCCCAGAGCATAATGGAGCCGCCACCACCCTGTCTCCGTCTCCGTCCATCGACACGATGAAGAATGTATCGGCATTCGTCAGACCGTCCACTTGAGTCGCAGCTGCCGACGTCGCAGCGTACGTCGTCGTCGGCTGCGGAGGCCCATCGTTACGACGCAGCATTAATGCCTGGTGTTAGTTCCGCGACAGTCCGCCGTCTGTCCTGTTCTACCAGCCTGCCCAACCTTCCACGTCAGAGGGGTGGGCGCCCAACCCCACGACGTATGGACGTGCTTACAACCACAGCACTCCTCGATCGGCCGACAAGTAGTACAGTTCCCGAAATGCTCCTGCCGAGCCTCCTGCCCTCGGTCAAACTGTGACAGATGGCGCGCCTTCCTCTTGTACACAGCGACAGCACGCTCGCTGTGCCTGCATCTGATTAGCAGTCACTCCTGGACGGTTTATATCGATGCTAGGCCGGAGGTCATAATGTTCTCGCTCATTTATGTACAATATGTATCAAAAAATATGTATCCTATGTTTGCCCGAACGTTTGTTAGAGTATTGTACGAATATCTGAAGTAAATGTCAAGAATTTTTTGAGCTTTTCTCTCTTCATTTCTCCATACATACATTTCTATTAAAGAAATGTATAACCTATATGGATCTGAAGGTATATTGGAGTATCACATAAATATCTAAGTTAAATCTGTCAAGAAGTTTTCGACATTTTTTCTAACCAACGTTCCCTCTTTATGTATCACATATACTTTAAAAAATATAGAACGTATGTCTCTCCAAATTTTCATTAGAGAACCGTGACAAAATTTCAAATAAATTGGGTAAGATGTTTTCATGATTTTTGCTAACAATGTTTTTCCTTTATCCACCATACATATTAAAGAAATGTAGCCGATGTTCGTCTGAACGTTCACAGATGCTGCTGTCAGATTCGTAAAGGCATTGTTACACGCGAAAGTACAGGGGATGCAGTGCTCCGCTGGTGCCTTAATCTTGTTCTGAAGGCTACATTTACTCTGAAACTGGCAGTCTAAATCTCTATGCCGAAGCTGGGCAGAAGATTTTAGAATTGGCTCTGGTTAATTGTTTTTGGAAGGTATTTCGACAAGTGCTTAAAAACACTCTTTGACTGAAGTTCCATCACCAACGACAAGACAATCCAGGTCTTCAGTACCTGCACTGGAAAGCCCGAGTAGTAATTTTGAACAAACAGGTCACGGTTTCGTAATACATTATATCCACGTATTTTTTCGATGATGTTATGGAAGTGTACTGTTTATTTCGTAGGAGTGTCAAGTCTTAAGACGGGGTGAACAGAAGAAATTTTCAGAAGAGCTGCAGCAGCAAGTCAATGAACTATAAGAATTAATAAACTTCATGCCACTAATCGAGAGTGCAGCACGAGTGTGAGGAAGCACTGTGTAATGCACATTGACGATAAAATTCAAGAATCCTCCTTTTCTACGGTAATAAAGGCACATGTCATTATTGTCCATATACATAAGTGATTTCATGGACAGGGTGGTTGCTTGCTGCTGATGTTGTTGTCTGCGGGAAGGTTCGTCGTTGAATGAGTGTAGAAGGATACACGGTGACTTAGAATTTCGCATTGTTGTAACGAATGGCAGCTAGCTGTAAATGTAGAAAAACGAGAGTTACTGTGGATGAGTAGGAAAAACAAACCCGTAATTTTCGGATACAGCACGTCGTTCAAATATCTGGGCGTAACTTTGCAAAACGATATGAAATGTAACGAGCGTGTGAGCATTGTTGTAGGGTCGACTTTTGTTTATTGAGGGAATTCTAGGAAAGTGTAGATCATCTCTAAAGGAGACCACGTATAGGAGGCCAGTGCGAGCTGTTCTTGTGCACTGCTCAAATGTTTGAGATTCGTACAATGTCGGGTGTAAGGAAGACATCGTAGCAATTCAGAGGCGGGCTGCTAGATTTGTTACTAAGTTCGGACACCACGCAAGTGCTACGAACTTGCTCCAGGAACTCAAATGGGAATCCTTGGAAGGAACGCGACATTCTTTTCGTGGAACACGATTGAGAAAATTTAGAGAACGGGCATCTGAAACTGACAGCCGAACGATTCTCTTGTCTTCAACATACATTGCGCATAAGGTCCACAGATATAAGGTACGAGGAATTAGGGCTCATAAGGAGGCATACAGACAGTCGTTTTTCTCCGGTCTATTTGCGAGTGGAACAAGAGACGAACGATGAGTGGTGGTCCAGGGTGCGGAGTATGTATGTAGTGTATATGTAGATTGTTTACAGCTTATTCATAAGTCAAAACAGATCTTTAAACTTTTCACACGTCTTGGAGTGGGGGACCAACTTGAAATTACCTTAAAACAAGACATAGAAACGCGATGGAATTCGAAGTTGCTTATGTTGATTTCATTTTCGCGCAACTTTCAACAGGTACCTTTATTAACACATATCACATCGATGATTCAGCACTAATTCTAACCGGTGCTACTTTACTCTTTTTTTTTCAGATGAATCGTATTTTGAGGATTCATTACAAACACCATTCAACATTCTGTCGACGTCAGAACAACAAACTGTCTTTGAACTAATCAGTTTTTTGACTGTTTTCGTGGAAGAATCAGAGAAAATCGAAGCTGCAACGGCACCGACGGCTGCTGTCATTCGCTTGGCTCGTAAAATACTGCGAACTCAAGTGCAGCTCAATGGGGCAAAAAGAAATCTCAAACGCAAATCGCGACCTGTGCTGCGTGAAAAGTTTGTACCACACATACTGCAAAAAGTAACTGTGTTTTTACGGCCACAATTCCGACATCTTAAAATGCTGACACAAGAGGGTAAGAACAAGGTATGCAAGTGTGTTTTGTATGAACCAAAGGAAGACGAAGTAAAAAGTGACTTAATTCTGTACCAGGTCAACGCTGAAATCAGAAAACTTTGGTCTACGATTCTGTTCTACAATAATGTGACCGAGCCAGGTATAGCGATGACGTGATGACTGCTATGACGAATGGGGTGACAGCGACGGAGAGGATGAAATTGAAGTCTACCTCAGGGACAGTCCAGGAGATGGGCAAGATCTGGCAAATTTTTCAACTTTTCGAGAACCAGAAAATATATTTTTAAGAGCATGATTTATTTTCTGCAATATTTCGGCTTTGCAGGAACATCGTTAACCGAAACTCCCGAACATGGCGCGAAAATGATACTTTCACTCTATAGCGGAGTGTGCGCTGATATGAAACTTCCTGGCAGATTAAAACTGCGTGCTGGAGCGAGACTGGAACTCGGGACCTTTGCCTTTTACAGTTCCACAGCTAAATCAATGCCCTTCAGTAATTTCAGTATTCGGTTTATCACTTCCCTTTTCGTTATACGTAACCATACGCATTCGTTGTGGTACTACTTGGTGAATCTCAGGGATACAGCAGACACTTGCTCCCTATACAAGACGGTAACTCCACATATAACACGAAGTCAAATTCTAAATGCATTTAATGTGCACGAGGCCATTATCGCCACTGTCATATGACTTAGCTTAAGGCCCATTCACAGTTAAAAACGTTTTTATATTGAAATTACCTTCTCCTCCTCTTCTGCAAAACGCAGTTGAGGCACATCGAACTGTTGCGCCTTCAGTTCCCTCATTTACTGGTCATTCTATGTCCTTCTTTCTTTTGGGTGTGTATTGTAAGATCATTTTTCGAATCCCTGTTTCTTTCATTCCTTCCAGATGCTCCTTCCAGTTTTGTTTCTGTTCATCTATATTATCATTTACTGAAAAAATATTTACTTTTTTTTTTTAGTCCTGTCCAATTTAGTGCCGGCTGAAGGTGGCTGGAATCCTTTGTGTCATAATCCGGGTTTCACTGCCGTACGGTAGAACATGTGTGGCCATCAACTTACATTTTTGTGATTCTTGGTGTTTTTCTTAATGTTCTGCTTAAATCGCCACATTGACTTTCATATCTCTGTAATTCGCCATTCACATTCTTCATTAGAAATGAGTGATATAGCTTCCTTCGAAATTGAAGCGTTCAACTTGTTCCAAAATAACATCTTGAGTAAATTTTATTTCGTACTGGGTATTTCTCATGGAATGCCATTGCCTTAGTTTTATGTAGTGTTGTTTTAAAATATTAATCGTTTGCAATAAAGTTCAAAAGATCGATTGGCTTTTGAAGTTAGTGTTCAGAATTAGTCATTAGTACAATGTCACTGGCATATTATAGTACGGTAATGTGTTAATTTTTTGTTTATATGGATAGGTTCTGGAGCTCCCTCCTTCCGTTTTCGGATGGCGTCGTCTACGCAACTATTGAAAGGAGTAGCCGGTAAAGTACTTCCTTGTCTTACAATTCGGTTTATTAAAATTTTTTCTCCTACGTAATGCGACAGAAAGTCACATTTTAGAGAACTGGCTGTTTATAAACCTAGCTGATGTGAAAAGTAACCAATTATTACGTTATTCACATTATTTGTTGAAATTTGCCGACGTACCTGTCCAACTGCCTGCACCTATCAAGCCCAGTTATGGAAAAAGTGTCTTCAGTTTCATAGCCGTCCCTCTCGATCACAGAGTGACGCAAAATAACACAAGCTCTTACATAATCTATAGAAAATAAGCGAAGCCACCGTATTCCCCTTGTTTTCAAACGATATAAGTTAAAACTCGATTAAGCAATTCGCTGCTACTGTGCTGAGGGAGGGGGGATGAATGAAATGAGGGGGGCTACCGCGTCAGGCCGCTCACAGCAGCAGCCGCACAAAAAGAAAGAGAAAAGAAAGAACACGACAGATCTGGGGGGCGCGCGGTCTGATGGGGCAGCCGCCAGCACTGCCGTGACGTAACGTCTGGCACGCGACGCCGCTGGCAAACGCGTAGCCGCTGCAGCTGTGCGCCGTACCCGGATCTCGGGGGCTGCGATTTTTCGCGAGCGTTGTCGCTTTCGTGTTGTTACTTCTGTGTAGTGAGTGATTTGCAACTGGCAGGGTTTTTAGTGTGTGCAAGCAATGCCATGTTATGCTGTTGTCGACTGTAATTCTCACAACTGCTACGCAAAAGCACAACTTCGTGCTTATCCTCGCGATGCAATTGTGCAAAAGATCTGGCTGTCGAAATGCTGCAAAAAAGACGCTGTGAATGTCGCAGACGCTAGAGTATATTCTCTGCATTTCAAAAACTCTGATTACGACAGAGACTTTCGTTCGAACTGCTAAATTTACCGCGGAAACGAGTGTTGGAGAGCGCTACGTTTTCGTCGTTTACTTTGCATCCTACTAATAGAGCCAGTGACAGGACATCGCGTGCAACAGAAGAAAGGAAGGAACGTTTCGACAAAAGCGAAATTCGTAGAAGAAGCATAGGGACTTTAAAAAGCTTTCACAACGGAAGAATGAACAGTTACAGATCCAGTTATTTGTAGTGATCCGGAAAAAGTCAGTTTACTGGATTCCGTTAAGGTGTTGAAGACGAGAAATGCTCATCTGAGAAACTAGTGCATTGAACTGTGAACACGTAATGAAGATCTTCCAAGTCAGCTGTCCTCAACGAAACGATGTCTGAACTATGAAGAAAGAAATATAAATGCACTTGTATCTTGTGAAAATTCATTGAATACGGGGCAAAATATATTCACCGAACCTAATCAGAAGTGTATTACACGGTTCAGAAGCGGACATCTGCAAGTTGATTACTTTGCCGGAACGAGAACATTTGTTCGACTACGCTGGCTGTCGTCAAAAGACAAGGCGAAGAAGGCAGAAGCAGCCCGTCATTGCAAAGCAAGGTAGTGGCAGTTGACATCGCTTCAGCGTAGAAATGAACAATATTTGCGAAAATTAAGTTATTTAGGAACCTGGATTAGTGACGGAACCGAAGATCCTCAGACTGTGTTTATTTGACAACTGCATAGCGGGATTCCAGGACTGGCGGTGCCAAGGTTTCACTTATTGCCTCCCACCCACACTACATTCCAGCTTTGCTGAACGGCAGGCACGGTAGGTGAACTTGCTTATATTTGCTATAAATCATATTTTACAGCGCTGTTAAAAAGTTCTGAATCTAATGTAACTTTATATGAGTTAATTTGAATAATCGAGATCATCATTCTCCTCCCATTTGGTTAAAAAATGCTGTTAGTGGTGTGACCAAAATTATAAGCATGTGTGAAGCAGTTGGATTAGCTAATTCGAATGCTTCCTAGAAATGAGACACTCGCATAATTTCTTGGGTGAAAACGTCCCATAGTGCTCAGAGCCATTTGAACCATTTTTTTGCTGACATCATCAGTCCCTAGTCTTACACACTATTAACCTAATTTTAATTTCCGCTAAGGACAACACACACTCACACACACGCCTGAGACTGCGCGGCCATTCCGCGGGGCTGTGACGAAAACAGCCAGACCCATGATTCGGGATACAAACACATCACGCCGGCCGGTGTGGCCGTGCGGTTAAAGGCGCTTCAGTCTGGAACCGCGTGACGGCTACGGTCGCAGGTTCGCATCCTGCCTCGGGCATGGATGTGTGTGATGTCATTAGGTTAGTTAGGTTTAATTAGTTCTAAGTTCTAGGCGACTGATGACCTCAGAAGTTAAGTCGCATAGTGCTCAGAGCCATTTGAACCATTTTGAAACACATCACGAAAGAAAAGAGGCCAAGGCATTGCCTTTAAAGGACTATTGTGACATCTGTTGTGCAATGTGTGGGAATACATCCACCCAGTTTACATGCGTTTCCAAAACTGGATTTCGTAAGCCGATCTCCCAATTCCGCTTACGTTCAGGTAAACACTTCAAAATCGATTCTGGAAATCTGCTTTTATAAACCGTTTTCCAGTTCCACAATCGATTTTCGTGCCCATGTACACAGTTGGGAAAGTCTAGTTATTTTTAAGTCTTTGCGTATCTACTGAACGGCAGCTGTCAGTCCATAGCCGGCAGCTAGCAGGTGGCGTTGCAACAGTGTACTGTCAGTTGGTAGCTGGCAACTGGCAGGCGGCGTGCCAACAGTCTAGACACAGCTGACAACTTCAACTACTACTTGGACACTATATCGTGCCAGTCGGCCTCGACTGTAAACAAATTAGGAAAACAAACAAACAGACTCTCTTATTTCTATATAAGAAGTCAAATCATTTCGCAGAACGTAAGACTCTTTTTTTCTCAAAGGAAACAATTCTGGCAGAGGAGGTTTACCTTTTACAAGGTGGCACGTGAAAGGTCCTCATTTGTTTACGCTCGCAGCCAG
Organism: Schistocerca nitens; assembly: GCF_023898315.1. Classification (NCBI taxonomy): domain Eukaryota; kingdom Metazoa; phylum Arthropoda; class Insecta; order Orthoptera; family Acrididae; genus Schistocerca; species Schistocerca nitens. The sequence goes on from NC_064625.1 coordinate 275,003, forward strand.
TTGCCACAAATAGTGTCAGAGTAATAGCAAGTAATTGTAACTGAAGTATAGGCAGGCCAATTTTGTAACTGAGAGGACGGAATATATTATAAAGAAAAGAAATTAGCTTTAGAGATCATTTTAATTTTCGTAACAAAAATATCAATGCCAACAGAATTCAATTAATAATTATTTTGTAAATGATAGAAGACAGAAACAAAATTTCTGCAGAGTTATAGTTCAGGTACGTTCGCTGAGCATCTACGAAGAAAAATGTTTTCTTCTTTAGTGTAGATGAGTCTGTAGGAATAATAATGGAATCCTAATGCGATGGCTGAGTGTGCTTCTGCTGACACAATTTTAAAAAGTTGTGTTCAATTCTTGACAACTGGAGACGGATGTCTGGTCCCGCATCTAGACAACTTCGGTACTTAGTTTTGTGGAAGGCATAGATCGAGAATCCAGATTCACTCATGTATGTTGTGGCAAACGGAAGAAGTACACGTTTTGCCTTTTCAACAAGGGGGTAGCATTTCTTGTTATCCAAACGGATCCAAAAGTGTGAGTAACCGTCAATGTCAAAACTTGATTTCAAGGTAGGGTCTGTGGCAATTTCTATCAACAACTCATATTCATTTGATGATAGAATGTTCGGCTTTTTGGATACAGTGAATGGGTTGACCACCCATTCGTATTTCTGCAGCTTCTCATTTCAGCTGTCGGGAAATAATCTCCAACAATGACATCTTCGGAACTGTTCGAAGATTTGATGAAACAAATTCTTCCCAAGCGCCCATGTTTTGTTTTTCAAAAACTCCTTGATAACAGGTAAACACACTACCTCCCCCTCCTCGATACTCTCTGCCCAAAAATTGATTTTCCTCTTGAATGCTCGAACTTTGTCGATAGCACTGACCTTTGTTTCACTTTGCCCTTGGGGTGAAATATTCATTTCGTTCATTTTGGAGAAAATATCTGACAAATAGGCAAGTATACATTGCCAATTATCGTCATTAATAAGGTCTGCTAATTTGGTTTTATGCTCCAAAAGGGAGCTAAGATTTCCAATCTTAATTCGTACAACCGAGAGAGTTCATTCCCACGTGAGAGCCACCTCACTTCTGTGTGGAGAAACAGGGAACGATGAAGGCTTCCCATATCTTCACACAGTATTGTGAAAAGTCTTGACTTCAACGGCCTTGATTTGATGTAGTTAATGATTTGAATAGATTCGTCTAAACCTTTCTTGAACGAATCAGGCATTTGTTTCGTAGCTAAAGCGTATCTGTGGAGAGCCCAATGACTACTGCTGCAATTCTTGGCGATTTCTTTTATTTTCGTTATTGCTCCGACTGTAGGACCCGTCATAGCTTTTGCACCACGTGTGCACACATCTATGAAATAGACCATGAAACTTCGTTAGTCCTTAAAAAATGATCCAATAGACGGAATATTTCAGCACTTGTTGTGTTGACAGGTAGTGGTGTGCACAATAAGAGGTCCTCCTCAAAACATCCTGAGTATTCATAACGGACAAAAGCCAATAAAATCGCTAGTCCTGCAACATCAGTGGATTCATCTATCTGCAGAGAAAATGAATTGTGTTGGATGCGAGAAACAAGAGTGTCAACAATGCTTCCGTTGACAGTATTGTTTGATAATTGCACCGAAAATACAAGCTTGACTGCCTTTTCGTCTAGCATGCAAGAAACAATATCATTAACGCACGGCTTTATGAGATTTTCTGCAATGGTATGAGCTTTGCCTGTTTTTGCCACTCGATAACTAACCAAGAAAGAAGGTATTAATGAATTTTCATTAATTGTTTTAGCATGAGTTTTCATGCAATACTGAGAAGCAGCTAGTTCAGCACTCTTCCTTTTGAAAAAATCGACGCCTTTAGCCTGGAAACGCGGTGAGTACCTTCCAAATGACGGCGCAATTTAACTGGAACCATTGAACTGTTCGGATGGACTCGCGCACAAATTACACACTTAGCTTTACCCTCCTTTGTCTTAAAAAAAAAAGCCATTTATAAATAGTTTTCGTTGTACTTACGCTTCTCGGTTATTCCGCTTCCACAGGATATTGCAACCAGTGGAGTACTTGCAGCGTTTCCACATAATAAATCCGGCTGTGGCGCGTCTTGTGATTGTTCTTCCTTTGGTTGTCCTCCCTCCTCATTCATTTCAACTGGAAACTTCCCTTGTTGTGAAAGCGATGGAGAAACTGCACCCTTCTTCAATGATCCCGCCTTCAGCCACCGATCCATGTTAGAAGTAATAAACTGGCCAAAAATCGACTTATGAAATAGGTAGTGCACTGACATAGCAAGTTTAACGTTTAATGATGCCTGGGGCCGCATGCGTGCCAGCGAGCGGTGTGACTGGTCGACAAAGCTCGGTCCGCGCATGCGTTAGTCGGCGCACCAACGACCCCCGTATTGTTGCTAATCAGTCGATCAGAAAAGCCGCATTCTCCGGCACTAAACTGTGTATACGTTCTCACATAGGAACCGCAAAGGCTCCTTGGGAATATGACCTGAAGTAAAATAAACATGTTTTTCACACGAAAAAAATAGTGATTTTTACTCATTATTGTACACGATTTGGTGAAAGGTGGCCGCGGACCCCCTAGAAAGAGCCGGCGGACCCCACGTTGGGAAGCCCTGGCCTATGGGTGATCAGACTTTAAAGTGCCCCCTTCGTTGCCTGTATATATTTAACAGGATCGTGTCCACATAGGCATCTGCAGTAGCAGTAGCAGTTTGAGGAGAGGGATTGGGATGCTATTCTGGGGAAGTTTTGTGAAATCTGTTTCTCCGCGCTGGAGGTCCGCCGCAGTTATGCGTCATTGCATCCGCATCGATGCCTAGATGACTTGTAAATCGTATGAGCTTTTGTAGTGCGTACTTTTTCTATGTTGGGAGAGTACAGAATAACGATGATAGCATGTTGGGCTGATTGATTTGAATGGACAGGGATCTGTAGTACTTGTATCTAGTTTGGGGACATACCACATTGCGCGCATTTCCACCGAATGCTCAAAACACGCTCCTGTTGCAGTAACTCAGGTCGTTCTGTTTCTACACGGGTTGCAGACGGTGGTGAATATGTCTTTCTCCGACTTCTGCTCAGTTCCGACTTAAATTGGAACGAACACTTCTGGAAAGCTGTAGAAATGCGTGCGACTGCGAGATGTGTAGCGTGTGACTAAAACCAGGTTGTAATTTTAGTGTAGCAGACAGGTTCGAGGAAGGCGCCTCGTTTAGAGATATGAGAGTGCAAGATATATGGTTCACTTGTGGGTGTGAGTCTATGCATGTATGTGCTCGAATGGAAAGACCTGATTCCAAATGATGGGCATAATTTCTAACATACAGCGTAACACTAGTGACCTGGGAAGCAAGTGTATATTTTTTTCTCCTTAGGACCACATCGTCTACTACTACTACTACTGTTTGCGCTCCTTCTCAATCAGTCATCGCCTATAACTCAGCGCATATATCGCGGAACCTCTGATACGGTCTGGAGACAGAATGCGTTGCAAATATTAAAGAATTTTCTAGTTTGGGCAGTGTGAGGGAGTCGCAAATTCCTCTTACATACCACGTTCCTTAGCAGAATCACTTTCAAAGTTCATTGATTTTATGACGAGGTTGCATCGTTGGCTGATAGTAGGTATTCGTAAGATCACCGTCACGGTATTTGTCCGGAAAACACCTCATTCAGAGGTAATGTCGTACCTCGATTTGCAAAGAGGCTATAGCATTTAACATGAATACTTGTGCACACCTGTAGAACAAACACCGCTTGTGACAGTAACATGCAGTAGTTGTTGGGATGGTGTTTTTTCTTTAACATCTGGTCGATTACGTCTATGACAGAGTGGTAGCACTCGCAGGAAGAACGTTAGAGACATGCACACGGATCATCGATTTTCGGTCAGTATTATTTCGTATCGTAGACAAACAGTTATTGATTAAGTATTATACATAGTATTAGTGCTGGGTGCGGGATACGTTCGCATTTCAGCATGAGGTTTATAAAGTTTGTTTTTGTGTAAAGGAAATGACTATGTATGAATTTGACTTGGGGTACTGTGATGGCAAAGGGAAGACTATGTCCAGTAGTAAGGAAGATACAGACATTTCCATTTCCAGAGCAACAGCACACAGCGGGGTGTGTTTCCGATACTTCGCTCATTGCCGAATGCCATTCAGTTGAGACCGCGATCGTAACATTTAATTGTAAGTGTAATGATAGAAGATATATGTGGCCGGTTTTCTAGAATGTTTCGGTGTATGCTAAGTCTGTGGTGGTATTTATTAACGTTCGCCGTTAACGGCAGCAGTCTTCTGAATGCGGAGGTCTGTTGGAGCGTTATTCTCTCCCATGTAAATTGTTCCGTTCACTCGTTCTGCACATTTGGCGCCTTTATTTAGTTGAGAGAAGATCGATTGTGGTGTGTGCAAGTGGCATGTGGAAGACACGGTTGCCTGTTCTCTAGACATGGGAAAGACCTTAGTTGGCTTGTAAATTTTAGGAATGATTTGGACTGTGTTAGATAAGCGAGATCGGTATTCGTGGGTGGAAATGTGATGTTTCATGTGTTTGTTTCTAGTTACTGAGTGGTCTAGAGCACGCTCCACGTAGCTCGTATGTTTGATATCGAGAAGTACGGTGAAAATGATCTAATATTATGGTGAAAATAGGTGTGTTCATGTAATCCCAGAGTCTGGAGATGTGTGAAGAAACACAAGCAAGTAGGCAGGTCCGGACCAGAAAGAGTAGCGCGTTTGTACGGAGAGGGAAACGAGTGTGTCTTTGTACATCAGTTCTGAGAGTGACTTCGATTTACTGAGGGCTTTCTCATGTAAAATGGGTGATTTTGTATGGCTTAGGATATGAATTGCGTGTTTACTAGATCGGTACGGTACGCGTTGATATATTGCTCAGATCGGTTTAACACACTAATATTCAAGCTCCTGGCCCCACTGGGAGGAGAGTGTAAATGAGTAGATGTGTTTACGTATTTGGTGATATGTATGGCACTTTGCGAGGTTTAGTTGTCGGTGCGAAGTGGTGATCAGTGTAAAGTAGTTTATTACCGCTGAATGTCGCGTCTGCAGAAAGAAAGAAAGGGCTAATGGTGCTTCGCTAAGACTGGGGATCATCGTAACATATAGCCGGTGTGAGTGTAGGCGTACGATAATTTTTTAGGGTCCTGTACAGATATAAAAGATATCTGCACTGTTTGTCTAAAATGTGTATATATTGCATTGTAGAGTTAGTGTGGCTTACATTGTGTAAAATGTGTATATATTGAGAGTGTTGCATTGTAAAGTTAGTATGGTTTATGTTATGGCATGACTAGAGAGGGACTGTGAGGCAAGAACAGACTCAGCAGATTGATAACGACGACGGTATAAGTGAGAATTTGTAAGTGGAAAATTATATTCGCTATAAATACTGAAGTACAGTCTTCAAGAGGAGAGATTACCTGTACATTGGTGTCAGACTGTAGCAGCAATAGTAATATTTAATTGTAGTTACAGTGGTAAATATGTTCCTGGCTTGCAATGTTCTTGTGAGTCTGGTATGTATTTGATAATGTGGAGAAAATTTTGCGGATTTAACTGTGAATGCAATTTAGCGATCTGTCTAATATAACGGCTGAAAGCACGAGAAACAATAGGTGGAAGGTGCTTCGATACCGGCGGCATAAGTAATCCGGCGTGTAAATTCGATAAGAGCAAATCAGAATGCTCGATTGATTGACATCGTTTGTGCTGGGATATAGGGGTCTGTACATAGCGGAGGGAACGTTTGCGTATGTTGAAACCTGGAGGGGCAAGACGTTAGGAGCGCTGGGGTGATGTTATTTTCGTAAGGAGGTTCTGTTAGAGCAGGAGTATCTCTGCATACAAGCTGGGACATATAGAAAGCTATCGTTATTTTTTTCTGGGAGAATATACAACTCCGGAGAGGTCGAGTTGGCTATTATTTCTTTTAAAGAATAACATTGGGAATGTTCTGACATGGCGAGCCGCCACGCAGACGTCTCGAGAGTCATACTGGGGCAGTACGCACAGCTGAACGCGTCACGTACGTTCTGTTGCGTGGAAGCAGGCTGCGCTATTCTGCTATCCGCGGTAAAGAGAATGCTGCCCTGAGGTGTCTCGAGTATGGGAGTTCTGTGACGTGGGTATAAGGGAAACTGTGTAGACGCAACTTTCGCCTGTGTTCGGGGGCAGCTCGCAACTGCGTTCCCGCCCGTTCATGTCAGGACGTGGGTCTGGGTGAACACGTATCTGGATAGGAATTTCTCAGAAATGAAGTACGAATGAGATGTGGCCACCTCATGTTTGCGGGTCCTGGGCGGGGGCCTGTGCGTGGTCTGACAGCTGACGGCCGCGCCATGTCTTTGGGGCTGCCTGTGCGCTCTACTGTATGGGGCTTGGCTGCGGGCATTGATTGAACTATTCTGCGACCAGGTGTGTAGGCTGTACTGTGATTTATTGGGACAGCTTACGAGTACCGAGAGTGTCTAGACAGAATTGTGCTGAATTATTTAGGAGGAGTCTGAATGTCTGTAATTAAATTATTTGCGCAAATTTGGAGTTGTTTGCGTGTCTGCAGATTATGTATTGTGAGCGCAAGCCTCAGTGTCATAAATATATTCGATCTCTGAATAAAATGTTCGAAAGTAAATAGAGTGGACTCCTTCCTTACTCTCCCCAGCAGCCTAGCGCAGCCTGAGTAATTTTAGCACAATTCTCGCCCCTGCAGTCTACCATCTGGGATTAGGTCATAGGAGGGATGACACAGTACGATCTCATGGCAGTCATGTGTACTACTTCACTTGGACAGTAAATCTCGTGGTGGGGACACCGCCTGCAAAGTAAAGACTTGTGTTCAGCTCTGTTTTCCCGCCTTTTCGCCGCACCATCTTGGATGACGTCATGCGCTGTGCACGTTAGTACAGGTTAGTGCACGTTAGTACACGTTAGCCCGCCACCATGGGTCGGTAAGGGGACGTGGTGCTGGGTTGAGGATCGTGGTGCAGACTTTAACTATTTGATTCCAAGTCCAGGTGGGTGTGGCGTTAGTGAAAATTGATTCCGAGTCCTAGGTTCTACGAAGTCGAATCACGTGACTAATGCAGTAGCCAATAGGTGTGCAGCATTCTAGCGTGGGCGGTGCTAGGACGTGAATGAACACTGCGCCGATAGTGGGTAAATGTGGGAATTTTCAATTGATCATTGAATATTGAAATTGTAAATTAACTTATTGAATATTATTAAAATTGAAATGGGATTAAGTACTTAGGTCATTGATAGGTTAGATGAGAGATGTTGGTGTCAGTTGTGTTCAGTTAAATTCGTTAGCATATTTACAGAACACTATGCCCGACGCGAGTAAAAAGGTGCGGACTTGAGGCTGTGATGTAAGAAGTCGCACGCTCGCTGACGCGGCGCGTGTCCGGTTATAACGCGCGCGCGCGCGCGAGAGAGAGAGAGAGAGAGAGAGAGAGAGAGAGAGAGAGAGAGAGCAGGCGGTCTTGCGTGGTCAGTAGCGCCCTCTGGTGGCCACGATATGAACTATGTCAGTTGGGCTCTGGAGTTCGCGGTGAACACGGTGGGTACCGCCATCTTGAATACCGGTACCTGCGTCATGATCTGACGTCAGGAGAGCGCCCTGTGGTGGTACCGTAACGAACTAAGCCAGTTGGGCTCTGGAGCCCGTGGCAAACTCAGTGGCTACCGCCATCTTGAATAACGCTACTTGCATCACTACGTCACGTTGGCGTCCTCTGGTGGCGACGGTATGAACTAAGCCAGTTGGAGTGCAGACCCCACACCTGCTTGAAATTGGTTAAATAGTAAAGACAAGTACTTTTTTCCCGTCATTTTCTTTGCTTAGTACAGATAGCTGGGATGTGGTGCATTATCCTGCTGGAATTTGAACTTCATGCCATTTTTTTTATGGGGGGAGGGGGGGGGCGTCCTACTATCCCGCCTAAATTTAAACTTCCTGCCCAACTCCGCCATCGTGATTGACGTCATCGTCGCCATCTTGGATGACGTCATCACCGCCATCTTGGATAACGGTACTTTTTCCTCGTGCCGCCCTTGTTCCAGTACTCGCTATATTTCCAACTTCTGCAAAACTTTGCCAATCTTGGGATTTTGCGTTCTTTTAAATTTGTCATGCTTTTTTCGTTGCTTCTGCCACAACGATATGACCTGTTTTGTGTACCATGGGCGATCAGTATCATCACTTATAGCTTATGTGGTATATATTTCTCAGTTGCGGTCGATACTATCTCTTTGAAAAAATGGTTCAAATAACTCTGAGCACTATGGGACTTAGCATCTGAGGTCATCAGTCCCCTAGAACTTAGAACTAACCTAAGGACATCACACACTTCCATGCCCGAGGCAGGATTCGAACCTGCGACCGTAGCGTTCGTGCGGTTCCAGACTGAAGCGCCTAGAAGCGCAAGGCCACACCGGCCGGCTATCTCTTTGAAATCATTCCACATCTTTCTACGATTACGTGATCAGAAGGGGTGGAGACTGTCTCTTAAAAAGGCATTAAGGGCATTTTTATCAGCTTCTTTAAACAGATGTACTTTGCGTTTCTTTCTGGTGGGTGTTACGGTATTCAGCCTAGCAGCAATTGTATTGCGGTCGCTAATCCCTGTATTGGTCATGATACTCCCTGTTAGTCCAGAATTATTTATTACTAAAGGGTCAAGTATGCTTTCGCGACCATTTACATTTCCAGTCGGATTATGAACGAAATATTCAAAATAATTTTCTGAGAAAGCATTCAGTACAATTTCGGATGACGTTTTATGCCTGCCGCCGGCTTTAAACGTATAATTCTTCCAGCATATCGAGGGTAGAGTGAAGTCACCACCGACTATAATTGTATGAGTGGGGCACCTATTTGAAATGAGAGGTTTTCTTTGAACTGTTCAGTAACTAATCTTCTGAGTCGGGAGGTCGGTAAACGATCCAACTAATAGTTTAGTCTTAACCTCTACCAATACTATTTCGCAGGAACTATCTACTTCAACTTCGCTACAAGGGGAAGTAATTGTGGCAGCAATAAATACTCCACCACCAACTGTATTTAATCTATGCTTTCTGAACACTGCTTGGGCGTGTGAAAAATTTCTGCTGAACTTATTTCCGGCTTTAGCCAGTTTTCCGTACATATTATTTGAGCTTCAGTTCTTTCTGTTAGGGCTTGGGCTCTTGTTCTTTCCCAACACAGCTACAACAATTTACAACTACTTTACTGTGTTTTACCTGCTCACTCTTAGACGGACGCCCTTTTGTGGTTTCCTGAGACCCTCTAACGTAAAAAAACCACACAATCCCTTCCACACAGCCCCCGCTACCCGTTTAGCCGCTTCCTGTGTGTGGTTCTGACCTATTAAGCAGAACCAGGAAAATCAGCATCCGATGGCGCAAGTCAAGGAATCCGCAGCCTACACGGCCACAGAACCGCCTGAGCCCCTGATTCAGACCCTCCACTCGGCTCTGCACCGAAGGACCACAGTCGGTTCTGTCGACGATGCTGCAGATGCTGAGCTCCGCCTTCATCTCGCAAACAAGACTGGCAGTCTTTACCATTTCCGCTAGCCGCCCCATACCAGAAAGAATCTTCTCCGACCCAGAGCGACGCACGCCATTGTTACCGACATGGGGCACCACCTGAGTTTCCAATTTTTAATATGATTAAAATGGTATTGTTGAGAACCAGCTTTTGGTATTCACAGCACAATTTTCACATGACAGATTCTGTAAGTTCATTCTCAATACATTGTACAACGCTTCTGTGCATTCATTTTGTGAGAAATATTAAAAATTTTGTTTTCAGCGTTTATTTATAATTTCAGCCTTACATTTTCTCTAATTATCGGTACATAAAATGGTTCAAATGGCTCTCAGCACTATGGGACTTAACATCTGAGTTCATCAGTCACCTAGAACTTAGAACTACTTAAACGTAACTAACCTAAGGACATCACACACATCCATGCCCGAGGCAGGATTCGAACCTGCGACCGTAGCGGTCACGCGGTTCCGGACTGAAGTGCCTAGAACCGCTCCGGCCGGCTACGTAAAATGATAAAGTAAACAAATTACATTTTCGATAATGTTAATGCATAAAAATACGCATACACATTAAGCCACTCCCTGCAAAAGTTTCGTTCAGATTGGTTAATAATTATGATGGAAACGTTGGCACTAAGCTTAGAACAACAAACTTATCGTGAAACGGATTTTAAAAGTTTATCAAAAAATGAATGTTACTGAAGATATATCCCATTAAAATTCACCAGCGCCATAACATTTGCCCTTCTTGCTTATATGAGGCTTCTTCTTGTAATTTCAAGATCAAGATAGCCTTTTCTCGAATTTTTCTGAATAAAAATCTACCCACAGTCTTTTTGAGAACGTACAGTGGTAGGGACATCTGATCCTAAGCCAATGCCTGTTTCCTTGGAGCTTGTTGATTATACTTCATCGTACTCCCTAAATTTATATTTACACAATCAACAGGTAAAGGAATTGATTTCCACCGACAGACTGCCAATTGTTTCGCTTCAGTTTTGCTGGTAATCTTGCAACTTGTTTTACCCAGTTTGAGTTTATGCCAGGTTCGGTGTAATGCTGCTTCTGTTTGATGACGATAGAAATGAAAGATTATCTTTGGCTCCTTTTGGTGTGCCACACCCCCTTATGCAGTCGATATTTCAAATATGTCTTGACGTAATTCGAATACAGACAAATCATTTTGGGATCTAAGAGCTAACACCCCGAAGATGTGAAATAGTCATTAAACCTCTTTTGCAAAAATTGAAGTTTTAGGATGGAGTCTCCTCTTAAAAGAGAGATTAGCTGTTTTTTAATGAGGTAGAAACTTCAAAGCAGTGAGACACATCAACATCAATCTATCAGTGCAAGATGCCTAGTCTACATATTTGTTGTACGTGGTGGTATCTTCATACGCTCAGTGTTCTATTAATGTGCTTCAAAAGATTGAACAGAACGAAAAAGCTTCCATGCAAAAGATTATGGACACTTGGAAGGCGAACAGCGAGAAGCTGATGTGAAAAAAAAGGAAAAAAAAAACGCTTTTAAGCGATATAACTAAAGAAAGTATTCATCATAAGGCAGCAGAGAAATAAACATGTTAGTAACGTTCCAACATTTTCACTACGAATATACATTTTTGTTTTTGTGCAGGAACGTTCAACGAATGAATCTACAGTTAGATCAAGTTACAATAAACTGCGTTTCAAAGAGTCGCGCAGTTTCACTGATTATCGGCTTATGCAGACAGTGTGGAAACTGAGCTACAGGTAGAAGGTACAGTGTGACGTTTGGATGATTATAATTTCATAGGAAAATTAGTGTCATCGACTTTTGTTCTTCAATGTGCTGGAATTCTGCAGCTACGATTATGTCAATGTTTAGACTTACATGTACGCGCCGGTTTTTTTTATGCAATGAATAGAACGAAATCCGTCCACAGAAGCTCACTGACAGGCTTAAGAGCTTGGCTTCGAATTAGTATTACTTAAAAAAATGGTACAGGATGTTGATCCTTTGGTGAAAAGTACAGTAAGTAACAGACACTGACATTCTGTGTTTTTCTGTTTAACGTTCAAATAAAATGGCAATGAAATATAAATTTGTCGATTTAAATTTAGCCCTGAAACGGCAGCCTCATAAAGCTGCACTGTTGAATTTCGTTGCCATTTCTCATTACGTCGAATTTCATTGATGCAAGAGTCATAAAAATAAATTTGCCACGAAACGCGTGAATGAGACACCCTGAAGCGACGTACGGTTGCTGTGCTGAACTGCTGGACCTCACGCTGTGGCTGTACCGTACCACGGGCTCAGTGCACGTGTCACCCCGTGGAAGTGCTCCCACCCCGTTCTGTGCTTCTCTTCTTTCCGGGTGTCCGCACAGTATTTCTCCTTGCAAAATCTGACGACAAAGGTTTTGTGTATCTCCGAGGCGTCTGCAGTTGCACCATTGTCTCTCTCTTTCTCGAAATATTCTCGCGCCGAGCACACAAATTCACCTGTCTGACGACGCAAAATATAAGCAGATAATTGAACTCGATGTTAGTACGCACGTTTTTTGCACACTTTCATTACGAGCATCAGTCATTCTGTAACGCAAAGTAAACTCGCCGCACGGAGAAACAAAACACACTGACATTCTGTGTTTTTCTGTTTAACGTTCAAACTCTCACGCTACCGGCCGTGACCGACGTCTGCAGCAGCAGAGGGATTTGAGAACGGTGAAGGGAACAGGAGGCGCGGCTGTGTTGGCCGCCCTGTGAACAGAGTATATAAGGGTTCCGTTTTCACCGTTTAACGTACGGAACGCTAAAAAATGGAGACGAGTGTGGAGTATAGAGTAGTGACGGAAAACCTTTTCAAGTTAATCGAACGAAGTAGGTGGTGAATTTTTGACGCCTCGCGACCCCGGGAGCGGTGTGCACAGCCTGCAGGCTGGCGGCGCAGCCCGAGGCGGTGTGGCTAGAGGCCGGGCGGGGCCCCAGGAGCTGCGGCGGCACACTTGAGAGCCCAACTATGCCGGCGGCTGTGTGGAGAGCCGCGGCCCACTTGGGCAGGAATTTAATCATGCAGCGGTCGCCAAGTCGCAGGCTCGGAAAAGTGGGCGGCTGCGGTGCTAATACATTACTGCAGCCAGGGGGTGGGCGGCGCTCTGCCACTGGCCTCGGAAACGATCAAACAATTTGTCAGATTTACGTTTCTCGAAGATTTCGCCTCGTATTGTGATGTTTGACGAGTTTTTCAGGGGTAGTTCGTTTTTCTCTTATCTGTAGATCATAGATTGCGTTTCATGCGTTTGTCAAGTACAGATCGGCTCTGATATGTTTCTTGTTTCGCTTCGTATATTTAATGAAACACATTTTTGTAACAGTTTATCTCTCTGTGCTGTAATTTTCCACAAATAAGGAAACGACGGTCGAGAATAGAAACAAAATAGCGCTGACAATTACCAAAATGGGAATTTATTTCCCAACCGTATTCTATGCAGGAAGAGGATGACAAGAAAATCAGTATTCTACACACAACACAAAAGCAGAAGAGCAATGAAATAAAGAAAAATCGGACCGAGTAGAAGAGAATAAATTATTGCATACTTGTCTCTTCATTTGATTGCGAGGGCGAAGTAACTCTACACAAGTTATTAAAAGTTTCGCTCGTAGTAATTGCAGACATTCGCTGCGACCAGACACTGATCGACAGCGATGGGGACAGTTGAAAATGTGCGTCTGATCAGGGTTCGAACCCGGGTCTCCTGCTTACTAGGCAGATGCCCGTCCGCACACAGTGGTCATCGCAGCTGCACGGACTAGCCCAGCACGCCTCCCGCCAGACCCACGCACTACTGATGCCCTCGTTACTCGCGGCATTTCGCCGTAAGGGTTGGAGCCCGCAGAGCACCTGCACCGCAGGGACCTGAGACCGGGTTGGAACGACCCCCTCGTAAATGCGAGAGTTCGCATTCTGGGTCAGCGTGAGGTCGATTAGCGAGCGACACGCCCGCCGCTGCACGTGTCGGCCGGGGAGAGGCAGGCGGGGGTGGGGGAGGCAGGGGGTGGCAGCGGCAACAAAGCCAGCCGGGCAGACGCGCCGCGCCGCGTAATTGTCGGCAGCGGCGCAGCACGCGAAGCCACGTGGCGCGGCGTTCCTTCACCCTTCGCCCTGCGCCCTAATCACTGCCGCAGCGCGCGGGGGCCGCGGGGGCGGCGCTTATTTCGGGAGCCGTGCCGCAGCGGGCGTCCGCCGCAGCGCCGCAGCCGGCCGGGCCTCTCTCCCTCTCTCTCTCTCTCTCTCTCTCTGTATGTCAGCTCTGCGGGAGAAGATCGGCGAAAACGTAGTTCATAACGTCCCACAGGGGCGATGATTCAGGTTCGAGTCTTGAGGAACGATCGACGACCGATGTTAGTAGCTACACGGAGGCGATAGCGAAATAAAAATCGACAAATAGTGGGCCCCACGCCCAACATCAATAGGTGTTTTTGGATGCAACGTCATCGTTTATACGCCTCCAAACGCGTTGAAAGTCATACATGACAATGGAAAAAAGATGTATTATTAGAGATATAAGGGTCGCTGCTCGACTCGCTGCGGCTCGCATCGCATCGTTACGTTACCGTCGCCAACGCCTCTAGCCCAACGCCATGTCCGGACGCGGAAAGGGAGGCAAAGTCAAGGGCAAGTCAAAGTCCCGCTCAAGCAGGGCTGCGCTCGAGTTCGCGGCCGGCAGAATCCACCGCCTCCTGCGCAAGGGAAACTACGCCGAGCGCGTCGGCGCCGGGGCGCCCGTCTACCTCGCCGCCGTCACGGAGTGCCTCGCGGCTGAGGTGGTCGAGCTGGCCGGAAACGCGGCCCGCGACAACAAGAAGACGCGCATCATCCCGCGCCACCTGCAGCTCGCCATCCGCAACGACGAGGAGCTCAACAAGCTCTTGTCGGGCGTCACCATCGCACAGGGTGGTGTCCTGCCCAACATCCAGGCCGTCCTGCTGCCAAAGAAGACCCAGAAGAAGGCCTAAACAGAGACCGTGTCGGCACGCGGCCCGGCCCCGCCCGGCAGCGCTGCGTGCTCCCTGCACGCGACGCGCTTTGCCGGCTGTGCCTTCCAGAACGACGAGATCTCGAGGGAGTGCGACAGAAACATCCCTCCTCTGGCCTCCTCTTCCTGCTAGTGTCGCTGGGCCGTAAACCCGACTGCCGTTTGACCGACCACAAAATGCCAATAATCTGAAAAGCCCAGCTACCGTCACTCACTAGACTTCCAGCTACGGTACAGGCAGTCAAATTCCAGTCGTCCTCGCCACGGACAGCAGTCGACGAGGGCCCTCGAATAGGACGCCTGTACGCAGCGACGTTAATAAACGGTCTCCGAGGAGACACTGTCGGTGGCTCTGTGATCCATCTCGGCAGTCAGTTGCTAGACAGTTGCAGGTCTATTCGCCCGTACGCGTCTCCGCAGCTGGCGTTCGTCTCTGTCCTCTGTGGCGTGTGGTGCACCACGGTTACCTCTGGTGCCCATTCTGAATAGCCCCATTTTTCCACTCACAATATACTTTAACCACAGTGACACACAAACAGTTTACAAAGTTATTCGTTTCGAAAATGCCCCTCCACCCGAGTATTGGGACGAAGCTTTTCTGCCCCATTCTCCATTTTTACCAGATATATCCAATATGGCGGGGATGACTTCATCCAAGATGGCGGCGTGTAGACTTGGCAACAGCTCGCAGTGTCACCCAAGATGATAGCCGTGACGTCATCCGAGATGATGGATTTTGGCAGGAAGTTTGAATATTGGCGGGCAGATGGGTCAATTGGGCTACTTCCACTAACCTAACTGCCTCCCCCAGAAAATGGCGGGAAGTTCAGATTCCATCAGGACAATGCAACACACGTCTACTAACCCGAGAAAATGGCGGGAAAGAAAGGACAGTTGGGCTACCTCCACTACCCGAAGTCACCCAAACGCCACCTCATCCTAGCAAATGTCTGGGAGAAAACTCAACCTGTGCTGGACATAAGTCTATCATGCACCAGTCTTAACTTAAACAATTTGATGCAGTCCACCCATCCAGTGTGTTTACCACAAGGTCCAGACTCCAACTGGCCTAGTACACAGTACTGCCACCAGAGGGCACTGTCATCCACAATGTAATCCGAGATGGCGTCATGACACCAACTGATGGTGCAAATACTATTATAGAAGATGGCGGATTGTGGCGAGGAACAGTGTGTTCACCGTGAGGTCTGGACCTAGTACACAGTACTGTCAGCAGAGGGAGCTGTCGTCCATTGTGTGACATAACCCAAGATGGCTGTCTGGAGAGGAAAATGACTCAGCCTGCCCTGGGCTGGCCGGCCGTGGTGGTCTCGCGGTTCTAGGCGCTCAGTCCGCGACTGCTACGGTCGCAAGTTCGAATCCGGCCTCGGGCACGGATGTGTGTGATGTCGTTAGGTTAGTTAGGTTTAAGTAGTTCTAAGTTCTAGGGGACTGATGACCACATATGTTAAGTCCCATAGTGCTCAGAGCCATTTTTTGAAGCCCTGGGCTGCTGGAGAGAGGAAGGAGTGTACTTTATTTATTTTGGAACAATTTATTTAGGGATGGATTTTGAAAGATGGTATATTTATCATACTGATACAAAACACACTCTCTGACATGCTTGGAGTCACACCACACAGCCCAGACCTATAAACTACTCCTAAATAATGCTCTGCAGACACGCAAACAACTCCTGAATTACGAAATAATTTCAGTACAGAGATGCAAACTTCTCCTAAATAATGCAGTACACTGACGTACAGACATGAAATCAACGCGTAAACTGTCCAAATAATGCATAGCACAGCCTACAGATGTGCTCACAAAATAATGCAACAGACACACAAACAATGAGCCCATGCATCCCCCCACTGCCCCCCTCTCCACTTTACTGCACAGCAGACTACCGCACATGCTCCCAGAAGTCGGGGTGCACCGACAGCCCCAGTAAGTGAGGCAGCCGTCAGCTGCCGAGCCACGCACAGGTGCCTGTTTGGGTCCTTCGAGCATGACCTGGCGACATCCCTATCGTACTCGGTACCTGAGAAATTCCTCTCGAAATATGTGTTCACCTAGGCACCATTGCTGACGCGACTGGACGGGAGTGAAGACCTATTTGCAGAGCGTGTCGACGCCAGAAGCAAGCCACTGTGAACCATCACTCTCACTCCGCTGCTGACGCCATGTGAAAGTTCTTCGAGTGTTATATTGATGTCACATGTCTGTCTAAATAAGCACCGAGTCATACTCTGGACCACGCGCACATGTGTTTACCACTGCCGGCGCGATGACGCACGGCTGTGGCGCGGGTCCGGTGGGAGCACCATTTGCCACTGTTTTCTGCAGACGTGACTCTCAGCGGTGCACTGTTAAACCAACAAAAGTTGTCTACAGATCATCAAATACACACAAGCCTCACAAGAATATTGGAAGCCAGGAACATACGATTCATACCCGGCTGCAGCTCCCTGGCCACTCGTTCCCTCGACTTTTCCACCGGCGCCGCTCTCCAGGCTCCCACTTAAGCGTCCTTCGCGGTCGCGCTCGCGCCAGCTGACCGGCTGCGTCACTTTTACTGGAATAACACACGCAAAACCTCCAAGAGTGGTGATCTTTCGAAATTTATCGCGGACTTCGATGCGAGATGCTTATAACAGTTTCCACAGCGAAACTTTGTCTCGCAGCCTGGCAGAAAATTAAATTCAAATAGATTCTGCTCGTACGTGAAATATGGTAGCGGCAAGACACAATCGATGCCTTCTCTCCGCGATAGCAATCGAAATTCTATCGACGACAGTGCTGCCAAAGCACCAAAGAAGACGAAATAAACATTCCAGAATTCGAATCGAGAGTACTGAAGCAACTTACATCATTTAACAAGAGGAAGTCTTCCGTCCAGACTGTATCAGTTGGGTTTCTTTCAGAGTATGCTGATGGAATAGCTCCGTACTTAACAATCTTATACAACCGTTCGTTCGACGAAAGATCCGTACCAAAAGACTGGAAAGTTGCACAGGTCACAACAATATTCAAGAAAGATAGCAGAAGAAATCCACTAAATTACAGGCCCATATCATTAACGTCGATATGCAGCAGGATTGTGGAACATATATTGCGTCCGAACATTGTGAATTACCTCGAAGAAAACGGTCTATTGACGCACAGTAAACACGGGTTTATAAAAGAGCGTTCTTGTGAAACACAGCTAGCTCTATACTCACACGAAGTGTTGAGTGTTATTGAGAAGCGGTTTCACATTGATTCCGTATTTCTGGGTTTCCGGAAGGCTTTTGACACTGTGCCACGCAAGCGGCTTGTAGTGAAATTGCGTGCTTATGGAATATCGTCTCAGTTATGTGACTGGAATTTGTCAATTCCTGTCAGAGACCCCACAGTTGGTATTAATTGACGGAAAGTCATCGAGTAAAACGAGATGGTTCAAATGGCTCTAATCATTATGGGACTTAACACATGAGGTCATCAGTCCCCTAGACTTAGATCTACTTAAACCTAACTAACTTAAGGACATCACACACATCCATGCCCGAGGCAGGATTCGAACCTGCGACCGTAACGGTCACGCGGTTCCAGACTGTAGCGCCTAGAACCGCTCGGCCATCCCGGCCGGCGGAGGGAGTGTCATTGACATAATACAGGATTTGGAGTGGCCTTTCTCACTGCAGCGGAATCTTCTCACGAAATTTCGATCACCAGTTTTCTCCTCCGAATGCAGAAATATTTTATCGACACTGACCTGCATAGGAAGAAACGATCGCCATGATAAAATAATGGAAATTAGAGCTCGCACGGAAAGATATAGGTGTTGGCTTTCTCCGCGCGCTTTACGAGACTGGAAGAAGAGAGAATTATTGTGAAGATGGTTCGATGAACACTCTGCCAGGCAATTAAATGTGATTTCAGAGTATCCCTGTAGATGTAGATACTCTTTCGTCCGCTACGTGAGCTAGCGGATGATGCTTTCCCATTTCCCTGGATGTGATATAAATCTTCGACACGGTGCCTTACGGGAGCACGCACCATAGAGAGGACAGACACAGCAGCGCAGCCTAGGGTGTCTGCATACACATTCAACCGTGTACGTCTCGCGGTGTTTCTACATTCTTGCCAAACCGGTGTAAATAAATTTAATTTGGCCGAATGTAGCAATGGCCGCCTTCTATTTTAAGACCCATTTGTAGCGTAGCGAGATGTATACTTTAGCTTCAGAAGTAAAACTATAAATGACTGAACCTACGACGTGACTTCATAAAACTCGTACGACATGGGGGAACTTGGGCAGAACGGGATTGTGCTGTTGTGCAGACTGCTGCAGTGGAAGGAGAGGCCGACAGCCATTTAGACTTGGCGTAGAGTGCGCTTTGGAAGTGAACGGTCGTCCCTCACATTTGCAGTTATATTTTTATAACTTTTGGTGAATTTAAACGCAAGATAAGCCGTTACTTTTTTAATTGTCCGACCTTAAATGACAGGTGGTCTTAGTGTACGTCAGTTCCATAATACGTGTACATCCGTTAGTTATTATGGTTTGTAGAAGATGCTCTTAGGACGGAACGGAACGGGGCAGAATGGAGTAGCATCCCTTACAGTTACCCCAGAAAGCAATTGGATATTAAAATAACTGGAAACAGCAGTTTCATCCGCTTTATCTTCTGCAATTGATGTTTCAAAAGCACCTACGGAGTTTACGTTCCAAAAGCAACGTTGGAAAGCAAAGAATAATCCCAGTCCAGAGTTGACAAATCAGATGGGAAATTGAAAAAGTGTTCACTCCAGAACAAAATGGCGAGTTGGTAGCATACCTGAAGTGAATGGAGAGCAGACTTTTCGGTCTAACACTGAAACACCTCATTGTCTGATCACTAGCCTGAAAGTATCTAACCAAAATTGTATCCTTTTTTGTGAAAGTATCATTCATATGATAGTTCTAAATTAATTATTCCATAAACCTGCATCTGACTGCGTCTGTGAATTTGTTTCTTGCACTCCTCCATTTTGCCAAAAGTGCAGCATGTATTTGACTCAGCAATCAAGTTTAAGAGAATAAAGCCGTTTGTGTAATGGCACTAAGATGGTATTGGAAAATTAACTTTTGGCCCTGATGTTTACTTAATGAAATTATATCTTGACTCGAATAATGCTAGTTGCGCAATGGCATAAAATTAGTTATTTGAAATAACTTTGCTCAGATAACGTTAGTTATAGCAAAATCGATTTCAAACCATGAACTGCACATATATATTGCATAGAGGCCTCATTTTCTTTACGTCCATTCATTGGTGGGTAACTTTACTTTACTACTCATTTTCATATTCAATAGGCCTGCAGGCAAAGGATGTGGATTATGATTCAGGCTGTTAGATTTCAGCAAATGTTGATCTCAATATATATATTGCTAAAATTTTAAGTTATACACAAAACCTACCATTTCCAACATTTTTGTAGCACGAATCACTCTTACAAAAAATTTTACAAAACGTTTACTGCGTCAAACCTTGGACGTATAAATCCTAACTCTGAACATTATCTAACAAAACCAATTTGAAATGATTATATCTCTTCTCTCATTTACGTGCTAAAGTTTGGTCAGGGGCAACGAGCGCTACCTACCTTACAGCTGTCACCACACGTCTGCTTCCTCCGGTCACCTAGCTGCAACTCCCTTAAATCTGTCTGCACACGTCTGCTTCCACCGCGCATCTGCTCCCCACCAAATTCATAAAGAAAATACAATGTAGGATACAATACAAAACATACGCAGTATTCCAATTAAAAGAATATTACACAGCAATAAAATTCACCAATAGAAACATAGAATGTGAAGTAAAATGAATAATATCATTAGATTGTCAAATTGTAGTGAATCAAAGAACATCAAAATGTACAAAACAGAAACACATAAATGTATGGCAAAGACATCAGACATTTAGATTATTAAGAGAAGCGCATCAAATACCATCAAAATTTACAAAACAGAGCAAACAATGTGAGGTAAAATCCATAAAATAGTTAAATATCCGCTAGAAGTTAATAACAGAAACGGAAGAACCCGTATCAAGGAGTGAAGAGAAATTGTGTGTGCCTATTGAAATATTAATGAGGGGATGATGAACAATTTCTTGTAGCTCCATTTTCTCCAACAGAAGGTCCTCTCGTAAATCGTCACAACGGATAATGTGTGATGTAAAATTTTCAGAAGAATCATGGCACTGCTCGCGCTGCAGAGCAGTTAGTTGCTGTTGTTGGTGTTCTGCCTCTCGCTGATGATCTCCATTGTTTTGTGGATTTGGTGGCCGAACTTCTAATAACTGTACTGTTCTACCTGACGAATAATTGAAATCATGTCTGGGGTGGAAACGGGAATCAGGCTGATGAAATGGTACTTGTCTGTCATTGCTGTAATTCTGCTGGCTGGTTACAACTTGGATAATTATCATCACGATTTGAAAAATTCTGTTGACTCTACTGATGAGCGGGTTTGTCGTCGTTGGTAGTAATCATTGGTTCCGTATGGTTGATGGCGGTTCTGGTGCATCTGGTTTCTTTGCACGAAAGAAGTGTTGGAATTATTCCGCTGATTCCTCCAGTTTCTCTGGTTGTTACTGTATCGCCGATTATTTTGTGGGGTACTGCCATATTGACCATTACAGAACGACATTGATGGATGGGAAGGCATTCACAACATTCTGCTGATACTGGGGTTGTGGAAGAAATCGTCTTGCATTGTCATATTGAGGTCTATTATCCGGAAACTGTTGTCTCTATTCTTTTGTGATTCCGGGAAAGAGTGTTCACTAGATCGTGGATTGTGTGTTTAATCCAGTTCAAGAAGCTGTAAAACATCACGAAAAGTGGTCAAGTTTTCTGTGCGATTCCCTGTCAGCAACGGAACTCTCAATGATCTAGGTAATTTTGAAATACAAAGTGAATCAGACAGGAAGGGCTGTAAGGTTCAGTTAAATGTTGATTCTGTTGAACCATGTGGTTAAAGTATTGTGTCAAAGAGCCAAATTGTGAACTATAAAAGGATGGCATATTTAGCAACTCATCTTTCACAGAACGCCGTGAAGGGGGATTCCAGTAAGCATCAAGAAATTCTTGTTAGAATGACTGGAAAGGCAAACATTGCCGTGCAATATATCGCATTCACGTTGCAGGTTCACCCTTCAAGAAACTGCAGACAAGTTCTAATTGATGTGCCACTGGCCACTTTGGAGGAAAAGCGAATGTAAATTGCTGAACCCAATCAAGAGGATGTAAATCATTCGGGTTATTCAGGAACGTCTTAAGTTTCTTGATTGACAGGTAGTGTTTGTAATCTACATTGTCTTGGCGTGGAAAAGAGGGAGCATCACGGGGCAAAGGAAAGTTGCCTGGGATGTTACTTCTACTTTGTGCAGGGTAATCTCGTGCAAATGGAGCCTGTGAAGATAAGAATGGGGGCTGTTGCTGCTGGTATGCAAATGGATGTTCCTGCTGTTCTGGGACAAAATTACGAGGTGCACTGTCCTCCTGTAATTGTTGCTGAATATCGGAAAGTTTACTATGAACTGAGCTGAGTTCTCGTTTCTGTTGTTCATTAATAGTAACTTGTTTACTCCTAAATTTAGCCAGGGCTTGGTATTCAGTTGTCTCTGAGTAGGGAACAGGTTGTCTGATCTAATTCATTTTCTGCATGAGTTTCCAAAGCAGCTACTGTTTCCGTTATGTTTTCCAATTGTGAGTGGAATTGCTCACCCTGTTCACTGACCTTCGTTTTAAGTTGAGTGACGTCAGATGTCAGGGATTCGGTACATGATGAGCAGCGGAAGTTTGTTGCAACTTTTCAACAGACTCAGGTGGAAGTACAGCATTGAGTTTGTCCCTAAGCTCAGTAACGTCGCGCTTATGCCTTTCAATGATATCCTGTTAATTTATTGTCAGTTACTTCTTGAAATGTGTCCATAGTTTGGGTTAATTTCTGAATGTTACCAGTAAGGTATTCGTCACGTTTTGCGTTCTGTTCATCACGCTTAGCATTCTCTGCACGGTATTGCGCAAATTGTTCATCACGCTTTGCGTCACATTCGAAGGAAACGATCTGATTTATCTTCAACTAGAGCTGGGGATGTCACCTCGGCATTTGAGTGTTGTAACTCATATTGCTGGGGAGGGTTCCTAAAAACTGTTTGAGATTTCTCAGGTGAAACAATTTCTCTGTATGTGGAAGAATATTGCAAGAGAAATTGACTGTCGGAATCAACCACATGGCTTTGTGAAGGTTGAATTAACATGAACGAGTCATGGCAAACTGTTTTTAATTGGCTTACTGTGTTCCGAGAACCCAAAGGCAGAAGAGGAACCGATTCGGAATTTTGTGACTCTGTGGTGTAATTACTTGCCGCAGCATTGTTGTCGAATTCCTGATCAGTTTGTGATGTAGGAGGGTTAGCTGAAAAAACTAGGTCATTGTCCGGTTGTTGTTGCTTACGCGATTTTGAGGAATTGAACTTTATCACCCTGTCGATTTCTTTTCGACATCTTGAGGGAGACAATATGGCGGACAAAATTTCAAAATGGTCGTAATTCCGTAGACAACATTCAGTACACAAAAGGTAAAATATTTAGAATAGACACATAAAATCAGTATAAGCAGAAGCAGAGCAAAAAATAAATATTCACAAGCGTAGCAGCAAACACACTATTACGCAACTAGCTTTGCAGCGAACAGCTGAAACAGTGGTGTTGAAAAGAATGCTCGAAAACAAAGTCCACAGTTACAGAAAATATAACCAAGAACGTCACCACAGAGGATGTTGCCAAGTGAAAGTATCTAACCAGAATTGTATCCTTCTTTTTTGTGAATGTATCATTGATAAGATTGTTTCAAATTAATTATTCTACAAACCTGCATCTGACTGCGTCTGTGAACTTGTTTCTTGTACTCCTCCATTTTGCCAAAAGTGTAGCATATATTTGACTCAGCAATCAAGTTTAAGTTTGTGCAATGGCACTAAGATGGTATTGGAAAATTAACTTTTGGCCCTGATGTTTACTTAATGAAATTATATCTTGACTCGAATAATGCTAGTTGCGCAATGGCATAAAATTAGTTATTTGAAATAACTTTGCTCTGATAATGTTAGTTATACCAAAATCGAATTCAAACTATGAACTGCACATATATATTGCATAGAGGCCTCATTTTCTTTACGTCCATTCATTGGTGGGTAACTTTACTTTACTACTCATTTTCATATTCAATGCAAGCAAAGGATGTGGATTATGACTCAGATTGTTAGTTTTAAACACATGTTGATCTCAATATATATATTGCTAAAATTTTAAGTTATACACAAAACCTACCATTTCCAACATTTTTGTAGCACAAATCACTCGTACAAAAAATTTTACCAAACGCTTACTGTGTCAAACGTTGGACATACAAATCCTAACTCTGAACATTATCTAACAAAAACGAATTTGAAATGATTATATATCTGCTCTCATTTACGTGCTAAAGTTTGGTCATGGACAGCGACCTACCTTAACGCTGTCACCACGCGTCTGCTTTCTCCGGGCACCTACCTGCGACTCCACGGTTTTTTACTGCGCGCGCCCAGCTCTCTTAAAAGATCCTCCTACTTAAAGAAATTATACTCGTTCCACCTTGCGGTTGGCGACTACATACTATTTTCTGGAGCTACCCTGATCAGACCTTTCACGATATTCATAATAATTTCAACGTTTATGCAATAATTAAGAAAAAATGTCCCGTGGGTGAGGCAGAACTTGAAATACGTAAGCATTTATGTGAAAAAAGTAAAAAAAAGAACATAATACGCAATTTTAACCGACTTTCACATTAGGTACGTTAGGTTATGCTGCAAGGTTATTTATAATACCTTTCAGAAGTATTTTCTTGTGCTTCTTTATCTTAAGAGAACTGCAAAACATTAATTATCCCGAGTTCCCGCAATAGAAAAATTTCCATGGAGTATTTAGTTGCATATTATGTAGTTGTTTTCCTTCAGTGTATATACAGACGGTTTGACAATTACGTTTAAAAATTTGAGATACTGTAGAGGATAAAATTCGGAACATTTTACGGTAAGGAAATACCGAATAAAGTTTCTGCGGCACTACCCATTTTCTACACAGCCGGTACGCCGGGAGGAACAGCAGAACACTCTAGTTAGAAAAACCTTTATTGATTGAACAGTAGAGTACAATCAAATAGTGTGAACCAAATCTGCGACTTGACTGCTGTAGAGTGTGACTACCACCAGCTTCTTTGCATAATGTGAGACGACGAGGCATCTTTTGTCTGATTGTAAGATTCCGCGCTCCCCTCTGATGGTATGAAACGCTGCAAAGGCGCTCAGGTACTGATTCTGCTCGAGCTGAGTACTCAGTGGACTGGGGAGAACCGCAGAAGAGGAACTCACGGGCCAAGGGACAGCCTTGCAGTTACTCTCCGCGTTTGTCTGTGAGGTCTGCCCTGCTCCGACGATCGAAGCGAGCGAACGTTCAAAATCTTCAGACGTGTGTGAGTTCCTAAGGGACCAAACTGCTGAGGTCATCGGTCGCTGGGCTTACACACTACTTAAACTAACTCATGCGAAGAACGACAGACACACACTCATGTCCGACGAAGGACTCGAACCTCCGGTTTGAGAGGCCGCGCGATTCGTGACATGGTGTCATAGACCGCGCGGCCACTCCGCGTGGCTGAAGCGAACGCCCTCCAGAAGTTCAGATAAGGGGTTGTCCAGAAAGTTAAAGTACTATGCACCATTCAGATAATGTGGTAAGATGTGTAGACCAATAACGCTATCTCCAGCCAAAATGTTTACTGAGAATCTCACCTGGTAACTTTTCGTACGGGTACCGCGTGGATTTTCCATAGCCCAGTGGCGGGGGATTTAAAAATACCTTCCGTTCTGAAAGTCCACTCACCAGTAAACAGCACGAGGTATGGTAAATTGGAGGCAACAGCACAGTGACGAAAGAACCAGTTGGCGTGAGGCTGTTCTACTGTTTGAACAACGCAAAACCCGCCAGACGGTTGTCCTGGGACGCCTTGCCTGCACGCGCCCGCCGTGTGTCGCCCTGAGCCGACGATCAGCGGTGTGGCAACACAGCGGACGAGCCTCGCTGGCTGCCGTCCTGGCTTCACCGCAACACAGGAACTACTGTGCAGTACGTGTAACACAAAGCGAATGGAACGCGCTCGGCAGTCGAGAGGGCAATGCGCCACGTCTTCAACGACTACAGTCGCACAGCAGTATCTCTCAAAACTCGACTACTGTCGTATGTAAAAGCTGTTATCGGTATCGAGTTCAGTGTCCAGACACTGGAACTAAAATTGAGGAAACGAAGCAAAAGGAGAAACCGTGAACTCAGTTTTGAGACTTTTCTTTACGAATGAAAATTATGTAGTATTGTTCCAATTTAATTCTCGTAGCATTTCAAAGATTAGCGGTACGGATATTAGCGTCCGTGAAATAGCTTAATCAGCTAAAATTGAATAAATCTCCAGTGCCCTATGCGATCCCTCTCGTATTCCATACCGAATTTGTGGCCGAATGAACCCCTCTTTTAGCTGTAATGTAGCAGAGATCCCTTAAACAAAAAACCGTGCCCAGTGGTTGACAGAAAGCACGAATCACACCCGCCTATGAGCAGGTGACAGAAATGATCCAGAAACTACTGCCCCATTAACCCTGTTGCAGAATCTTAGAACATATTGTGAACTCAAACATAATAAGATACCTCGAACATAATGACCTCCTTAATGCCGACCAGCACGGATTCGAAAAACATCGATCGTGTGAAAGCCAACTCCCACTTTCCTCTCGTGACGTACTGAAAGCCACGTGTAGTTGCAGTTTCTCCAAATTTCCGAAAAGCGCACCTAAAAAAACTGTCAACTGTATGCTGGGGTATTAAGCGAAATGTTTATTGGAACGAAGATTTGTTGGTAGAGCGGGCACATCTTTCCTCGGATGGACAGTCATCGACAAATGTTCACAGAACTGTGTGAGAACTCTTGGTGTTCACGTTGTATGCTAATGACGTTGCAGACAGTAGTCCCTGACACTTTCTGAACATCTTAGGTGTGATACTGTCTGAAAAAAAGCTGCATAAATATTCATCGGGATTTTGATACAATTTCAAAATTGTGCAAAGATTGGCAACTCGCATTAAATGCTTATAAATGTAAAATTAGGTCACAAAACGAAAAACGTAGTATCCTATGACTTTAGAATCAATGACGCACAGCTGGAATCGGCCAGCTCATACACGTACACGGCTGTAACAATTTGTAGGTATATGGAATGGAATGATTAGAAAGGTTGAGCCGTGGGTAAAGCAGATGGTAGACTTCGGCTTATCCGTAGAGTACTGAGGAAAATCAATCAGTCCAAAAACGAGATTTCGTGCAAAACATTGGTGTGACCCATTCTAAAGTAGCGATGAGATGTGTGGCGGCCGTACGAAAGGGGATACTGAATGTACACAGGGAAGACCGACACGAATTTGTTTCATTTGAGGGGCAGTTGCAGTCGAACTTTCGCGAGGACGAGACTGCACTAACTGCAGCACCGAGGCGTTCAAACAGTCACTCTCGCCCCGCTCCATGCGTGGAGGAGCCCCTAATGAATGATTCAGTGCAATACACCGGCTGCCGTGCACTTCACACTGGTTTGCAGCGTATGGATGCAGATGTAAAAAATTTTTATTTCCTTATATTGAGACGAGGGCAGTTTGTGTAGATTGAGCGGTGAGAGTGACAGCGTTGTTAAAAAATTGAAATTTCCCGTCAAAGTTTTCGGTCGGCACTTTTGTGCAATTTCGGTAAAGGTTCATCTCGACGAAGACGTGTCTGATCACTTCGTCCAAACTTGTCACCGTCAGAAAAAGACTGTTTACAAGCCAAGTCCTGTGCATAATTTAGTCGTGGTTCGGCTTAAGTCTGGGAAGAATTTCGTTAAGCATTATTTGTTATATACGGGGTGATTACAATTATAATTCCAGTTCCAAATCGCTGTAAAAAACGAACCACTGCTCAGAATGATCTCAAATATGAACAGATTATTAGCGAAGAAGGCGAAAACGTTATGGCAACTAAACAATTAACAAAAATTTTAGCACTAGATGCGGTTTTTGCCGTCAGGACAATTAAAAACCGATTTTTCCCATCCGATATGGATACGTCCTTGCCTCGGTGTGTGAGCTTACTTAACAGTGCCACAACTCTGCGGTGATCACAATGCAAAGTACGGTTGATTTAATGTGCAGCTCAACCATAACCGTCGTATTGCGGTTCGTGTCATTTGTAGCCAAATCCATTTACATTTTGACGTTAATGTGCCATCTAGTGGGAAAATTTTCGTTAACTTTTTTTGTTCCCATAGCGTTTGCCGCTTCGTCGACAATATTCTGTTCAAATTTGACAGTGTTCTGAGCAGTGGTCGATTCTTTACAACGCTTTGAAACTTGAACTCGAACTACAATCTTATCCTGTGTTTAAGGCTTAAGTCAGACAAGTAACGAGTTATTACGGAACCGCCGTAAGACGATCTGTTTAAAAATAAAGAAAAAGGGGACAGCCAGATAGTGGGTAACTAAACTGCAAATGAAGCTAACTTGTATAGAGAACTGTACGCAGAATCTCGTCTACTGGAGAAACCTGGACAGTCGGCGGCAGGCTGCATACATCTCGGCTCTGCCCGTCGAAATTGAAGGTTTTGGTTGACTACGTGACGATAAGAAACTTGCGAATATTCTGAATCGTCTATTTAGGATCTGAGAGTTAGGGCCTCCGTGTTAGTACGTGGCAGCGCAGTATGCGGCAGTGGCCTGGCGTAGCCTCTCTCCGCAGACAGCCCAGTTCGTCTCTCTCCACTTCCCGCAGGCTCGACGTACTGTTACCAACGGAAGCTGATCCGTCAACAGTAACGTAGCGCAGCAGGAGTGGTGGGATTTACACACACAGCAGGGGGAGGGGGCGGCAGCAGGCGGCCAACGCGTGCCTGCGGGGGAGGAGAGGCGCCCTCCTGTGGCGAGTAACAAACCGGCACCTTAATGTCAAGAAATACTGTAGCCATTGACTAAATATTCAGCAACAAATGGAACATGAAGAGCACCTATGTAAAATTAATAACGAGGCAGCGCGTTTTGTTTTTCAAAGTAGCGGCTTCGCTTCAAATTTACCGAGTCTCGTTCGGCTGGTGTAAGCAGAAACACTTTTACTGGTAAAGAAAATTAATTCCTGAACGAGTCCGCGCTCATTGTGCATATTTTGTGAGTAAAACCGTCTAAACCTCCTAACGCATTGCGTACAGATCGCGCGCCATCCGTTACGGACGGAGAGTTGCAGGCAAATCGTGTTTTTCTCGTCTGCGTAGGCCATCCGCTGTGACACATTTTAACTACGTCGTCTGTTCAAGTCAATGTATCTGACTGATGCTCTCCGTGTACGTTTAGTTTATTTAGCTTGTTCAGTGTGTTTTTATATTTCAGATAGCTACAATTTTCCTGTTGAGGTTCCTCCTGTTTTCAGAGACGGCCCTACTCAGCAAATGAACGAATTTGAAACACTTTGGCAAGTTTGTGACGATGATTATTCAAATATTCCTATTGAGAATGAAGATCCTGATGAGAGTGTGGATCAAAGTTTTTATTGTTGCGAGAACAATTCCACGGACGATGACATCATCAGTCCTGTAAGGAAGTGTAAAGCGGCTTTGTTTTCACGGGATTCCGTTAATAACGATGAAGGCGAGTCTCTGTTCCCGCGCGTAATATTAATATGTGCCGTCATTTGTCACCTCGTTTACAACTGCTGCCATCATCAGATCTCTAATTAATATTGATGCACACAAGAACGAGAGGCGATTCTTATACGTTATCAGGCTACAAAAACTGAAACAGTAACAGGTTAATATTTTATAAAAAAAGTTCTGCACCAGGACTTAGAATTCGTAGAAACAGGACTGTGTGGCACGGGGAGCGAGTCGTGCGTTCTTCCGCGAGATGGAGCTCGCTTAGGCATTTCAATTTCATAATCCGACTGCTTTATTATTTTGTAATTTGTTTTGCAAGTCTATACATATCGGTACATTGTCTCGCAAAGTTTTAGTTCACAGGACACAGTTTACGTCTGTCGGACATCCGCAATTCTAAGAAAAAGTACAACATCTATAAC
Organism: Schistocerca nitens; assembly: GCF_023898315.1. Lineage (NCBI taxonomy): Eukaryota > Metazoa > Arthropoda > Insecta > Orthoptera > Acrididae > Schistocerca > Schistocerca nitens. Next base: position 304,847 of record NC_064625.1, read on the forward strand.
AGCATGTTAAGGTGTAATGTGCGTGATATTAAAGTTTATGCGACTGTTGTATAAATGTTATGCTAAAGCAGATTCAATGAATACTTGAGGTGAAATTCACGTCAGCTCGATATGGAGTAATTGCCGCCATGTGAACAGCCAGTTTTATGAATGGGCAGTTACACTCATTTAAACCATGTTTTATAATTTGACTTGTAATGTTTGTAATTTAAAGACTGTCCATCATTTTATCAGTATGACCAGAAAAAAAGTTTGAAGGCAACGTCCTCCTTTCTCGACTAATCTTTGAAATATTGCCTGAGCCAAGGGGGGGTGGGGGGGTGGGGGGAGACGACGACGAAGAAACTGAAGGTGAAAAGTAGCTGACACATGTTGGACTTGTTTCAGAAGCAAAATAAAGACGTCTAATTACTGAGGATGTGAGTGTCAGGTTGCGCAATGGATTGATCCAACAAGTACCCATTGGCTCCTGCAAGAAACAATTTCCACCTCACACTACTACTATTCTTACGTAACTACTGGAATACTTGGGTACTGGAGTATTGCTAGTTAGTGTTAGAGAAATATTAAACGAACGACAAATATTATTTATTGAAAAACAATTATGAGAAATCAAATGAAACACTTTCTTATAAAATAATAAATTTCCAGGTTCTTTTCGGAACAGTAGATTGCCTCTTATGGATAGGAATGCTATTATTTTACAAAGTATGGAAAGGTTCTTTTCTCTCTTTTCTTTAAGAATGTTATTTACTAAGCAGAATGGCTGAGAGCCGCGCCTACACAACTCGAATATTCAACTCTTCTAGGTACAGTCAAGGATGTCGCATGAGAAATGTAATGGAGTGTGCTGTTATGGAGGACAGATGGGGCTCGCATACACTGTAGCGCACAATACCGTGAGGTGCGATGACTGCTGACAAGTAACACAACTACCTCTCTCTATCTGGATTGACCTTCGCCAACCAACTCTCCCTACGCCTTGATGATGTCAAGGACTCTTATCCGACCCTAGTCTAACTATTTGCGATGCCACTCAATATTCGGTTGCAGGCATTTAACTATAACTCTGTCCGTGTTCACACCGCACAATAAGTGTGGCGGCCAACACAGTGAACAACGATTAATTGCGAGCGACTCAATATAGAGTGTCACTCCGATTTGCTAACGACAGAGGTGCTCTCCCAGTGAAAACTGAGGAGAGACTTTGTTCCTCGCTCTTTGCGCGCAAGTACGAGCGCACTCGCTCTCGTTACATGTTCCCACTCCAAGGGCGACAACGTAATGGCTCCCTTTTCTGGAAAAGTTGCAGGGGTATATCATTCGCTGTCTTCCCTCACTCCTCTGGCTCTTTGTGTCAGAAATATTCCACCAATCAGCGTTGCTCTTTTAAAGGGGAGAATGACGTTTCGTTTAAGTCGACCAATGCAGAAATATGAAGCATCTCAGTTAGGCATATACTGTCCCCCCGTAAGAACTCCGTAACTACGCAGTCAGTCCGTCAAAAAATGCGTCTTCTGGGCGCTCCCACACAATGTAGCAGAATTTGCTTTTAAGTCGAACACGGGGTCGTTATCCCTTCGCTCTGGCAAAAGCTGTCCTCTCTCTTGGCGGTCGCTCCGGCTGGAGTAGGTGTGTCGACTCACCCCTCTGAAGGGACGGGCCTCCCACCAGACTGGTTGCCTCTTTAGAACGAAAATTCCTGTGGCCGTCTTCTTGTGTACGCCAGCCTCGACTATTTCAACCTCAGTGCGCACTTGCGATTTGCTTATTAGATTTGCATATCGCTTACACGAATTCGTACAAAATTGACTTTACCTTGTCGGGTTTGGGTTCGAATGAAGCGTCTCGATGTGCAGAATACGATTGTGGGGAAGGAATATGTAAGAAATGAAGGTCAGGAGAGCACGCCACCTTACAAGGAGACTGACAGAAAGGCGAGGCTGGCTGCTCGGATTGATCAAAAATGTTCTGAGGATATGGAGGCACAGCTTCAGATTACTCCTCGGTTTAGGTGAAGATATATTCGTGCCGATGTCGCAATGGAAGGAGCGGCAGTGCAGTGAGGCGTGACCCACAGCTCGCGGTCCACAACCTGCCGCGGCCGCCCGCCTCTGAGGCCCGAGCACAGTTTCCGCGTTCTCTGGTACCCAGACCGGGTTCTCGGGCTGGGCCTCAGTTTCGGAGACCTGCACCCTCGAACCCGAGTCCTCGTCCTCGCTATTCCAGATCTGAGAATCGAGTTTGGCAGCTGCATCGCGACCTGGAGTTTGCCGTTGCTGATTCTCCTCACTTTTGCTAAACGCAGTTGGTGGCTTCAGATCGACCCTCGCCACAAAAGCGAGTGTCTACACAGTCTGCCTCACTGCTGCAGAGTCACGGGTCTAGACTGCCGACACCAGAACGCCCTGACGGTGACCGTTGCGAGTGTCCGGAGCCCAGCTCACCTCAGACCGATCCCAGGAAGACAGGTAGGCTCGCGGTGAGGTTTACAGTTTCAGGTCGCCCGTTACCTCAAGAGATGAGGTACGCAGCTTCGGACGAGGCACCACTCCGCGATTGCATCGGTCAGATAACTGTCCTGTGGCTCCAGATTCAGAGACCTGGATGAGTCGTCAGAGTTTAGAGACTCAGATCAGATGCAGTCCAGAGAAGGTAGGCATGTGGAACGATATCCTCTGAAGTGTAGCAAGTTCCGATCGAGAATTTCAGATCCGCAACAGTACAGAGAATTCGACAGTACATTTTCTCGCGTCGCACATACTCAGGAAGACAGATTTTCAGGTTTGGGTTGTCCTACCCAGCAGTCCAGGCCATCCGTCCGTTCTCGGTGGCCGAGGCGCTCAGACTGCTGCAAGTGAAACGCGCAGAGATAGTAACTCTTAACTGGTATTTGCGGATGGCGGCTTTTGTTTGTAGCACCTAACATGCCAACTCGTGGGCAGTTGCGAATAATATTGAAATAATTTCAGTGTTAAATTCACATACACTGTGTAGTGCTCAACTTACACATACAGTGTCGTGGGCGCACAAATTTGTCTATGTTTCTAAATATTGTATGACAATTGAATTCAGTTGGAATTAATTTGATTAAATTCTGTTACATATAAGTGCCTGTTAATGTGCTACTTACGAATTGGCCTGTCTATTTTCTCTTCATTTTTTGCTTTTGTTCGCACATTAAACAAATTGCTTTTCCTATGAATTACGTGTTTTTTCTCCGTGCATATTATTTTAAACAAAGCTGTACACGGATGAATGTGCTATTTTACTTCCTTCCTTACTTTCGGTTGTAACAGAAAACTTGTATATTAAGAAGGTTGTATTTATGGCTTATCGGCTTACAATTAGAATACTACTACATAATTTGAGTCGTCTGAAGCTTTGTAACGCTACCCATCCGCAGATTGAAAGTATGCGAAATAATGTCATCGAAGTTACTGCACTGGCATATCGAGCAGCTGAAGATGTCACCAATCGATTTGCCCATTCAGTCTAACCTGACATAGTTAAAACCTCTTATTTTCCAAGCATAGCACATCGTAATATTTTCTTCCTCGCTGTCGATTTTATTAGAAACTCTGTACTTATGGTTAAAAAAGCAAAAGTAGTTCACTTTTATCTTGGTTATTAAGGATAGAGTGCAAACGAGTATTTCAACATTGTCTCTTCGGAAAGAGATATTATGAGAAATTCAGCTGTAGCAGAATTACAAGAACTATAACTTGACTGTACCAACAAGCCACAAGCGCGACGTAAGAGCTGATTCGCATTTAACCGTTACCGGTTGTGCACTTTTAAACGTCCGCCGCCAGACGCCCAGTGAAGGCTAGCCGGCCGGGGTCCGTCCTCGTGCTCGCTGATTGCTCGCTGCTCTGAGATAAACAAACATTTTTGTTTGGTTTAAAATTCGACAGTCTCACGGCAAATGTGTGTAATTTGAGGAATCACACATATTTCGCGCGAGTATTGTAAATTTTACTCAGAAATGCGCTTCAAGAGCTGCAAAGTGCGCGGCAGAGGGTAGTGGCCTTCCCCCCGTCCCCAGCAGTGTGTGTCTCGTGCCGTGCTGAAAGCTGTGAGGGAACGTGTCTACATTGTTTTAACTAGATATAAACACTTTAATACAAACACACATACATGAATAAGCACACAAGTAACATTTTTAAGGAATAAGTGCTAGATTCACTGTGTCCAATAGTTAAATGTACAAACTGTACCCTAAATATACTTCATAAGAAAGTTTTCTTTATATGTGAACATATAATTATACGCTAAATACAAAACAGTTCACAGTTTATAAGAATGAAGTACCTTCATCAAAATTATTTTCCAATAGTTTTATGTTAAACAGTACTTTAAGTGAAGAATTCCTTTCATTGTTGTAAACTATTCCATTACCATCATTGAATCATATGATAAGTTAATCACTTGCAAACAGATGGCAACCATGGATGTTATGAAATAGCCTTTTCGAACCTTTAATATTCCTCACACCAGTGCACTGAATCACAATGGGCCGGTTAGTTTTCAAATCTTGAAGTATTCTTGTTGAAAGTTATAGTATAAAAATATCTTGCATACAAATATAGGATATAAATATAAGAGCTACTAAATTTCAAGCAATACCCTGATGTATGTTCACAAAATAGTCTTCTCCTGGATAGTTGTGAAAGAGAAATTTTCGTTTCTGTCTTCTTGTATTTTTCTTACCCTTTTCCGTAACTAAAACAATAGTGCCGCGTTTGTATGACAAGTGATGTCTGTCTTCAGGTAGATGACTAGTAATCTTCGGATTAAAGTGTCTTCTTGTACAAACGAAAATTACCTCCATGCCAAATATAGGAAAAAAATAAGAAATAATAATTATATTAACATAGGATAGTTCTCTAAGTTTTGCAGGTTTTCCATGTTCTTGTGAAACGTTGTTTTGTATTAAATAGTGACTTAAATAAATTGATACACATCTCCACCATAATTTTCAACATGTTTCCATACGTGTCAACGTAATCTCTTTGCCCTCATGTTCGTATTCCGCATACACACAGTATTCTTCAAGCATTGTATGACGATGGTTGATAATATAAGCAGTGGCGTGACCTGAAATCCAAAATATGTTAAAAAATGACGAAATTCTTCCAGCTATATTATGGTGTTGGTTATATTGACAACTAGTTTCGATGTTGTTACATCATCTTCAGGTCCATACATGTTGACAGCAACACTAGTAGTCAGTGGTGAGATAGGCTCACCACTGACTTTTCCTATCTTGAAATATTCTTGTTGAAAGTTATAGTATACAAACACGTTGCATACAAATATAGGTGGTGAGATAGGCTCACCACTGACTACTAGTGTCAGACACATACGGTTACTGTCAACAAGTATGGGCCTGAAGATGATGTAACAACATCGAAACTAGTCGCCAATAAAACCAACACCTTAATACAGCTGCAGGAATTTCGTCATTTTTAACATATATTATACTAGCTGACGCCCCAAGTCGTCCGTTTCAATTATGGATATACGAAGATTAAAACCCAAAAGGCGGCATTTTGCTTCCTACGTGGATATCGTATTTTTTCTGGTTGGTTAATTCCATGATGTCGACGTTGTGCGGAACCGTGCGGTCAGTTATCGCCAGTCTGCTTCGCATGTGAGCCACGATCAGCCCAGCTGCACCACAGAATTGAGGTTTCAACGTGGCTGCATGTGGATGTTGTGTAGTTTATTATCTGTTGGAACTTTCTTGTCGATCATTAGATACCACGTAGACCGGACGCGTGATGGCAATATAGAGCTGTGAATATTTCGCCACATGATATTCCACGTTACTTGCGGGTATTTTTGAATGAGTCTGTTTCCTCTACCATCTGTTGCGAGAAGAATACAGATTTTCTCGTCGGTATAAGGTGGATGGACGTTGTCAGCTCGTCGTATGTAACTAAACTCGCAATTGTACAGTCTAATATGGCGAAACGTTTTTGGTATCATAGCTTCGTTAATGGGCGGCATTATACTCTATGGCTTGCAATTTAGCATTAAGTTCATAGTTAAGCCCAGTGTGTCATTGTTGATAATTTTATGCATACGGTTGATTAGTAACGTCCAACACTGCTGTCTGGCACTGGTGAGACCAATCACTCCTCGTGAGGATGGCCAGGTCAACGTTTGAAAGCTTATTTTGAAAATGTGGCCTCTGTGGACATACCAGCAGAACGCCTTCTGTAAGCTGTCTGCTAGGTGATTTGAGACTGGTAGGATTTGGCCTAGATAGTACATTCTGCTCGCTGTAGGTATTCTGACTGTGTGTTCACTTTGCAGGAGATCTAACTCCCTGTCAGAATAAATGCATGTAGTGGCTCAGGTCTGGTACTGAGAGTTGTGTTGTGGCCTAGTTGCACACCAAGCGGAGCTCACCATCTGCAGCATCGTCGATAGAACCGACTGTGGTCCTTTGGTGCAGAGACGAGTGGAGGGCCTGAATCAGAGGCTCAGGCGGTTCTGTGACCGTGTAGGCTGCAGACTCTTTGACTTGCACCATCGGGTGGTGGGTTTCCGGATTGCGCTTAATAGGTCAGGAGTCCACTACACACAGGAGGCGGCTACACGGGTAGCGGGGTCTGTGTGGAAGGGAGTGGGCGGATTTTTAGGTTAGAGGGTCTCAGGGAACCACAGAAGGGACGCCCGTCTGAAACTGGGCAGGTAAAAAACAGTAGGGTACTTGTAGAAACGATTGCTATTGTAGTTGTAAACTGCCGTAGCTGTGTTGGGAAAGAACCAGAGCCCCAAGCCCCAATAGAAAGAACTGAAGCTCAAATAGTTGTCGGTACACAGAGCTGGCTAAAGCCGGAAATAAGTTCAGCCGAAATTTTTTCAAACGGTCTAACAGTGTTCAGAAAGGATAGATTAAATACAATTGGTGGTAGAGTATTTATTGCTGTCAGAGGTACTTTGCCATGTAGCGAAATTGAAGTAAATGGTTCCTGCGAAATAGTATTGGTAGAGGTTATACTTGACAATCGCACTAAAGTACTAACTAGATCGGTTTGCTAGCCCCCCGACTCAGATGATATAGTTGAGATAACTGCTGAACAGTTCAAAGAAAATAGATACCCCACACATACAGTTATAGTGGGTGGTGACTTCAATCTACCCTCGATATGCTGGAAGAATTATACGTTTAAAGCCGGCGGCAGGCGTAAAACGACATCCGAAATTGTACTGAATGCTTTCGCAGAAGATTAATTTGAACTAGTAGTTTATGCGCTCACTCGAAGCGTAAATGTTTGGAAAAGCACACTTGGCCTGTTAGCAACAAATAATCCTGGACACATAGGGAATATCATTACCAATACAGGGATTAGCGACCACAGGGCAGTTGCTGCTAGGCTGAATACCGTAACACCTACAACCATCAAAATGAAACGCAAAGTACATCTGTTTAAAAAAGTTGATAAAAAAGCTCCTAACGCCTTTTTAAGAGACAGTCTCCACTCCGACCGATCTGATCACGCAAGCGTAGAAAAAATGTAGAATTTGAGAAATATTTACCACATAAATTAATAAGTGTTGGTACTGATCCCCCATGGTACACAAAACGGGTCAGATCGTTGTTGCAGAAGCAACGAAAAAAGCATGCAAAATTTAAAAGAACGCAAAATCCCAAGATTGGAAAAGTTTTGCAGAAGTTGGAAATATAGAGCGTACTTCAATGCGACATGCTTTTAATAACTTCCACAACGAAACTCTGTCTCGGAATCTGACAGTAAACCCTAAGAGATTCGGGTCATACATAAAGCACACAAGTGGCAAGACGCAATGAGTACCTTCACTGCGCGATAACAACGGTGAAGTCACTGATGACAGTGCCACTAAAGCAGAGATATTAAACACGGTTTTCCGAAACTCCTTCACCAAAGAAGAAGAAGTAAATATTCCTGAATTCCAATCAAGAACAACTGCCAAGATGAGAAACAGAGAAGTAGATATCCTCGGAGCAGCAAAGTAGCTTAAATCACTAATAAAGGCAAGGCCTCCGGTCCAGATTGTATACCAGTCAGGTTCCTTTCAGACTACGCTGATACAATAGCTCCATACTTAGCACTTATATACAACCGCTCGCTCACGGAAAGATCAGTAATTAAAGACTGGAAAATTGCTCCAGTCACACCAATGCCCAAAACGGGAAATAGGAGTAATTCGCTGAATTACAAGCCCATATCACTAATGTCGATTTTAGGTAGGGTTTAGGAACATATACTGTGTTCGAACATTATGAATTACCTCGAAGAAAACGATTTATTGACACATAGCACGGATTCAGAAAATATTGCTCTTGTGAAACGCAACTAGCGCTTTATACTTATGAGCTAATGGAATATCGCCTCAGTTGTGCGACTGGATTCGTGATTTACTGTCAGAAAGGTCACAGTTCGTAGTAATAGACGTAAAATCGTCAAGTGAAACAGAAGTAATATTCTGCGTTCCCCAAGGAACTGTTATAGGCCCTCTATTGCTCTTGATTATATTAAAGTCACAGGAGACAATCTTAGTTTGTTTGCAGATTATTCTGTCATTTACCGTCTTTTAAAGTCATGAGATGACCAAGACGAAAAATGATTTACATATGATATCGTATGGTGCGAAAACTGGCACAATGAAGCCTTTTTCGAGTTCCTCTGTTACAGGTTCAAGCTGCCACATTTCATTAGCAAGTTGAGTTGATGTTGGGGCCAAGATATCGCAGTAGTGTCGATAAAATTCCCCTCCGAGAACGTCGAGTCCAGGAGATTTCCGTTTCGTGGCTCTAACACGGCCTGTTATACATCATCTTCACCGAATGGAGCCTCAAGCGTATCATTGTCGTCACGAGACAATCCGGAAACTATTTCACTGAGTACTTGGGTGTAGAGCGCGCCACGGATCTCCTGCCTGTCGTAAAGTCCTCTACAGTAGTTATACACTTGTACCATCAATAACTACTTCGGTTAGCTTCGCTTTCCGCCGCCGCGATGTTCGTTCAAAATGGTTCAAATGGCTCTGAGCACTATGGGACTTAGCATCTGAGGTCTTCAGTCCCCTAGAACTTAGAACTACTTAAACCTAACTAACCTAACGACATGACACACACCCATGCCCGAAGCAGGATTCGAACCTGTGACCGTAGCGGTCGCGCGGTTCCAGACCGTAGCACCTAGAACCGTTCGGCCACCCCGGCCGGCGCGATGTTCGTAAAGTGTGGTACAGTGAGGCTGTTTCTTCTGGTCCGATGTCCTTTGGTTGGGGTCGCGTTATCGTGCCTTCCATTCGTTTGCGGTACACGTTCGTAATTTTTGCTTTGTACTTCTTTATACGGCGAAAAGCGTCACCAGGTGTGATGTCGGTGGCGTGGTACAGTTCGCCAACAAATAAAATTCTATTGCTTGTTTGACCCAATAGCACCTATCGTAAGCGTAACTTTTTACTGTTGATCTGAGTTCTGGTTTGGCTCTATGCAGCCACCATTGAATAGTCGATCTGTATTGGGTTTCGGAGCGCTTTACTTGCTTCCAATGCCCGTTGGATGTCTGCATCCAGCTGTTTGTCTTGTCATTCTCCAGTAGCCTCTCCCACGAAACACTTCTAGGTGTTGGAGGTTTATGTAGCGTTGAGGGGCACTGTGGCCAGAAAAGCCGACTGGAGCAATATCACTGTTCACGACGTTATGATCGACAGTGGTATAGACGTATATGCGGTCCATCCGGCTGGCGGAATTGCAGGCTACGTGTGTGAATGCGACGCGGTTCAGGTGTATATTTTCCCAGGTTTTAAATAGTTTCAGCCCAGAGACTAGGTGGTCGAGTTCTGTGCGTTTATTTACGTTCTCCATCTCTTTTCTGAAATAACACGGTTGAAACCTCCGCCTACGATACAATTAGCGGCATCTTCATTAATTAGAAAAGACACATCATTTTTATAAAAGTAACAACGTTCCTTTCGGCGGTTACTGCCGGATGGTGCGTATAAGTTGACAATCTGAGTAGCACTGATACGACAGGACATGCCACATCCATTTGTCAGCAACATGAAGTTGGAGTGACGGATGCCACCTCGTAGAGTGGGATTGCAGTTCCTGTGTGGTCCCCTTTGAATACGGCTACAAATCCCACTGTTGGGTTCTACGCAGACTTGTTTTAAGAGCGCGGCGTCTACATTAGTGATGTATGGGAAGTCTGTGAGCTCTCTGATTGTAACATCACTCTGAATTCTGTTAATACTAATCGTTGTCGTGTTGTACGTGAAAGTATCGCTCACTGAGAAGGAGATACACGCGGACCACTAAATGCCGCTTTGTCCACACATACAAATTCACACACACATTTCGAGATAAAACTACGGTTGGCCCTCGTATCTGTCCGTTTCAACGTCCATTCACCAATGATCACCCGGAGGTAGGTTTCGATTGTCGCCAGAATCCGTGGGTTGTAAGGTGGCAGTTGCGCGGATGTTGGCGTTGTTTCAGGCTGGTTGTTATCGAGTTTCGCAGCCACTTGGTGGGCTACCCTACCGGCTTTTATCGTCGTCCTGCCTCAGTAGCTCCTCCGCGAGCAATGCGAAGTTTCTTTTTGTCGGTCGAGGATAGGCCTTCGAAATCTTTTTGGAAGTCATATACGGACGGCCCTTTTAGATTTTTTTTGATGTAGGAACTGCTTGTCCAGTCCCACCGGAATGTCCGTCACGAGCTTCAGTGTGGTCTGTGACGTTGTCTGTAAGCTGTGGTGTCGTTGTCATTGGTACTGTTACGTTTATTCAAAGAGTCGATTGCAGGAACGTCGGATGTGACAGTAGTAGGGAGGGAGGCAGACTTGTGTTCATTACTACGATGTAATTAGGCTAGAAATAAGACTGGTTACAAACCACACTCGCATCCCGTCTTAGAAAATTACGGCTCGCATCGTATAGGAGTAAAAGAGGATCCGACGGTGCACAAGATGTGTCTTCCTGCCCTGCAACAGATTATTTCAAAGCTGAATCGTCTACGGTGCTGCGTGAGGGCGAACTGAGTTCAGGAACAACTTCTGAGGTCATAAGTCCCCTAGAACTTAGAACTACTTAAACCTAACGACATCACACACACCCATGCATGAGGCAGGATTCGAACCTGTGACCGTAGCGGTCTCGCGGTTCCAGACTGTAGCGCCTAGAACCGCTCGGTCTCACCTAAACTTATGTTAGAGTTTCCTCCCCAGGCCGACCCTTGAAACACTCCTGAGCGCCACTGTTCTGTTGGGTTTAGATTGTGATTTTCTTTTAGTCTGAAGTACTGTGCGAGGCCTTCAGCTGTGTATTAGTTTAATTTGTTTTAATTTTAAAATAAGGCCTTCGGCTGACTTAAACCGAGCTTTCCAGATTGATTTGCTTAAAACTATTTTAAAAAAGAGATTTGGTTCCATTTGATATCTTTGTTATCCAGGCGTTAAGCCTTGAGTTGTTCAATGTTCAGTATGTGGCCTTTAGCCTAGCTTTTACGTGAAATATTTTTAAGTAAGGCCTTCAGCCGCGTGTATTCCTTAAAGCAATTTTAATAAATTGTTTTCGGGCTTTCAGCCGTTTTGTTTTGAGTCCTTTTAAGGGCATATGTGATTAAGTGTTTTTAGGAAAATAAAGTTTATGTGTTTTGTGCAACTGACAGTAACTGAGTTTTGGCCCCTTTCCACAACTGTAACCTCATCCTCTCTATGCTGCGAAACCAGATTTCAGCAACGTTTGCATGAACGTCGGACATTTCCACATCAGCGCTCCATTCATCATAAGAATAAACCTCATGTACACATTACACTATGTGTTCTTCTGCGTTTGCAGGAACCTCATTGGATTTCGTTTCACGTGGAGCAGAAGCCAAGCTGTCTCGAGTACAGTCAAGTTGCGAGGTGCCGGGGCTAGTAGTGTATTTATCACTAAATTCTACTAGAATCCACATGTGTAAATCATGCTCTAAGCCCCCCCTATTCTAACTCCGACTTTTGCTGTTGCACAAGGATAAAACAAATACGCGAACTGACTCTAATCAACCCTGCTAGTGGAGTAGAAGAGAGTTTGGCACCTGCAATAATTTAATTTGATAAATAAGTTAAATAAACAAAGGTTTCATTAGCATAGTGAGGAATGATAGGGTTGCTCTATTGATTAACAGAAAGAAAGTTCTGTCCAAAATAACAATATGATTTATTAAGATTAAACGCAGAATAGTAAAAGAGACACAGGAAATATAAAACATCAAATTGGCTAAAATTGGAGATTCATACAAACACAGTAAAGGTGAAGTTGTCCCTAACTTAGATCGTGAGGTTTAAGACGAAGTGGTATGTGGAGCCAATTCCTTTCCACTCAAATCTCAAGAGAGACACACAGCTAACCCAATAGTAATTGCTGCTACTCGAAACTGAACAAAGTTAGAAAAGGATGAACAGGCGCGCTCTGCTGAGCTCTGATTATCACCTAGGAAAATCCCTATCTGCCGGTGCTGCGCACGTACATTACCAACAGTCTTCTTATCTCCCAGAACACGATCTGGCGTACCGCAGGCGAGGGCTGGCTGCTTCGACGTCCACGACCGAAAGGCGACTGCCGACTACCCCAGAGCACCTGTACAGGCCGAACACACCACCTTCCCGCCCCCACGACAGTGGTCGTGGTTACGTTCCAATCAGCCACACCAAAACCGGCGGAAATTCCACTCCATTGCCGGAGCACTACCATTCCACCAATGGAGATTCTTGGCGCCAATTTCTGTGCTGATTTTGCCCCGTCACGGAGCTATGCCCTTAGCAAGCCAATCACAGTTCCTATTTTGCAGAAAGCGCGGTAATTTTCCCGCCCCAGCTGCCTGGGTACATAAGTCATTCCCACGCCTCGCTGGTAGCCCGCCAGAAAGTGTTTTCGCTAAGCTTCTGCGAAGCAACGGAACCACCAGCCCAGCCGCCACTTCCGGCTTTCGCGGCCGCGTCTCCTGACAATGTCGGCGTCCGGAGAGTATTCACTCGGCCCCCACACCTGTCAGCCTACCCTTTCATAGTGAGAAGAGCCCGCCTGTCACTGGACCACCCGGGTGGCGAGAGACGCTACATGGGAAGTCCGCGTGTGAAGGAACAACGGAACCTCCACCGCATGCAACTAGAGAGGAGAATCGTAAGATAGAAATATGAGAGGGGGCTCATGCCACCTCTCATTGCCCCTACGCCATTTTAGATTGTAATTGGTGAGCGGTTGGCTCACTTAGGAGCAAGGTAGTGAGTCAATCGCCCAAGAACAATCTTACAAAGTGACTCCACATGCCGCACTCTATAAAGAAAATCACTGCAACTGAAAAATGCAGCTCATAGAGGGAGGATTATTTATGATGTAGCCAACTTCACCTTCTTAATATGGAACACTAACACTCACATCACACATCCATACCCAGGGAGCCCCTTCCAAACACCGATTCACGCAGACATTCACGCTCTAAACATGGCCCGGGCATCTGAGCCAAATATGGAGCAGTTTATTCTTTACAATCAGAGTTGGAGTGCTCCGCAATTAAATGCCCAAGATGTTACAACAATTTTAATCATTAAACTAACCTGACCTCACTCACACATGGTAATATTTAAGTTAACAATCTCTTTGTGAGTTTTCCGAATCTAGTTACAACCTCCGATTCATTCTGTCTCCCTGCAGCAAGAATAACCTTTACAAAATGTTCCCTGAACTGATGGTCCATTCACAATGACAGTGGTGGTATCTGCTTCAGTTTATGGGGACTTCAGGCACACTGTTAGCATACACACAACAATAAACACAAAATACAAAAAAAACATGATGTGGAGAACAATACAGTAATCTGTAATAAGAATTACAGTGTAAAACACAAACGCATACAAGGTATAACATACATTACAGAAACAACATAAGAGAAAGAAATTTAAGAAAAACAAAAAAAACAAGGTTCATGGGGCATCAAATTGTGCGTGCACATTGCACAAAGTTCACGACTGTGCTGAGAATGAGGCACTAAATCACATTGTTAGAAATATCCGTGGCACTTCACAAATTCCACCGTACTGACATCACATAAGGCTAAACGTCGGGTGTAGTTGCTACGTTGTGGCAATAGCAATAGGGAGTTCTGGAGTGTCTGCAGTACGCTGTTGAGATTGTAGTCAGACCCACGCATATGATCACGGCAGTACGGTAGGAAGACACAGTGATAGGTTCTCCTCACGTCGATTAATTGTCTCTGAGATCTCCTTGTTGGGATACATCACTAGTCTAGGTCTCTTCTCTCGCTGGACAGAACTTTACGTTTCCCAATATTGCAGTTCGACGAGGGATGATGGCACGTGGAGTGACTCCACAAGTGTGTGAGGTCATCCATACAGGATCGAACTAGGAGCGACTATTGTTAAAAACTGCTCTCTAATAGAGAGGAGAAGTAAGACATGAGACCATACATTTGTTAGTGTGGCACGATGCTGCTTTGTGTATGCAGATCGGCCAATGCTAGTGAGTTGTAAAAACCCAAACAGGTGAGTATAGAGCGTCCCTTTCTGTCCTGAGGCACATGAGGCGCAGGTTCTGACACGATATGTGATCTTCTTCGTGTACTCACGACAACGTGGTCTGCCGCAGGGAATCCCTCCAAGCGGCTGCCGCGTCCGGAGAGCTAGCAGGCTGTCGCGTGTCAGGGTCAACGGCCAGCCCCACTTTCGCTTGTGGCGGGGCGAGGGTCCCGTGTAATCCCTCAGGTAGGCAGCCGGGTGACTGTCAGCGTGTAGGACGGGACGCTCGCCCTCTAGCAGGTAGCCCAAGACCTCTTGTTTTTGCGCTGGCTGGCCTCTGCATTGCCACGATACCCGTCATCTGCACAGTTCTGACAAAAATCTTAAGCCTAACTTTTTCCCATGACCTTCTATGTTATAATAAATTTACATAGTGATACATTGATGGTCTGTCATTTCAGACACTCTTATTTCACTTTTATAGTTATTAATCTATGGCAATCATTATAACATCTAATCTAGACATGGAAATAATTTATTTTGATATATGTGTAGAGACTGATCTCAGTATGTACATGGTGTGTGATAACTGATGCTTTATAATGGATGAACAACTAAATGTGCGGGCCCGCACTAATATTACTATTAATTATATAGATCGACAGTAGACATGCTTCAAGAATTAACTACCATATCCCAACGATCTACATTCTACGTCTTTTAATTAAATTATGTTGTTATGCAGGTCTAAGTTTTACTGTGCTATAAAGAACATGCAACTACGCTACTTTCGCTCGCCCGTCGTCCCTCCATCTCGGGTCTGTGGTTTGGTGACCTGAAAAATAGCAACTCAACAGGCGCGCGCCACACTTGTGGTAGAAAACCCCCACAATATTAATCTAGTTATTGTTAAATCCTACAGTTTAACTTATCCTAGTATCGTACTTTCCCTTTTATTTATTTATTTATTTATTTTATTTTATTTATTTATTTATTTATTTATTTTTTTTATTTACCTTATACAATACCCTTACATAGTTCCTGTTACGCTGAGATGTCTTGCTGCTCGCCGCTATTGACGACAGTGATGTGCGCGCCGTACGACATGACCTCCGAGTTTTCATTACGCCTCACTGAAACTCCAGAGACTGGGTTAGCCATGGCTATACACGACAATAAATTTATAGTTGCAACTTCCTTCTCTATGTGAAGCGGTTTTCGTGATCAAAGTACACCTTTCCAGAAGCAATGTAATATGACCAAGCCAGGACTGGTTCCTGTTGAGGATTCAGACACCCAACACACGCCAGCTACACAGTATGTCACGAATATCCAAGTACAATTCCTTGGTGATTCATCTGTGACAAAAACGAGCAGCACGCTAAATCCCCAACCAGCACATTAGCATGGTAGGCTTTTATGCCCTCATTTCTCTCGTCTAGGGCACCATTAGAGTCAAATGCTCACAGGTTCACCCCGACTTGCAAGACAACGATACCGGCGCAGCTCTGCAAAAACTATACTGCCCATATTCACCCTCGAAATCGCGCAATATACCACAATCGTGCAGTGCACTGACGCGTGCCTGCAAGCATTGGTATGAACGTCTCACGAACTGGTTGTGGCCGCTATGGAGCGTATCACGACCTCTCAGAACGCTTCTAAGAGCACGTTCTTGTATGCGCCCGTTTGTGCGACGTCTCGTCACTCATCCTTATCCCTTAACATGGACACCAGATAGGAAAGGACTAAAACATTGCTCATGGAAAGGTAGTGTCTCCTACTCCATCGACATTGGAGATCGCAAACATAAACAAAAAGAGGATAGCAGCAGTAAATTCTTATGCAAGACAACGCAGCGTGTTAACACTTTAGCAATCTTAATCTATTAATGCAACGGTTATTGTTCCCCGAAAAAAGGTTCATATCTTTGCCTATTCTACTATGTACATTTCTTACACTACTACTATTCCACGAACTTCTTTGTGTGAGAGAAGTGGTGGAGTCCTATGGACTAGCGTCAATCCCTTCTTAGACTCCCCCTCCTCTGACGTGTATTAGGATTTGGAGGTCTAATTTCTATCTCCCGGTTCTCCTGTTGTCCTTGATTTCGCTCTCTCCAATTACGGTCGCTTTGCCGTTCGTCATTCCTCCTGTCCCAGATTCCTTGTCTAGATTGACCTTGTTCCCTAACGTTCTCGTTTCCGTGTCTCTGGTTTCCATAACCTTGACTTGCGTAACCTTGATTTCCGTAACCCCGGTTTCCTAACCGACGAGCGAGATTATGCGATCTGTTGTCGTCTGCCCTTGCTGGCCCGTGGTATTTGTTATTTTGCGCCTTCTTCCTGTCCTTTGCGTCTTGTTTATCGAAGACTACTTCGAGTTCGCGCAATAGACTCTTGAATGCTTCTATGTCAGATCCACACTTCCCGACAAGTGTCTGTTGATACCTAATAGGCAATTTGGAAAAGCAAAATTTAATGATTTCTCCGTTGCTATATGGACTATCTAAAAACTGATTCTTCTTGAGTAAATCATCAAAAAATTTGGTTGCGTTCCTATGCCCGGACACTTCCAGTTCAGGACAAAATATTATTTCCTCTTTAATCCTGTCTTGCGTTTCCTTTGACCAGTAGGTACGCAGGAATGCACCAACAAATTCCTGATAGGTCCGACACGTCGCTGCCACACCCCGCATCTTTTCCGCGGCTTGGCCTTCGATGTGTCCACACATGAATTCTAATTTTGCGTGGGTTGGCCATGATGACGGTAATGAATTAGTGAACTGCGTCACCCAGCTCTTCGGATGCATCGACCCTCCATTATCTCTGAACTTCTGGAATTTTAGTATCGACAGGAAGTGATTGTGATCAAAATCCTGTCTGATCCTCGCACTGGTGTTGTCACTCGTTTCCGATACTTGCACGTCTGCTGAGTGTCCTGTTCTATCTTGCTGATAACTGTGATGTGCTACCTCTGTATCACAGTGGAAGTGGCTCTCAGAATTCACTCTCCTAGGTGGGCTATAATTATTGGAGCTATTACTCGCTGTTTCTGCGTGTGCATTATTAGTTCCGCACTCTGTCACTGGGCTAGAGCACGGCGGGCTTTTCCTCGGAGACACACTCCTGTGTACTCCATCATTGGTATCCGAACGCGCAGTGCTCGTGTGCCCGTTTCGCTCTAGTTTCGCTATCCGACTCACTACTTCTTTCATTCGTTTCGTGATGTTCGTAACCGCAATATTACCTTGAGTTTTTAAGAATGCTAGGGATTTTGAGTGGGATTGTGTTGTACGTCGCAAGCGCCCTGCGAGTTTAGAAGTTGCTTCCGCGACTTTCATTGCCCCTATTGCTGTTGTTTTGGCCAGGCCTGCTACTTTTTGTGCAGCCATTGACATTTGTTTTGCTTCTCTACATTCTTTCTTTATTGTTATTAATTCCCCACGAATTTCCTCTATATGCGAAATTATTGCCTGAGTGTCCTTCTTACGCTGTTCGTCAGCTTCTTCCTTCTCCTTCTTACGTTGTTCGTCAGCTTCTTCTTTCATTGATCGTAGGAAGCTCAGTATTGGGTTAATGTCATCAATTTGATCCTCGTCACACATGGGTGATGTAACTCTGGACACCTGGGCGCTAGAGCTCTGACGTGGCCGAGCTGGCCCCTGTCTGCTCTCGTTCGTTTGATTATAAACTTCTGCTACCGTCTCGACCTGTGTGACTGTCTTTGTTTCATCCTCTACCTCACTATCATAATCACGGCCGCAACGCTGCTCTAAGATCGCGTCCAAATCACCTTCCTCATCAATGACCCTGGCGTCCTGTCCTGCTAAAAATGTGCCCATCTCATCTCCGAACCTATTCCCGTCAGTAAACTGCCACTTATCCATTATGCTATTCTCTTTTGTTTTAGTTTCGCTCGCTGATAGTCGTGCCTTACTTCTCGTGATCATTCATAAAAAAAACAAATTTATCTAAAATTCACAATAAAATCATCTACTCCCAATATTTTTCGACATAGACACAAAATTTTAACAACGCTGTTGCAACGCTGTAATTACAAGCACAATTTGATGTGGTCCAGAAACCGCACACAAATCCGACAAAGTGCGATGTGGTACGGACACCACATCAACGAAACACAAAAAAACAATGAACAAAAAAAAAATATATACACTGAAAACAAAAACTGTAATCATGCGCCGCTACTTAAAACTAAACGCGGAACTACCAGAAAAACTTGGGTATTAATCAATAAAAAAATTAGAGAAAAAAAAATTTGAATGTTCGTACTAAGAATACTGTTTGTTAATCAGTGATTCTCAGGAAAGATCCGAGGCTAAGGGTCGCCATATTATGCGAGGTGCCGGGGCTAGTAGTGTATTTATCACTAAATTCTACTAGAATCCACATGTGTAAATCATGCTCTAAGCCCCCCCTATTCTAACTCCGACTTTTGCTGTTGCACAAGGATAAAACAAATACGCGAACTGACTCTAATCAACCCTGCTAGTGGAGTAGAAGAGAGTTTGGCACCTGCAATAATTTAATTTGATAAATAAGTTAAATAAACAAAGGTTTCATTAGCATAGTGAGGAATGATAGGGTTGCTCTATTGATTAACAGAAAGAAAGTTCTGTCCAAAATAACAATATGATTTATTAAGATTAAACGCAGAATAGTAAAAGAGACACAGGAAATATAAAACATCAAATTGGCTAAAATTGGAGATTCATACAAACACAGTAAAGGTGAAGTTGTCCCTAACTTAGATCGTGAGGTTTAAGACGAAGTGGTATGTGGAGCCAATTCCTTTCCACTCAAATCTCAAGAGAGACACACAGCTAACCCAATAGTAATTGCTGCTACTCGAAACTGAACAAAGTTAGAAAAGGATGAACAGGCGCGCTCTGCTGAGCTCTGATTATCACCTAGGAAAATCCCTATCTGCCGGTGCTGCGCACGTACATTACCAACAGTCTTCTTATCTCCCAGAACACGATCTGGCGTACCGCAGGCGAGGGCTGGCTGCTTCGACGTCCACGACCGAAAGGCGACTGCCGACTACCCCAGAGCACCTGTACAGGCCGAACACACCACCTTCCCGCCCCCACGACAGTGGTCGTGGTTACGTTCCAATCAGCCACACCAAAACCGGCGGAAATTCCACTCCATTGCCGGAGCACTACCATTCCACCAATGGAGATTCTTGGCGCCAATTTCTGTGCTGATTTTGCCCCGTCACGGAGCTATGCCCTTAGCAAGCCAATCACAGTTCCTATTTTGCAGAAAGCGCGGTAATTTTCCCGCCCCAGCTGCCTGGGTACATAAGTCATTCCCACGCCTCGCTGGTAGCCCGCCAGAAAGTGTTTTCGCTAAGCTTCTGCGAAGCAACGGAACCACCAGCCCAGCCGCCACTTCCGGCTTTCGCGGCCGCGTCTCCTGACAATGTCGGCGTCCGGAGAGTATTCACTCGGCCCCCACACCTGTCAGCCTACCCTTTCATAGTGAGAAGAGCCCGCCTGTCACTGGACCACCCGGGTGGCGAGAGACGCTACATGGGAAGTCCGCGTGTGAAGGAACAACGGAACCTCCACCGCATGCAACTAGAGAGGAGAATCGTAAGATAGAAATATGAGAGGGGGCTCATGCCACCTCTCAAAGTACCATAATGAGGATACGTTTTACGCTGGGCGTTACGCGTGCATCGATTCGGTGATAGTACGGGACAATAGCCTTATCGGCGCATTTAACGTGGACACCATAGGCCAGCAACCTGGTCCAACAACCTGCAGTGATTTGAACAATTGTAGTAACAAGAGACGAGCATAGAACAATATAACCTTGGATGTCATTCAGTTTTGAGACAGAAGGAAAAAATGATAAAACTCAGGCGGTACGCTTCTTAGGTGACCTAATGGAAAACATAGCATGCTCTCGATCTAAGCTAACATAGTACTGTAATTAAAAAAGAGAATGATGAAAATTCCTCACTTTAACAAGGGAAATTTTTCTGCACGAGCTATGTGCGGCGTAAAAGCGCACTGCTGGAATTTCGCCATGAAGATAAATATTGAAGCCACTGAAGGTGCCACAGTCAGTCGTCTGGTACATTTCAGTACTGCTACGTTGATGACTAGGCGATCAGCAACAGAATCTCAAGTCCACGTGTCCTTCTCTTTTATGACGTGGTGTTTGTATTTCGCCATCGTTCGTGAGTGACGTGCCACGAAGCTTCGTGCATTAGTTCCAGTACGTTTGGCAGCTTAAATGTGTTGTTGTTTCTCGCGGCAAATCCCTTAAATTGGCTCCAGATCAGTTCTGTTGCATTCAGAGAACAGTGGTACTGTGAAAAATGTAAAAATGCAGCATTTGTAGAGTGTGCTGGACGCCGTGAAAATGGTTGTTTTCTATGTTTCAACGCCGCTTATCAATCTGGCTCGTGTGAGACCACATCTGTCCTATAAAAGAATGGGCATATTCAAACAAAGAGTATTAGATTTTTCATTTTTATGCAAGAATTTAATTGTGTAATGTTAACTTCCAAATCTTTAACAATCTTTTATAAAATACCGATGATTAAGAACGTTTATTTGCAAACAAAACCAGAATTTTGCGTGTGACACGTGATTAGAAACTAGAAGACGTGCATTTTTCTTGAAAGATGATGGTTAAGTGTGAGTTAATTAACGTATATTTGATAAGTTTCATACTTAAATGATTTAGGTATTCAAACCGAACAAGAAAATTATAGACCAGAATGGGTTTCGATTCGCTGCCCACCAGCCCAATCGATTGTAAATCAATATGCATCTCTATACAGTGTTTCTGAAAAGAGGGTCAAAGCTGACTTTTCTCTGTAATGTTGTGAAAAACATTAAGAACAGTTTGTTTCTAGCCATTAACGGTGTTACGCGCTCGTGTGTCACTACAAATCAGGAAGCAGTGTCATCCATTTTCGCGGTACAATCAGAGCTCGAGCAGCACTTAAAGAGACTGTGGCTGTACACGATGTTTCAAAGAAAAATTACTTAGCTAAAGTATGATTAAGAAAGACTTTGATGGCCGTCAGTGACGTTGTAACAAGTAGACCTCGGATTTTAGGTAAAAACGTATTTTGTTCCTCATCAAATAAAGGCAACAGAAGTTGTACATGCACGAATTACGCCAATTTATGATCGAAATCACTAGTTTTATAGCACCTAAAAATACCTAATTTCAGGTTAGTACTTGATTATGCCTAAATTTTAAAAATGCAGTTAAATAAAAATTTTTATCGTTAACGTTCTCTCGTGGTCTTCCCAGGTAAGAATTACGCAAATATTTAATCAAAAATTGTAATTTTATAGTACCTAAAATGCCAAATTTCATGTTGGAACTTGATTGTACCTCATTCTTAAAAATCCAAAAAATACCTACACCCGAGCCGGTGAAACATGTCACTTGACAGCTCGCGTGCGGTTGGCTGCACTGCTATTGCTAGGTTGCAATAGCTGCCACCGCACACGCCCGCAACTCCGAAGTACGTTTTGTAAATGTAAGCTACAATCAACGTTTATACGTTAAGTGCAACAAAGTACGTTTTTCTAACAATGGGAGAACGACGACGGAGACCAAGCGTTAAATAGTATATTAAACCGGGAAATAAAAACACCTGAAGTTAATGACAATATCTATGAAAAGTCGTCCAAATTGTTGCAGTAACAGCCGCATGTAAAACGTATAATAATGCAAATCTAAGCATACCAAATAACACGCTATCCACACTCATAGAAAGAAATAAAGCAAAACATACATAGCCTACCCGATTGCAAAGAAAAAAGAATTAATTCTGTATACATTTACACTCACCAATCTACGATGTCAATGGCGCAATTCCTTCCAGTTCTCCTTCACTGTCATCGGAATCGGCGCCAAAACCGTTGTCTTCATCATCATCACCATCAATTCACTTATAATGCCATCTATAGTCTGTGCTTCTCTTATCAGTTTAGCAACTTGGTCTACTTTTTTCCTCCGTGAGGTAGCGTCTACTGTAGCAAGACCTTACGTAGCAGTCTTTCCACTTCTGTTATAGTAAAAGTCATGTTGTTACTTCACTCCAAACCAATTGAGTTGGATTAAAATGACGGTGCTAAGGCGGTAGCCTAATTACCAAGTGACCCTGTTCGCTTGCAATTTCATCTACAACGTATTTAGGCGTCACAGGCTTATTTTGTTTCACGAGCGAGTATAACAGCAGTTTTGTCGTACCCATGTCGGCAGCAATGTCTCTCGCCTGCAACCACTGCACCGTAGTTTCTTTACGGTCGCTAGTGGTGGGAGCTTTATCTAGAATCACGGAATGGTACGGTGCATTGTCCATCACAAAAACGGTCGGAACACTAAACTGGAGCAACACGTTTTCAAACCACCGTAGAAACCGTGGGTGGTCCATATCCTCACGATAGTCACCGGTTTTTATCGATCGAAAAACTAGAAGTCCTTCAGGAACAAAGCCATTTGAAGATCCTGCATGGGCCACAATTAACTGTGATCCTCTTCCTGTTGGCTGATGACCGCTGCTATTCGGAATATAATCTGTCCAGCAGTTCTCAACTGATTCTCCAGCGTTGATCCAGGTTTCGTCTAACCATATGACTGAGTGTATGTCCTTTCCTACAATTTTGTGTAAGAAAATGATACGAGCTGCAACGACATGAGCTTTTTCTAGTAACAGTTTTCGTCCATCTAACTTTTTTAAACGGAAGCCCATACTTTTTAATATCATCTTAAGTGACGTTTTCCCCCCTGAGAAAAGTTGACTTCCTTTTAAAGAAATTAGCAACTTGGCTATTGTGGGGTATTCTTTCCTTTTATAGTATCCGTATATGTGCCGGCGAACTGCATCGGATTGGAAAGAATCAATATATGTAATAGGACGAGGCTGCTTCTTTTTCTTGCCCGGAGTACTTAAAAACACACTGTTTCTTCCACAGAGGCTTTCTTCCACACTGTTTATTTCACTGTCTTGTAAGTCTTGAAGTAGCACCCCATTCCTTATAACTGTTCTTTCACTGAATCCTAGAGTTTTCGAGGTACGCTCTAAAACTTTATCGGCAGGAATCGACGCATGCCCACGAACAGAAACAAATTCTTTTTCTTGCTCATAAAACTCACGCGTCCTCCGTAGTAATTCCAAAGCCTGGCTATTCAATGGCACTCCACGGCGCAACGGATTCTCGCTTGGTGAACGACATCGTCTTGGAGACATTGTTTAACAAACAAAAACTGTAGTCGAGCCGGTAACACAGCACAACAGCAGGCGTTCGCGCACTAACATACCATGTTTACACGGAAGCCGGCAACGTGGTAGCGTCGACGCCGGAGCCGGCTTTTGTTCGGTGCTGTTATTGGTTCAGTAGACGCGTCGGCTCCCGTTCCTCACTTGTTTGTTGGCTATCCTACCAACTCTACGGCGCTTGGGGAGTGGCCTTGAAGTGACATGTTTTAGCGCCCCGGGTATAATTTCATGTTAGAACCTGACTGTATCTAATTTTAAAAATGCAGTAAAAGTAAATTTGTATGAGTAATACTACACTTCCGGTCTTCCCGGCTACATAGAAAACAGTAACTAAAAGACATCTGGTTTGTTTGCATGCGTGAACGCCAATCGTGCGTCAGATGAGAACGCCAGGCTGTTGCAGCCCGCTCTGCTTCGCAGAGCTTTGTCGCTCGCTGTGAACCGTCAAATGGGCCGGCAGGGCACGTACTGTAGAAGCCTCGTGGTCTTCCTCGGGTGCCTTCCTGCTCTATATGAACGGCCTGTTTTAACCACCTGCACTGTCTTCATTCAGACGGTCAACGTGCTGCTCGGATGTAGTGAAGTATTTCACAGCGACAGTGTGTTTGTGGATAGTGAAGCATGCCGAAAGTGGCCAGCTCCATATCATCTCTGATTCGTCAGTCGTTTACGAGAATTTCCTGATTTCTCTGCAGACGGAAGAGTTATTCACTGCAATTTGTGCAACAAAGGCGTAAGTAAAATGTTAACCTTTTATCTCCTACGCCCACTCAGAGAAAAAAAAAATGGTTCAAATGGCTCTGAGCACTATGGGACTTAACATCTGTGGTCATCAGTCCCCTAGAACGTAGAACTACTTAAACCTAACTAACCTAAGGACATCACACACATCCATGCCCGAGGCAGGATTCGAACTTGCGACCGTAGCAGTCGCGCCACTCAGAGAACATAATGCCACTGTTTTTCCCGAGTTAACTTGGACCAGACACATGAGAATGCAAAAATATTGTTTCTAAACCCGTAACGTAGGTTAATTTTGCTAAGTAGATCTCGTATGTCAATTCTTCCACAAAGTGTTTCTCATTTCTTTTCGTTTTTAGATACGTTCTGAACAGAGGTCGCATTTAAGTCAGCATGTTGCAGGGATTAAACACCAGGCAAATTTAAAAAATAAATCAAACTTGAAACAAACGTTTGTAACTAAACCAAACGCAGCAAACAAAAACGAATTTCAACTGACTGTGTCGAGCCATTGCAGCAATCATAGCATTCAATGCAGTTGAAAATAGCAAGTTCAAAAATTTTCTAGAGAAATACTGTCACCGCAGCATTCCATCAGAATCCTCACTGAGAAGAAACTGTTTAGATACTTTAAATGAAAATACATTGAGCAGGATAAGGGAAGATATAGGCGATCCATACATTTGAATCTGTCGATGAGACAGCTGACAGACAAGGTCGATATTTGTCTAATTTGATTGCTGGAAAGTTAGATCCTGACATTCGCTCTGTATCTCATCTGATCTGCAGCAAGGTGCTAAAAAAGACTAACCAGGAAACAATTGCTCACTTTGTTAATAAAGCCCTCAAATTACTTTTCTCCAACAGCAGGGAGCTAAAAAAGACTAACCAGGAAACAATTGCTCACTTTGGTAATAAAGTTCTCAAATTACTTTTCTGCAACAGTCTAGATGAAAATAAAGTACTTGTAATCTACACTGATGCAGCCACATACACGATTGCTGCTGTTAAATTATTGAAAATATTTTACCCAGCCTTGCTCCATATCACGTCTTGCTCATGGCATGAGTTGTGAAGCAGCTGCAAGAGTCCAGTTATTTCGAGTAGAACTTCCCAACGTTCCGCTTCCACCATGACCCATACCTACTGGCTGGGGAACGTGGCTAGAGACCGTGTAATAAATATTACAGCGAGCATTTGAAAGACATTAAGAACATTGTTCTTAAATTGCGGAAGGAGGCAGTGAGCATTACTTCAGCTAAAGCTCTTCTAAAGGACCCAACAATTTCCAACGACATTGCATACCGTACATAAAATCTCATTGTGCATTTTTGGTCCCTGTTATAAAAGAGTTTTCAGGGAATCCAGTCTACACGCAACTGCGATTGATAGAAGAGGTGGAAGAAAAACCAACTTGGTTCCAGGTTCTGTTGGTACGAAACTTAGTGAGAAAGTAAAGACAGTGCCACAAAAAACCCAGGACTGAGCACCCTCTGCACAGTGGCTATCTTATCAGGTAAATCAACAGAACGTGCACCAAATTCGGTCATTTAAATATGCTCCGGTGACATCTGTTGACGTGGAACGCTCATTCTCGCCATATAAGATGCTATTAACAGACAAGAGATGCACTTTCTGTACTGAAAATCTGGAGAAAGTGTTAGTTATTTACTGTGACTGTAATTATGGACGTGGACAATAACATAATGTGGCTTTTTGTCGATCTATTTATCTTTCTAGGCAATAAAATGTCCGATTTTTGTCAACTATTTTCTGATTTTTATAACCTATTTTTGTAAGTGAGAGAACCTATTTTAGGTACCTAATTTAAGATTTTTAGAACATAGAAGTCCGAGGTTTAGTAATAAGATATCTAATACATAAGTTCGACCTACTTCCAAGAGCGGAACAACACTGCTGTACGAGAGCTAGGGCCGCTGACCAACCGTCGGGTTTGTGTTTGTTTGCATCAGGTTTATTCTTACGATGAACGCAGTATAGTTTGCGACACTTCAGTTACCGTTGCCGCGGCAGCGAGAGCTATGTCATCGGCTCTCTCTGCGCGTAAACAAACTGTGGGCGACTGCGGCGTACTGGGGCGCCCGCATCTTAACTCGGCAGGGAGCTGCAAAGACATCGAGCCTGCTGCTTCTTAAAATTTTGTAAGTCGGCTGATTCACGTCAACGTCCAAGAGTCCGTCTAGTCGTGTTCGTCCGTAACTCTGAACTATGAGTCAAACAAACCTGTGACGATTTGTACCACTCTTCTCAGTATCCGTTAAAAATCCTCTGTGAGCCCTTTACGGTGCGGGCCCTACACACGGTTTGTACGTGTGGTTCGTCACCAGTCTGTCTTCTAACCTAGCAATGAACAAAAGTCTTTTTCTCTCCTTACCTATGTCTGATACATTGTGATGAAATTGCAATCTGTTTCTGATGCTGCTCAGCAACAATCATATAGTATTTTTTGAAGGAACACACCACCATTTGACCGTTTCATTGTTTATTTAAGTACAACCCAGGATTCGGCCTTTTACGCCATTTTAAGTACTTGATTTTATATCTTTAACATATATTGCAGGACACTTAAAATGTTGTCAGTCTTAAAATGGGCCATAAATTAAGAAGAATACTGGCTTCCCACGACGTGCCTGATGTAAAGTCACCATCTTGTAACAGATCAGTAAATAATCGTGGGAGCACGTCATATTTAGTAATTAATATATTCATATTTATTAAAAACGTAAGCCTCTTTGTACTATATGTGACGACTCCCACGATTATTTACTGATCTGTTACAAGATGGTGATTTTACATGTGCCACTTGTTGGGAAGCCAATATTTCTCTTAATTTATGGCCAACTTTGTGCCTGACAGCAAATGTCCTGCAATAGACATTAAAGACATAAAATCATATACTTTAAAATGGCATAAAAGGCCGGAAGCTGGGTTGTACTTACATTAACAACAAAACAGTCAAACGGCTGTGTGTTTCTTTAAAAAACTGCAAACTGTTACACCCAGCAATGTTTTGAGATGACCCATTCCTTTTGTGACTCACTGATATTGTTCTCATA
Source organism: Schistocerca nitens (assembly GCF_023898315.1). Taxonomy (NCBI): domain Eukaryota; kingdom Metazoa; phylum Arthropoda; class Insecta; order Orthoptera; family Acrididae; genus Schistocerca; species Schistocerca nitens. Next base: position 332,469 of record NC_064625.1, read on the forward strand.
GCATACCATGTTCTTAGTTCTGTGAAGTGCACAGTTTTTCATTTCTGAAATTTGAAGGACGCAGCTATTCTTTGCACTACTATGAAATTTTGTCAAAATCCGGTTGAATATTTGTGCCAATTTTTTCAGACAGTAGTTTATTAAGGACTACTGCAGCATCTGCGAAAAGGCTGTTAACGTACGACCTGAATTTTTACAACTGTCAACATACATCTCCATCCACGAAAACGTACTTCGTCCTCCCTACCGAGAAGCAATCAGAAATACTGCTAGACACCCCGTATGGTCGTACTATCGACGGTGAGGTAGCGGTGCTAATGAGTCGGAGTTCCAGAAGTAGCTCACTCACCTAATGCCCTCCGTCCACGACTTTTACGATTTGGTTGGAAAGAAGAGATAATTAGGTTTCACTTAATCGATGTTTTTGGAATCCATCCTACTTGACATGGAGATGCCTGTACGGCATGGCTCACAAGCTCACTGTAGACAGAGTTTAAACATTGATCTTTTTCTTCAGTGCCTTAATGAAAGGTGATTTATTTTGTATATCTGGGACTCTTCTCCCCGATTTTTCTATCCAGAAAACGTTTCTGGCATACACGATTTATTATCTTTCGGTTTTCACCTAGTCGATAAGATTCTTCATTACTTATTTGGCACAAGACTTTCTTTTCTAATCAGATAGTGACTTTCGCCCCACATTTACATTATTTCCGCGTGTTTTGTGAAGGGATGGCCTTACGTTTCCAGATCCCCCGTTCGAATTCATCCCCGTATTCACTTCGTACGGTCCAAAACTCTTCTTTCGTAACCTTGGCATGTCCAATTTTTCTGCTCCAAGGGGGCTGTGTCTGCTGGGCACTTAACTGTATAGATTACTTACGCTAACAAATTTTAAAAGAAAAAGGCGACACAAGTAAGAAACACTTTGTAATGCATTCAAAAGTAACTTTGTAGAAGAGCTTCGGGTTAAACTGTTTTGCGACGTATGATTCCTTAACACCGAAATAGCGTCGCACAACAACTAATGCTCCGACAACACGCTTCCCCCTACGTTCACAGCAAGAATCGGCGGAAGTCGCTTGCACGAAACGTATGCGCACCGTGTGGATAAACTGTCTGTGGAGTGAGGCCACAACCTAGTCGAACAAGCTGGTCGATTGCGAGCGACAAACTAGCACAGCATCAGTGATGACGCGACAGTAGACAGACTGCGTCACACCGATACCGGAGGGAGCGAGATACCACGATGACGCAAATTCAGTTACAAAATGGTGCAGGTAATCAGTTAGACGTCGTGTAACGGTTCCAACGTTTTATGAGTCGCTCGTTTTTTACTTTCCTTTTGCTCAGAACGCAAAGCGCGTGGAACTCTTACTACTTATGTGTGCGTCGCAAAACATTTGACGTGTTTTATTTTCTTGTGGTTCGAGACAGTGCCGCACGGGTGAGTGAGGGCGTGTGTGGTGTTGCAGCCGGCCGCATGTGGAGGCGCGCCCGCCGCCGCTGACGACATGCGGGCCGCCGCCCCCGCGTCGCCGCCGCCGCCGCCGCCGCCGACATGATGCGCGACGCCCGGCCGGCCGCCCCCGCCGCCTCCGCCGCCGCCGCCGCCGCCGCCACCGCCGCTGCGCTGCTCGTAGTCTGCGCCTCTCTGCAAGGTCGGTGTCGGGGTGTCCCGTGCCCTTCCTTACCTTAGTCTCTACACGTCTACATATGTCCCGACTGTGGCGGGGTGTGCCGTTCCTTAATACCACTTTCTACACATGTCCCTCTTGCGTGGGACGTCAAATATCCCGGTATAGCGAGCACTATAACGAATCAAAACTTAACGCTTCTTCACTTACAAAATGGTCGACTACGTCGCGTTCAGAACACTGTCCTGCAGCCACTGTACCAGAGGGACTGTGCGTTTCAGAGTGTGCCGCTGTTCCCTGGACGGCGGAGGGGCCACGACCGCTGTCAGACCGTCTCCCCACTGCAGTGGCTGTCCCTCGCGCCACACCACTTGTCGGGTCCGCGCTTTCCTTTGTAGCGAGGGAGGCAGGCGACTCTTGGGTCGTGCACCACACCCTTCATTGTTCCGAGTTCATATTTCTTCACTTTCGACGACAAGTCGCTCAGTAGATCAGCGACCATCTGTAGTACTCAATGAAAATACACTACTCCTGGTCACCAATTCATTTTCATTAAGTGAAGCCAACGTGTGGGCTCTGGCGGTCCGCCAGAACGTAACAGGAGAGAACACGGGACGGTAGACGGCTTTTCACAGGTCTAATGGTGGGGATGGCCCGAAACGGGTAATGATGAGATCTTAATGAAAATTGTATTGGTGACCGAGACTAACGTGTCTAATATCTACATATAACTTTAAAATTACAATTTATACATGCTTTCGTAAGTTAAAAGTGCATGACCTTGACTCGCATCAGTGCACCCTGTAAGTACTGGCGGTATTTTCGCGCAGGAGACGCGGTGTTCGAAAGTCAGTTCTCATTTCATTCATTCAGCGCAAATACGACTGGTAAGTAACCTGTAGCATGTGTATCTATCTCTAAAGTGGGTAAATACAAAAAAATTAAATGAAACATCGTGGTAGTTAGGCATGTTTAACTACACTGACAAGCTTAAACATGGACCTGTGTCGCGTTTTAAAGTTTCGTTAGTATTCTTAACAGATTCAGTGCATGCTGTCCTTTATTGTACATATTTATTCTTTAATAAGGATTTTTCGTAGGTGAAGTCACGATTCATAGAAAAAATAATTAAAAATCCACTTTCTTTCGCAAAATATTGCATTCTAGATTTATACCGCACATGTGCAATGATGCACATAACAATAAACATCCTGTACAAATTAGAACTGTAAACATCTACATTTTACAACTCTAATCGTTTCTCCCATCTCGCAGCAATTTAAGCTGTTCCTGGCTAACCACACACTTGGAAGTCGCCACGTATCCAGAAATAAGGGGCCAAATATTTGTGAGAAGCCGGCCGGTGTGGCCGAGCGGTTCTAGGCGCTTTAGTCTGGAACCGCACGACCGCTACGGTCGCAGGTTCGAATCCTGCCTCGGGCATGGATGTGTGTGATGTCCTTAGGTTAGTTAGGTTTAAGTAGTTCTAAGTTCTAGGGGACTGATGACGTCAGATGTTAAATCCCTTAGTGGTCAGAGCCATTTGAACCATATCTACGGATGACCCGAGATGTGCGCTCGCTTATTCCGACTCCGGCTGAGCAAACTTTCCAAGATATAAGCTTATGGAACTTGTCGCGTTCTCCTCGTAAATCACCTAACCAGAAATTATTCAGAGTTCTTACGCTGGAACCGTGCGACTGCTACCGTCGCAGGTTCGAATCCTGCCTCGGGCATGGATGTGTGTGATGTCCTTAGGTTAGTTAGGTTTAAGTAGTTCTAAGTTCTAGGGGACTGATAACCACAGCAGTTGAGTCCCATAGTGCTCAGAGCCATTTGAACCATTTTTTTCTTACGCTGAAAAAGTTGTAAAGTCATTGTGACTGTCACATGCAAAATACTTTTCCAACCAAACAGTTCGAATGACGGTAATTTTTGTAATTATTCATGATTTAAAACTATTCAGAGTTTTCACGATCGTCACACGTGAAATTCTTACAGGTCCGCGACCAAACACTTAGAAGGTGTTCCTGTTAGACAGACGAGGTGACGTCCAGCCGCACACACGTCCTACCTGTTCGCTAACTCTGCTCCAACTGACTGTCGAACACCGCGTCTCCTGCGCGAAAATACCGCCAGTACTTAAAGCGTGCACTGATGCGAGTCAACGTCGTCCACTTCTGACTTACGAAAGCATCAATAAAGGGTAAATTTGAAGTTATATGGAGATATTACACGCGAATCTGGACGCGAAGTTCATCAGCCTTTCAATGTTGCTCGTAGTTTACGCGAATAGCGCGTGGGAACAATGATTGTCGCTAAGCCTCTGTATTGGTCCTAATTTCTCGAATTTTCTCCTCGTGGTCAATATGCGAGATGCGTGTGGGGGTAGGGAGAAGAAGGTGTAATTAGATGAACGACGCACACTGACTTCACTTAACGAAGGTTTATTCAGCACTTGCACGTACAAGGGTGCGGAGCGAACTGCCTCCGACCAGCGCATATACGGTATATATATAGGTACAGAACATTCCAGTACAATGATTCTTGACATTTGTGGATACTTCTAGAATGAACGAACCGAATATAGAAATTAAAATTTTACAATTCGTGTGAGATTTGAACTCACGACCCTCAGTCTAGTATCACAACCACTACACTACGGTTTCTGCACCATTGCTTCCGCCCTAAGAGCACAGCGTCTCGGTGTTACGTCCTCCTAGTCCGGGAACGAGTCATCGGTCCTGCATACTCCGACTCTCGATGACTCATGTTCGCCCTGGTGGTGATGTTCTTAGAACTTCCTTTGCCGCTACGCTCTTCGTCACATTTCCGCTTGTTGCCTGTCGCTGGAGCTTCGAATTTACCCTGGGTTGCAGGATCCTTGGCTTCATTCGAAAGACTTGGACCGTATCTCTGATCTTTCGTCGTCTTGTGTCGGGGTCGAAATCTTCAGCTTCATAAGTAACATCAGACAACTGTCTTACAACCTTATAAGGTCCAAAGTAGCGCCTGAGGAGCTTCTCAGAGAGACCGATCTTCCGAACAGGAGTGAAGATCCAGACGAGGTCACCAGGCTGGTAGGAAACAGGGCGGTGGCTCGCGTCGTACCTTCGGCGATCGCTTTCTTGAGCCTGCAGCGTGCGGAGTCGAGCTAACTGCCGCGCTTCCTCAGCTCTGGAAAGGCATTTCGGCTGGTGGGATTGGTATGAGTCGGTCAGGTGGTTTCTGAGGAACTGCCTTTCTCCTCTGGCACTCTCGACAGTGCGACACATAGTGACGGACACTCCTAAATAAAGCTGGCCAGAAAAATCTCTTGCGAATCCTGTCGGATGTCTCAATAAATCCTAAATGTCCGGCCTCAGGTGTGTCACGGAATTTCTGTAGAACATCTAAGCGCATGTGTTTGGGAATCACTGGTAGCCACCTATTTCCAAACGGATCAAAGCTTTTCTTGCAAAGTATTCCATCAACTTCCTTAAATTGTCCTATCACATCCTCTGGCAGATTTAAGAGACGCATAATTTGAGATATCTTGGCGTCCTTCTTCTGCTCAGCAGAGAGACCCTGGAGTGCAGCGAGGCAGTCACTATCTTCATCAAAGTCTTGATGGTGTTGCCCAGGGTTTCTTGAGAGACAGTCGGCATCTTGGTGTTTTCTTCCACTTTTGTACACTATGGTAATGTCATACTCTTGAAGACGTAGTGCCTACCTAGCGAGTCGTCCTGTTGGACCCTTAAGACCCATCAACTAAAAAAGTGAATGATGGTCTGTAACAACTGTGAATGGCCTTCCATGGAGGTACTGTCGAAATCTGCACATGGCCCAGATCACAGCAAGACATTCTCTTTCTGTACTTCAGTAGTTTCTCTCGGCTTTTGTAAGTGTCCTAGAAGCATAGGCTATAACCTTCTCTTTTTCATCCGAAATTTGCACCAGAACAGCACCGATCCCATACCTACTGGCATCTGTGTGTAGTTCTGTAGGTGCTCTCTCATCAAACAGACCAAGTACAGGTTCAGTCATTAGAGCCTATCGCAGTACATCGAAAGAATCTTGTTGAGCACCACCCCAGATAAATTTAGCATCGGTTTTTAACAACTCTTAGAGTGGCCTGGCTTTGATACAAAAGTCTTTGATAAAACGACGGTAATAACAACATAACCCGAGGAAGCTTCTCATATCTCTAATACTTTTAGGAATAGGAAATTCCGTTATAGATCTCACTTTTCCTGGGTCTCGCCGCACACCTCCGTTTGACACAAGGTGTCCAAGTATTTTGATCTCTTTTGCTACAAACAGACACTTTCTTGGATTAAGTTTCAGTCCGCCTTCTTGGAGACACTTGAGAGTGGCCCTCAGTCTTTTTATGTGTTCATCAAATGTCTCTGACAACACTACACTGTTATGAAAATAACAAACGCACATGGTCCACTTCAGGTGACTTAGGAGGTCCGTTCAAAAGTTGCTGGTGCATTACACAAACTCATAAAGGCCCTCAGGGGTGATCAATGAAGTTTTCTGTATATGTCCATGGTTGAGAAAAACTTACCCCCCTTCAGACAATCTAGTGTATCGTCAATTCTTGGAAGAGGGTAAACGTCCTTTTAATTATCTCATTAAGCTTCGTGTAATCAACAAAAAATCTCCAACTGCCATCCTTCTTCCTGCCGAGAAACACGGGTGACAACCATGGGCTCTGTGAAGGCTAAATGGTGTCATTCTTCATCATTTTCTCTAACTCGTCGCGAATTATTCGACGTTCCGTTGCTGACACATGGTATGCTCTCTGGATTATTGGTTGAAGGTCTCCAGTGCTAATCCGGTGTTTCACCGTCGATTTGTGTAATTTGCTCTTCACCTGTGAATTGAAGCATTCAGAAAATTCTTGAAGAGTGGCAAGCAGCTTCTTCTATTGTTCCTTAGTGAATCTGGTAATAGTAGAGCTAGAAGATCTTGTCTCGTAGTGGTAGCGCTAATTTCGCCCACAGACTCGGCATGGGAGGTTTCTATGACGCCCAGCTGTTCTGCAATTAACAGTTCAGCGTTTGCTACGCACATGCTTCTTGGAAAGATCTGCGGTTCTCGGCGACAACTATCCACAATTGACCGGATCCGTTCTTAAACGAGACGACAGAGGCTGGGATGACCAAGTTGTTCTTCAGTGGTATGCTTCTCTGACATTCCACTACAAGATCCGTGGGTTGATGCATGGCATGACACGTGACAGCTACCTTTCTGGCGCTCATTGCAGGAATGATCACTTCATCCAGCACACACAGTCTCCACACACTCGGATGCGCATCTTCCGGTCCACAGTATGTCATCTCGTCTTTGAGCGACCACAGTCTATAATTGCCTGAGAAGCTTTCAAAAACTCCCATCCGAGAATGACGTCATGCCTACGCTCTTGTAAGACGATGAAATCTTAGGGCCTCTTATACCCACACGAATGGTACATCTTCCTGTGGGGTTTGCATATTTCCCATTAGCCACCTTCAGCAGAGATGTTTTGTTGCCAACGAATACAGTTTTCTGCATCTGGCGACGGTACTTCTCTGAAGTGGCTGAATATGGTGCTCCAGAGTCCACAAGAGCTTGGGCTGGTCGGCCATCCGTGAGGATACCGACAGAGTTACCTATCATATTTGTAGTGATCGACGACGGAGGTTTTTTCTCTTCGGCGGCCTCACCTCCAAGGAAGGTCGCACCCTTTAGGTTTCCAGGTTGCGGAGGCTAGGTGATGGGCTGGAGCTTCTAAACGGCGATGGAGACCTTGATCAGCTTGTTGGGGAGCGTCCTGTCCAGCGGCTAGCTTGCGGCGATGGTGGCGTCGTGCGTCGTCCTGCACCCACGTTTTCTTGTTCATCTTCGTCGTCCCGGAGTTGACGTCGGCTAAGATCGGTCTGTTGTCTTCTGGCGCGGGCGTCATCAAACATTCGCCGCCTTTCTCGACAATAGCACACCACATGTCCCGGTCGTCCGCAGTGGAAACATACTGGTTGGTCATCCTGGTTCCTCCAGACGTCACTCTTCCTTGGTGCCCAAACAGGTTCCCCATGCGACACTGTAGGAACGTAACTCCACCTGGGTCTCGACTTTTTCACCGTTTTAAAGGGAAATGAAGGACGAGGGATTGGGTTCAATGTCCTCCCTTATGACCTCTTGAAGCGTCTCGGTTTTTTGCTCGCCGTGCAATCCAAGTGCCTTCTGAACTTCCTGTCTCACTATCTGACGAACAAGATTTGTGAAATAAGTTTCTTCCTCCATCACAGACACCGATACGTCGTTAGGAAGCCGTTCAAATTTCTTTCGTGTAATTCTTTTTTGATGCATTGTCTCGATACACTGGCACCATTTCATGAAGTCATCTGCTGTCGAAACCTCCTTCAGGAGTAGGGCTCGATACATGTCCTCAGCAACACCCTCCATGAGATGTGCAACCTTATCTTCCTCCTTCATTCTAGGATCCACTATTTTACACAGCTCCAAGACATCTCGAATGTAGGGAGCTGTAGTTTCTCCCAGAGGCTGTGCCCTGCACTTTAATTTGTCTTCAACCTTGCACTTCTGTCGTTGTGTGTCGCCGAAATACTTGCGCAGTTCCGCCTGGAATACTTCCCAGCTTGTGAACATCTCCTCGTTCTTCTCATACCATTGCTTGGCAGTGCCCTCCAAGTAGAAAAATACGTTAGCCAAACACACGGTGTCATCCCATTTGTTAAGTTTGGCTATACGCTCATATACCTTCAGCCACTTGTTCGGATCTTGGCCATCGTCACCAGAGAACCCGGAAGGATGTGTTGCTGTCATCGTAACGTCCTCTTCTTCTTCTGTCTCCGGTAGACTGCAATCAGCTGAATGTGGCTCGTACTCGGGGTTCTCGCCACATAAACGGCGGCTCTGTCGTGGCCTGGTGGGAGCCACTGTGTCGTCGATAATGTGCGCTATCACATGTTCCTGTACCCAGCGCCTCCACCAGAATAATGTCACGTAGAAGAAGGTGTAACTAGGCGAATGACGCACACTGACTTCACTTAACGAAGGTTTATTCAGCACTTGCACGTACAAGAGCGCGGAGCGAACTGCCTCCGGCCAACGCACATACGGTATATATACAGTTACAGAACAATCCAGTACAATGATTCTTGACATTTGTGGATACTTCTAGAATGTACTCGAACCGAATATAGAAATTAAAATTTTACAGTTCATTGGGATTTGAACTCACGACCCTCCATGCAGCAGTCTAGTATCATAACCACTACACTGCGATTTCAGCGACAATATGTTGTCCGACCTCTCCCAAAAAGTGCTGTCCCGAGATTTCAACAGTAAATCTCTCCGTGATGCACAACGCCTCTCTTGTAACGTCTGCCAGTGGAGTTTGTTTCGCAACGCTCTCTCGCGAATTAAACGATCGCGTGACGAAACGCGCCACTTTTCGTCGGATCTCTATAAGTCCTACCTGATAGAGATCCCAGAGATACTGAAGGTCATCGTAAGTTGTGTTCCAAAAATGAACGTCATAGAGACAGAAGCGGTGGCACTTTCTGCCGGACCTGACCGTCACTCGCAGGACAATGCTCGAGCGCGTACAGTGCAAGCTGTTACCCCCTACTGCACTCCCCTGACTTAAGTTCTCGTGAGTTCAACTCTATTTCTAAACTGAAGGAAACATTTCACGGCATTCGCTTCAGAACTGCTACAAATTCGTCGGGCAATAGATCGCGCCGCTCGAACTGTCAACACAGCTGGCACTGCTGAGAGTATCCTACGACTTCCACAACGCTGGCTACGGGTTGTACACAATGCTGGTGACTACTTTGAAAGTCAGTAAAACTTTGAAACACGTGTCTATTTTGTACGAGCTGTAAATAAATAGTTGCCACTATTGAAGTGCCAATCCTCGTATTTACGTGCAAGGTCAAATGCCAGAGTCTGCACCATTCATCAGTTCTCTGCAGGCCGTTCTGCAGATTCTTACCATCTTCTGGCGCTGCTGCTTTGGTATAGACAACTGCATCACCTACGAATAGTCTCAAAGAGCATCCGATCATTTATGTATATTGTGAACAGCAACGGTCCTATCACAATACCCTGTGCTACTCCGGATATTACCTTTACATCTGCCGATTTAGTTCCATTAAGAGCGACGTCTTGAGTTCTATCCACAAGAATGTCTTGAATCCTATTGCAGATCTGCTCCTATACTCCGTAAGCTCGTTTTTTTTTTTTTTTTTTTTTTTTTTTTTTTCATTGAACGGCAGTGCGGGACGGTGTCAGATGCCTTATGAAATCGAGGAACACGGCATCAACCTGAGCTGCGCTCTGGATCTCATGGAGGAACAGAGCGAGCTGAGTTTCGCCGAATCGCTGTTTGAGGAATCCGTGTTGATTTTTACAGAGGAAATGGTCATTTTTCAAAAACGTCATAATTAGTGAGCATAAAACATGTTCCATAGTTTTACAACAGATTGACGTCAACGATATAGGTCTATAATAGTGTGGATCCGTCCTGCGGCCTTTCTTAAAAACGGGAATGACCTGCGCTTTTTCCAGTCGTTAGGTACCTTTCGTTCCTCAAGCGATCTACTATAAATTACAGCTGGAAGGGGAGCAAGTTCTTTCGCATAATCTTTAGAGAATGTTGTAGGTATCTCATCTGGTCCTGAAGTCTTTCCACTACTAAGCGATTGTAGCTGCTTTTCAGTTCCGCGGTCGGTTATCTCAATATCAGCCATTTCGATGTTCGTACGACGATTGAAAGGAGGGACAGTGCTACGATCTTCCGCGGTGAAACAGCTTCTGGAGATCGAATTTAATATTCCGGCCTTCTCTCTGTTATCTTCCGTTTCGGTGTCGGTGTGGTCACTGAGAGAATGAATTGTTGATTTTGACCCACTTACTGATTTTACATACGACTAAAATCTCTTAGGGTTTCTACTCAGGTCGGCTGACAACGTCTTACTTTCAAAACCATTGAACGCTCCTCTCATTGCTCTCCTTACGCTCATTTTCGCTTCGTTCAGCTTTTGTTTGTCAGCTAGGTTTTTACTTCTTTCGAATCTGTGATAAAGTGCTCTTAGATTACGTAGCGCTTTTCTGACACGGCTATTAAACCATGGTGGATCTTTCCCGTCCCTTAAAACCTTACTCTGAACATACTTGTCTAGGGCATATTGAGCAATGCCTTTGAATTGTTTCCATTTGTTCTCCACACCTTCGTCCTCATCACCGAATATTTGATGCTGACTGCTGAGATATTCTGAAATTTGTACCCTGTCATCCTTGCTGAGCAAATATATCTTCCTACTTTTCTTAACGTTCCTTGTAGGACCGGTGGACATAGATGCTGTCACAAATGGTTCAAATGGCTCTGAGCACTATGGGACTTAACATCTATGGTCATCAGTCCCCGAGAACTTAGAACTACTTAAACCCAACTAACCTAAGGACAGCACACAAGACCCAACCATCACGAGGCAGAGAAAATCCCTGACCCCACCGGGAATTGAACCCGGGAACCCGGGCGCGGGAAGCGAGAACGCTACCGCACGACCACGAGATGCGGGCAGATGCTGTCACACCCTTACGATCACTGATACCTTCCTCTACGTTAACTAACTCGATAAGTTCATGTCAGTTTGTTGCCCGCAGGTTTTATTAATGAGAGAATTCACTTTTTTATGTGTGAAATATACATTCTGACCTATAATTTAAAATACTTAGTATTTACAAGAAATCTATTATGACAATTCGACAGTACTCAGTCACACACAAATTCGTTCGCTCTCTGTTTGTACGAATCGCTTAACGCATTACATTTTATATCGAAACACTGAATAACTTGAAAACTGAGTCTCTTAGGGAGGGCGCGTCTTCCCTCACGCCCTCTGTTTTTACAGCTACGTGACTGGCTTCTTCATCACTGGTGTGGTTTAGTTTTTATTTACAATTTCCCCTATATTTACTCTACTGAGTCAGTGCGGCCTACCCAGTCCATTCAGACGGTAGCGTTTTCGCCACCGTCGGGTTCAGAGCGTCGGGCTGGCCGACCTGTTCTCACAGGGGAAACTCCCCATCGCCCCACTCTCAGATTTAGTGGTAAGATGGCTCAGGCGACAGCGCTTCAAAAACTGAACACAGATCAAGCATGGTAACAGGAACAAGATGTACTGAACTGTGAAAAAAAAAAAAGCAAAATGGAAACAGCGAACGGTTGAAGTATAAATAGAGCAGCATACATCAGGAACGGCGACGTGATTGTCATGGCGTTGGACTGCTACGCGGGTGCCCCGTGTTCAAAAGTCCCTCGTGTCTCTTTATTTGTTATTTCTTCGCAACATTGTGAAGTGTCCGTCCGGCCATTGTAATGTTTGTTCTCGTTCTGTAGTGTTGGCAGTTGTCATTCTGTACACTGGTTATAGAGTGTGAGTCAGGTGGTAAGAAACGTTACCGTTGCAGGTGAGTGTGATGAATACTGAGGGCAGGCCAGATACCACACAGATGTCTCACAGAAATGAAAACAACAAATAGACGGGTGTGAACTCTGTTACAACTAGGGAATTCAAGAGTCAAAAGTTCCAAAACGTAACGCAGCTTCAAAAGCGTTAAAAATATACAGTTTGACAGAGCAGAGAGAAACTGTATGATTGTGAAACTTTTGAGTTCATTTGTTGCAGCTTACAAACTATTATCTTTTCATATGGGAACGATCATTTACATTCGTACGAGCGTCTAAATCGGACAAGGAGGCATATCTGACTCACTCACCAGGCGTGCAAATTAGGTGTGTCAGTAAAAGATTCCTATAACTAATGCCGTGTATGACATAGCAGACGAGTTTTCGGTGGAGGATTCGGTTGACTTGTCGCCTCGTCATCAAATGTTTGCGGTTCCCATTCGAAAACTACTTCCTTTCGGCTGGTAACAGAGTAGTTTTGCAGAATCGTCTTTCATTTTTGGTCCCTTCCTTACACCTCGCTGTTGCAAACGGAAGTTACACCACGACGCACATGCAAATTTGAATACGGCGAACAAAACAAAAAAACGAAAAAATTAGAACGAGGTGGGTTCGAACACGTCTCGCCCTCGTGGCAGCCTAACACCGAAAACACTATTTTTTTTTAATTCCTTACATTTGTTCGGGGCAGACGTCCCATGACACGCGCTCCGATTCGTGGTTGATTCTTTCACTCACTTTTTTTAATGCAGAGGGCGGACGACGCTCTGACCGAACAACCACTCAGGCACGACGGTGTTGCTGTTACGTGGTGCTCTCTTCTTGTCCTTCGACCGTTCACTATTTTGCTTTTTTTCCATTTCGGTACACCTGTTTCCTGCTTTCGTGCTCGATTTGTGTTCAGGTTTTGACGGTCTGTCCGCTGGAGCCTCATAGCTCTGTATCTGAGCGGGGTGCGATGCCAGGACTGCTGCTACGTCGCGAGGTCCAGCAGCCGCAGGGCCAGAAGGCGTTCCCTCGGCCACTCAGCTACGCACACGGCCGCGTCACACTTTTTCCAGGGGAAGCCCCCGAGCTCTCCGCCTCGCACCACGGCTTCGCTCTCCACAGACGCTGGCGACAGCAGCGCCACGACCACCCTCCGGCCCCACCGTTCCCGAGACCCGTGTTCCCGGGCGCCGCGCAACGATCCGTACTGGCGCCACTACTTTTACAATTATTTGTTGCCGCCCTACTAAAAAGGAATGCGAGAACATTTATCTGGGTGTGTGACGTAGCGTAGGTGACGCGGTATAACGATTTTACAAATTCAGAAACGATTCTCACACGGGATTTGAGAACTCTAGACTCAAAGTAAATGAAAACAAAAGTGAATCGATCACCTTTCATCCCAATAACAGGCACGCTGGCTGTAAAGCGCAAACTGCATTCACCTGCTGTCGTATAACCCATTCCCAAATACCTCGGCGTGGTCCTGGACAACTCCCTAATATATTGAAAACATTTAACTGAAACAGCCTCAAAAACGAGAACCAAAAGCGACGTATTACGCCAATTCTCTGGAACAAGTTGGGGAGCTAAGGCGTCAGCTCTGAAAAACAACTACTCTCGCACTTGTGTTTCCTGTTGAGAAAGTTGCTACCCAGTACGAGCGAGTAGTGCTCCTACGGACGTGGTCGATACACAGTCGAATAATGTCGTGAGAAGTATATCTAGCACAATAAAATCCACATCCACAGAATGGCATCCTGTTCTGTCTAACATCGAAACACCGAAGATAGGACGTCAGCCTGCGCCGAAAAGGGAATGGACCTTCCTACACGTCGGTCAGGGGGCCTGAAGGTGGCGTAATATATCGGCGAAAGTGGTTGCACAAGAAAATAACACTTTGAAAATTTAGACGGCTCAAAGTTATGTCGATTTGACATTCTGAGCTGAGACTTTCCTAAGGAATGAAAGTAATTTATTATATCTGTGCTTGGTGTATATGGTGTTAGTGCGAGTACTGCGTCCTCGCAGAGGTCCCGGACCGCACGCTCTCCAGACCGCGTAACACTCCGCGGAGTCACTTTCTGTACAACACAAGTTGCCGTAGTCCAAGTGCAAATGTGGGATTTCAATGAAGTGACAAAAACACACCGGAATTGGCGAGTATTTTACAACGTGGTCTCTCTGGCTTCTGGCTTTCAACCATTTTCCACTGTGGCTATCCAAAATGGGATAGCAATCCACGTGTCGGCCTCGTCGAGTGTCAGTAGCGTTCTTGTCCCGATGTCTTTGAATCGGTGCACACGTGCACTTGGACGATTCTTGGTGGAGAACCGTACCACACCGCAGTAGCTTGTGTTTCGTTAAATATGGCTATATACAGGGCGTCCAGCCAAGCATTCCGTGATTTCAAAATTAAATATGTCGAAAACCTAGATTCACAGACAAGTGCAACAAAAGATATGTTCGTGGTGAATGCAGTAAGCATTTTGTACAAAATTTACAGAAATTTCGCTATAGTTCTAAAAGCTGCTAACAAATGGCGCTGTACGCTATGCAATTCGTACAGTCAGCAGCGTGCATAATGAGACTCGCCCTGTGCAGGCGGTCTCTGCGAAATGTCCGCTACTCGCAGTACGGAGGTGGCGCAAAGAAGAACGAAGCTCGCCGTCACACCCTGTACTGTCTCAGCGAACACGTCGCCGGTCGTCCAGCACAGTGTGCCCCACAACTCACTACGAGTCATATGGGCCACTCCATCAGTGCCCCAGAAAATTTGCAGTAATCCAGCGCTATAACTCTGTTCACGAGGTATTCGTCGAGAAAGCGAAAGACGCCTTCGGTGCTGTGTGGTGTGGCGCCTGTCTCGTACGAACCACTTGTGCTTCGTCGATACTCCAACGCCGGCTGTCTGTCGACAAACCGTTCCACCATCGCGCCTTCCACTGGTGATCGTAAAAAGGGCCAGTAATGCCTCTGCTGCGTACTGCAGCCCGAACACTAATTTTCGGAGGCTGCAGTGGTTCAGCTTCACACATACGCCAATTTTGTTTATTCGTGACTCCATCACGTGGAAGGGTGCTTCGTCTGTCGACGAGAAGCGGCCAACATCAGATCTTTGGCTATCAGTTGCTGTGAGAACCTGGTCCCCCAGTGCGGCCCTGTGTCTCACACCTTTGGATTTTGAGTGGAAACATGAAGAGGCTCTGCGTGCTGGAACGCTTCAAAACGGGCTCTGGTGCCATTACCGTGACGGATTTCCTGGGATTTTGCTGAGTAATTCCAGAAATCGTGGCAATAGTTTCAGGCGTAAGCGCTGTTGCCTGGCGCCAGCCACCATTCCCCGCTGCCCGTCTGCTGGCAGTGTGGTGAAGAACTCGCGAACGGTTCTGGCACCGGGTCCTTTTCAGACATCAAATCGTGTTAGAGAACTGCGTCTTGTCGCCGTAAGACTGTGTTCTAAGTAGCAGAAAAACACGTTGTTCGGTGCAGCACATGATTTCAACCTTTCCCTCCTGTACGCTAACCTTCATTCACGTCTCAGCGGTGAAACTGACCTCTCTGAGTGCCACCTGTTAGCAACTTCTCGAGCTATTTCGAAACTTCTTTATAACTTCAGCAGAAAATGAACGTCGACCTTAGTTTTCGAGATTTAATTCTTAAATCAGTGACTCCTTCGCTACACACCCTATAAGTGCTGACACGTGTTTTGAAGGGAAATATAGCTTACTGCCAAATGATACCGCTGTCGGTGATAATCGATATGGTATCAGTATTGCTGTGCGTGTCGCGCTTGTTTTGTCTGTAGCTTTCTTAACCTTCAAACACGGACTGCTCGTAAATAGGATGACCATACGTCCCGATTCATCGGGATTGTCCCGTTTTTTTTAGGCTCAAAAATTTGTCCCGACTTTTTTTTTAAAAACAAACAATTTGTCCCGATTTTTAAGGATTATTTTCAGACATTTACAAAGTGGTTAAAATATTTTCTGAGTGTCGATTTTATATACTATCAATTGAAACTGACATTCCGTGCGTTGGTACCCCCTGATACTGTACAGCTTAAGCACTATAATTGCT
This sequence comes from Schistocerca nitens, assembly GCF_023898315.1. Lineage (NCBI taxonomy): Eukaryota > Metazoa > Arthropoda > Insecta > Orthoptera > Acrididae > Schistocerca > Schistocerca nitens. Next base: position 348,639 of record NC_064625.1, read on the forward strand.
GCGTACTCTTATTTTCTTTGCTTTTGCTCGCCATTGTTGTCAGAACTCAGTCTCAGTTTCGAGGCGATGCCGAAACGATAATCAAAGTTTTCGGAAGAGCTTCAGAGGAAATTTCTTTGCTTCACTGCTACAGACAATGACTGTTCAGCAAAATGTAACGCATGTAACTGTGCTGTATCCGTGTCTCATGGTGGCGCTGCATATCTCAAGCATCATACGGAATCAGAGAAACACAGGAAGAATCTTCGATCGACAGGTTCCTCGCAAAAAATGACGAGATATTTTGTAACTTCAAATACACAGGAACAGAAAAACGTGGCTGCAGCAGAAGGAACCCTGTCACTCCATGTTGTTAAACACCACCAAAGCTATCTATCGTTCTAATGACTGCAGTGTTCAACTAAACAAAAAAAATTTTCCTGATTATAAGATTGCAGAAAATGTTTCGTGTGGAAGAACAAAGTGTGAAGCAATTATCAACAATGTTATAGCTCCGCATTCCCAGAAACAGGTAATAGCTGCTGTAAACAGTGCAAAATACTTTTCAATATCTACTGATGCTAGCAACCACGGGCGTCAGAAACTTTTTCCTGTGATAGTTCACTACTTTTCTGTAAGTGAGGGTGGACTGCAGACAAAATTGCTTGATCTTGATGAATTGCAGAACGAAAAGTCCGAAATAATTTCCAATTATCTTTCTCATGTTATACAGTCATTCAGCATCATCTCAAAGTGTGTTGCATTTGGTGCAGACAATACTAATTGCAATTTTGGGGGGTTAATGAAGAATGTGTTATCACACATCTGAAGGAAAAATTAAAAAACTCTATCATTGTTGCCACAGGTTGTCCAGCACATGTTGTTCATAACACACTTCAAAGTGCTTGTGATGTTTTACCTGTTGACATTGACTGCATTGTTATTAAGTTGTACAACCATTTTCATATTTTTTTCTATTCGTGTTGCATAACTCACCGAATTCTGTGAATTTGTTGGTGTTACTTACAAAAATTTCCTTTCCTTTTCCAAAACAAGGTGGCTTTCATTGTTGTCAGCTGTAGAAAGGATCTTGAAAATGTATGAACCTTTGAAATCTTACTTTTTGTCACAGTCTAACTCAAAGGGCCCTGCAATCTTAAAGAGTTTTTTCAGTGATCCTATAAATGAATGTTATTTACTTTTTGTACACTCACAAATGAGTGTTTTCCAAGAATCCATTCTGAGCACTGAGAAACAGAATAATTCCATATGTGAAGTATTATCAGTCTTAAATAAAGCTTTGACAAGTCTAAATTCAAGGAAACATGAACATTTTGTACCACTAAGTGTAAAACAACTGCTGAATGGTTGTGATGACCAGTCTGTTAAGAAATTTGACATAGCAGTATCAACGTTTTATGATGCTTCAGTAGATTATTTATCCTCATGGTTACAGGGAATAGCTGAGTTTTCTGTATTCTCATGGATGATGCTCACAGAACCACCAGAATGGTCATAAGTTGAAAATACTTTAATGTGGCTAAATGAAAAGGGCATTCTAGTAAATGACAGCCCATTATTTGATGAAATAGTTCATATACACTCATTTGTAAAACAACAAGTGGAAACAGACAGTGAACAATGGAATCAGTTGATGGCACATGAAAAATGGTGTAGGCTTTTCAGATCTTGCCAGTGTAATGAACAGTTCAGAGAATCGCTTAATGTAGCGCAGTAGTTGTTTTCGCTCCCTGCCCACAATGCAAATGTTGAGTTTTCAGCGTACTATCGTCACAGTGGACAGATGAGAGGAATAGATTTACGGTGAGGAGCGTCAAGTGTATTTTACTGACCTGTTTAAACTTCAGTAAGAACAGTTGCACTGACTTCTATTCATACCTATTAGGCAAACCTGAGTTGCTGAATGAAATTTCATCTTCGAAGAAATACGATTGCAGTTTGGAATCCACAAAACCATAAATTCCTTGTGTTCACTAAGTACTTTTTTTGTAGTGATTGTTACTGTATGTCTTTCTACATTCTGTGTTACAAATGTTACATTTCTTAATAAGTAAATTTCTGAAACCTTGAAATGTACTTCTTTCCAGTCTTTCCATTCTTTGTTTGGTTTTGTTCACACACACACACACACACACACACACACACACACACACACACACAAATATCAGTGAAGGCTATATGTGCAGAGGAAGAAGAAATGTTAGCATTAAAAGTGGTATTCAACGAGAAATAAAACTTGTCCCACTTTTTGGCCAAGAAAATGTATGAGAGTCCCACTTTTGTCCGAAGAAAATATGGTCACCCTACTCGTAAATACATAGTTATGTTGTAAATGATGCTAATGAGTTATAGAACAGGCTCTGTGGAGTAGTTGTCTAGCTAGGACTGCTTTCTTTTTACCAAGTTCACGATATCACAATCAAATAGGAAACCATGTCACGTCGGACGAAGAGGAAGTAAATCCTTCGGACCGCTTCGATGGTGGCTCAGAAGGGTGTTTCATATGTAGTGAGCCCCATTCAACTACAGCTGCAAAACAACTGCGGGAGGAGAAGTGGGGGGGGGGGGGGGCAGGACGGGCACAGCTGGCGGCGATATATCACCCCCGACCCCACCTGAGACAGCAACGGGTGGAATTAATAAACAGAGGGAGGCTCACTACAGAATGCGAGGAGTGGACGGTGCGAACAGAAAGTTGCATTCCCTCTCTGCCGCTTTTATTATCGCCGCGTCGCAACTACACGTAAATCCACCGGATGATGGAAGTTTAAACCTCTGAAACGCCTGGTAGAAATGAAATAAACTGCGACTGACAACAGTTATCTTGTAGTTTCACCTGTTATCAAAACGCAGTGAACTTATAGCTTGGAAACTTGTGGACTGTAATGTGGAATCAGACAAACCTGAGAACGTTACTCCCTGTAAATGCTAAAAAGTAACACAGAAAGTGAACTTTGAAATTATGCGAGTCCTGAAGTGTGTTATCCGTCACTCCGTGAAATTGTCGAGTTGCCTTCCTCAGCGGCGACGTTGCGCACAACGCAAGTAGTCTGCGCGTGTGCCCTCAGCCTCGTCGACCCGTACAGCATCCGTTGAAACACACGTTGCTCCCGTAGCCCACGTGTCACGCTATCATAGATAACTTCAGCTACGTCTACATACTCACTCCGCAAGCTGCCGTAGGGTGCGAGGCGGAGAGTATTCCGTACCACTATTAGTCACTTCCTTTCCTGTTTCACTCGCAAATAGACAGAGGGAGAAACGGCTGTTATATGTCTCCGTATGACGCCAGATTTCTCGTGTCTCATATTCGCGGTCCTTACGCGCAATGTTTGATAGTAGCAGAAGAATCGTACTGCAGCCATTTTCGAAAGCCGCTTCTCTAAAATTCCTCAACAGTTTTTCTCAAAAAACGTCGTTTTCCCTTAAAGGATTCGCATATGAGTTCCTCGAAGCATCTCCGTAACGCTTGCGTGTTATTTGAGCGTACCGGAAACAAATCTAGCAGCCCGCCCCAGAACTGCCTCGATTTCTTCCTTTAATCCCACCTGGGTCGGATCGCAAACACTCGACCTATACTGAAGAACACGTTGCACTAGTCCTGAAATTCTCCAAATACACCAAAGTCGACGGTTAGCCACTGCATACTGAGTTCCTGTTTGAATCGGTACTACTAACGTGTACCGTGTTAGTTGTATAGAGACTGACGAACAGACGATGACTGCGTGGGTTGTCTCGACCCCACATTAAGATCGAATAAGCGGTTATGTCCGACCGTATGCAGTGTGAGTAGGTTTTAGACATTGTATCGAGTGGTATTGTACAACGTTGCCTCCACCTTCCGATTTTTAATCTTTGAATTATGCTGTGACTAAGTCCGTCTTTCAAAAGATGCTTTGACGTGTACGACAGATCGAAAATCGCCATTCGGAGGGAATTGGCGAATAGCGGAACTTAGAAGATGGTACAGAAACGCAGCGTCTGAGCGTGAGTGACTTCCTGGGTACACATCTGAGTCGGATATGACCGACGGAACAGATGCCACTCAGACGTCCACGTTTCTGCAACTCCGCGACGGCTCCCTGACGTTTGAGTGTGGACGCTCTGCTGTCGTCCGGACTCCTACGGGAATCAGTAACTGGCGCGCGGAGGGTTCACGCACGAGGGACGCCGCGGTAAGGTGAGGATCTGGCTGGGACGGAAAGCGTGTCCGGATGGCCGAGGCAGTCGGCGGAACCGTTCTAGAGAAGCGGAGCCCCGGTCCGGCACAAATTTCCAGCTATCGCCATTGCGTTGCCGCAGTGCCCTGTGCGGTTCGAAGTCACGAATTCCCCACCCGTCCTTTCTCTCCCCATCCCGCATTTTACATAAATAAGTGCGTATCAAAATTTGTAGCGAAAAATGACACGAGCGGAAGTTTTCGGCAAGGAGGAGGGGGAGGGAGGGGCTCAAAGTCGCTTCTCAGGGAGAATGTTGTAGAGCAGGCTCTGGCGTGTGGATCATTCGGCGCCAACTAAAGGGCGGCGGTGGTGTGTTCGGTTTGCGAACGCACTCTGTGCAGTAGCACGTGGAGCCTCGGTGCGAATCGGGCCTTTCTCGAATCTGCAACGCACGCGAAGATGTGGAATGCAAGTGGGGACGAAGCGTGGCGTGTCCCAGCCGCGCCGCGTTTCCCTCTCGGCCCGGCCCCACGAGACGTATCGGTGTGCAGACGGCAGCTGCCATTGTGAGGCGGGGCGGCCCTTTAGTAATTCAGCGGCCGGCCCTTGCAGGGCGGGGCCATCTGCCCGCCTCTGCCTTCTCTCCCTTCTGCTCTCCTCCACCTTTGTACTGGACCGCCGGCCCACCTCATTCGCTACAGGACGTCTCTACTTATTTACCAAAATGAAAAATGCTCCTATAGTAGCACAAAGAAAGGCGAATACGTCGTGGACAGAATCAGCGATGTAAAAGAAGCGAACTGGCTTCTCCACTTCATTTGAAAGACGTTTAATCTAAACATCGCTGACATATTCGCTCCTTTTTACTTGTCGGTATTAGTACCTGTGTCACATATTACATTGCGTCGTGTCGAGTAGAGTAACACGATACGCGATGTCTTGTTGTATAACGTGGCACGTGCCACAGAATGATTTTCAGTACAGATGGACGTGCCAGAATAATATTGTATGAAGTTGATAACCCAACATCAATGCTAGTAATAAAACTGTAAAACCGCCGTGTCCGTTTCTCCGTTGGAAAACGGTAGCCTAAAAACTAATACACTGTTGAAATGTCTCCTTCTCTTTCTTCTTGCGTCTTTATAAGGAATGTAGCTGGAGCTGCAGCTATGTCACTTCTTTTCATTGAAAACTATCCCCTATCATTACTTTGAACATATCTGAAACCAATATCTTTTATGTTTTGAATTGATGAAGCGCTACTTCTGCAGCTAAATTTTCTCATGCAGGATTGTAACATGTTCTAGTTAAGTCGGCTATTCGTCAGTGTTGGAGATTTCTTGCGACTTCAATGTTTTACGTACGACACGAAACCAACACTTCCTGATACTTTCGTTTACAATTCCCCGTAGAGTTATTTTGCGGTGCATTCTTGTTTCTTAAGAATATCAACAATAGGAGCCCCTGTTTTAGATTCGCGTTTGAAAAAGCTGTAAAGGCGCTAAATAATCCCCGTTGCCTGCTTGTGAAGCACTTAGTGTTTATTGGCCTCACCTCTCGTATTTATTTGGGAATCACGCTCATATATTTACCGCTGAATGAATAATTGGGTCGTTCTGTCATTGAAACTGCGTCGACATGAAGTGTGGCAACAGCGCAGCCTCCAGGACAGATACCCTCGGCTGGCAGCGGTCAGTGGAGGGGGCTGCGCGAACTGTAGGCACGCTACAGAACGCAGCAAGAAAAACGTTCATCAAAACGAGGAATTTGTCAACATTGAATATAAATCTGAGTCTCAGAAAATCTTTCCAGAAGCTTTTTGTACGGAGTGCTGCTTTGCACGACAGTGGAGCATGAATAGCAAATAGTTAGTACTCAGAAGCAGGGAAAAGAAAGTTTGAAACATGAGAAGAATGTTGAAGATTAAATGTGTAGATTGAATAACTAATGAAGAGCTACGGAATTGAATTAGGGGGGAAACAAGTTTGTGGCACAGTGTGACTCAATAAAGGGATTAGCTGCTAGGGCACATCTTGCGGCATAAATGGATAATCAGAGTTTGGAGGCGTGAAAACTGTTGAAGGGGATGACGGTTTTGAGTTCAGTGGTCACGTTCGAGTGGACACGTAGGTTGCTGTAGTGGCGCAGAGGTGGAGAGTCTTGTACAGGAAAAACTACCAGAGAGAGCTGCATCGCCGTACTTTTATTTAAAAAATGGTTTTTGTACCTTTTCCAGTTTTGCAGCTGAGTGTTCTGTTCACCAGGATTCACAGCAACCTCTCAGACATCTGGATGCAGAACCAGTGAACCTGAAGACAGTTAGCGACAATCTGAATATCGACCTGTGTGCAATATCAAAATGGGCCCAGGATATAAGGTTAAAAGTCAGACCATCCAAAACCCGTGCTGTACTGGTCCGTCATTCTAGGCTCATTATGCCGAAATATCGGAAACCCCTACCTTCTTTAAACCTGAATGGCACAAATAGCGAATTCCTCCTTCAGCAAAGAGTCTAGGAGTAATAATAGATGAAAATCTACGTTGGACTGAGCTCGTAACTGCATGTGCAAGAAGGAATCAGCATCTCTCAGTGCCATACAACAATACAGAAAGCTACTCTCTCCTCTTGAACTAAAAAAGAGAACAGAGATGTTAGCCTGTAAGGCCTTTTATTAGGAAAGCTCACAGTGGCTACGTTCGTCATATCTGTGATATTCGAGATCATATTTCATCACCATACGGACAGCTATGCTGGCTGCCCGCGGACAAGTGCAGAGATTTCCATACCCCCTGCCTTCTCTACTGTCTTGCGAACGCACGCTGCCCCTCATGTCTCCGCCACCTTAACGCTCTCATCTGAACAATCTGGCAGAAACACTCGTTTCTATCAGATAAAAATCCTTTCTGTCCCACTCCGTCGTTCAGCCGCTTCCTCGAAGTCTTTCCCCGTAGTAGGCAACCGGCTCTGGAGTAACCTCCTGCATTATATTAGAGAACTGAATAACGTCTCAGCTCCATAAGACAGTTAATTACATCTGTACTAAAGCAATAATAAGGATTACCACTGTCCCCGTATGCACTCGTTACCCTCGAACATCCTTCTCTCCAACCAGATCTTTCTAATTTCCCAGTATTCTTAGCTGGTACAGTCTCCTTGAATTTCCTTTCATCACATCAGAAAACGTGCACTTTGTAAGCCTATAAATTCTTTTTATACCTGACACTATCCTGATTGTTATTATTGTCATTATTATTATTATTATTATCACTATTAGTGGCAGCAGCTGCAGTAGAACAAGTAATGTCAGTGTTAACTTTGTTAGTTCATAGTCAGTATAATTTACTCACACTGCCACGTCTGGCACTCACATCATTTTAATAGTATTTTTCATATTAAAAATGTTGTTCCTTGGGAAACTGTGATGTAAAAAAAGGTACAGTATGTGTGAAATCCTGGCCAGGTGTAAGAAAGGACCTGATGGCGCCTATTGGATGAGGTTAAATAAATAAATAAACAAAATAAAATAAAAAGTGTAAGTTAACAGGAGTTTCGTGACACGGTAGTCAATCAGAGAGGGTATCTGTGTTGGCCACAGTGTGGACACTGCCACGTGCGTGTGTGTGATTCCGGAGAACGAGTCGATGTATCGGGCAGAGCGCGGGGTCAGTCGCCGTCGAACCGCGCCCGGGTTTTATTTTTACGAGCGCGCTGCCCAGAGCAGAGCCACATTAACGTACCTGTTGCTCTGGTCGATAGGATTTCATTGTGGCCAGCCCGCCCGTGCAGAAGTTCTCGGGGGATGTGACGTGATGTGATCGCCCTGATACCGCTGCACAGACTCAACACGTGGCTACACCTCTCCCCTTCCACCTACCGCGCGCTGCCCTGCTGCGTTTTATTTCTTCTGTTCGTTTCCCGTGGCAGCTGCCGTCCGACAGGAGTGCTTTACTCCACCATCGCATCTGCTCTGTTACGACGCCATCGACTGTCCGTTTCTTCACAGCATTTTCTACAATCTCGGACCACTTGAAAGCTTTCGATGCGGTCAGCCGCCACATTTTACGGAGCAGTTCGGAAAGGCGAGCTATTAAAAACCCTGTATCAGGAATGGTAGTCATCACGGGTCTACAGCCCACGCTTGTTAATACCTGCCGGGTGTGGAGTGGGGCGACTGTCACGGTGGAAGGAGGTGACGATAGGAGTAAAGCGCGGTTGCGAGACAACTGCAGATCCGTGGCTACAAACCGCCACTGACCCCAGTTTGGCGTACTGTCCTAGTTACTTGCTGCTGAGTCACCCGGAGAGTACTCTCTCGGTCCGAGAAACTTTCCGGTTGGTGCCTTCTGTCGGAGCACGGCCATGCCACACCGAAGTCTCGCGAGCCTTCGTTGTATTCTCTTAGTTAGGACAAATGCGTTTGAACTGTAAACGTTTCTATCACAACTCCATCTAATTGGTCTCGTCCACAGTCTGTGTGACGGTGCGGTTACCCATGACCAGTTATCCTGCTGTGACTTCTTCTTCTGGACCTCAGTCACGCCTAACATTTTAGGAAACAGTTAATGTTTCTTGACTGGACGAGTTAGAATAGAACCAGCCGCACTACCTGTAACTAAACATTGCATAAAGAGTTTTTCTACCTTCAGGATAAGTCAGTTATTAACTGACAGACAGTTTGTGATCGGAAGCTTAAGTATATTTTAATTTCTTTGGTGCAATAGCGCGGCCAAGCCCGAACTATTCTGACCTTGCACAATCCACATTCACAGGCAGTTACAGTCACTTGTAACAGCTAGCTTGAAGCCAGACTTCAGGAAGAATGTAATAACTCCAATTCCAAAGGAAACAGGTGGTGACAGATGTGAATATTACGTAACTATCAGTTTAATAAGTCACGTTTCCAAAATACTAACACGACTTCTTTGCAGAAGAATGAAAAAACTGGTACAAGCCGACCTCGGTGAAGATCAGTTTGGATTCCGGGGAAATGTAGGAACATGCTGCGCAGTACTTATCCTACGACCTCTCTCAGAAGATAGGTTAAGGGAAAGCAAACCTACATTTCTAGCATTTGTAGACTTGGGGAAAGCATTTGATAATGTTGACTGGAATACTCTCTTTGAAATTCTGAAGGTAACACGGGTAAAATACAAGGAGCGAAAGGCAAATTTTTTTTTACTCACCCCACTATTGATTCTTGTTTTCAATGTGTACAATGATTCACACTCACAACCGATTATTTACCAATTAGTTAGGACGTGGAGCCGCGTCTAGGTTGATCCTTGCAAATGGGAGTACTGATGAATCAAAAGATCCGTGCATAAAATTTATGAATTACGCCACGCGCTTAGAACCTTAAGTACTCACACAAAACACACGCATATCCTAGCAGGTTTCGCACGGAATCGTGGTCTACATTTGTCATCAGTAGTTACGACCACGTGTTAAGCTACAGTCCGCGACAGCGTCGAATTGACGGCAGTTGTGCTACGGACAGCTGCTTCAGCCGATGTTTCTCCTGTCAGGTTCATGGTGCTCTACTCCCCGTTCCGTGATAAATTTATTAAATGTACCTAATAACTGCGACATACACATAACAGAATGGAATGTCTGTCTATTCAATCTTTCCCAGTCATAACTACATTACGAAATAGTGATACATACTCTCTCACTGCAGAATGGATTCTACAATAAATTGCACAGTACAGAAAGATTACGCCTTCCGTTCCTCTTGCTTTATAAATAAAAAGACGAAAGAATCAAAACTAAAATACCCACCCCAGTTAATCTACGTTATATCGTAGACAGAATAGAGACAGAAGTAAAATAAACAAATTTGTTTCAATGGCCATTATCCGCAACAAGTATATAAATAATCGTATTTCAAGTAAACGCCTTTTCTAGCTGCAATCTGTTTTATTAATCCAGACGCGTTCCACATTTTATTTTAAGGCATTATCGGTGGATATCATCTGAAATAGTACACTGTGGCTATATGCCGTCATTGTAGATTTAAGAACAGTGCACGCCTTTATTTTTGCATATAATCGTAAGTAATAATTTATTTATGCAAAGATAAGGGCGTAAACTGTTTTCAAATCTACATGACGGCATATAATAGCTACAGTGTACTACATCAGATGATATCCAAAGATGATGCCTTAAAATAAAATTCTAAACGCGTCTGGATTAATAAAACAGATTGCAGCATGAAAAAGCGTTTAATTTAAAGAAAAAACGAAGTAAAATAAAATTGTCATTACAGAATAGATATTCCACTGAACTACTTTCTACGGCACAGACAGCTTGAGAAGAAAGTAAATGTTCACGATAATTACAGAGTAAGTTTACATTCCATTCACTTACCTTTCTACTCCGACCTTTCATTGTCGCTGCCTTCGGAACTGGAGTCGCTGGATGTGAGAGCTAGACTGACGATTAACGAATCCATTATTTCGTCTCTGACAGCTTCTTTCTGGTAATCATTTTCTTGCAGTTTGTCAGTGTGACGCACGCAAGCTTCCCAATCAGCAACGGTGATTTTCTGCATTGCTTCACGGGTGAGTCGTTCAGTGTCGGCTATTTTAAATGTAGTATTTTTGTCTGCCACGTATTTCTTCACCTGTGCCCACAGCAGTTCAGTGGGGCTGTGTCCATGTTGCTTAGCTATACAGTCAATTTCGTAGTTTTTAACGCTGGTCTTTGACATCTTCACCAGTTCCAAAAGCTCTGCTCTTGTTTGTGTTTCGCTGTGCGTTACGTTATTATTTCGCAACCGAGAAACAATATCACTTTTCCTTGTGCTCGTAGTGGGAGAACACCAGAGTGATAGCTTGCGTTGTCCACAACAATGACAGAGTCTGGATGCAAATAAGGCAACAGCTGATCTGAAACCATTCTCAAAATGTTTCTCCATTCATTTCGGTATGGTAGTCAGATGTAGCTTTTGATTTTGATTTGAAAATAACTTTACTTTCAGGCACAAACCCGGTAGCAGCAGAACCAGCGTGGCATATTATAAGACGCCCTTCTTTTCCCACTGGAACTTTCAAACCGCCTCGTCCATCTGTCGTTTGCCAAATAAATTTTCTAGTTTGGTTTTGATTCACCCAAGTCTCATCCAAGTAATAGATAGTTGACGTTCCTTTTCATCTGACGTCGTGCATTTCTCTTAGAAACGTAATCCTAGCAGCAGCAATATCATTATGCTCCATTAAAAATTTGCGCCCATCATTGGACTTGACATATTTAAATCCGATGTTCTTCAACATTCTTTGCATTGATCTTGCACTTCCATCAAATCCAATAGCTTCGTGCATAACAGTGCACAATTTCGCTGCTGTGGAGAACTCGCCTCTTTCATAAAATTCGAAAACCTTGCGACGTAACACATTTTGATCCAAGTCTTCGATTCCTGTTACCCTCTTTGGAACGCTACGTTTCTTCCCTGGAGACCGAAACACCACACTGCAAACTGCCTGCTGTGACAGCTTCGCCTCCTGTATAACTCGCCTGACAGTTCGTACACCAGTATCGCCACAGGCCGCTCCAGTGCGTTCCTGCACCTTGGCAACCCCGCAGATCGGCTCGCCTGAAACTGCCTCACGATTGAAGAAAGAGTACAGTCTAAAAATAAGGCCTCTTGCCTGTTTGTGAAACACTTGACGACGTTTAGGTGTTTCGGCCATTACGACAAAACTCAGAGAAGATCCAGTATACAACAGAAATCGGCCAACCGCACTTTTCCGCACGTAAAACACGGTAGAACTCTGAAATATGACGGAGCTTCAGACAGCTCGAGGCGCGGAAACCCAATGAGCGCTCGTTGGCCAGCTGCGCAGATGTCTACTGCGCATCGTCGGTTGAGAGGCCATCAACGCTGTCGGGAAGTATAAATAGGCGGGGTGAGGACCTATGTTACTTTAGCAAGACCAGTAAATAAAATTGCAAAACGCTACTGGTAAAAGTGAACTATATGATTTTTCATACTTTTACTGCTCTCGTGTGTTGAAGGCACTAACTGACTGCATTACTGCAAATGGATAACGTCAGCCCCTACGCTGACCTCTGGAAAAGAAATCCTAACTGAAAATTTTAATTTTACAGGCAAAATTCCTCAAAAAAAAAATGGTCGTAACGACATGCTAACTACTTCCATCCTGAAAAAGATAATACATTATTATGCATCAAAGACGGAGATCGTGCTCAGTTGCGTCCGCCCAGTTCAACAGCTTCCCCCAGAGTGACCCTGGGGAGGGGAACCTGTTACCAACCCCGAGCTACCCCTGGCAAACAGGTGCATCATCGCTGCCTTTACCCCTAATTTATGTTGGCACTAACCAACCTACAGAATGACCTCATCTCTGCCTTGCAACTACCAGCAGACGAACTCTTAATACAAACTCAAAGTTAATTAACCCAAGGCAACGTAGAGGGATTAAGGAAAGGAACTGCATTTATGTAATTATGAATTAAATAAACAGGTAGTCCATTTCCTCACTCGAGTTGTAACATTTCTTAAATTTAGGAAAATGATGAGAGTATCTCAAACATCTATAGCATTCAATATAATGCGACATAACAAGCTAACTATAGTGAGCTGTTCGCAATCCGCGCCACTTTAGTAAACACAATTCATGCGCTGCATATGGCTATCGACCGCCAGGCACTCCGTCATATACCGCGAAGGCACACACAAGCGCAGGCGCCGTACGTAGTCGCGGTGCTGGACAGCGGGCACTCTACGATAGGATCGTCGTGTTCCTCCTGCTCAGTACTGTTTCTGGCGACGCCTGCTCGCTGCCACGGTTTCTGCAACGAGTTCGGGCCATCTACAGACTCTGGGATTACGAGAATATTTACTTTTTGAGCTCTGTCAGTGAGAAATGCGTCGTCAGTCACGAATTCATTTGCCGATCTCGAAACCGATATCAGCTGCAATATCCGATTTTATGCAGCAAGAACGATTATATTTGCGACACTTTTATGCTGAACTCATCGAGTAGCATATGAAAATGTACGTAATATCGTGTATTTTCACAAGCTTTGCCGGACTATCAAACCATTTACGGGACTGCTTTCGATATCAACAGAATAGCAGTGCGCTACTGATGGCTTGCACAGAATAATTCTGAAGATAAGGAGTGGAAATTATATGCACAGAATAATTCTGAAGATAAAGAGTTGAAATTGTATCTTTAGAGAGCCGAAACTTTAGCGTGGGACATACAGCAAACTATTGAGTAACTAGGAACTTATCTGCTAAGATTTTTACGTGAAAACTCGAAAAAGAGGAAACATGTAGTTCCACTAGACTTTTTCTAACGAATACCTATATGTCTGGTATAACAGATTCCAGTTCATGCTTGTACTTTACAAAGTCAACTAAGGTTTTAATACCATGTGTGTTTCTCATGTCTAGAGATCCAGAGAATGTCTCTTCCGTCGGTATTTCACCATCTCGATGCAAACAACACATCACTATCAATGTTCTCTCAATCAAATAAAGATGGAAAATGTGTAGAATCCCAGTAGACCTTACAGTCGAGCAAGAGGCTTCTGGAAGTCACAGACATGCAGGACGAGAGAGAGAGAGAGAGAGAGAGAGAGAGAGAGAGAGAGAGAGAGTTGTAACAACTTGTCTCGCTACAGCCCTGACAAGGTCTTTGTTGGTCACATGACTTCACATTCGAAAAACGGCTTCTGCTTCCGGTCTCCATAAATTGGTCACATATGGACAGAAGACTCAAGAACAGGATGCTTTCTGCAATCAGTTAAACGTATTGCCCCTGGAGCAATAGCGAGATGCCTGACTACTCGGCACGGATGATTAACTGAACGCTCAACAGCGGTGTGCCGGCACTGTCCGAATGTGGTCCTCGGCCAAGTGAAATCGAGCTCGTGTAGCAGTAGCCTTAGGCCGGTCGAGGCTTCTCACTGCTGATGCCTCCATACCTACACCTCCCGGAAACTTTTAACTTTGAAATACGTCTCCTGTGCGCATTCCCGTTCGTTATGTGTAGCATGAAGCGTTAAACGAGTGTTATTTCGTGTTAAGATTTTCCAGAAGAGCTAGCATCTTAGACTGCTCAAAGTTACTGTTTGACATTTCTCGCTGCAGATACCTCGATACCTGTACCCGCCGGAATGTTTTATGGTCTGTCGTTCATTGTATTTAGTATCACGCGAGAGATGTTCACATTATTGCTCTTGAAACACTTGCCAGGAACGCTACATTGCTGTATATCCTAGTCCGTGTCACACTGACGACGGAGTTCGTTCAAAATACTTTCCGAACGCGTAAATGTCGCACAGCGCCGGTGCTTGGCGAGCGAGGCCTCCATTGCCTGGGGAGATGGCACGTGGAATATGCGAGAGTAACGTGCTCCATTCTGCGGTGTACAAACACAAATATGCACTCAGCTTCACGTGTTTAAGGGCCAACAGAAACTGGCGCTGGTCTAGAACAACAGCGTACTTTCGGAACACCTGTTGTGTGAGGGATATGCAGCCAGTGGTCGCCTCCGTTCGTAAATAGAGGGCTGTGCCCATCATTTTCACTGAAAAAGTGAGTTACCGCTCTCTAATCTCCCTGTTGTCAAAACTATCAACAGTATCCTTCCAGGGCATTCTGCCGTTAATGCTAAAAGCTTTATCAGCAGACAGAGAGACAGAGAGAGGGAGAGAGACAGACACAGGGAAAGAGAGAGAAAGAAAGAAATACTTGTCAAAACCAAGCAGTTGTTCGTAAAATAAATTCCTGTCTAGAATATCTCACAAACCGTTAAACGTCAAGGCTTCAAAGCTGTTCTTGAACCCTGATGGGAAATACTTTCTGCATTGTGAACAGTAGCAACGTATCTGTTTGCTGACCACCCCTTCCTAAATGTATATCCTGCCCGGCACTCATAGCGACTGAGGAAACACATGTTAAAGTATCGTGAAAATCCTGTACAGCAGCATTGTTACACCTGGTTGAAAAAACGTTTGTCCCCTAAGAAAAGCGCCTGGTTCCCACTGCAACACACGAATCCTATCCTTGGCCGCTACCGTCCTCCGTCGCCAAGACCGCAGTGAAAGCTGTGTTTCAGGAACGGTCGCATGTTTTTTCAAAAAAAATACCTTGCCAGGGGTGAGCTCCTTGTTCCGCGATCGCAAAGTTCACAATCACTAGACAGGTCGACAAGTCCACCCCGGATCTGTCGCGCAAACTGTCCGATTTACGTGGCAAATTAATGATTCGCTGATTTCAGAGTGTTAGATATAGTTCCGACGTGAACAGAAATGTGTAGAACTACAACTTCATTATGCGAAAATTTGACGTAATTCAAATGGTTCAAATGGCTCTGAGCACTATGGGACTTAACAGCTATGGTCATCAGTCCCCTAGAACTTATAACTACTTAAACCTAACTAACCTAAAGACATCACTCAACACCCAGTCATCACGAGGCAGAGAAAATCCCTGACCCCGCCGGGAATCGAACCCGGGACTCCGGGCGCGGGAAGCGAGAACGCTACCGCACGACCACGAGCTGCGGACAAGACGTTATTCATTGACTTGACCGCGAGAGGGATGTATACGCGGTAAAACACGGATAGCTTGTACGTTTTACATGACAAATTCGAGATCTATCAACGCTTTCAGCAACATTGTCTTCTTGTGTATTACAGAACTGACGCTGCAATGTATCTGATATGCTAACAACAGTTCCCATTTTTCAGGAACTGACAGCAAATCACATATCTTTTCTGACTTCTGCAGAAACGATATCACTTTCCTTTCACATTTCGAAATTCGACTTCTGAATCCAGTGGAAGCGTTTCGTGTCATTATACTGGACAAGTCGTTACGCAGTCCTGCAGTGCACGTGGAGTATGTGGTGTACTGTTGTCGCCGTTAGAGCAGAGCTGGCCGCGTTGCCGGCCGCGGTGGCCGAGCGGTTCTAGGCGCTTCAGTCTGGAACCACGCGACCGCATCCTGCCTCGGGCATGGATGTGTGTGATGTCCTTAGGTTAGTTAGGTTTAAGTAGTTCTCTGATGACCTCAGATGTTAAGTCCCATAATGCTTAAAGCCATTTGAACCATTTGAACAGAACCACATCACGCTGCATGATTCACTTAACATTACTGTGTAGCCCAAGGCTTTCTTCATACTGAGTGAGCATGCAGGAGGGCAGGCGTTTCGAGTGTGCTGTTTGTAGCAGCGCGCACGGCGAAGATGTTCACAACTGAACTAGTGGTTGAAAGTGACCACGAGTCTGTACTGTCAGGGCACGTGTTTAAAAAGAGAATGGAATTTGCGCTACAGTCCTACAGATGGGAAAACTGCGAAAGAAAACAATGTCGTCACACCCCCTTTAAAAATCCGTGCAAATTAATT
Organism: Schistocerca nitens; assembly: GCF_023898315.1. Lineage (NCBI taxonomy): Eukaryota > Metazoa > Arthropoda > Insecta > Orthoptera > Acrididae > Schistocerca > Schistocerca nitens. Next base: position 365,183 of record NC_064625.1, read on the forward strand.
TGAGCGTGACATAGTGTTGTAGTTCAGCTCACCAACTTGTCAGTTCCTAGTACTTGGGTTGTTTTCCTTATGATTCCAAACCCGACATATGCATTCTACTTGAGCTCGCTCCAGACGGTTACTGCTACGCATTTTACAGCAGTTAACGCTCCAGATGGCAGTGTGTGGGATTTGTAGTCCTATAGGTCTTTCTTTGATACACTGCAGTCTCAACTTTATGGTGATGACAGAAGCTGAAGAAATGAGTTAAAATTTGTCTTGTTCAGCACTTGAAACCAGGTCTCCTTACAAACTAGGTAGGCGTTCTAGCTGTTACACCACTGTGCAGCATCGTGACGATTCAAGAAGGGGAAATAAGTTGAAGACGTGAACTGCATGCTGTGTTAGGGAGGGCATTGGGCTAGGTTAGTCCGTGTGTTACTCATACTGCTACATAGGTGTAATGGCTAGCACACCTGCCTAGCAAGCAAGGGTGCATGGGTTCGAGCCATTTTGGTGGCACAAATTTTAATTCGTTTATTCAGCTTTTATCTTTTCTCGTCCTATTAATGCGCAATAGATTTAGATACGTTCAGATCAATAACCAATTCCTCAAAGGTCTTCCCGCATAACTGCAGAACACTCAATCACCTGTGTACAGTGCATGGCGGAGGGTACATCACATCAGTATTATCTATGAAAGTCACACGTGCTGATTGAGTAAAAATTGTCTTTATACATCCATACATATCCTAATCCACCCTGATGTATCTGGGAGGCGTTTCCCACAGGTTTTTTTTTTCTGTCACATATTTGAATGGAATATGCCAACCTATATGATCCTAGCAGAAGGCCTATGATGCTTTCACTTTACATATCAGTTGCAAACAGATGTGTGTTCGCAGGATTGGTAGACAGCGACTATGCAGTATCGAGCTGTCGTATCGATGTTACTGTTCAACAGTACATATCATTTAATCAGAAATGGGCCTATGTGTATTAATGTCTGTATAGCAGCTTATAGTGAAAACTGAGAATGTATGGTGAGATACGTAGGTGGTGCTCGTTCAAATGGAATGGGGAAGCAATGCGGCAAACTGACATTTATATATCGAGGATCAGGTGACGGCTGAGTGCGACACAGCAAGCAGTGTTGGTGTAGCTGCTCTTGGCGTTGCTACATTGAAATTGGCAGCTCGAGATGCATCACCGGATGTATTTCTAAACCAACAAATTGTCTTCAATACACACACACACACAGGAGCACTGAGCTGGAGATGTACTGTTTGTGATTTCAGTCACTAAATCATTCTGAGATCAACGGCAGTTCATTGCAAGATGGTGTACCTACTCCAACAGGCATTGCATGCAATAAATGTGAAATTCGAAGTATACGAAAAAAGTTATTAGCGAAATACTGTCGGATAGTTTCCAAACGGTGATCAGTGCTATTTAAGTACAATGGCACTAAGCGTAGTATTTCCTCCAGCCATTAACAAACGTTTCGTTAAAACTAGAGTCTTCTGTGGCATATACGTTCACATGGATTCCACTCTGATTTCGAAATGCAATCTGCTTACGATAGAAACACAGCCCATCCAGCGAAGCAATGGGTCAGATGTCTGTAACATAGTTACCAAACGTCTGTCAGGACCATTTAAGTAAAATGATGCTGTGTGTCGTACTGTCTCATACCATTAACAAATGTGCCATTAAAGCTACAGTCTTCCATGCCATAAACGTGTATACAAAACATGATTTGCTTACGCAGAAAAAAAAAGCGCACTAACCAAGTGGTGCAATGGAATGAGATGCGTGTAACTTAATCTTCAGATGTCTGTCAAAGCTACTTAAGTACAGCGATTCTATGTGTTGCACTCCATCGCGCCATTAACAGATACTCCATTAAAATTATTGTCTTCCATGTCATATACATGCATGTAGACTCAATTCTAATTTCGAAATGTAATTTGCCTTTGAAGAAAAAATTACCAAGTAATCCTACGGTGCATTGGAATCAGTTGCATGTAACGTATGTCCCAAACGACTGTCAGTATAGTGACGCTCTATAATGTACTCCATTGCATAATTAATAAATGTTCCTTTAATGCTACAGTCTTCTGCACCATATACACCCCACACTGATTTTTGAAATGTACTTACGTGTTGCTAACATTTAGACAGGACGAAACTCGTTCAGTTCATTCCCATAGTATTAAATCGGAGCTTAAAAACCAGATTGCTTCTAACAGAGTGATCTTCCTGTCACTTTCCTACGGAAGCAGAAACAGCCCACGACACAGTCACTGCCAGGCAGGTAGATTTATGTTGAAACGGTGGCTAGACGTTGGAAAGTATAAGATAAGCATAAGCTATAGAGAAAAGAATTGTAAGAACTGCTAGCTACTGCAACATTCCAGACAACTTGTAAGTAGCCTGTTTGAATGTTGGAAGCGCCGTAGACTGTGTTAGTATCGCTCACAACGCTCTGCGCCATCGGCAAGAAATTCTGTGGTGGGACGGACTAGCAGGGAGAGGGAATTGTATGGACTTGATATTCTTAGTGGAGACCCTGAATTGTAAACTGAGATGAAATGTGTTTGTAAGAAAATATGCAAGGAAATGTTTGAAGATGGATGTTTGGTTGATAATATTTGGGCAGTGGAATTATTCACAACTACATAATTTTTAGGACTGGATGTCACATGGATAAGTTAAACGTTTCTAAATACATTGTTTTCTCTTCAACAAAATCTTTCTTTCGCTAACCATATGCCTCCTAGTCGTTAGAGTCTGTAGCAGTTAGAATCTTTTTATTTAGCTGGCTCCGAATTGCTCTTCAAGAGCGGAAAGCAAGAAGGTGCTTAAAACATCATCTGGGCTGTGATAGTGCGACGCAAAACAACAACCGGTGCAAGCCCCATCCACGAAGAAACACGACCACACCATAACACCACCGCCTCCGAATTTTACAGTTGGCACCACACACGCTGGCAGATGACGTTCACCGGGTATTCGCCATACCCACACCCTGCCATTGGATCGCCACACGACCGCCACACGACGTTTCTCCACTATTCAATCGTCCAACGTTTACGCTCCTTACATCAAGCGAGGCGTCGTCTGGGATTTACTGGCGTGATGTGTGGCTTATGAGCAGCCGCTCGACCACGAAATCCAAGTTTTCTCACCTGCCGCCTAACTGTCATAATACTTGCAGTGGATCGTGATACAGTTTGGAGTTCCTGTGTAATGTTGTGGATAGATGTCTGGCTATTACACATTACGACCCTTTTCAACTGCAGTGGTCTTTGTCAGTCAACAGACGAGGTCGGCCTGTACGCTTTGGTGCTGCACGTGTCCCTTCACGTTTGCACTTCACTAGTACAGTGGACTTAGGGATGTTTAGGAGTGTGGAAATCTCGCGTACAGACGTATGACACAAGTGACACACATTTACCTGACCACGCTCAAAGTCCGTGAGTTCCGTGGAGCGCCTCTTCCATTCTCTCACTAGGTTTAATGACTACTGTGGTCGCTGATATGGGGTGCCTTGCAGCAGGTGGTAGCACAGTGCACCTAATATGAAAACCGTATGTTTTTGGAGGGGTGTCTGGATACTTTTGATCACATAGTGTATTTGCAGAAGTGACGATTTTGTATGGTGCAGTGTATGAATTCCAGCCACTTCTTTCCTCTGTAGGACAGTGTTTCAGATTCTAGGAGAATGTTTTAGAGATCCGATCTGCTATTGTGTCTCTTTTCCTCGATCTGTTGAGGGTTTAGAAAAGTGTGATGAACTTTTAGATATTTACTTGTGCTGATTTTCCTGTCTGTGCTTAGACACCAGCGTGGTGTGATTGAATTGAGCAATTAATTAATTTGCATTTTTAATTTGGTATCAGAAGTGATATAGGGGAGCAGTAGGTTAAGGGCTGACACAGAGCAGAAGAGGTTAAAAAAATGAGAAAAATAGGTTAAGAAACGAAAAGTGGTAAATAAGGCAAGTGTACTCTTAGTTCCCTTACTCTATTACTCCTGTTGTACGAGTTCAGGTACACCCTCATTGGCAGGGGTTAAAAGCGTTGAGCATTTGTGTCTCGTAGTCCAAAAATCCCACCACCTTCTTGTCATGGACCTGCGCTTACTGTCCTCGCCACAGTGATGTTCCAAGTCCACATCGTCGCCTCTTGCGCTGCGCTGTAGTCAGCACACCACTGCCAACTGTCGTTCCTGCCAACACTCGAACGTTTCTCAGAGTTCCGAAGATGGCCGCAAACTGCGTGTACACGTCTTGTGAACATGCTATCTCCACCTGAAGAGTGTTAGAAATGTCAGAGATACCCAGTAACCAACATGTACTCATACTATTTTTCATATGTAATAATTTTTTTTCCTGTGTTTCATTGTTCACATTTATATTCGAGCGTCTAGTAGTTCAGGGTTGTCAGTCTCTCGCGAGCCAAACAAGCCCGTGATCATCGTGGTGTGGATTTTCGCTGCAGCTTTGTTCACGTACATATACTGCAGACATCTCCCCCACCTCGTTCTCCTCTCTCCTCCCATCTCTCTGCCCATCTCATCCTCCTCTTTCCGTCTTCTACCTGCCCGCTATGCATCTATCCCATCTGCCTCCTACGTCTCCCCATTTTAATGTATACACATCAGACTCCTGTCGTGCAGGGCAGCCTACACAGCGGCTAGCAAACCGTTTCTTGCCCCCAGGTGTAGGCTGCCCTGCAAATTACCGTGGTAAGGCAAGCTGATACTACTCCCACGCAATCCACCTGTTGTGCAGCGCAGCCTTTATAACAGGGGGCCGAAAAACTACCTTTTCGCCCACATCTCCGTTCCTATTGGAGCTAGGAGGCTATAAAGCACTGCATTGATAGTCGTGGCACGTGCTCTTTCTGTGGCAAATTTGGTTTAAATCGACTTAGGGGTTTTGTTGGAAATCCTAGACATACACACTGCTTTCTATATGTAACAGACAGGTCATACACATAAGTGTTTTCTAAATTATTTCCTTTGTAGGCCGACTGCATTCTCCCAGTATTCTGCTAATGACCTACCTTGCCTATGCCTGTGGGATTGTTCCAGTTCATGTCCTTGCAATGTATTTTGCCCAGTGTTCGAATGACTGATTTGAAACTGTGAGTCATTGGTAATTGAAGACACTGGATCTAGACTTTTCTGCTTTTCGTGATGCTACAGTTTTACTTTTCTGAACACTTCAGCCAAGCTGCGAATCTTTGCATCACTTTGAAATCTTGTTGCTATTCAGCTGGGTGTCTGTGATGCCTTTTTCAGGTGGTTCTCCACTACAGAGATTACCGTTAATATTTCCTGGAATGTCATTAATACACAACATGTACAACAGGGTTCGCAACCCAGTTCACTGGGGTACACAGGAATTCATTGATTTTATTGTTATGTGTTTATATGTAAGGTTCTGTGGGACTGTGCAACCCGTAGCTAATTGGCCATGGAACGGGTCAGTACATGATTTGCAGAACATTGATGAAAAACGTTTATGATTTACTCAGATAAATAATTAATAAAAAACATGAAAAATTGTAATATAATAGACCTATATGAATAAATTAAGCATGACAGAGAAAAGTTCCCAACTGTAGAGAGGAATTCCTATACAGAACAGCTGTGTGCCACAAATAAAATCTTCCTATTTGGATTTGAGCACTGCGTTGTTTCAGTTCTGCTGGAGGTCTACTGAAAATGAAACATGTTGAAATGTGCAACACTTGAGAATGTGTTATCCAAGTGCATGTCGCTCTTTAATCTGAAGGAACCAATATCGTCAACAAACAAACACCATTATGGAAAGCATAATGTTATCTAGGTGTATATCGTTTTCGCGTCTAGTGCTCACTGAATCAATGTTGCAGTTTCTTCTCAGTGAGCCAGTAGTTGTTGTTGTTGTGGTCTTCAGTTCTGAGACTGGTTTGATGCAGCTCTCCATGCTACTCTATGCTGTGCAATCTTCTTCATCTCCCAGTACCTACTGCAGCCTATATCCTTCTGAATCTGCTTACTGTATTCATCTCTTGGTTTCCCTCTATGATTTTTACCCTCCACACTGCCCTCCAATACTAAATTGGTGATCCCTCGATGTCTCAGAACATGTCCTACCAACCGATCCCTTCTTCTAGTCAAGTTGTGCCACAAGCTCCTCTTCTCCCAAATTCTAATCAATACCTCCTCATTAGTTATGTGATCTACCCATCTAACCCTCAGCATTCTTCTGTAACACCACATTTCGAAAGCTTCTATTCTCTTCTTGTCTAAACTATTTATCGTCCACGTTTCACTTCCATACATGGCTACACTCCATACAAATACTTTCAGAAACGACTTCCTGACATTTAAATCTATACTCGATGTTAACAAATTTTTCTTCTTCAGAAACGCTTTCCTTGCCAATGCCAGTCTACGTTTTATATCCTCTCTACTTCGACTATCATCAGTTATTTGGCTCCCCAAATAGCAAAACTCCTTTACTACTTTAAGTGTCTCATTTCCTAACCTAATTCCGTCAGCATCACCCGACTTAATTCGACTACATTCCATTATCCACGTTTTGCTTTTGTTGGTGTTCATCTTATACACTCCTTTCAAGACACTGTCCATTCCGTTCAACTGTTCTTCCAAGTCCTTTGCTGTCTCTGACAGAATTACAATGTCATCGGCGAACCTCAAAGTTTTTATTTCATCTCCATGGATTTTAATACCTACTCCCAACTTTTCTTTTGTTTCCTTCACTGCTTGCTCAATATACAGACTGAATAACCTCGGGGAGAGGCTACAACCCTGTCTCACTCCCTTCCCAATCACTGCTTCCCTTTCATACCCCTCGACTCTTATAACTGCCATCTGGTTTCTGTACAAATTGTAAATAGCCTTTCGCTTCCTGTATTTTACCCCTGCCACCTTCAGAATTTGAAAGAGAGTATTCCAATCAACATTGTCAAAAGCTTTCTCTAAGTCTACAATGCTAGAAACGTAGGTGTAAAAAACTGATCGCATTACGGAGTATGTTTTCAGGAGCGCTGGGGTTACGGTTCTGAGATACCTCAATAACGGCCTACACGAAGTTTGCGAACTCACCACACAGATCTGCATGATCGCCCCTTTGTGGGCTAAGAATATTCTCAGTGAAGGCACAGATTGCACAGAATATAACAAATACTATGCGAGACAATAGTTATACAAAGCAAAGCCTTTGCGTTTCAGCATCAGAGACAGTGCAGGCCATCCTTGTAGCAAAGACAGCAGCATTCTGTTTCTGCACAAGAACTCGAACGAGATACTTCCAAGAAGGCATTCCATCGACCCTCAGTGCTAAGAACACTTGAGTGTTTCAGCATATTGAGGACTTTAAAATTTTGTTCCTACAAGAGTTCCGTGTCATGAACTGTACATACTCATTGTGTTTGTGGCAGCTGAGAGTGAATGTGTTCTCTGAGAGTCGCGTGCTACTGCTGATGATTATGGGTTTCAGGGACTGATCGCGTGCTGATGTTACATAATATATCATTTATGTTGCTAACTGCCGTATTTGACCGCGCGGATGCTCCTGCAGCTGCTGTGGTTGACACGGGTGGCACCCGTGCGCATGCGCAGTTACGCAGCCGTGTTCGATAGTCAGATGTTTGCCGCCTGCGTATAACGGCCGCGGGGTAAACCAGGGAGCGTCGTAGTGGGGGTAATGCAGCGAACTGAGCTTCGGTCACACGTGTTGGAGGGTTCTGTAACCGTCTGTACAGCTCTCTCACGTTTATGCCCAAATCGCATCTCTATCAGACAGTGACTCTGACGTGTGCGGTTACTCCTGCAAAGGCATTCAAATGCTTCGTTAATGCATCCCGAGCAGACTGCCTCCGTCATAAAGTCCGAGGGCGAACACGCCGCACGTCAACCTCCACTGACGGCTGCCCCGATACTTCTGATCAGATAGCGGCTGTAAACACAAAGCGGAGAAACTGTAATACAGCACGTAGCACAAGTGGGAAATCCCTCTTCCGTGCACTCGTGTGGTTTGCAGAGTACGGGTATACGTGTGGCTAGTGTATGTGATGCGAAAGCAGTATCATGCCTCAGACAGGCCTAGGTCGGCGCTGGATGGGGCGCCTCGTGTGTCGGGTAGCAGACGGATATTGTGGGAGACGGGGTCTGCCCCACCGACTCCCTGGGGACGCTGCCGGGGTGAGGCGCGTGACGGCGTCTGTCTGGAACTGGAGACGGCCTGGAGTGGGGTGACAAGCAGTGCCGGCAGAAGCCTCGGCGTCAGAAAGGAGAGAAAAACACCGACCAGCATTCTCGAATGTCTTAGAAACGGCAATATGTATACGAGCGGCTTTTTAACCGTCTGTATGCAAATGCATTGCCAAAGAGACAGTCTGAATTTCTAAACGCTTTCGGTATCGAAAAGGCTGTCTAGACACCGAGAACGTGCGTAATTCGTTAGACGAGAAATTCTAGAGTTGTAGCATATTCTGTGATATGTCAAACACATTTAACAGTCTAAATTGCGATATCCTTATAAGCAAATCTGAATATCAGGGTGTAGCGGGAAAGGTCGCAAATGGTTCCAGTCGTATCTCCATGATAGTTACTCTATGACGATCACTAAAAAAATGAATGAAAAAAAATTATCTAGTTGTTGGCTTTTATTAACAACAAACTTCTTACAAAGATTGTGGTGCGTGAGATCCACAACCTGAAATTGCTGAATGTTACATTCTTTGTGAAAAGTCGCTTCTACTGCTAAGGGGAGACTTTATGACTACGTCAATTAGACTTAAATTTTTAGTTAGTCAAAAACTTAATTGGGAAACTATAAAACTATTACATAGTCTGGTAGGAGGATTCATTGAAAACAATCTGTCTTTTTCAAAATTTTGTACTTAAGGTATACGACTAGGTTACAACATTTACAGAAGGTGGGCACAAAGTACCGGCCGGTGGAGCTGCTAGGGCATCCTCCAGCTGGGAACTGGCAGGCCTATGAAGAACGACTTCTGGACCGACAGTCGGTAGGAACGGCCGCCATCTCCAGCAGGGGTCTTTACATCTCTCTCATTCAGCTTGCTCAACAGGCAAACTATTCAATCTACAAATATCTAACTGGCCTCAACGCGTTCTAATAGACCTGCACTACATTCTGACTCTTTATCTGCAGCAACAGACTATTAAGAAGGAATACGGACAGTTTACGAAAACGCGTTTTCTGACGACGTTACAGAAGTTTCGACATGCGGGAAACCTTCTTGTTACAGAAGTTAGCTGGACACGTTATGCGAACGAAATGTTAGGAATGCATTACCTATCTCCTCCGAGCTGCAAATCTGTCAGAGTGTTCTAACACGAGATAATTTCAAGTAAATGTGACGCACAAAGGTCCGGTATTGCGTAGAGTGCTGAGCGGTCACGCGTACCGTTTCGTTATGAGAAATTAACATATTACTAATTTTTCACATCTGCCTACTTATTTCTAACAGAACAAAAACTGAGACTTAAGCGTGTTTATCAGGATGAGCAAACGTATCTAAAATAGGGCAACCGGTATGGGGGGGAAGAACAAAAGCGATGCAAGAAACTACTTCAGTATTGCAGCAGTTAGACTGTAAACATAGATATTTAATTTGTGTGAGACGGACACAATTCCCGAGATCAACACCATTGGCGTTAGCAATTGATAACGTTTTCTTATTGAAATGTCAAAACCCACGAAGACATAATTATGTTATGTAGCTACTTAACATCTGTAACCTGCGCACATGAAACGTGCAGCTGAATCGCAACGTAACATGTTCTAAAACGCCACGTATAACAACGGGATTCTTCCGGGACTTGTGTCTCGAGGTTTGCTGGTGACAGAAAGGTAGGGTCAAGTGTTTTGGATAGTTCTTGGTCTAGGGAAGACTACTAAACAGGAGTATCGTCTCAGTACGGGGTAAAATTATGAACATTACACACTTCCTCCTCTTTAGGCAAATGGAGCGAATCGACTGATTGTTTTTTGCATTTGATGTGGTCTATGGTGCGCCTTAAAGTGTTTATGGACGCACCGTAAGTTCGTGGCGGTTCCTCGGAAAACATCGACAATAGGGGTTTTTAGTAGTTTTTCGTACCAAAACCGAGTCGCGGATTCCAAGACGGCTATGCACATCAATGGGCTGAAATTATTCGATATATTCCTAATATCCTGTTGTTGAACAGCCTTGAAAATTTTCTGGATATATTTATCCGTCCAGCATATAGAGGTTCAAAGTTAACCAACTTCTACACGTGAAAACACACGTAATATCCAGTATGAGACAAAATCTAAATAATACAAAATCGTAGAAAATTACTCAAATTTTAACGATATATTCTCTAGATATTGATGTAGAAATGCCGCCTTCCTTTTTCAAAATTCTTTGTTAGTTCGTGCGCCGTTTCTTAGAAAGTTCCGAAATTTTTGAGGAGACTTTTAAAGGTACTGAGGAAGGTAGAGTGAGGCAGCTGGTACGCCACTTTTTAGGCAGAGTGTTTTAAACGAGCATATTCGCATTTTTTCTGCTCCGGTAGCTGCACAGCTATGGTGATAATGAAAAACCTCCACTCACGATACTGACGGCTTCTGACCCCCGACTGGAGTTTCACTCCCCAGCCTGCAGACCGGATGTTCTTCTCTTGTGAGTGCTTACATTGCAGAGAGGGTAAATTTATTATTATCCCTGGCAGAGTAAGCTTTAATTTGAGCCCACGTCAATCTATTGAGTTGAAGTGGCAATGATGGCGGGTACTGTATGCCCGCACCTTTTGCCAGCCCGTCGACGTCGTACGTGGGAACTGACTTTGTGGACAGATGCCAGTTCCATGAGTTTCGTCTGTCTATGCTCATCTCTTACGTCGACGCCACGACGCTGAAGCCGTTGAGTCAGTTCGTCCTTTTCCCTTTGCCCTGGTGGGTGCCTTCTCAGCAACAACTGAATGGTATGCAGCGTTAACGAGAACAAATGTTTTCGATTTTCCCAGTTTTGGAAGTGGTCATTCTACAAAACACTTAGTAAACGTAAGTCGATTCATTTCTTCATGATAATCTGCTGTGTTCTTTGATTGCAAAAATAGCAAACCGTTTGACAGAAAACCTGCTTGAGGAAGAATATGTCTGTCTGTCCTCCTTGCCATTATTCCTTGATTTTTTTTCATGTTCAGCATTTCGTTGATACGGGACGAGCATCGTTTTCTAAAAGTTCGTGAAGTGTTTATTAACAAACTCTGTCCCAGTTGCCGTACATGTGTTTGTCGACTAGTTTCGAACCAGCTGGTTCATTCTCACGCCTCATCTACTGAGGCTGCACTGAAAGTGCCTGATATTAATAACAAATATCAAACTGGCAATATATGCTTCGCAAAGCAATCGCAGATGACCGGCACAATCAACATGAGCCTATTTAGCAAGTCGGAATGAAACCTGAGTTGAGAGTTTGATTCTGTCTTGCTAAGGAGTCACAAGTTCATTGTGACAGTCATCTGCGATTACTTTGTGAAGCATTTTTCGCTTTGATGTTTGTCATTAAGATCCTGCCGCTGTGGCCGAGCGGTTCTAGGCGCTTCAGTCTGGAACCGCTACGGCCGCAGGTTCGAATCCTGCCTCGGGCATGGGTGTGTGTGTGATGTCTTTAGATTAGTTAGGTTTAAGTAGTTCTAAGTTCAACGGCTTCCCCCATGAACCATGGACCTTGCCGTTGGTGGGGAGGCTTGCGTGCCTCAGCGATACAGATGGCCGTACCGTAGGTGCAACCACAACGGAGGGGTATCTGTTGAGAGGCCAGACAAACATGTGGTTCCTGAAGAGGGGCAGCAGCCTTTTCAGTAGTTGCAGGGGCAACAGTCTGGATGATTGACTGATCTGGCCTTGTAACATTAACCAAAACGGCCTTGCTGTGCTGTTACTGCGAACGGCTGAAAGCAGGGGGAAACTACAGCCGTAATTTTTCCCGAGGACATGCAGCTTTACTGTATGATTAAATGATGATGGCGTCCTCTTGGGTAAAATATTCCGGAGGTAAAATAGTCCCCCATTCGGATCTCCGGGCGGGGACTACTCAAGAGGACGTCGTTTTCAGGAGAAAGAAAACTGGCATTCTACGGATCGGAGCGTGGAATGTCAGATCCCTTAATCGGGCAGGTAGGTTAGAAAATTTAAAAAGGGAAATGGATAGGTTAAAGTTAGATATAGTGGGAATTAGTGAAGTTCGGTGGCAGGAGGAACAAGACTTTTGGTCAGGTGATTACAGGGTTATAAATACAAAATCAAATAGGGGTAATGCAGGAGTAGGTTTAATAATGAATAAAAAAATAGGAGTCCGGGTTAGCTACAACAAACAGCATAGTGAACGCATTATTGTGGCCAAGATAGACACAAAGCCTATGCCTACTACAGTAGTACAAGTTTATATGCCAACTAGCTCTGCAGATGATGAAGAAATTGATGAAATGTATGACGAGATAAAAGAAATTATTCAGGTAGTGAAGGGAGACGAAAATTTAATAGTCATGGGTGACTGGAATTCGTCAGTAGGAAAAGGGAGAGAAGGAAACATAGTAGGTGAATATGGATTGGGGGGAAGAAATGAAAGAGGAAGCCGCCTTGTAGAATTTTGCACAGAGCATAACTTAATCATAGCTAACACTTGGTTCAATAATCATAAAAGAAGGTTGTATACCTGGAAGAATCCTGGAGATACGAGGTGTGGCTAGAAAAAAACCGGACTAGTACTGGTGAAACAATAAAACGAATGCAATAAAGCTGAAAGTCGCGTGGCCTGTCACGTGACTCTCGCTCCGCCTACTGCTCGAGTTTCATCTGCCTCCTGCACTCAGTCTGCCCGTGGCGTCTGTTTTAAGTAGTTGACGTTTTGTCCGTGCGTCGGAAAATGTTGAGTGTACAGAAAGAACAGCGTGTTAACATCAAATTTTGTTTCAAACTAGGAAAATCTGCAAGTGAAACGTTTGTAATGTTACAACAAGTGTACGGCGATGATTGTTTATCGCGAACACAAGTGTTTGAGTGGTTTAAACGATTTAAAGATAGCCGCGAAGACACCAGTGATGACACTCGCACTGGCAGACCATTGTCAGCAAAAACTGATGCAAACATTGAAAAAATCGGTAAACTTGTTCGACAAGATCGCCGTTTAACAATCAGAGCAGTGTCTAATAGGAGTTGACAAGGAAAGTGTTAGGCAGATTCTTCATGAAAGTTTCAACATGAACAAAGTGTGTTCAAAAATGGTTCCAAAGTGTCTCACAATTGAACAGAAGGAACGCCGAAGAATGATTTGTCCTGACATCCTGGAAAACATTGAAAGTGATCCCACCTTCTTACAAAATGTTATTACTTGCGATGAATCGTGGTTTTTTACTTACGATCCCGAAACTAAACGCCAATCGATGCATTGGAAAACTCCTGGTTCTCCACGACAAAAAAAAGCACGAATGTCAAAATCGAAATTCAAGGCAATGATGATTTTTTTTTTGACATCAAAGGGATTGTGCACATTGATTGGGTACCAGAGGGACAAACAGTGAATCAGCATTACTACATTAGCGTCCTGGCTACCCTACGTGAGCGAGTACGGAGAAAACGGAACGATTTGTGGAGAAAAAAGTCATGGATCCTTCACCAAGACAATGCCCCAGCTCACAGTGCGTTGTCAGTGAAGACGTTTTTGGCAAAACACAACATTCCCATCTTAGATCATCCACCCTACTCACCTGATTTGGCCCCCTGTGACTTTTTTCTTTTCCCTAAAGTCAAGTCAGCTTTGAAAGGAACTAGATTTGAGACTGTTGAAGCAGTAAAAGAAAAAGCGACGGAAGTAATGTATGGACTTACCGAAAATGATCTGCAGCATTGCTATGAACAGTGGAAAATTCGTATGGAGCGGTGAAGAGACCGAGGAGGAGAGTACATTGAAGGAGATAACATGAAATTGTAAATAATTGTAAATAAATGTTTTTTCCAGCATCAGTCCGGTTTTTTTCTAGCCGCACCTCGTACTAATAGGTATCAGATAGATTATATAATGGTAAGACAGAGATTTAGGAACCAGGTTTTAAATTGTAAGACATTTACAGGGGCAGATGTGGATTCTGACCACAATCTATTGGTTATGAACTGCAGATTGAAACTGAAGAAACTGTAAAAAGGTGGGAATTTAAGGAGATGGGACCTGGATAAACTGAAAGAACCAGAGGTTGTACAGAGTTTCAGGGAGAGCATAAGGGAACAATTGACGGGAATGGGGGAAAGAAATACAGTAGAAGAAGAATGGGTAGCTCTGAGGGATGAAGTAGTGAAGGCAGCAGAGGATTAAGTAGGTAAAAAGACGAGGGCTAATGGAAATCCTTGGGTAACAGAAGAAATATTGAATTTAATTGATGAAAGGAGAAAATATAAAAATGCAGTACATGAAGCAGGCAAAAGGGAATACAAGTCTCAAAAATGAGATCGACAGAAAGTGCAAAATGGCTAAGCAGGGATGGCTAGAGGACAAATGTAAGGATGTAGAGGCTTGTCTCACTAGGGGTAAGATAGATACTGCCTACAGGAGAATTAAAGAGACCTTTGGAGAGAAGAGAACCACTTGTATGAATATCAAGAGCTCAGATGGCAACCCAGTTCTAAGCAAAGAAGGGAAGGCAGAAAGGTGGAAGGAGTATATAGAGGGTTTATACAAGGGCGATGTACTTAAGGACAGTATTATGGAAATGGAAGAGGATGTAGATGAAGATGAAATGGGAGATAAGATACTGCGTGAAGAGTTTGACAGAGCACTGAAAGACCTGAGTCGAAACAAGGCCCCTGGAGTAGACAACATTCCATTAGAACTACTGATGGGCTTGGGAGAGCCAGTCATGACAAAACTCTACCATCTGGTGAGCAAGATGTATGAGACAGGCGAAATACCCACAGACGTCAAGAAGAATATAATAATTCCAATACCAAAGAAAGCAGGTGTTGACAGATGTGAAAATTACCGAACTATCAGTTTAATAAGTCACAGCTGCAAAATACTAACGCGAATTCTTTACAGACGAATGGAAAAACTGGTAGAAGCGGACCTCGGGGAAGATCAGTTTGGATTCCGTAGAAATGTTGGAACACGTGAGGCAATACTAACCTTACGACTTATCTTAGAAGGAAGATTAAGAAAAGGCAAACCTACGTTTCTAGCATTTGTAGACTTAGAGAAAGCTTTTGACAACGTTAACTGGAATACTCTCTTTTAAATTCTGAAGGTGGCAGGGGTAAAATACAGGGAGCGAAAGGCTATTTACAATTTGTACAGAAACCAGATGGCAGTTATAAGAGTCGAGGGGCATGAAAGGGAAGCAGTGGTTGGGAAAGGAGTGAGACAGGGTTGTAGCCTCTCCCCGATGTTATTCAATCTGTATACTGAGCAAGCAGTAAAGGAAACAAAAGAAAAATTCGAAGTAGGTATTAAAATTCATGGAGAAGAAGTAAAAACTTTGAGGTTCGCCGATGACATTGTAATTCTGTCAGAGACAGCAAAGGACTTGGAAGAGCAGTTGAACGGAATGGACAGTGTCTTGAAAGGAGGATATAAGATGAACATCAACAAAAGCAAAACGAGGATATGGAATGTAGTCAAATTAAATCGGGTGATGCTGGGGGGATTAGATTAGGAAATGAGACACTTAAAGTAGTAAAGGAGTTTTGCTATTTAGGGAGTAAAATAACTGATGATGGTCGAAGTAGAGAGGATATAAAATGTAGACTGGCAATGGCAAGGAAATCGTTTCTGAAGAAGAGAAATTTGTTAACATCGAGTATAGATTTAAGTGTCAGGAAGTCGTTTCTGAAAGTATTTGTATGGAGTGTAGCCATGTATGGAAGTGAAACATGGACGATAACCAGTTTGGACAAGAAGAGAATAGAAGCTTTCGAAATGTGGTGCTACAGAAGAATGCTGAAGATAAGGTGGGTAGATCACGTAACTAATGAGGAGGTATTGAATAGGATTGGGGAGAAGAGAAGTTTGTGGCACAACTTGACTAGAAGAAGGGATCGGTTGGTAGGACAGCTTTTGAGGCATTAAGGGATCATAAATTTAGCATTGGAGGGCCGCGTGGAGGGTAAAAATCATAGAGGGAGACCAAGAGATCAATATACTAAGCAGATTCAGAAGGATGTAGGTTGCAGTAGGTACTGGGAGATGAAGAAGCTTGCACAGGATAGAGTAGCATGGAGAGCTGCATCAAACCAGTCTCAGGACTGAAGACCACAACAACAACAACAACAAGTTCAACGGGACTGATGACCTCAGATGTTAAGTCCCATAGTGCTCAGAGCCATTTGAATTTGAACCATTAACATGAGGCACTTTCAATGCAGCGTCAGTAGGTGAGGTGTGAGAATGAATCAGTTGTTTGGAAACTAGTCGATAAACACACGCACTGCAACTGGGGCAGATTTTACGAGTATTAATAAACGCTTCTCTTCTCCAGTTGTGTCGTCTGTTTGGTCCAGCTTGAGCGACTCTTCATCCAGCCTCGCCACTGCGTCGATATCCACGCGACGGATATGCCTTAAAAATCGCCATCGGCATGCAGTTCGTATATCAGCCCTCCCCATCAGCAACATAAGGCCACAGAAGTAGTTGTGGAAAAATGTGAATAACGATGTGCGATTGTCTTGAGAAACTCCCGATTCCTTAAATAAGTTGCTGAGCGTTGAATGTTATTTTCTGCAGCAGCAATAAACAAGACGGCGATTCGCATCCTCATAGAGCAAAGTGTATTGTCAGTCCGTATTTATCCCCAGAGATTCAATCTACGATTTTTCCCTCTTCCTTTCCTTTCCCGAATATTTTCTTACCACTCGTGGGAATAGTGTTTTTGTTAATCTCGATTACCGTGTCAGTGGAGAGCAGTGGTCAGTATTGAGTTTACCAGTCTCAGAGTAGGCGCTTGTCACGCAAACCGTTTTTCTCCACCGACCAATCTCGCGCGACTACCACCTGCCCGAGGGAAGGACAGGAATTTTTGGACTCATAACTTCCGACAAAGTTCCTTCTGACATTGTTCGGTACTTTCTTCTTCTCGAGGCGCCTCCTCCAGATGGAGGTTGGCGGTGCAGCGCGGAAGGCGATGAATGCCCAGCACCGCACAAGAAATGACAGTAAGATCGAATAAAGTAGTAACTCCTGCAACCGTAAAAACCAAAAGTCACAAAGTGTGACGATCACGCAGGACGGCTGAAGCACAGCCGGGGTCGGAGGTTTGCCAACCGCTGTCGCGTCCGCCTCAGGTGGCCGTACCGGCTCTGTCAGAGCGCCCGATTCCCCGCCAGCTCGTCCGCTGTGCTGCGGCGTGCGGTACGGAACAGTATGCCAAGGTTTTGCATTTGCTAGCGCACAGAGTGAGTTATACACATTTATATTTGTTTTAGTGAAGTGCGTGTTTGTCTCATTTCGGTCCTTGCGCGTTCGTGGGAGGGTGCTCGAAATGTTAGGGTGTAAATAACACACATTTCACGATCGACTGCGGCACACCAGCATTTCGCAAAATTTTTCGTGTCAGTTGCAGCTTCAAAAGTGTGTTTTATGTTGAGGGTTTTTCTTTACATTGTAAAGTTTGTGTAATAAGCAGAGATATCACGTACGTGTTACGCAAAGAATGTGTCTAGCAGGCGCAGCTGCTTCATATCGGAAAGAAATCTTCGTGTACAGGAGTGAGCTTGCTATTTAAAGACTGGCAGAGGTCTTGCATTTTCTCTGCCGATGCGGAAGTCTGCGGCTGCTCTCGGAACAGGTGGCCGACCGAGAACTGCGAAGACGGCGGGCGCGGCAGGTGTGGGCAGCGGCTGAGAGGCTGCCGGGCAGGTGTTGTGCGCACCTGCGCCGCGGGGGGCAAAAGATTGAGTGTTTGGCAGGAGTAGCGTGGGGCGCGGCGGAAAGAGCACGGGACGGTAATCCGAGGGTCGTGGAGTCGAGCCCCTACGGCGGAACCTTTTTTAGTCTCCATTTTTTGCATTAGTTACACTGCAAGTAAACCGAAATAATGCTCGACACATGGTATTTATTAATGTCTTCATAAAAGGCTCGAAAAACGAAAGGCAAAGGAAAACTTGGGTCCTTGTCGACTTCGCAAATAAATTTCCAGGAAATGAATGTAAGGTCTATACCGGAACAACTAATATCAACTTAGATCCTTTTAACATTTTACAATCGACGATTTAAGCGTCCTGGAGCTATATTCGTTGTAAAAATAGGGGCAGCAGTAATTTTCTCGGCTTCTTGCACACGCTATAAACGCTGTATTTTAATCAATTGTTTGTGTTAATCTATCCGAGAAAAAACGAACTCGGTTTACATTCATAAAAGCTTCTCTTTCAGCGGACAATCTGCAGCAAACCACCCCCAACGGTGCTGGAAGGTCATTATGCAACTAGCTTAATACGAAGTCTTGTACGCTTTAATTACAATCCTTTCTTGGAAAGTTGCTTACAGATTTCTCGTGAACGCTGGAAGTAAAATCCTTTCTTCGTTATTTACTTGTAGTCCCAAATTTTCCTTTGCCTTTACTTTTTCAAACTTGTTATGGAAATAAATATTTCGATACATTCGTAATGCAGAGTAATGTATAATTCGTCAATAAAACATTTATCGCGCAGAACCTCCACCTCACGACTCTTGCATTGGGCTGAAACCTCAGATAACACATACTGAGCACATAAGTTACCCAGCATAGGCTCCGGAAACACAGGAAGGATGTACGAAACGCAACTCGAGTTTTTCTCGTACGACGTACTGAAAGCCACGGATCGAGGCAGCGAGGTGGATGCAGTTGTTCCAAACTTCCGAAATGCGTGTGACACAGTGACACACCAATGCTTGTTAACGAAACCACGTTAGAATGCCGTACCAAATGAAGTACGTTGTTTCATTGTGAATTTTTTGGTGGAGTGGACGCAGCGTGTTATTTCGGATGAAGAGTCATCGACAAAACCAGGAGTGAACTGGGGCGTGTCCGAGAGAAGTGTGTCGACATCCTTGCTTACCGTGTTATACATTAATCACCTGATACAAAATATTAATAGTGATCCCAGACTTTTCGCGTATAGTGCAGTGAGCTAATGTAATGTGCGGAAAGAATAACAAATAACTCAGTCAGACTTTCATAAGTTCTCAAGCCTTTGCAAAGATTGGCAGTTTGCTTTAAATGTTTGAAATCTAAAATTATAGACTCTACAAAACGAAAACTCGTAGTATCCTGTGACCACAAGATCAATCCGTGACGATCGGCACCTCGCAGCTCATACAAATAACTACGTGTAATAATTTGTGGGGATACGAAATGGGAGGACCATACAGGCTCGAAACTGCTCAGTACTCGGCTGCTGTGTTGAGAATTACTTTGTACTTGGACGTCGTAACGTATTACTATGTTTACGGCGTTTCTCATCGAGCCATATACGTTATCTCGCATTTATAGCTGCTTCTCTCACACAAATAATGATAAAAATTCAGAAATTCAGGGTCACCACCAGCCCAAGCCCTTCCTAACAATTTAGGAAAAAATGGAGCTGGAAAATTGTTAGTTTAATTACTTTAATAATTTAATTACAAGTATGAAAATTTCTTTAAGTAGTCAGATAAATAGGTCTCCATGTCGTGCACCAAGCAACTTGATTAATTCAGGATTGGAAATCGGAGTAAGTGGGGAAGATCAACACCACATAATTTATCTTTCACGTAGATTATTTATTGTATCTAAGTATTTGGTTGCACATCCTAACTACACATAACTGGTGCCTAACCAGAAATATTTCAGTAAGAATTACATGAGAATGTAACAGAGCACAATTTAATTACAGCAAGAAGTAACACAGAAAACGGGGCAGGGAGACAATGATACTATCATCTCCTCTGCATTCGTACCATAAAAATATCTCAATGAGAGTGGCGTTACGATTCTACGCATGCACTGTTATGGACAGAGGTTTAACCAATGCACGAGGTTGGCGATAATTATTCAACATACTAACTCGTCTGCTGCTTTCAAACGGCCGAACTAGAGCACGTGGTGCATTCCGAATCAAACTGTTGTGCTGCTTTGTAGAAAGCGCACGAAAGAACAGATATTCTTGCAGTAATTATAGCTCATTAAACGTGCAAACTGTTAAAATAAAGCCTACTGCGGTGCCGTGGCGGACCAGAAGGGTCATTCATTACCAAACACGTGGCACAAAATCGACACACAAAGACAAAAGCAACTTCCACAAAATATAAGATTAAAATCATTAAAGATCATACTCGCTTCGTGACACTATTACACTCACGTACGGTTGAAGTGATCCTAATCAGATTTACCTATGAAATTCTGCTTCATCGTCGTTCAAAATGAACAAAGTAACTTGCACACTTCTAACTCAAACACCCAAAAATCGCCTATTTAAAGCAGTATAATTGTGGCACATTCGGGAAAGTAACTCGCTTCAGACGCTTCAGTTAAGCTGAAGTTCTTAAGCATTTAAACACTTAAACATAACGAAGTCCTAACACAACCTGCTTCATATCACCTGGAACCTCCCTTAAGAGCTACGATCCATACTCACCAGGCGTTCACCGAAGAGCGCCGCTTCCTCTTTAGAGGGATAGCCCTCCGTCACCTACCTCACACACAAAAGCAGCCTTCGACTAAGATGGGTAAACCTCTCTGTTCAGGTATTGTAAACCTAAGTTGGTCATCCTGTGGAACATCGTCTGCTGCCAGCAGAGGATGACCAACTCAGCGTTTCCCACGAAACAAAACCGAAACCCCACATTAAAACACACATATAATATTCAATAGGCCTTATTTGAGTGCTCAGTCTTTCTGGCAGAGCTCAGGAATTGAGCTGAAATCAGGTAGTAATGTGAATAAGTTGTACGGAATTCGACAAGCGTCTTATGAAACGACTTCAAAGAGACGTTTCCAGGTCTTCACATGTTTTTCGCGTCGCGCAGTGTGCAGCCAGCCAGCTGTTCTCGGGAAGCGCATCTCGGCGACCGCTGCACTCCGGACGTCTCGTCTGCGGACTGGCCCGTAGGACGGCAGCTGCGGTGCTGGACGAGACAGGTGCTACTCAGCACCGCTCCGAGTTTTGGGAATTAATGTAGCCGTGCCGAGCGCCTGCAACATCGCCCACCCGCGGAACGAAGCAGTAAAGCAGGGAGTAGGGAGTTGGCTTGCCGGTCCCCCTGCGCCGCCAGAGGCTGTGCTTTCTTCCGCACACCACGTGACGGGAGGCGAGCCGCAGCCGAGGCGCCGTCCACTCCACAGGCGACAGCCGACACGCCGACGCCGCAAGTATCCCAGACAGTCGCGACGGTGTTCATCCAGGCTTTCTACAGTAACTCTTTTCCTGATTACCTTTCGTGGCACGGTCGAGCTTCCGACTCGCGCAGTGATATTAATTTGTGTTTAACTCGAACAATTTTCTCATTTAAATTCCTTATTGTGGGACTTCGAAGTGGACAGTAGAACGGTTACATTTTGTGTCTGAAGAATCTTTTTGGATGGCAGTTAGTCTTATAATAAAATCCTTATAAGTGAACCGGTACTTCCTTTTTCTGTCCATAACCAGTGAACATGGCGAGAAGTTTGTGATTCTGCGTTTCAAATCGTCTTCTTGAACGTAGCCGAGGTTGTACTCTCGGCATTGGAATGTTGAGACTTGCTCTACGGTTGTGTTGTTTACTGAAGGCTCGGTTCCCTTATGCTGTATCCGATCGAAGGCCGTAATTTTAGCTTTATTGAGGGAGATCTCCGTGTCGTGCATTTTCGCTGATCTGCAAATCGTCCTCGGGTTCTGCAGAAAGTGCCTGGACATCTGCAAACACCGGTGTACCTTGGTCAACTTGTCTACGTATCTCGATTCTCACCTGGGAATTTGTCTCTATCCAGTGCTATACACACGGTCCAGCCACACAGCCTACTTGTAACGACCACTGACAGACGAGAGGTGCCAGCACTAGCAGTGGAGAATGTACAAAGCGTGAAAACAGTGCAGCCTTTCTCGTAATGCGGAAATGGTGCGATTATCTGACCTCCGAAGGGGCACAATCGGTGGCTTTTGTGCCAAGAATGGAACCATTTCCGAGACGAACAAGTTTCTAAACAGGTCACGTGCCGCCGTCATTAGAGTATACCGTTCGTGACACAATGGCGCTCTCCAAAACCGACGCCCATGCAACTGTTGTGTACCACGGGCCACAGATTGAGGGGGGCGGGGGGGGGGGGGGGGGTACGACGCCTGCAATATGTGTGGTGTGGGCGAATCGAATAGACGTGCAACTGTTGGGCAGGGAGGAGCCAAAGGGCTACCAACAGCGACCGTTTAACGAACGCCGCTGTGTACGGGCCTCCCCAGCAGAGTTGTGCGTAATGCACCGATGCTGACTGCCGTTCATCCGCGACGAAAGCTGGAATCTGCTCGACAGAACCGCGACTGGACGTCAACTCGGTGGCATTTCCACACGAATCGCGTTTTCTCCTCCATCGGACAGATGGCCGTTGGCCCGTACGGTGTGAAACGTCTGAAAGCGAATGGAGTGGTACGGTCTGGGGAATATTTTCGTGGCATTCTGTAAGGCACAGTGGATCAACACACGTGTACATTTTTTGTCAGGGGAAGTGTGCAGTTTGGCACGTAACAACAGTCCAGTGCACCGTGGCGCACAGCTGGCAGTGTACGTGCGTGGTCCCGCGTGGCTCCGTACCTTCCAGAACCTCGTTCGCTCTCCTGCTGCTCGTCTCGCAGTGGTCTGTGCTGCAAGAGGTGCTTACTCGAGCTTTTGAAAGGTGCTCACATTAACAGAAGCGTGAAAGCCAACACCGTAGGTGGTCAGTGTTTCCACTGAGACAGATGTTGTCTGGTTCCTATTGCAATAATGTTCCGGTTGTATATTATGAAACGTCCCCTTTCAACAATTATACTTGACTGTGCTTAAACTGATACACAATATTTTTAGCGCAACGCAATCTGACTTTCAAAAATCCCTACAAAAGAATGGCCCTGACTAACATTAACCTATACCTTTCACAAATCACTTACCTCACAAAAATCTTAGTTACTCGAACTACTGCAATACAGCGAGCGCCACTACTGCCAGCTAAATAAAAGATTCAAACTACTGAAGGCACTAACTACTGATAGGCATAGTTAGCAAACGAAAGATTTTGATAGAGAACAAACAATGTATTTACCTTAATAGTCATAATATATATAGCAGTTCATGACATCCAGTCTTACAAATTTCAAAACTCCGCCATCTCTCTCCCCACATCCACCACTGCTGGCAGCTCACCTCCAACTGTGCAACGCTACGCGCTGTTAACATCCAGCTGCCCAACACTACAATGGCAGACAACAATGCAGACTAGCCACAGACTGCACACAGCACAGCCAGTGATTTTCATACAGAGCGCTACCTGACGTTACCAATAAAAAAACCTAAACAGCCTACTTACATAGCCCCCATGCTCCCCACAAAAAAGTTTACAAATTGTTTTGGGCAGTGGCCAATAATGATTTGATAAAATTTTTCATAATTACAATAACGAACAAATCAAATGCACACACTTATTGATTCAATGTTGGTCAAAAGCTAAAATTTTCTCACAGTCCATAAAGACAGTCCTGATCGTTCATCAGAGTAAAATAGCAGTGTTTTTCTCAAAGTCTGAGCAGTAAAAGAAAATGCAGACGGAATTAGTGGATTTCCATGCAGTCTTGAAGAAGTAGTATTGTCCTTCCAACGAAAAGACAGTGCTGACTCTTGACATGCAGAGAGGTAATGGGCCACAACAGAGCAAACCCACAGCAGAGTCAGTCGAAGTTTTGAAGAATATTGGTAGGTAGCTCATCACAGAGCAGACCCACTGTAGTCCTGGTAGAGATTACGGTATTGGTGGGCCACCAGAGGTGCAGACCCACTGCAGTCCTTGTAGAAATAATGGTATTGATGGATCATCAAAGGTGTAGACCCACTGTAGTCCTTGTAGAGATGGCCAGCAGCCATCTGCTGCGACTGTGCAGGTGCACAATCACCATCGAAGAGTCTTGCAGACAATATAGCAAGTCCATAACCACCACTTGTGCACTCACAAAGTTTTTGGAATTGTCCTTAGAACCAGCAATGCTGTTATCCAGTCCCTTGCTGAATTTTTAACACACATGCAAACACTAACAGTCCCTACTTCTCACATATTGTCCATATACTATGACCAACAGAAACGTGTGCAGTGAAATGGAACTTACAAGTTACTTAATTTGATGAACTGGTATCAATTTTAAAACATAAGAATACAATTACAAAGGTACAAAATACATCATTAAAGAACATAACAATACAGATAACATTTGTAGTAATAGGGGCTTTACAAAAGAATCGAAGTAACATATACATCAGTGTTACAGGAATTATGACATAAGTTCATACATAAAAGATCAGAATAACTTTTGAAACATCAACTTCACACATGAGCATTAAAACAAAACAGAATAAATAATATCTAAACATCTTTACAAAGAAAATAACATATTATCAGAAAAATTCTACAACATAACTCTTATTAGCTAAACACATTAAGACAGGAAAAACACAAAAATACAGGACAGGGTTTGTTTTCAGTGTGACATTTGGTACTGCAGTATTTTGCAAACAAAACCTGTTTTTCTTGGAGATGTCCCTTCGTTCGTCATTATTCTCAAAAAGTCCTATCTATACCTGCTTTCTGTACTTTTTTCATATAACTTCTCAATGCATTTCTTCCAATTCATCACAACTCATTCTCTTATATAGTCTACCGCCTCTTAAGCTAACTTAAATCTACTGAGCTCAGATGCTAAACTAAGGGACGAGGCAATGCAGCAGCACAAAACAATTAACACAAACAGCAATGACAAAAAATGCAGATTTGCAAAGGAAGCAGCATTATAGAAATTAGCAAAGCAATTGCAATATTACAAATAATATAAGGCAATGCGCAGCAAACAAGAGAAATAAATCAGTAGTAAAACTAGCTTAATACAATGTAAAATTCAGTAGGACTATGCCTGGCAAACAGCAGCAGCAAATGCAATAACTTATACCTAAATATGACATAGCTCAAGCAGAAAAAATATTACAGTAAAAATGGCCATGTTTAATACCTATGTCACATCTTAACACTAGAGTGATGCATCACAAAAACTTACTCTGTAAGAAAGTTACCAAGTCAGTAAAAAAATTATTTATGCAATTCCTGTGAAGGGAAATGTCTATTTGTGCTCTCTTTTCTAAGAAAGTATATGAGAAACGTATTCTTTACTGGGTCTGTAGACAGAAAATATTTATATTAGTACATCTATAAAATTTTATTTTAATCAATGCTGCAGTGCAGCTAGAAACTATATATTAAACAAAATACGCAAAGCAAGGCGTGAAACGTCATTCACTAGCCATATGGCATTTCATAATGCAGTAAACAATCTTTCAACTATCAAGACAATAGACATGTAATGTTTCTCGTCATTTCATTTCAGTAAATATCATAAATTAAGAACTCTACAGTGTAATTGTGTTTTCAAGTTTGAGCGTGTCATATTTGCGATGATTTCTACAAAGAAATGTCAATAGCGAGGATAATGGCCTCTTTCTTCTCCACCTAATGGCTTTTCCTCAAGGCGGCTGGCACACCTGGCCGCTCACAACGCATTACGTCACGGTCACTTACCTTTCTTACGAAATATTTACGACAGCAGTTTCCGCTACAGTGACAGTCTCATATAAAAATTTACAGGTCAAAAATTTGCGTTACAAATGTGTAGAAACAAAATACTGTAAATATAACAGTGTCCAAAAAATTTTCGACAGCATTGTAATACATTCACGAATGTACACACATTTCATAATTCTTAAAGTACGATTCTTGGTTTCCAACATCCTTTTTCACAAGTCAGAGTCCCTAACCACTACTCATTATTCCTTACCTTATTACACATATACATATTCGTCAACACTTCTTCAATATTTACATCTTCAACTTTTGTGGTCCTGTCCTCCTCAGTTGCGCGTAATACTACGGTATATTGATAATTTTCACTTATGGACCGTCTGACAGCAACTGAATAAAACACAATTTTAGTGCCATATGCGTTTCGCCTTTATTTTCTGCAAGGCATCATCAGTGGCCTGGAATATGTACATATGTTAGCTATTTTATTTACATTTTTGTCACTGTGCCTATAGGTTATAAACAGTTCTGGTTGTTGGTATTTCCTATTAAGTAGTAATGTTTTGAACTGTACTTACAGGTTGCGTAGACAGTTTCTTACATATTACGCTCCTGTTGCATTTTTGGTGTTGTTCTTCTTCCTATGAGCGCCAATTTGCTGTTTTTTCCACATTCCACAGCACTATGCACTGAGCGCTTGTTTTAATGCAATGTTTTGGTTTCTGTTGCCGACTGTCAAATGTTTTTGCCAAAGATCGAATATTACTGCCAAACTTATGAGTGTAACTATTAAAGTATCTGTGGTCTGTTCGTGTATGCATTTGTGTGTGTGTGTGTGTGTGTGTGTGTGTGTGTGTGTGTGAGAGTGTTTTTTGGTGTCGTAATAATTTAATTTAATTTTATTTTATTGTATTTATTTATTTATTTATTTTTGTTTTTGTCCTGTGTATGTGTGTGTGTGTGTTTTGGTGTAATATATATTTTTTTGTGCTGTGTGTGTGTGTCTGTCTGTATTTTGGTGTTATGTAATTTTTTTTTTTGGAGGGGGCAGTGTATGTGTGTGTGTGTGTGTGTGTGTGTGATGTGTGTGTCTGTATTTTGGTGTTATATATATATATATATATATATATATATATATATATATATATATATATAATGTTATCATTTCCTTTATTAAGTGTAGTAGGGAGCCTGTGTTGATGTGTGTTTGTTCATTTATCACATGTTTGTTTTCTGCTATGGCTTTCTGGATGTGGAAGTTTTCTTGCATTTGTATAAGATGTTTGTCATGGTTGCTTATTCTCATTATTTTCATTTCTTGTTCCATGTTTGTAGGATGATGGTTGTAGTGTTTTAAATGCTCTGCAAATGTGGAATGGTTTGTTTCATACTTCCAACATCTGATATGTTCTTTGTATCTTGTTTCAAAATTCCTGCATGTCATGCCTATGTATACTGCATCACAACTTTGACATTCAAGTTTATATATTCCTGATTGTTGGAATTTGTCCCTCTTGGTAGTTGGCTGGCTTAGGTGTGATTGAAGGGTTTGCCCAGGCTTATATGCTATTTTGAAGCCCTGTCTCTTCAGGATGTTTGCAACTCTGTGTGTTAGTTTATGTGTGTAGGTCATGGTGTACCATCTAGTTCTTTTCTGTGTGGTGTTGTCATTGTGTGTGTTTGTTGAGTGTGTTTGTAAGTTTTCAGCTTGTGAATTCTTTTGTATTGTGGAAATGTTGTGTTTGTTTTTTATTTGTGTTTTTATTTTTTGATTGAGCCTGTGTACCACATGTGTGTCATATCCGTTGTTCCTAGCTATTTGTATGATCGTGTTCATTTCTTGTTCATAGTTTCTCTTGCTGAGTGGGATTCTGTTTAATCTATGTAACATGTGTCTTAGTGCTGCAAGTTTCTGGCTTTGGG
The DNA here is from genome assembly GCF_023898315.1 of Schistocerca nitens. NCBI lineage: Eukaryota > Metazoa > Arthropoda > Insecta > Orthoptera > Acrididae > Schistocerca > Schistocerca nitens. Next base: position 392,882 of record NC_064625.1, read on the forward strand.
GGTGGTTGGATGTGGAATGTATTATTGTGTCTGTGGCTGTTGGTTTTCTAAAGATGTTAAATGTATGTTTTCCATTTTCTTTTTTAATTGTAATGTCAAGAAAATTTATTTGATTTTCTTTTTCTTTTTCAAGTGTGAATTTTATGTTCTTATGATGTTTATTTCTGAATGTTCATCTATTTTTTCACTTGGCTCGTCTACCAGACCATTTACAAAACAAACATAAACACAAGATAATGAAACTAACAGTGAAAAAGACGCAAATATACATTTACATTTTAAATGTGAAATCACATGAACACCAACACACATTCCATCCACGCTTAGTTAACCTAACAGAGACAGACCTACACGAAAACGAAAAAATGCTCTTGGAAAAAGGTTTGAAACACTGCACCAATAGCAAAGTGAACAATCAATACATAGAAAATCTCATAGTAGAAACTGAACACATCCTTACACGTGAAGAACAACAAAATAATTGTGAAATAAACATAGGACTGACAAGAGAACTAGTAAGAAGAAATAAAAGGCATAATAAAACAAACACAGCAGACACACAATAAGAACAACCAAACAGAAGCAGCTACTATGAAAAGGTTAAAACAAAAGTTAACAAACAACAACGTATTAATAACAAGAGCAGACAAGGGAAATGTAACAGTACTCATGGATAAAGAGCAATACATCACAAAAACCAAGGAATACATAAACACCAACGCAATACAAAAGCTGAAGTCAGATCCAACTACACGATTCCAGGCAAATGTGAAACGAACACTGAAAAACATTGAACACACACTCACAGACAAACAGAAATACTACTTAACACAGAAAAACCCACAAGCACTGACACTCCGCAGTCAACCGAAAGTACATAAAGACGGAATGCCAATGAGACCTGTTATCAACTTCAAGAAAGCCCCAACATACCGCATAGCCAAACACCTCCAAAAGTTAGTTACAAAACACTATAAAGTAGAAAACAACAGAACAGTGATAAACACAGGAAACCTAATAGAAAACATACAGAACATACAGGTACCACACACAGCATCACTGATTTCATTCGATATAGAAAATATGTATACCTCCATCCCTATCACAGAAAAAATAAAAATCATAGAACAAAATCTCCATCCCACAGCAACCTCACCACAGACGCAATAAAAGAAATAACAGATATGCTCAGACTGACAACTGAACAAAACTACTTTCAGTTTGAGGAAGAATATTATCTACAAACTGATGGACAGCCCATGGGATCCCCAATATCAGGAACACTAGCAAACATTTTCATCAGTCACCTTGAAAATCAGATATTTGATAAGATAACCACAAATGAAAGTTTCAAAATCATATATTGGTACAGATACGTGGATGACATTATTTGTCTGGTAGACGAGCCAAGTGAAAAAATAGATGAACTCCATTCAGAAATAAACATCATAAGAACATAAAATTCACACTTGAAAAAGAAAAAGAAAATCAAATAAATTTTCTTGACATTACAATTAAAAAAGAAAATGGAAAACATACATTTAACATCTTTAGAAAACCAACAGCCACAGACACAATAATACATTCCACATCCAACCACCCCCAAAGCCAGAAACTTGCAGCACTAAGACACATGTTACATAGATTAAACAGAATCCCACTCAGCAAGAGAAACTATGAACAAGAAATGAACACGATCATACAAATAGCTAGGAACAACGGATATGACACACATGTGGTACACAGGCTCAATCAAAAAATAAAAACACAAATAAAAAACAAACACAACATTTCCACAATACAAAAGAATTCACAAGCTGAAAACTTACAAACACACTCAACAAACACACACAATGACAACACCACACAGAAAAGAACCAGATGGTACACCATGACCTACACACATAAACTAACACACAGAGTTGCAAACATCCTGAAGAGACAGGGCTTCAAAATAGCATATAAGCCTGGGCAAACCCTTCAATCACACCTAAGCCAGCCAACTACCAAGAGGGACAAATTCCAACAATCAGGAATATATAAACTTGAATGTCAAAGTTGTGATGCAGTATACATAGGCATGACATGCAGGAATTTTGAAACAAGATACAAAGAACATATCAGATGTTGGAAGTATGAAACAAACCATTCCACATTTGCAGCGCATTTAAAACACTACAACAATCATCCTAGAAACATGGAACAAGAAATGAAAATAATGAGAATAAGCAACCATGACAAACATCTTATACAAATGCAAGAAAACTTCCACATCCAGAAAGCCATAGCAGAAAACAAACATGTGATAAATGAACAAACACACATCAACACAGGCTCCCTACTACACTTAATAAAGGAAATGATAACATTATATATATATATATATATATATATATATATATATATATATATATATATATATATATAACACCAAAATACAGACACACACATCACACACACACACACACACACACACACACACTGCCCCCCCTCAAAAAAAAAATACAAAACACCAAAATACAGACAGACACACACACACAGCACAAAAAAATATATATTACACCAAAACACACACACACACATACACAGGACAAAAACAAAAATAAATAAATAAATACAATAAAATAAAATTAAATTAAATTAATACGACACCAAAAAACACTCACACACACACACACACACACACACACACACACACACACAAATGCATACACGAACAGACCACAGATACTTTAATAGTTACACTCATAAGTTTGGCAGTAATATTCGATCTTTGGCAAAAACATTTGACAGTCGGCAACAGAAACCAAAACATTGCATTAAAACAAGCGCTCAGTGCATAGTGCTGTGGAATGCGGAAAAAACAGCAAATTGGCGTTCATAGGAAGAAGAACAACACCAAAAATGCAACAGGAGCGTAATATGTAAGAAACTGTCTACGCAACCTGTAAGTACAGTTCAAAACATTACTACTTAATAGGAAATACCAACCACCAGAACTGTTTATAACCTATAGGCACAGTGACAAAAATGTAAATAAAATAGCTAACATATGTACATATTCCAGGCCACTGATGATGCCTTGCAGAAAATAAAGGCGAAACGCGTATGGCACTAAAATTGTGTTTTATTCAGTTGCTGTCAGACGGTCCATAAGTGAAAATTATCAATATACCGTAGTACTTCTTCAATATTTCCTCATAATAAATACAAAGCATAATCAAATTTCTCATATAGCATCATCTCATTGATCATAAACATACCTCAACAGCATAATACACATCGTCGTCGTAATAATAACATCATAACACCTCACTCAAATCTTGAAAACGTCGTAGGTTTCTGCAATAATTTCAAAACCTAAAGAAAATGCTCTGCTCATTTAAATAGTGTCATCTACCTCAAACGTACTTTAAAAATCCTGATCCCATACCAAATACATAATTCAAAGCTCTCATAGTGTCACAATGATTCCGAAAAAATATGAACAGTTCACAAAGTCCAGACAAAATACAATGTCATAAGTATGAAATTATCCAACTGTGTAATTGCGTAAACGTGTGTCACTGATGTAGTAAAAAAAATGTTTGTCTCTCAGTTAAATGATCAGATAACTGTGTAATTTATGTGTTAGAGAAATATGGTACCGAAGTGTAAAGTTGTATAAGCAAATACCATATTAGCTAGGGCTCCTTGTGCTTGCCAAACACATGCTACACAAAGTAAGCGTGTTCCCCCCTGAGGATCACATCACTGCTGGCGGCTCACCTCCAACTGCGCAACGCTACGCGCTGTTAACATCCAGCTGCCCAACACTACAATGGCAGACAACAATGCAAACTAGCCACAGACTGCACACAGCACAGCCAGTGATTTTCATACAGAGCGCTACGTAACGTTGCCAATAAGAAAACATAAACAGCCTACTTACAATATGTCCTGAACCGAACTAATACACGATATTTTATGTCCCACTTGGGTTACACTGTCACGGAAAACAGCTACATTAGAAGATGGTTGAAGATAAACGTCAGCTGTCCCGAGAAAATATTTTTGCGTGGTTTCAAGAGCCCGTACCGAACGAAGAATCTACGAGTATGCTACAGCGACCTACATAACACTCCTGCAGGGGTCCCAGATAACAACATTAATCTCCGTGTTCGTGGAGGCCTCTTAAGGGGAGACTCCGCCCAAAAGGTTAACTTCTTCCTGCTTTGCCGATTTCAAGAATATTTTAAAATCATGTGTATCCTGTAAAGATGTAGCAACACTCAAGTCCGGAACTCCAGAACTTCATTGCTTTTTGAGTTTTGAATTATAATGTAATTTTTAATGGTAACCTTGAAAACCAGCTATTGGTCGTCAGATTTCAGTTTTCGCAGTCGCCATGTTTTACGTACATTCAGAAGTCACAGATCGTTAGTTCTATCTTTTCATCTTATGAGAAATATTATTAATTTTTTTCCGAATTTTCAAATTTCAAACTAAATTTGTTTTATTCACCGGCACAGTAAAATATAGAAACTACATTTTCGAGAATATTAATTCAAATAACTCAAGTGTACTTCCTGTAAAATTTTCGTTGAGATTGGTTAATGCGTAGGATAATAAACTTGGCATTAGAAAAATGAACTTGCCGGAATATCGATTTCAAAATTTTATAAAACGATGAGTGCTAATACAAGATACATACCCATTAAATGTAAATAAGTTATATAAAACAGCAACAAGTCACTTTTTTGAATAATCATGTTTTATTCCGTGAACCGGTTTTCGAACCTTTTCATGTTGATCTTCAGATGGTTTCTGGAGGTTACATCATTATTTTTAGCATAATGCTCTGTGACAAGAACATAGAACACGCTTTAATGTATCGCCTTGACTGTCATTTATCTGTCGATATGGATGCTAATTTAGTTTCTTTGTTACTGTGACAGTATGGGCGGCTTTTTTCCGTTAGTGTCCATCTAGAAGCACATAGTTCCATCTTCTTGTCACAGAGCCAGAAACCATCTGAAGATGAACCTGAAAAGGTTCGAAAACCGGTTCTTGCAATGAAACATAATTGTTGAAAAAAGTGACTGGTTTCTGTTTTATGAAACTTATTTACATTCAATTAGCAGTCACGGGTTCTAAAGTGTCCGTAATGGATAAGCTTAATATCCGTTGAAAATTCACGCGGGACATACATTTTCCCGTCCTGGTCCTGTGTAAGCTCTCCTTGTCGTAGATTGAAATTTTCCTCCTCTGGGCATCACCTGTCGACTGCTTCGTCGATCTTCTTCTGGCAGGATGATAATGGAGTGATGAGACTCCTGCTCCGTCGAGTCTTCAAAAATCCCATACTGAACTGAGAAACTGCTTCTACTAGAACCAAAAGCATCTCCTTTTTAGATACAAAAATTTCTTTGGGCACCTCGGATCAAATGACGCTGCACAAAGTTTCACCCGCATTTTATGTCTTGCCTGTATTACATCAGATACAGCTCTCTGAAGGTACTGTCTTCATGTCAGCATCCGTATTAGTAGGGTGTCGATTTCTCTCTGTGAGATCCTGGCACGTCACTTGGTACTTATAATTCGAATAGAGCCAACTATTTTGGCTTCTATGAGTACTCCAATGATGTGAAAGAGCCGTTACTTTTATTAAAATTGAAATTATAAGATGAAGTCACCCCCTCAAGCAGACATTCTTCGCCCGACATATTCGCGAGCGCAGTGGCACAGCAGCGTCGTAAGTACCCTGCGCCGCGCACCTGCAGAGACTGTAGGAGGGACGCTGCCTCTGCCGCAGAAGCCCGGCAGTTTCAGCAAGAAATGTTGGCTCCGGCGTCTACCGATTCGTCACCGCGGCGACGGACAGAACGGGCGGTACGTTGCGCAAACACGGGGTAAGAGACCGAGTTGACCGTAGAGCGCCTGACAAGGGGAGGCCGCCAATTGTGAAATCCAGATTCGATTCATACTGCGCATAATAAAAGCTCATGGCCAAAGGTGTAATGTGGCAAAGCACCAAGATGCACTTCTCAGCCGTTGTCGAGGAAAAAAAAAAAAAAAAAAAAAAAATATATATATATATATATATATATATATATATATATATATATATATATATATATATATATATTTCCCGGCAATCAGTTGCAACAATTATGCATATAATAAGTTGTTGAAAGTCGTTTGTCGTGGAAAAACTGGCGACTTCGAGCATCATTATGTTGGATTTCACAAATGTTATTGTCTTCATAATGTTAACCACGTATAGTTAACGGAAGACGAAGAAACGGTATTAAGAAACGAATACGTATAGCGTAAGTCAAACGTTTGAATTAGAATAGAGACCCCACGAACACAAATTTGCTGCGGCAGGTATGAAATATAAACTTCGTTACTCGCTCGTTACACTTGAAGGACAGATGTTGAATGGGCCGAAACGAGCCGCCGCATAACAGCGTAGTTGCCTGCTAACTTCGAAAGAAGGTAGATGCGGTCCCTAGCGCAACTTATAACATCGTCGAAAATCAGTACGGACGGGAGAGCTTTGGTACACCCTGTTAAAAAAACGGAAAAATGGAGGCGGTACGAGTATTTCACCGCAACGGTTTCTTTTAACTGTCGATTTTCTCGACAACGGCTGAGAAGTGCATCTTGGTGCTTTGCCACATTACACCTCTCGCCATGAGCTGTTATTATGCGCAGTATGAATCGAATCTGAATTTCACAATTGGCGGCCTCCCCTTGTGAGACCGCGATGTCGAGAGTAAACGGCATACCGCGTGCAAGTGGCAAAGTCTGTGGGGACGACCGAACAGTCCGCGAGTACGGAAATCACGGAACACGAAACTGGGACAGGCGGGTAAGCCGGCCCCCCGTGACACCGTCCACGGAACAAAACTCGTGCTCGCTGCCGCTCTCGTCTCTTCAGGAACGCCACAGAAGTCTGCAAACGGGACAGTAGTTTGAACAAGAAGTAGGGAGGTCTCGACGTGGACGGCTCCTGGACGCCCTTGCTGCAGTCAGCAGAGCGATATCCGGGCGCCATTGTGCTCCAGTCCTCTGGTTCCAACCACACGTCACCTGGACTCCAGTCGTCTGACAGTACCGGCCACTCGCGCTGGCGAAACTCAGGAAAACCGTCAAACTAAGGTGGTAGGGAATGTGGAATGTAGTTTCTAACGTAGCGTCAAAAACTTACTAATAAGAAGTAGTTTATGAGGAATAAATTACTGATAAACCCTCAAAAAACAGTCGTCTTACACTTCCATACACAACAAAATAAAAACCCATTAAAACCAAACATGTCCATGGAAAACCAAAGAATTAACAGTGTCACTGAAATAAAATTTCTTGGCATCTACTTACAAGACAATCTTAAATGGAATTCCCACATCACTTCATTAAATTCTAAACTATCCAAAATGACTTATGCGATGAGGATTATATGGAACAACACAAGTCCTGAAACAGTATTACGCTTGCATACACTCCGTATTGAGATATGGGATCTTATTCTGGGGAAATTCTCCTCATAGCATAACTACATTCCGGAAACAGAAACAGATTGTGAGGGTAATGAAAAATGCCAACAGCCGAAAATCATGCAAACCATTCTTTAAAGAACTGGGGATTCTACCGCTACCATGTATCTATATACTAGAAGTTGTAATGTTCCTAAAAAAAGCATGCTAAAAATGGAAATGTATTTATTCAAAATAAATCTGTACATGAACACCATACAAGGGCAAATAGTGACATACACAGACATCATTGTTATACCACACTGTGCAAGAAAGGTGTATATCACTCAGGTTCACATTTGTTTAATAAGCTGCCCAGTAACCTGAAGGCCATAAACAAAATCCATAGCTTTAAAAAATCTGTAACATCATATCTCTTGGAAAACTGTTTTTACTCAGTAACACAGTATCTTGAAAAATAAGTTAATTTTGGTTGTAACAGTATAAAAATGTAATGTAACAATATAGCAATATAAAAATGTAACAATTTATAAATGTAATGTATACAATCAATGTAACAGTATATTAATGTAATGTCATTTTGTCCAACATCTAAGGTATGGTATATGTACCACAAAGATTCAGGACGTAAATAAAAAAAAATTAATAAATAAAAGAATAATCGGGATGTGACACTTCGCTGCAAGAGTCAGTTTACAATCACCAAAGAATATGACAACTTCGAACAGCCAGATAGATTTAAGGCAATTACGGCGATAGGATAAATACACTCCTGGAAATGGAAAAAAGAACACATTGACACCGGTGTGTCAGACCCACCATACTTGCTCCGGACACTGCGAGAGGGCTGTACAAGCAATGATCACACGCACGGCACAGCGGACACACCAGGAACCGCGGTGTTGGCCGTCGAATGGCGCTAGCTGCGCAGCATTTGTGCACCGCCGCCGTCAGTGTCAGCCAGTTTGCCGTGGCATACGGAGCTCCATCGCAGTCTTTAACACTGGTAGCATGCCGCGACAGCGTGGACGTGAACCGTATGTGCAGTTGACGGACTTTGAGCGAGGGCGTATAGTGGGCATGCGGGAGGCCGGGTGGACGTACCGCCGAATTGCTCAACACGTGGGGCGTGAGGTCTCCACAGTACATCGATGTTGTCGCCAGTGGTCGGCGGAAGGTGCACGTGCCCGTCGACCTGGGACCGGACCGCAGCGACGCACGGATGCACGCCAAGACTGTAGGATCCTACGCAGTGCCGTAGGGGACCGCACCGCCACTTCCCAGCAAATTAGGGACACTGTTGCTCCTGGGGTATCGGCGAGGACCATTCGCAACCGTCTCCATGAAGCTGGGCTACGGTCCCGCACACCGTTAGGCCGTCTTCCGCTCACGCCCCAACATCGTGCAGCCCGCCTCCAGTGGTGTCGCGACAGGCGTGAATGGAGGGACGAATGGAGACGTGTCGTCTTCAGCGATGAGAGTCGCTTCTGCCTTGGTGCCAATGATGGTCGTATGCGTGTTTGGCGCCGTGCAGGTGAGCGCCACAATCAGGACTGCATACGACCGAGGCACACAGGGCCAACACCCGGCATCATGGTGTGGGGAGCGATCTCCTACACTGGCCGTACACCACTGGTGATCGTCGAGGGGACACTGAATAGTGCACGGTACATCCAAACCGTCATCGAACCCATCGTTCTACCATTCCTATACCGGCAAGGGAACTTGCTGTTCCAACAGGACAATGCACGTCCGCATGTATCCCGTGCCACCCAACGTGCTCTAGAAGGTGTAAGTCAACTACCCTGGCCAGCAAGATCTCCGGATCTGTCCCCCATTGAGCATGTTTGGGACTGGATGAAGCGTCGTCTCACGCGGTCTGCACGTCCAGCACGAACGCTGGTCCAACTGAGGCGCCAGGTGGAAATGGCATGGCAAGCCGTTCCACAGGACTACATCCAGCATCTCTACGATCGTCTCCATGGGAGAATAGCAGCCTGCATTGCTGCGAAAGGTGGATATACACTGTACTAGTGCCGACATTGTGCATGCTCTGTTGCCTGTGTCTATGTGCCTGTGGTTCTGTCAGTGTGATCATGTGATGTATCTGACCCCAGGAATGTGTCAATAAAGTTTCCCCTTCCTGGGACAATGAATTCACGGTGTTCTTATTTCAATTTCCAGGAGTGTAAGTCTGATTCTTTAAATTCTGCAGCCTTCGCTTCATAATCAGGACAGCGTGTTGTTATGCGAATACCTCCATTTCGATGCCAATATGCCACAAACGCGCGGTTTGTGACTGTTTTGTTTATTTTTGTGCGTGAACCGGTTTCCTATGCTTAACTTTCCTGTGTGTCTGTGCTGAATGTGAATCTGAACGAGGCAAGTGGTTTAACTACATAAACGCTATCTGATAAAGTGTCACAAAATGCATCTAACATTGTGTAGCTGCACAACAATTTACTTTCACTAAGAGTAATTAAAATGATGAACTTTATAAAGCATTCTGTTCTGTGCAGTCTAGTGGGCAGCGCTACGATGCGCGACGTACGGTGCTCGTCTTCCAGTTCCAACACTCGTAAATAATCGAGTTTTGAAAGAATAAATGTGCAAATACTTGTATTAAAATGCCCTGTAAATTTACGTACGCAAGCTAACTAAATAAAATTCAAAATATTAGAATATACACACCCAAATGTAACATGCACTGTGACAGTAAGAATGTCTGCTTAACAAATGAAATCTGAGCTCAACTTTACCCAAACCGCCCATGAAGATAATTTGGAAAGGCAGTGGTTAACTGTGAATGGTTTCAGTGCGTCCCAACTCTTTGACAGATACGATGATGACTTATCTTGTGGCACCGCAAACTCGGCGCTGTGGTGGAACTTAAAATGTAGCGCAGCTGCAAACCAGCTAAAGGAAAGAAAAACCCTCGCCCCACCCGAGCGCCGTGCGAGCAAAAGCAGCTGTGCTAAGCAGACGGTGCCTCACGTTTTGAGCAGCTGTGTTCCGCCAAGTGCAACCTTCCTGAGCAGACGGTGTTGGAAACTGAATTTACTGAATGGTTCGAAAGGCTCTAAGCAGTATGGGACTTAACTGCTGAGGTCATCAGTCCCCTAGAACTTAGAACTACTTAAGCCTAACTAACCTAAGGACATCACACACATCCACGCCCGAGGCCGGATTCGAACCTGCGACCGTAGCAGTCGCGCGGTTCCAGACTGTAGCGCCTAGAATCGCTCGGCCACCCTGGCCGGCTACTGAATGGTGCTGAAGAGACTAACATTCGTAAGTTGTATTGTGGACTATGAAAGTCATTGCTTAGTAGCTACAACAATCTTTACAAAATTCATTTCCTGTTTAAAGAAAATTCCTGTCATATAATACATAACTGAACTGCTAAGGGTATGGTGAGACCGTAAATCTGTCACTTACTTCCGACAGAATGCTACTTTGGCAACGACAACATTACTGCAACCAAAGATCACTCTGTTTCTACTCTGAACCTCTGTAGATTATTGAAGACTTCTGTTTGAAAAAATTCCAGTGTACGGATATGGAGTATAGAGCGTCATGTAAAAAGACAGCTCATACCACTTCCACTGAACACCAAAGAAGAAGCTCCTAAACTTACAACCTGCGAATTTTGTCGATTTATTTTGTGTGCATCACAACAATACGACACGGTGCACATACACAGCTTTCAAAGATGCCCACTGCAGTGTCGTCTGCAAAGCAAATAATAAGTGATCGAGACGTTAACTTGTAAAACTTACCGAGCTTTTTCTTCTGGTAAGTATGTTTTTTTCGCATGTTGTACTACGAATATATGAAACAGAAGTAAACCCGATGCAGCCTGATCCCACGGAGACCCACCGACAGTGATTTCTTCCCCGCAGACGCAAACAGAAACGGGGCCAGCCGATGCAAGAGTAGTGAAGCGAGCGTTCAGGACCACACACACACACACACCACGCACTTCGGTGGCCCGCTCGGTGTAGCAGTGTACTCGTATGGCAGGGCACTAGTGTAGCAGGGCGCTAGTCTAGCAGGGTAGCAGGGTAGCAGTGTAGCAGGGCAGTGGAGCAGCCGTGCAGGACCCGGACAAGGCGTGCTGGCACGCGCTCGTGCGTGCGCGTGTGCGTGTGCGTGTGCGTGGCGGAGCTGCGGGGCTTCTGAGCGGCCAGGGGCTTCGCCGGTGCGTGGGAGGCAGGGCGCTGCTCTGCTCGGCGGGCGTGCCGTCTGCAGGCGGAACGTCCAGCTCACATTTCTCACCGCGTCCGCGATTCTCTGCATTTTCCGTCTCCGTTTCCATCCACAAATCGTCCATGTATCGATGTTATTTCGAATGACGTTTTATATCGATGTTTTGTTTGAGATTTGAAACGGTGCCATTGTTTTTCGACCGCCATTCAAATCAATAGTTTACTTTCTTCCTAGCTATCTTTATACGTGTTTGGGACATTGGTGATCTAAGGAAGGGGACCGACTACGATAAATTGATTTGTCAACAGTAACTTTATGTGTTAAATCTGTGATAACTGTGAATTGCTGGTTTAATCTTAACTCTGGAGTTGTGTGTACATACCTTGTCTGTTGTTCGTAACAGTTTAGTTGTTGTTGGTGTTTGGAATAGTTCAAATGGTTCAAATGGCTCTGAGCACTATGGGACTTAACATCTGTGGTCATCAGTCCCCTAGAATTTAGAACTACTTAAATCTAACTAACCTAAGGACATCACACACATCCAGGCAGGATTCGAACCTGCGACAGTAGCGGTCACGCGGTTCCAGACTGAAGCGCCTAGAACCGCTCGGCCACACCAGCCGGCTGTTTGGAATACAATTACTCTTTAACGTCAGTAAAACTAGTCCGTTACTGGTCAAGTCCTAGTGTGTCCCTCTCTCACTTCGCGAAATATTTTATTGTGATATCTGAGTTTATATATTCGATTTGTCCATAAAAAACTACTATTTGGATTATATATTTCGATGGCAATTTGCCACACAAAGTAACGTGTCGGATTAATTCGTAGGATACTTTTTATCTCTGGAAGGGTTTCGCTGGGATTATTTTAGAATGCCTATAACTAGTTGATCTACGTCATGGTCTGCTAAATACCGCCAGTAAGTAGCCCGAACGAAGCCGTTAATAAGTCTATCAAAACGCTCGATTATACTGGAATTAAAAAGTGAATTGTGCAAACAAATAACAAGCCCATTTAAGAATCGAATATAACTCAATCATGGTACTGGCTGCTGCGTTTGACCGAAGGTTTACGGAAGTTATTATATTTTAAAGAACGTTTGGCCAAGAGAGCTGACAAAGGAACTCACAGACAAGCCAATAAAATCAGTAACCAATTCGGTTATTCTGACGAGTCAAAAAAGGAAGTTCAGATGTATCCTGGTTCATCTGTTGCTCTGATCCTGCTGAAATGTGGGAGGACATGAATTCCACGTTGCCAGCAGTGTATAAGTACACTGTGAAATATTTTCCAGTTGTAGGAACGTTGGTCCAAGCGAAACACTTTTTCCAAAAATTGTGCGACAATAACTCAACAACGTAATCGTTTCACGATGAAACAGCTACCCAAGTGATCGTCCTTAAATTCAGTCACAGAACAATAAAATATTACTTTGACTGCTAAAAAAAAGAAAAATTCTGATTACTGATGACAGCGATTACATTGTTATGTACTCTATTTGTGTTAGTTAAAAATTTATAATAGAAATGTAAAATTGTAATCCAGTATCATTTTATCAAAATTTGCGTTAGCCGACAGTTAATTTCTTCCCGACGCGCACTTGATACTACACTAAAACCATAAAAACCAGTATTTTTTGCTCCGATTAAAGATATAGTAAAATATCGATGTTCCGCTATATCGGTACCTACTATCAGACGATTCCTAACATCGATATCCGCCTCCCAACTTCGGTATTTCTATACGTCGTTGTACGTCATAACGACGTTTGCGTCCCTACCCCCACCATCGCGCTATTCAGAGTGGGTATGTGAGACGGCTGTATGTCGAATGCTGCACACGCCGAAAACTTAGAGAGTATGTTATCTGTATGCTGTGTGACTGTAGATTTGCGCTTTGTTATACGTACATGTTTATCTTTGAATGGTTCTTATATTATGTGGAATACCATTTGGACCCTCTGAATGATTTGAAAATGGGTCCCGACCCGAAACTAGTCACTGAGCAAAAAAATGTGAAATTTGTAGCTGCGAGTGTTTTTCCGTTGTATGTAGACAGACGCGCTAGCACCACAGTGCGGGTACTTCCAACACACGAACGTTGCAACATACTTGCATAAGCAGGATTTTATCACACGTTTATTTTCAACTTTTTTGTCTTCTAAAGCAATAACTTTATTTCTTAATTAATACGTACATTGGGTAGTCGTAATACGCTGAGCAGAACGACAAAAAGATTTGCATACAGACATTTAACATTAAGTTGTGTTGCTAATAAAATTATACATATTTTGATTTTAGAATAAGTAATAAATTTGGAACTACTTTTCGCGACGCAGTCAAACAGCAGATCAACATCTCTTAGACATTGACTGCACATTATCAGTTTCATAACAGAATAAGAAAACCTTCGCATACATATTTTGAGACAAACACTGGAACAACGCTCTCGGGGTAACGTTTTACAGGAGACTTCCACGTTCCTGGATTGTACGATCAGGTATTTGATTTGGGTGCTAGACTGTACGCCTATCACCTCAAGTTGGAACTAATGAGGTACGTTAGCGGCCAAAAGCGAGAACGGTCTGACAAATAAAAGGCAATCTGTGTCCAGGCGCGCGAAGTCTCGAAATCTCTTTGCGTACTCGCAGTGAAATGCAATCACTGAAACGCAGCCAGTCGTGTCTGCTGCACACGTGACCGCTTCGAGTCCTGGCAAATGTCCCACATGGTGAACTTGCAGCTGACTCGTGTACAGGTTTTAAGAAACTGGGCAGGTCACGCGCTCTGCGCCGCCTCCCCCGCCACGCCAGCTGGCAGTGCACCACCGCCCACCGCCCCCCCGCCTGCACCGCCGCCTCCACCGCCTCTGTTGCCGCTACGCGACTCCGTCCTGGCGCGAGCATTTTCTCACAAAATGCACTGAGGCGTTTTTACCTATACGCCACACCTCCTCGCGACGGATAGATTTTTGCAATCGTCGCCGTCGAAATATTCCCAAACATATCTTCTCCTTCTACGTTTACTTAACTAGCAGAGTGCCCGCTTAGTCATTTATTGCGTTTTTATATACGTGAAAATAATTTATCGTTTTTATTGGACAGTGTTAGAAGTTCTCCGAATCACATATTTGACATTATACAAAAATAACACGATTCACTTGTCTGAAAATTCTTCCATTATTTGCTTTGTACAAACTGTGTTGTGCTCGTAAGACACATCTTACTTTTAATTCCATTACATATCAGAACCCACTTATACTACATAAATCTTACATCTATGGTTCTTCGCGGCCTTAAGGCTTTATTTACACCCTTATCATCGCTTACCCGTTCAGAGCGAAGGACTTAAATTATCTGGTTCTTAATTTTCTCTCCTGTGTGAAATAAATGTTTGGCTACGGTTCGATAATCTTGTCTGTTCTTTAGGAGTATAATTCACGGGCACAAGTTGCTCTTCGTAAATGGCAGTCTCTTCGCTATCGTCTTCTCATAACGTTTGGCTAATCTTTCATTGTATCTATTAATCTCCGTAATCCGAACACTCGCCCTGCCACGGCCGCCATCCTTAAAAGTTCTTTGCACTAGTCTAAAACAGTCTTCATAACATTTACAATATCTGCATGCACGATATATTACTGCCTGAGCGCACGTATCTCAACAAGGAGTAATAGCTGAGTGTTAGGCCTATAAACGTAGTCCGTAATCAGTCACATCTTCGAGTTCGTCCAGTTCATGGCCTAGCCACTCTGAAACGGTCCTCCTGCCTCGCTAAATATTCGTTAACTAAATTAAAATGAAGCTGTGACATATTTTCCTTTTCCTCGCCTAGAATACGACATCTTAAATCCGAACTTAAATTACGTACAATGTCATCGTGTTGTATGCCGGATCTAACACTACGTTCTCATTCGATACGTTTCTGGGCTCCATACCCTCTACATTTGTCTAAAAACTTTAATTCACCTGCAGCTCTAACTATTATGTCATATTGTTTTTCCTCGTTACATGTTAACGTTAAGCACTCGTCTTTGGGGTGACAAAAATCTACTCATTACTTCGTATTTATGTCCACAGGCTCTCATATTGCTTTTTGCATAAAACTGTGTGGAATTACTGTTTTAGGCTGTAAGATTCTCGCCTCGTACATGTCGTGTTCGCAGGTTGACAATAATACGAATGTTTGCGTCTGTATCCTTTGTTTTAGAGTTATCCTTTTGCGTCATAAACCAAGGACCTCGCCGTCAGTCCTGTGGCGATACAGATAGCCGTACCGTAGCTACAATAACGGAGGAGAGGAGAGGAGAGGAGAGAGGAGAGGAGCTAATTTGATTGGAAACTGCAGTCCTTTAAATTGGACTGGCAGGTCAGTGGTATTCTGGGGATAAATAGTGTGTACCCTTTGTACTTTCCAGTCATAAGTCCTGCTTCGCTGACTTTATTCGACAGCAGTTTGACGATCATCCTTATTCCATTACTTAGTTTTGTTGAGTTCGGATTTCTAAGTTAAATGGTCGGAGATCCAATTTTAAGTGGAAGGCAGTGTAATGGCATTCCTATTACTTTGCAAAGACTTTAGAAATTTTGTAGCGAAGTTCACACTTTCTTCAACCTTTACTATCGTGTCTATCGATTTGTATATTTTCTCTTTGCCGGGAATTTTCTTTTGAATATTAAAGTTGATATCGTCGACATATTATTTTTAGTTGCCAAAATGCCGTTTCAAACAGCCAGTCCGGATTGGTATAGTGGCGAACAGTGTTTGGATAAATTTGGTCGATGAGTTCGTTTCCAGCAGCGGCTGCGTTGCAGAAATCCCTGTTGATTTTAATGAGGCTGGATGTCTGGTGCCTTCACCTGTTTGTAAAAGTTGTTGAGCAAAATGTGTTGCTTCATCTTTCGATAGCTCAGCTCTCATATTTTTTGTTAGTCACAGTACTTGTGTGTTTGGGCCAGAGATGGGATTTTCTAAAGCATGCTTTGATCTCGCTTACTGATGTTGATTTGCCGAGAACCTCCCGAGAGTACGACTACAGCTCCTCGCAGCGCTTCGGAGTCCGCTCGCAAGTCTTGCAATGTTCTGTCCGTGGCTTCGAGTGATTTTTTGTGCGTGTCATTGTGCGTTCGTCCCAGAAGATAATTTTAGCTTGCTTCAGAGGTTCGTACCGGGAATTGTTCTCCGGCTGTATTCAACGGCAGTTGTAGGGCGGAATGGGCGGTTCGTCCTCTTTCCACAAGTGTGGCTTCAAAGTTGGATGACTTCAGTGCGACTGCTGTGTGTTGTTTAAAACGTAGATACGTCGAATTAAATAATTGTCGATCCGATCCGTGATAACGTTGTAAATTTACTTTTAATTGTCAGCGAGGAGTGGTTTGTTGTGAGCAATGTATTGAACTAGTTCTTTCATGTTTTAGCTTTTTCCCTTTGTAATTTCGACGTTTAGCACACTGACAGCATCTTCTCATGGTGCTTGCATTTCCAGTTATACTGAGGTCTGGTTGTTTGCTGCTAGGAGAATGAGTGTGCCGTTGGAGATGTCGCCGTTGAAGTCGATGGTCGGTTCAGGACGAGCTGAAAACTCATACATGGCGAATTGTGGTTCAGTGGGTCGCACGGCTCGTGAATCATGTTTTTCACTGCTATCTCGTGCAGTTCCTTATCTTCGTGATTGGATGATTTTGTCGATGTCCGTGGGCTGAATGTTGTCGCGTAGAAGTATGAGAATGAGTGAGGTTGTCCTCGTTTTTGCCATTCGGTTGTCTACATCCAGCATCTGACAGTTCCAAAATGTGGTATTTTGTGATGACTTCAATAAATCTCATTTGTTTTTGTCGGAAAACTCGGGCTATTACGTCGTGCATGGAGGCTTGTCTGTATCTTAGTTGTTTTTCTATTTCTGGCCACGACGAGTTGCATGTGGATGTTTTGAAGAGGGCCGTATTTTCTTATGCAGGTCATGGCTTCTTGTGTGTATTCGCGCATGTGTCTCGGGCGTCCTATGTAGGATGAGGGTAAGATTACCGTTGTTCCAATGTCGTCAGTGTTTCCGTGCGTAGTTTCTTCTGATTCAATCTTATCCGTTCCGCTTCTGTTATTGCATACATGTCTACTAGAAATTGCTGGAATAAACAGAGAGTGTTGAGAATGTGACTGTATGTTTCACTGTCTCTGATCATTAAGCGGTAAGCATAGAACTCCTTGGAAGTAACGTCTTTGTTTCTGTGCCTGTTTCAGGCTGGATTAGTTTCACATTAAAATGATATCCGGCCTCTCCGTACAGAAATATTAATGAATACTGGAGAGCATCATACGCACGGCGTGTCTCTGCTATGCGTTGTAGTCCTTCTCTTCTTCGGCGTACAACTATGTCACGGCTTGTGTTTTCATTGTCCACAGTTATGATGGCGACGTTCATTAAATCGACGTTCGTGTTCTCTAGCTGGTCTTTTGTCGGCTCAAATTACAACTTACAGTCATCAGAAATCATTCCGTCCAGTGTTGTTACGAATATGTGAATCAGCTGATTGTATTTGTGTTGGATCCTCTGTGTTTGCTGGACTATTTCTCGTCTCAATCAACTGATATTTGTGCATCGTTGATCAATTTCTGTTTCTTCATTTACGATGAAATATACTCGCAGAAATTAGTGGTCTTCATAGGGTATTGGTAGTAATGATACCATGCTGTATTTTGAAGGAAGTGTTTTGATTCTGGAGTTTCTCGGTCATGTAATATAAGTATTCCTGCGGAGGTGCTTCCAGTGATGGTAACCGAATTTTTCCATTCATACATTTTCCGATTACGACGCGTTTGCGTTTGTTATATATTTTAGTCGGTTCGTAGTGGAATGCATAAATGTTAGCTCGTAGTGTTTACTTGTCAAATGGTTCAAATGGCTCTGAGCACCATGGGACTCAACATCTTAGGTCATAAGTCCCCTAGAGCTTAGAACTACTTAAACCTAACTAACCTAAGGACATCACACACACCCATGCCCGAGGCAGGATTCGAACCTGCGACCGTAGCAGTCCCGCGGTTCCGGACTGCAGCGCCAGAACCGCTAGACCACCGCGGCCGGCGTTTACTTGTCCTCGTCCGCGCTTCTCACAGGGTAATATTTTCATGGCTGGATTGAGTTCAGTCTTTTATTATAAGATTGTGTCGCAATTCTTGATTCTTCAATCCGTTCATTTAGTCGTTCTTCGGTTTCTCTGCTTCTCACGGTGCTCATTGCCCTACGTTGGGAACTTCGCGCTCTTCGTCTGTTTCATTTTTTCGCTCTTCTTTTTGTTTTCGCCGTTTTGCTTCGTAATTGTCAATCTTCCCCTCTTTTGTGTTTGCGCATTGTCTAAAGTAAAATTCAAATCAACATTTTATTAAAAAATGCACTAAGTACACTTTAACGCTTTGCACACTTTATTTTCGATTTATATTGAGTCACTGTATCACTTTGACTACGCACACTTCACTGTTCCTTTTCATTCTCTCACTGCACTACTCTTTCGGTTCCTCCCTTTGCCACTGATAAACCTACCAATGGGTAGTCCCACCAGTGGCGAATTCCAGAATATACCAAAAAGGCTTCGAATGATCCACAATGTTCCAGAACATTCCACAGCTTTAGAGTATTTTGAAATGTTCCATAATGCCACAATGATCTGGGTGTTCCCGAACATTGTGGAATCTTCCTAAATGTTCCAGACCATTTCCAAACATTCCAGAACACCCCGGATCATTGTGGAGCATTCTGGAATGTTGTGGAATGCTCTCTAATATTGTAGAATGTTCTGGAATGTTCTAGAAATTTCTAGAGGGTGAAATTTCCCGGCCCTTATATCTTCAAAAGCACCCCTTTCAGGTAAAAACGGGAACCATCTTCATGGATGGTGGATAGAAGGCTACCTCACCATATATCTCCCGTGCTCGTTTTTGAGTTTTAGCGGTTTGCACATTGTACACTTACTTTTATAAAATATGTTGATAAAAAAATAGGAATGTGGGTAAACTAATATGGACAACATAGTGAACGCATTATCGTAGCCAAGATAGACACGAAGCACAATAATATAACTTTATATGCCAACTAGCTGCGCAGATGCTGAAGAGATTGAAGAAATGTCTGAGGAGATGACTGAAATTATTTGGATAGTTAAAGGAGACGAAAATTCAATTCTGATGGGGGACTGTAATTCTACAGTGGGAAAAGAAAGAGAATGTAAAACAGAAGGTGAACACGGATTGTGGGAAAGAAATGAAGAGGAAGCCACCTGGTAGAATTTTGCACAGAGCATAATTTAATCATCGCTAAAACTTGGTTTAAGAATCATAAAAGAAGGCTGTATGTGTGGAAGAGACTTGGAGACGCCAGTAAGTTTCAGACTGATTACGTAATGATTATACAGAGATTTAGGAACCAGATTTTTTATTGTAAGACGTTTCCAGGGGCAGATGTGGATGTGATCACAATTTATTGATCATGAACTGTAGATTAAAACTGAAGAAATACACTCCTGGAAATTGAAATAAGAACACCGTGAATTCATTGTCCCAGGAAGTGGAAACTTTACTGACACATTCCTGGGGTCAGATACATCACATGATCACACTGACAGAACCACAGGCACATAGACACAGGCAACAGAGCATGCACAATGTCGGCACTAGTACAGTGTATATCCACCTTTCGCAGCAATGCAGGCTGCTATTCTCCCATGGAGACGATCGTAGAGATGCTGGATGTAGTCCTGTGGAACGGCTTGCCATGCCATTTCTACCTGGCGCCTCAGTTGGACCAGCGTTCGTGCTGGACGTGCAGACCGCGTGAGACGACGCTTCATCCAGTCCCAAACATGCTCAATGGGGGACAGATCCGGAGATCTTGCTGGCCAGGGTAGTTGACTTACACCTTCTAGAGCACGTTGGGTGGCACGGGATACATGCGGACGTGCATTGTCCTGTTGGAACAGCAAGTTCCCTTGCCGGTCTAGGAATGGTAGAACGATGGATTCGATGACGGTTTGGATGTACCGTGCACTATTCAGTGTCCCCTCGACGATCACCAGTGGTGTACGGCCAGTGTAGGAGATCGCTCCCCACACCATGATGCCGGGTGTTGGCCCTGTGTGCCTCGGTCGTATGCAGTCCTGATTGTGGCGCTCACCTGCACGGCGCCAAACACGCATACGACCATCATTGGCACCAAGGCAGAAGCGACTCTCATCGCTGAAGACGACACGTCTCCATTCGTCCCTCCATTCACGCCTGTCGCGACACCACTGGAGGCGGGCTGCACGATGTTGGGGCGTGAGCGGAAGACGGCCTAACGGTGTGCGGGACCGTAGCCCAGCTTCATGGAGACGGTTGCGAATGGTCCTCGCCGATACCCCAGGAGCAACAGTGTCCCTAATTTGCTGGGAAGTGGCGGTGCAGTCCCCTACGGCACTGCGTAGGATCCTACGGTCTTGGCGTGCATCCGTGCGTCGCTGCGGTCCGGTCCCAGGTCGACGGGCACGTGCACCTTCCGCCGACCACTGGCGACAACATCGATGTACTGTGGAGACCTCACGCCTCACGTGTTGAGCAATTCGGCGGTACGTCCACCCGGCCTCCCGCATGCCCACTATACGCCCTCGCTCAAAGTCCGTCAACTGCACATACGGTTCACGTCCACGCTGTCGCGGCATGCTACCAGTGTTAAAGACTGCGATGGAGCTCCGTATGCCACGGCAAACTGGCTGACACTGACGGCGGCGGTGCACAAATGCTGCGCAGCTAGCGCCATTCGACGGCCAACACCGCGGTTCCTGGTGTGTCCGCTGTGCCGTGCGTGTGATCATTGCTTGTACAGCCCTCTCGCAGTGTCCGGAGCAAGTATGGTGGGTCTGACACACCGGTGTCAATGTGTTCTTTTTTCCATTTCCAGGAGTGTAGGAAAAAGGTAGGAAATAAGGAGATGGGACCTGTGTAAGTTGAAAGAACCAGAGATTGTTGAGAGTTTCAGAGGGAGCATTAGGCAGCGATTGGTTAGAACAGGGGAAAGGAGTACAGTAGAAGACGAACGGGTAGCTTTGAGAGATGAAGTAGTGAAGTCAGGAGAGGATCAAATAGGTAAAAGAGAAGGCCTGGTAGAAATACTTGGATAACACACGAGATATTGCGTTTAATTGATGAAAAGGGCAATATTTAAAAATGCAGCAAATGAAGCAGGCGAAAGGGGATACAGAGCGTTTTGTGATGTTATAGAGCGTCTTCTTATGTCCGTGCTTGCTGTAAGGTCTATACACGAGAAATGAACTTTAAGGCAGTATTATAGAAAGGTAAGTGGACGTAGATGAAGATGAGATGAGAGATGTGATAGTGCAAGAAGAATCTGACAAAGTTCTGAAAGAAAAAGGCCCCAGGGGTCGGCGATATACTACTTGTAGGTTTTGGATATCCAGCAGTGAAAAAACTCTTCCTCTGGAGAGCAAGATGTATGAGACAGGCAAAATACCCTCAGATTTCAAGGAGAATGTAGTCATTTCAATTCCAAAGAAAGCAGTTGCTGACAGGTGAGAAAATTACCGAACTATCAGTTTAATAAGTCATGGTTGCAGTATAATAACACGAATTCTTTACAAAAGAAATACTGGTAGAAGCGGACCTCGGGAAATGTGAGCTAGGATTCCGGAGAAATGTAGGGCCACTCAGGGCAATACTTATCCTGCGATGTCTCTTAGAAGATAGATCAAGAAAAGGCAACTTACATTAGAGAAATCTTTTGACAATGTTGACTGGTTTATTCTCTTTGAAATTACGAAGGTAACAGGGGTAAAATATACGGAACGAAAGACTATTTACAACTTGTACAGAAAGTAGACAGCAATAATAAGAGTCAAGGCTTATGAAAGGGAAGCAGTGGTTGAGAAGAGAGTGAGGCAGGGTTGTAGCCTATCCCCGATGTAATTCTATCTAGACATTGATCAACAGAGAAGGAAACTAAAGAAAAATTTGGAGTAGGATTACAGTTCATAACTTTGAGGCTCGCCGATGACATCGTAATTCTGTCAGAGACAGCAACGGACTTGGAGGGGCAGTTGAACAGAATGGACAGGGATCTGAAAGATGAACGTGAACAAAAGGAAAACAAGGATAATGGAATGTAGTCGAATTAAATCAGGTGATGCTAGGGGAATTAGATTAGGAAACGAGGCACTTAAATTGGTGTTTGGGCAGCAAAATAACATGATGACCGAAATAGAGAGGGTATAAAATGTAGACTGGTATTGGCAAGGAAAGCGTTTGTGAAGAGGAGAAATCTGATAACATCGAAAATAGATTTAAGAGTTAGAAAGTCTTTTCTAGAAGTATTTGAGTTGTAGCCGTGAATTGAAGTGAAACACGGATAATAAACAGTTTAGACAAAAAGACAATAGAAGCTTTCGAAATATGGTGCTATGGAAGAATTCTGAAGATTAAATCACATATCTAATGAGGAAGTACTGATTAGAACTGTGGAGACAAGAGATTTGTGGCACAGCTTGACGAAAAGAATGGATCGGTTGATAGGAAACATTCTGCTACATGAAGGGATCACCCATCTGGTATTTGAGGTAAGGGTTGGAGGGGGGGAGTGGGTAAAAATCGAAGAGGAAGACAAACAGATGAATACAGAAAGCAGATTCACGGCGATGTAGGTTGCAGTGGCTCGTACAGGATAGAGCATCATGGAGGACTGCATAAAACCAGTCTTCATACCGCAGCAACAACTTTGAACACAGCTAAATTAATTAATTTCGACAACTGATACCCGCCGTCATCTGTCAGCTGTCTTCTTTTGTCTTTTATATCATTGTTAATTGTTGTTGTTGTTGTTGTTGTGGTCTTCAGTCCTGAGACTGGTTTGATGCAGCTCTCCATGCTACTCTATCCTGTGCAAGCTTCTTCATCTCCCAGTACCTACTGCAACCTACATCCTTCTGAATCTGCTTAGTGTATTCATCTCTTGGTCTCCCCCTACGATTTTTACCCTCCACGATGCCCTCCAATACTAAATTGGTGATCCCTTGATGCCTCAGAACATGTCCTACCAAACGATCCCTTCTTCTGGTCAAGTTGTGCCACAAACTCCTCTTCTCCTCAATCCTATTCAGTACCTCCTCATTAGTTATGTGATCTACCCATCTAATCTTCAGCATTCTTCTGTAGCACCACATTTCGAAAGCTCCTATTCTCTTCTTGTCCATTGTTAATTAGCTCTCGTAATTTGGACCGTATTGATTATGTGAGGTTCAAGGACTCCCTACTTAGTATACGTGTGATTAGCAAAGCGAGCTTTCTAATTCTTTAAAGATTCCGGTAAGCTGGATCAGTTGTCATTAAATGTGATTAGTATGACGGCCCTTGTAATTCTCGTTTCTGTACTATTTTCGAATTCTGCTACATACTGCCTTAATTTCATCGTCCTCTGCGTGATCACGTTCTCATCCCTGTTTATCGTTTTCTCTGTCTAGTTTATACTGGTAAGGGTCGTTTTCACTTTTTCCTTACTTAATTTTAACAATGCGCGCTGTTGTTCTTCCAACACGTCTATTTTGGATTTTAAAAATGAGGTAACCTACAGAATTCAATATGCTTCGCTTGATTCTCCCCTCATGTCTGGCTGGTTGACCAGTTGTCGCTCTGTTCACGTTGTGTGCCGTTGCAGAGCCTGTCTCACTCCGCTACGTATGCGTGTGGATTAATGTTTAACGTCCGGTCGAGAACGAGGTCATTAAAGACGGTGCACAAGCTCGGATTAGGGAAGGATGGGGAATGGAATCGGCCGTGACCTTTCAAAGTAACCATCCCGACATTCACCTGAAGCGATTTAGGGAAATCACGGAAAACCTAAATGAGCATGACTGGACGCTGGTTTGAACCGTCGTCCTCCCGAATGCGACTCTAGTGTGCTAAACTCAGCAACGTTCCGCTTTACTCGTGTTGATGGCGCGGCTATCCTCTCGGTTTGTTCAAACTTATCTCCTAACTCCTTAACATTAACATCACTAATTTCCGTATCGGTATAATAAAGTCCAGGTGATGACTGTAACTCGTGGCGTCTCTCCGGTGCTCTTACCTTCCGTGGCCATACCATCACCATCAGCATGACGACGCACATCGCCTTCACGATACTTTCCTGCAGTCATGTACCTCCGTGCTGTGCCTTGCTTTTCTATGAATCACTACATTAGGACTATTTATCTCTATTACTGAGTACGGACATCTCCAATGGCTATCGAATTATTGTGATCACTTTCATCGCACGACAATACTCGATCTCCAGGACTGAAATCTACTGGGCTTTGTAATAATGATGAAAATGGTATATTTATTTTGTTTGCATTATTTACTGTTGTTAATTTAGTATAAGAAACTAGGCAAAACTGACTTCCATCTCTTGTTAGTTTCTATCATATTGCTCTTCATATTTCTTCTTAGATTTCACTTGTTTCTCCCTCGCACTTTGGTGTATGTACTGCATTCGCTGTTTCAGTTCTAAGACGTAATCGTCGTAGTTGCACATTAAATCTACTGGATCATTTTTGCACTGTTACTGGTATACCACGTGTTCGTTCGAAATAGTTCGAACGCTGTACGTGTGGATGCTATTGTATACAAATATGGTGTATGGAATCCAGGTGTCCCAGTCAGTTTGTGTCCTATTCATGTAATGCCACAAGGTCTCGGGTCGCTCCAACACTCCGTTAGGTTGTAGGTGATACGCTGTACTCTGTATTTTCTCTGTTCGTAGCAACTTCCAAACACGATTCTCTGTCTCTCCAATGAAACTGCCACCAGTATCACTAAGCAGTGCTGAGGGGCTGCCAGACTGTAGCATTATTTTCACTACAAGTATATGCGCCAAAGTTTCAGTGTCCTGTTGCTCTTTCAGTTCCGCTACTATGAATTTCGTCAATACGTCCTGGAATGTTAATAAATAACTGTTTCTGTCATTCGTGGTATTTAGGGATCCGACAGTGCTGATGTCACAGCGTTTAATAACGTATTCGGATGCCAGTGTCATTGCTAAAGGCATTCGTGTCTTCACTTGCATTATTTTATTTTTCTGATACCTCTCGCAACATAAACTTCAATATCGGCTTCCATACGTCCCCAAGTATAATACTTACGTTTGATCTCGTAAGCGCATCTTTCATCTACGTACATTCCCAACTCTTCCGCTTCATTGATTGCTGAACCTCACGTATTGGGGATAAACCATCTGCTACTTGGTTTATTTTTTCCTCTTCATACAAAATTTTATAGTCCTATTTATCTAATTTCAGCCGAAATTTCATTAACCTTATCGATGCATCGGACTCAATAACGTCAATGTCTTAATGATACACAGGGTCGAAAATACTTCACTGACCAGCATACAGGGTGTCCCAGCTATCTTGTCCACCCAAAATATCTCTGGAATAATAACAGCATTGGAAAACGACTTTCACCGGTATCAATGTAGGGCTGGGGCCCATGAATATACATATTTGGAAACATTATAAAACGAAAGCATATGTGTTTTTTAACACAAACTTATGTTTTTTTAATTGGACCTCCTATATTTTTTTCTTCAGCAATCCATAGCATGACAAAGCACATACACAATGGCGTTGATTGCGTCGCAATATTCCCATTACATCCCGAGATATTAAGACGCGAAGTTGACGCTTGAAACACCCGACATGCGCTGCTAGCGCACGTCCTGAGGCTCAGGCGTGAACCGCATGCTGCCCGTAATCACAGCAGACCGTATTATTCGTTTCGGACCTCTTGATAAGTGTGGAGGTGTGATTACACTTGTCAATCACATCGCGATTACGGGCAGCATGGGGTTCACGCCTGAGCCTCAGGACGTGAGCTAGCAGCACATGTCGGGTGTTTCAAGCGTCAACTTCGCGTCTTAATATCTCGGGATGTAATGGGAATATTGCGACGCAATCAACGCCATTGTGTATGTGCTTTGTCACGCTATGGATTGCTGAAGAAAAAATATAGGAGGTCCATTTAAAAAAACATAAGTTTGTGTTAAAAGACACATGCTTTCGTTTTAGAATGTTTCCAAATATGTACATTCATGGGCCCCAGCCCTACATTGATACCGGTGAAAGTCGTTTTCCAATAGCTGTTATTGTTCCAGAGATATTTTGGGTGGACAAGATACCTGGGACACCGACTGAGAAAATACGAATTAAACTTGCAGATCAACAAATGCGAGGTTCTGTGGAAAGACGTAACGTTTCTGCATCACGTACTAACCAATGCCGGGTTGAGCCCTGAGGCCAGTAAAGTCACAGCAGTAGAGACGTATCTGCAGCTCAAGACCATAAAGCAGTTAAAATCACATCTCAGATTAGTCAGATATTACAGGTGTCTCATTAATAATTTTAGTAAAATGGCAAACCACTGTATGAAGTGTTGAAGAAAGACGTGGCATACACCTGGCCACATAACAAGGTACATCTGTATATATATATATATATATATATATATATATATATATATATATATATATATATATATATATACACCTGTAATATCTGACTAATCTGAGATGTGATTTTAACTGCTTTATGGTCTTGAGCTGCAGATACGTCCCGACTGCTGTGACTTTACTGGCCTCAGGGCTCAACCCGGCATTGGTTAGTACGTGATGCAGAAACGTTACGTCTTTCCACAGAACCTCGCATTTGTCGATCTGCAAGTTTAATTCGTATTTTCTCAATCGTTTAAATATTACTTATACCTTGCTGTTGTGCTCTTCCCTAGATAATCCAAACACTACACTATCATCTACATAAATGAATACTTTTTCTCCCTGAGGCCTGTTAAATGGAAGTCATCCAGTTCTGAAAAGTGATAGGTGCTGTTTTCAACATCATCATCATGCAAGAGTAAGGTTAAGCCCCACATGCCGTGCTGAATGCCGTTTTATCCAAATTCCCTTGACCTAGTAGCACTTGCTAGTATCCTTCAGCAAGATCAAGGATAAAAAATATTTTGTCTAGTCCAACCCATCTAAAATTTCGTCGATTCCTGGTGATGGGTATTTTACATTTAACAAATTATCATTTAAGCTTCAGAAGTAGCTACGATTCACCATTTGCGACTTCTGCTCACATCGTTTTTGGAATCATAATGAGTGGGAAGATCGAGGCACTTTCGGTAGACACTAATATATCTTCCCTCAACATTTTACCTCTTTCCGTAAGCACTGTGTTTGCTTGTGCGAAAAATGGTACAGTTGCTTATTGATTATATCTACATCTACACCTACATCCATACTCCGCAATCGAGCATACGGTGCGAGGCGGAGGGCATTATAGTGCGCTCACTCTCAGGCAACAGTGTTACTTGGTGCTTTACTACATCTGTATGCGTTAATTGATCTCCATCTATGAAAGATATCATTATAAGCATTCACCACCTTCTATAATTCTGACCTTTCCTCACTGCTGAGGCAGTTTAATATTTTCTTAGCCTGCCTAGCCTAGACTTACCTATCACTTCTGACTTATCGGATTTTCGCGACCTCTTTTTTCCGTCAGTGGTACCCATTCTGCTTTGAACATTACTCGATAAATATTGACTGCATTTTTGCCGATGATGATACACTTTCCGTTTTTGCCGCACTAATGCTTCGGGTGCATGCAGTCCTGGCTATACTTATCGTCTGGCTACGATCGCTTCAGTTACCCAGCTAACTACTACTTTCTTTTGACAATTATCTTCTTTTATGGTCCTATTTCTATTACGGCAGCTTCGCGTTTATAACTCTCGTTGACCCCTTCTTGTGGCGCAACCACTTTCGATTCTCGCTTCTTTCGCCTCGCTGCATCAGCTGCTCCTGTACCAGTTGCTGTCGCGGTAGCTTTTAACTTTTTCAGCTTCGTGTGACGCACGCTGTCCTGGTGCAGAATCACTCACCCCGTGAGCAGCCCGGGCCGTTTCCTCTCGATGGATTTGCGTAGCCATCCGGGTGTCTCGCAGTACACGTCACTGTTAATGGTTTATCCGTGCTCGAGGAATTCGACGAGCATCGGACATCGGACATCGAGAAAGACGGTTAGCAACCCCTTACTGCTGAGAGCACAGATCTGAATTTCTTAGGGAGAGCTGACACACTACATTGGTGTTCCTAGATATCTCACTACGTTATCTCAAAAAGACATATACAACTTTCAACCTGTTTGATTGTTACGACGTGTCGTACGTACGTTTCCGTTTGAACACTTCTTATAACTTACCACTTTTTTTGTAAGTTTGTTTTTGGCTTGTTTTACTTGTCCGCAGATCCCGTAACCTGACAGAACAGGAGGAGTTTCGAGGTCACGAATGGGCGACTACTACAGTTATAAAAGACGAGACCTTGTCAACAGATTCTCAAATCCATAACTGCCGTGAATATAATTATTTCGTGATAGTTACTGGAGCCGAGCTCGCGGCCGCAGACTATATGTACCTGGCGCGCCAACGTCCGAGGGCTTCTCCGCGGTCATTTCCGGTGCGGTTCTCCTCTTGCTACGTGCAGGACGGGAAGCCAGGATCCGTTCACCTTAAGGCTTTCCTCTTTCTTGTTAAAGCTGTTCGCGTGTTTTTGTATTTCTACAGCTTCTCTGAACAAGCGGGTGTGATAGTGCTTCTCTACAGCCAGAACTTCCGTGTGGGCGAATTTTATTACGTGGTCGGTCTCACTCAGTGCGTGCTCTGCCACGGCCGATTTCTTCACCTGCCCCAACCTGCAACGTCGCTTATGCTCTTTGATCCTGGTGTTGATGGATCGTCCAGTCATTCCGACATAAACTTCTCCGCATGTGCACGGTATGCGGTATATTCCCGACATTGCAAGTGGGTCCCTTTTTTCCTTTGCTGATCGAAGACACTCTTTGATCTTCCTTGTCGGTTTGAAAATCGTCTTTACGCCGTGTTTGCACAATAATACGAGTAGGACGAATATGTGAGCCGCAGCACGTCAAACGTGTAATGCGAGACCTGAAAAGTGTTCTGAATAGCTTCAACAAGAAAGAGGAAAGCCTTAAGGCAAACGGATCCTGGCTTCCACCTCCAGCAGTGGAGGTTGGAGCTTCGACAATGCCGTCCACTCGCGCTGGCGAAACGTCAGGAAAATCATCAGACGAGAGTCGGCCGAAGAACCCGAGACAGAAGCCAGTAGGCAGTTTGACAACAATTTTGGATCGTTAGTTTGTCTAAATTACGGGTCAATGATTAGGGTGCCTGATATGATCCTAAACTTCGCGAAAACTAAAGAAAAACTTTGTGTGATGATTGTTGATTGTTATTAATCTGACCGAAATAAAATAAATTCTCCACATGAAAATGTCTGCGACAGTGTTGGCACCGTACTATTGATCATAACCGAAACGTGTGGACCTGGTGCTCCTCCGTCCTGCTGGTAACTCGCACGGATACCCACAACTGGCCATTCCCTTCTTTCATTAAGGTGGCCCGTGACGCCATAACTCAGCGTAAGGAAGTATTTTATGAACCAAACTGTCATTTGTGCAGTTCACAATGACACTGAAGGCTAATTTTCACGTGATTCAGTGATTTAAAATAAAATTGGGTAGGCTAACAGACTGTCCGTTCTATTCTCATGCAAATCATCTCTACAGGGTGTTACAAAAGACCAAACTTTCAGGAAACATTCCTCACACACAAAGAAAGAAAATATATGTGGACACGTGTCCGAAAACGCTTACCCTCCATGTTAGAGCTCATTTTATTACTTCTCCTCAAATCACATTAACCATGGAATGGAAACACACAGCAACAGAACGTACCAGCGTGACTTCAAACACATTTTCTTACAGGAAATGTTCAAAATATCCTCCGTTAGCGAGGATACGTGCATCCACCCTCCGTCGCATGGAATCCCTGATGCGCTGATGCAGACCTGCAGAATAGCGTATTGTATCACAGCCGTCCACAATACGAGCACGAAGAGTCTCTACATTTGGTAACATGGCTGCGTAGACAAGAGCTTTCAAATGCCCCCATAAATGAAAGTCAAGAGGGTTCTGGTCAGGAGAACGTGGAGGCCACGGAATTGGTCCGCCTCTACCAATCCATCGGTCACCGAATCAGTTGTTGAGAAGCGTACGAACACTTCGGCTGAAATGTGCAGGGGCTCCATCGTGCACGAACCACATGTTGTGTCGTACTTGTAAAGGCACATGTTCTAGCAGCACAGGTAGAGTATCCCGTATGAAATCGTGATAACGTGCTCCATTGAGCGTAGGTGGAAGAACACGGGGCCCAATCGAGACATCACCAACAATGCCTGCCCAAACGTTCACAGAAAATCTGTGTTGATGACGTGATTGCACAATTGCGTGCGTATTCTCGTCAGCCCAGACATGTTGACTGTGAAAATTTACAATTTGATCACGTCGGAATGAAGCCTCATCCGTAAAGAGAACATTTGCACTGAAATGAGGATTGACACATTGCCGGACGAACCATTCCCAGAAGTGTACCCGTGGAGGCCAATCAGCTGCTGATAGTGCCTGCACACGCTGTACACGGCACGGAAACAACTGGTTCTCCCGTAGCACTCTCCATACAGTGACGTGGTCAACGTTACCTTGTACAGCAGCAACTTCTCTGACGCTGACATTAGGGTTATCGTCAACTGCACGAAGAATTGCCTCGTCCATTGCAGGTGTCCTCGTCGTTCTAGGTCTTCCCCAGTCGCGAGGCATAGGCTGGAATGTTCCGTGCTCCCTAAGACGCCAATCAATTGCTTCGAACGTCTTCCTGTCGGGACACCTTCGTTCTGGAAATCTGTCTCGATACAAACGTACCGCGCCACGGCTATTTCCCCGTGCTAATCCGTACATCAAATGGGCATCTGCCAACTCCGCATTTGTAAACATTGCACTGACTGCAAAACCACGTTCGTGACGAACACTAACCTGTTGATGCTACGTAGTGATGTGCTCGATGCTAGTACTGTAGAGCAATGAGTCGCATGTCAACACAAGCACCGAAGTCAACATTACCTTCCTTCAGTTGGGCCAACTGGCGGTGAATCGAGGAAGTACAGTACATACTGAAGAAACTAAAATGAGCTGTAACATGGAAATTAAGCGTTTCCGGACACATGTCCACGTAACATCTTTTCTTTATTTGTGTGTGAGGAATGTTTCCTGAAAGTTTGGCCGCACCTTTTTGTAACACCCTGTATATTATTGATAATGTCATATAACGAGTTTAACGTAAAAAGCTGACTTTTCCACATCTTTAGCGGAATAATGTGTCACTGTCGTTTTGATCTTATGTGGCTACAGTAACCCAAAAATGGTCATGCACCTCAGTATATTGCGGATTTCCTTGTTTTGTAACAAGATTGTTAATACTCGGAAACGAAAATTTATTTAAAACGTTTTGACTTACTCCACTTCCATAAAGCACATTCCACTGAGGATGTGTGGAAGGGACATTAGAATACAATCTTTTTTTGTAAATATGTTTTATGTTTTCTTGTTTTACGACATATTTAATAACCTTGAAGATGTGTGCAACATAAGGTACATCTAGTCTTATCCTATAACGGCAGGTAGCACAGAGCTTCCCGGATGTCTCGAATGCTACAAATTACTTGCTCACTAGCGAGCGCAGTCTGCGGAAAGCGAGTTTATTTGCTGGCCGAGTTGTAAGCAGAATAACCAGCCCGTTCTTTGCTATGTCGGTTTTTTTTTTAAGTCGTAAGACGCGCTGTCGCGGGGAAATACGGACTTTCTTTATTCTCCTCTCTCTCTGCCTCTCTCCTTCTCACTTTTCTCTCTCTCCCTCAGCGGTGCCACTCCGCGAATAAACACGCTTTGTCCCATCGACGTTCATTCGCGGCAGCGCCGATACAAAAGCAGCTAATGAGCAACAGAAATTTCCGAAGCGCTCCGAACAATTGGCTGTTTCGAACACGGCACACAATGGGATGGCGGGACCTTCCCCTCTCCCTCCCCTCCATGCGCTCCGGCGCGTGACGTCACATCCTACTACCAATCACCCTGCAGCTATAGCTAGGAATGTCACCCGCCAACACCCACGCCCCATCTCCTTTTCGAATCGTGAACGGTGAGCGGCAAGACCGATTGTTTTTGAATCTCCACAAGAGCTCAAATATGTCTAATTTTTACCTTCGCGATCTGTTCGCGAGATGCGTGAGCGAGGTGGCATTAACAGGTGAGAGAGGTGCGACAGGCCACGTAAGCTGTGTGTAGAAGCAGAAAACCTGTCGAGGCTGGTCTCCCCCGAATTACAGCACACGATGCGCGAATTTTGTGCCATACAGAGGTAGTTTTTGATGTTGACAGCTGCCGAATTAGGTCACTGACTTTATTATTTTAAAGAGAAACACAAAACGTTTCCAGTGGACTTATAAATAGCATTGAGAGAGGACTTGGACGAAGTAACACGTGTGTAACTTGATCGAATAGTCACAAACCACATGTCCCACTGACATGAGAAGAGGTCTCAGAAATGAAAGAGTAAACACGTAACCCAGGCACGGTTTCTGTGTTGTTTATTATTATCACTATCGTATGAAGTCCACAAAATGTTCGCTGTGAGCACCGGTACATCACTTGGTGTAAAGTGATTTGGGACAGGTAACATTCCACGTTGAGTTTCGTCTGGCCTTATTGCAGAACATGCACATGTTGTATGGCGTTCCAGTCCTTGTACATCTCTTGACTTCATTTTCCCACGATTAAAAGACAAGGTAAGTTACATCTGGGGAACGTGTCGGGCATTTTGTGTTCTCGAAACTACAAATCCAATGATGTCGATATCATCTGTTAAAAAATTCAGTAATATCTGTGAAGAATGGGCCGGACGTTGGTCATACTGGTACTGCGTCAATTACAGTGTCTCCTGTGCGATGTCTTCCAATAACTGCACCAGATAACTTGTTAGAAGCTGAACATACTTGTTTCTGTTTAATGTCACAAGGCCAAGAGTGGTCGTTCCCCACAGTGTGTGGTGGAGCTGGTGTGGCGAAGGTCACAAAGCCAGCAGTTAACTGGCTTGGGTGGGGTACCAGTGGAACGGAGAGCGAATGTACAGTTGTCTGACAATTGAAATGTTATGATAAAAGTTTTTTAGAAACTAATAAATGTTATTTTTAAGTAACCAAATAATTTTTTAATTTTAATTTTAAAAATCGAATAACTTTTATTTTTCACTTTTAAAAAATTATAAAAATTTTCCCTTATAAGGTATAAGAAAATATCACTTATTCAACTATTCTTAATTTTTAAAAACCAATAAATTCCTGTTATTAATTTTTTTTAAATCCAATGAATATTTTTCTCATAAATTATAACAAAAATTTAGTATTAAATTCAGTTTTCCGCTTTCAAATATATTTTATAAATTCTTCCTTAAAATTAGCTGCTTCAAATCTAGTATTCAACCCATTTTTGAAATATTCATTTTTTATTTTTCATTTTTTAAAAAATACAATAAATTGTTTCTAATTAATCGAAGAACTATTCAACAAGTTCATGAAAGAACGATTAAATAAGTTCACTGTAGTTCAACCTTGTAACTACTATAAATGAAATAATTAAGAGGATATTATAAATTAAGAAGAGAAATTAACTGATTTTTTATTAAACGCGTTAACAACTGGAACAGGATATTAATATAAAGTTTATAAACCATCATGTAATAATTTTAATTTACAAATAAAACACCATATATTGTAATAATTTATTTATGCAATGTATCTGGCTATAATTCTCTTTTTTTTTAATTCAAGAACTAGGTTATGATGAAAGAGAAACAGATCTGGCTCTAAATAATGAAGATAAATATATTAGTTTTTGTAAACAAACAGAAAATTGTAAAATGAGATTTATTGGTAGATTTAAATGTATGACTTCAAGAATTGATAAATTTTCTTCAAATTCAAAAAGAACCAAATAAAAAATATTAACAAATTTTTACAGAAAATCTGAAAAATTCAGTAAGTAAAAGAGAAATTCATCCTTATGATCATAAAGCTAGTTGGAAAATATTTAGAGAAACAAAACTTCCACTCAAATAAAATTTTTATAATAAATTAAATGAATATGGGTTAGTGAAGAAGATTATCATCATGCTGACCTAATTTGGGAAAAAACTGAAATAAGGACTGAAGGTGAATGCCATTGTTTACATTTCAAAACTAATATTTTCCAAAATTTGAGAAAAAGTTCTACAAAAGCTTATGAATTAGATACTGCTTGCTATTTTACAGCACCAGGTTTATCTTTCGATTTGATGTTAAAAATTAGTGAACATCAGCTTGAATTATTTGATTTTTATGATATGGCTTTAATGTTTCATAAACTTTTTTAAGGACATATATCACAATGTTTTACAAGATGTATCAGAGTAAATAATAAACTAATAAGAAGAGGTATATAACAATGTTGTACAAGATATATCATACTAAATAATTAAAAAATGAAAAATCGTGATAAAAATGTTATATCGAAGTTTTCAATATGTGAAGGTGCAAATAATTTTTATGGATATGCTATGAGTAAATATTTACTATATGGAGTTTTTAAATGTGATGAACCAACTTTATTTGACATAAAAAAATAAGTGAAATTCCAGACAAATTTAAAATTGATTGTGGTTTCAAGTAGATTTAGAATATCCAAAAACTTGTGTGATTTATGTTAAGATTTACCTTTAGCACCTGAAAATAATACAGTGTCATGAACGATCGAAAAAATTATTAACTAATATAGATAACAAACATAATTATTTTTTAATTGTAGAGATCGTGATCTATGTCTATATTTAAGAATGAAAATAACGGAACCTCAAAATTTTAGAATTTAAAGAATCTGAATAGTTAAAACATATATAGATTTAAATACAGAAATGAGGATTAAAGGAAAACAATGATTGTGAAAAAGATTTTTATGAATTGATGAATAATTCAATGGGTGGAAAAGAAGTGGAAAATATAAGACACAGAGTAGTTATAAAATCAATCTCAGATTGTGAAAAATTTGATAAATTAATTGGAAGCCATATTTTAAAAATAGAACAATATTTAATACACATCAAGATACTATTTATATGAATAAAAATAAAATTTTATGTAATAAATTTATTTGTATTGGAATGGCAATACTTGATTTACCAAAAGAAGTAACTTTTAGTTTTCACTATAACATCAGAAATCAGGAGAAAATATTATACTTTTTATAAGGTACTGACAGTTATATCTATAACATTAAAACTGAAGATTTTTACAAAGATATAAAAATAATTATTTATATTATACTGGTGATTATCCAGAAAATAATATTTACAATGTACCTCAAGTCAGTTAAAAAGTTTTAGGAGAAATGGATGATGAATAATAAAGGAAAAATAATGGACGAATGTTGTGGTTTAAGAGCAAAAACGTATGTGTATACAGTTGATGATATGGAAGAGAAAAGATCGAAAGCAGCAAAAATAAAATGTTTCCAAGATATTAAATTTTGTTTATTTAACAACAAATAACAATACAGAACTATGAATGTGAATCGAAGTTTTAAACACGAAATTTACACAATTAAGGACAATTATACAAACATTGAGTCCACATAACGATAAAAGATTTACTTCAGAATATACAACTGATACACTACCATATGGATATTATAAAATTCACAGATAATATCTTCAGGTTTTCTATTTAATAAATCAGATTTAATATAATTCACATATAGTACAATTATGAAAAATAAATTTATGTTATTTTATAGCAAAAATATATTCACACAAGCATCATAATCATCTACAAAATTCTTAACTTCAATAAAATTTGAAGCAAATTTTTATCATAATTCTCAATATAAAATATGTAAATAGTAATTCATATTTCTGTATATTTATCAAACAATGTTTTATTAATTACTTATAAAAATCGCTGGTTTGGAGCTAAGGATGTAGCTGAAATATAAAAATATGAAAACACTAATTTATGTAACTTATGTGCATTTATTCTAATTAGGTAAAACACTATCAATCTATTATCATTTATGTTAATAAATAAGATAAAAAATTATAAAAATGTTAAAGCTTCTATACAACAGATCCATTATTATATAAAATCTCAATGTATGTTTATCAATTAATCAGTTTTGTAGTTTTTTGTTAGTCACAAACAAAGGAAGATAAATTAATTTAAAAAAGTGGTACTAGTGAAGTTTTACCATCAACTAGAAAAACTGCAGAATATAAAATAAAGGATAATGTGAAACAACACTATGAAAGTATAAACAATCATTTAAAAGATAAAAGTTAACTGTATAAAAATTAGATGGATAATTTGAAAGATCTATGGAAATTTTAAAAGGAAGAAATGAAAGAATAAGTAGACTGCTATTGCATGTTGTTCAATGCACTGGAGATCATAATTTTAGACCAACTTTTGTTTTTTTTGAGATTATATGATGACAACAAGTAAGCATAGGCGTTACAATTAACCAGGTATGTAAATCTTTTCCTTTCAAAATAAATAAAAAACACAAAAATCACCTCTTAAGCTCAGTGGTTACATCTGTTAAAAATAATATACAATACATATCCTTTGATTTCGTCGTGGTCATGCCCTGTCGTGCACCGTGCTCTCCTTCAGGACCACATGCGGCACGGGAAACATTTTCCACGATGTACAAAACTTTAACAGGGCGCAACCAACTTACACAAATTGCATACTGGGATTATACGTCGATATGGGGGCGGCTCGCGAATCTTAAAACGCGCGAGGCAGTGGTTACGGAACTACTGAACACTTCAGCTATACTGCACCACACCAAACAGCAGTACAGTGAGGTGGACGAGAGACAAATCAAGAACTGCGCAAGGCAACCTCAGCAAAGGCAGTAAGAAAATATTTTGGAGGGCCACACCAAACCACAGACTGACGTCCCAAGCTAAATTATGAAAATACTATCGGCGACTTCGCCACGACAAGGAGAAACGTAAAATACCATAAGAAGTGAACTGCAATTAACACGATTCATAAGCGTCGGACTGAAAAGTTCCACAGACAGTTTTTCCCTTACTACAAACACTTAGCAGTACCTCCAAAGTTCACTCGTGGACACTATCAGAGTGTCAAATTACTCGTTATACCTGTAGGTAAGAGAGTTTAACACGCCGGGGGCCGACTTAGATTTGTTAATAAGACGAGCAATGATTCGGTCCCCCACTCGGATCCACCTTCGGTCCAAAACAGTCATTTACTTTAAAGCAGCTGAATAGATGACAATGCCGATATCAACACTCTCCTTCCGAGCAGTGCTCTAACTGGAGGCTGCAGTACTGGAACAAAGCTTACTCCACTCACAAGTCTGATGTACGCTTCACAGACGTGCAACTTTTCATAATTCTTATGTTCACCTCATACAACAAACGTGCCGTTAATTCTTCTTCGGAATCCGAGGGCAGAACCGAGAAATCACTTCTGAGCCCTCGAATGACCACACGATGACCGCCATCGGGACAACACCGGCCCTCCACACTAGGATGTTCGAGCCCACGGCGCTCCGTCCCCGACCGACTGCTTCCGCGGGGAGCACCGACCGAGGGGCTTCGGCCTCCGACACCGACGTCGCTCCTCGCGCACAGTCCAGAGCTAACTCCCAGCGACCCCCTTCTTCCTCGTCTGTCGCCTCGCGGCGCGCGCGAAGCTAACTAGCCAAAGGTATGCGGCGACCGATCCCGATATTGACATCGCGGCGAGTACTGAGAAGGCGTGTGATTTCAAAAACAAAAAATAATGTAAATGGCGAGCTGTACCGGCCCAGATATCGTGCCAAATTCCAATTGGCACGAGCTGGTCGGTGGGCCCTGCCGGTAATGCTCCAAACGTTCTCCATTGGAGAGAGATCCGACGACCTGCTGGTCAAAATGGAATTTGGCAAATACGAAGACGAGCCCTAAGAATCTCTCACCGTATGTGGGCAGTCATTAACTTGCTGGAATGTGAGCCCAGAATGGCTTGCCTTGAAGGGCAACAAGATGGAGAGCAGAATATCGTCGACGTACCGAAAGTCTGCCGCGGACGACAACCAGAGGGGTCCCACTATGAAATGAAAAGGTACCACAGACCATCGACAGGCACATCGGTGTCATACCTGGGGCGTCTCTAGACACGTCTTCCCTGCAGTCTCACTGACTGAAGTAGAAGTGTCTTCACTGACGAGTCCCACGTCGAACTGAGCCGCGATGACCAGAGAGCACGTGTCTGTAGGCGGCCCGGACAGCAGCGGGCCACCGGGCTGACTGTCACTCGCCGTACAGCCTGCCAGCCGGCAGTGATGGTTTGGGGCGCCACTTCACTTCGTAGCAGGAGCCTTTTGGGTAGCATCCGCGCCAATCTTGCGGGTTTTTTTCTTTTTTGGGTCATCTCACTGGTTTGAAGTGGCCTGTCACGAATTCCTCTCCTGTGCCAACCTATTCATCTCAGACTACCAGTTGCGACTAACCTCCTCAATTACTTGCTGGATATATTCCAATCTCTGCCTTCTTCTACAGTCTTCGCCCTCTACAGCTTCCTCCACTACCACGGAAGTCATTCCCTGATGTCCTATCATCATGCTCCTCTTCCTTGTCAGTGTTTTCCACATATTCTCATTGCTCTCCGGTTCTGCGCAGAATCTCTTGATTACTTACCTTATCACGGCACCTAATTTTCAACATTCGTCTGTAGCATCACACCTCAAGTGCTTCGATTCTCTTCAGTTCCGGTTTTCCCACAGTCAACGTTTCACTACCACACAGTACTCTGCTCGACACGTGCATTCTCAGGAAGTTCTTTCTCAAGTTGAGGCCTTTGTTTGATACTAGTAGACTTCTCTTCACTAGGAATTCCCTCTTTGCGAGTGCTAGTCTGCTTTCGATGTCCTTGCTCCGTCCGTCATTCATTATTTTGCTGCTTAGGTAGCACAATCCCTTAACTTGATCTACTTCGTAACCATCAATCCTGCTGTTAAGTTTCTCGTTGTTGTCATTCCTGCTACTTCTCATTAGTTTCGTGTTTCTTCGATTTAGTCTCAATCCATATTCTGTACTCATTAGACTGTTCATTCCATTCAGCAGTTCGTGTAATTCTTTTTCACTTTCACTCAGGATGACAATGTGATAAGCAAATCGTATCTTTGATATCCTTTCACTTTGAAATTTATTTACGCTGCCGAACCTCCATCATTCTTTCTTCGATGAGTACATTGAACAGTAGGGGCGAAAGACTACGTCCCTGTCTTACATCCATTTTAATCCGAGCACTTCGTGGTCGTCCACTCTTATTATTCCCTCTTGGCTCTTGTACATGTTGTGTATTACCTGTCTCTCCCTATAACTTACTCCTATTTTTCTCAGAATTTCGAACATCTTGCACCATTTTACTCTGTCGAACCCTTTTTCCAGGTCGACGTATCGTATGAACGTGTCTCGATTTTTCTTTAGTCTTGCTTCCATTATCAACTGTAACGTCAGGATTGCCTCTCTGTTGCCTTTACGTTTCCTAAAGGCAAACTGGTCGTCATCTAATACCTTCTCAATTTTCTTTTCCATTCTCCTGTACGTTATTCTTGTCTGAGCTGTTGAGATGATCGTGCGATAATTCTCGTACTTGTCAGCTCTTACAGTCTTCGAAATTGTGTGGATGTTATTTTTGCAAAGTCACATGGTATGTTGCCAGACTCATACATTCTATACACCAACGTGAATAATCGTTTCGTTGCGACTTCCCTCAATGACTTTAGAAATTCTGGTGGAGTGTTATCTATCCCTTCTGCCTTATTTGACCTTTTGCCCTTCAAGGTTTTCTTAAATATTGATCCTGATACTGGATGCCCTATCTCTTATAAATTGACTCCTCTTTCTTCATCTATCATATCAGAGAAAACTTCCCCCTTGCGATACGTCGACGATATTCTACATCTCGGTTTTTACCTGCCCTTCGTGGCAATCTGTCCTGGCTCAGAGAAACAAAAGAGCACCAAAGGGCGTAGTGGGTGTCGAGAATCAGACTTACGATCAGCTATGAAAAGCGTTGCGACACCAACGGTAGCCCACAGCCTGGTTCGAGCTCACGCAGCGAGTACACATAATAGCAAAATTTGCAGCGCCGAAAGAGGGCGGCTGGGTGGATGGACGAAACACTGTGCAGAAAATTGGAACAAGAACTCGGCCGAACTCCCGGTAATCAGTCACACTGAGAAAAGATAAAAGACCACGACGAACCAAATATTCTGCTTCCACAAACGTTTAACCGATTTTTGGAGAAGCCGAGAGGTGATGCAACTGTGGGAGTCATTCACGAAAATTCGTAGACAGGTAATGACAACAACGCAGAAGTTCAGAGTCCACCTGCCGAGGATGGAGAAATGACTCACGTGGAAGAAACAGTGAGATGGTTACAGTAAGGTCACAAGGTCATGTAGGACTCTGGGATATACTATCAGAAATATTTTAGGCAGCGGCTGGTACATACAGATATCGGACAAAAATATGGAGACACTACGTTAGCGTGCCTAAAACGGTGTAGGAAAACCATTGGCATTCAAAACAGATTCCAACGGTCTCGGACAGTATAAATATAGGTCCTGTACGATTTTCAGGGGAAGCTTATTCCATTCTCCGTGCAAAATAGTGGCGATTTGAAGTAACGGTGGTGGAGGTGTATAGCAATCGCGCGCCCTTCTCTCCAGACTGCACCACTAAGGCTGAGCTGGTGGCTATGGCGGCCAGGGGCAACTCCAGCTGTGTGAAGACGGGACCTGCTGCCCTGGAACACAGCGTCGCCGTTACGGAACAAACTGTGTTCCGTGTGTCGGTCACAATACGCCACAATGCTCAGATAATCGTAGCCCGTGTCATACCGCGACATGGCTGCCAAAACCACCACCGGTTCTGCTCGACCACAAGTTGGAAACAGAGTGCAGCTAGTCTCATCCGACCAAATGACTCTCTTCCGTTGCTCGGCAGTCCGCGTTTTATGGCTTCGGCACCGCGTTTTCCTGTTACGGGCATTTTCATCACCGACGGTTGGGTTTGGAATTGCAGCTCGACCTGCAATTCCCTGCTTACGCAGAACCCTTCGTGTTGTTTTGGTGCTGACAGGGCTAAGGAGTCGACACTCAGCTCTTCCTCATATCTTTTGTCACAGTACTCCCCTTCACTATCACGGTGACTTAGCGGATTACGGTTTTCCGCTTTCCCGGTACGCGGTATAAACCTTCGAGATTGTGTCTCCTGAAACGTTAAAGACTTCGGCTTCCTCGGTTACGAAAGCACTCGCCGTAAGGGCATCAAGAATTCCCCCGCTTTCGAATCCGCGTAGCTTCGACGTAATGTACGCACAACTACACAGAACACGACGACAGGCGCCGCGCGAGGTCAGACACAGCAGCGCAGCGTGCAGTCTGGGCCAGGAACTGCATTTGTGTTCAAGCATACGTTCAAGCATTGTCGTCGGACCCCTGCAGGTGGTAACAATAACAGAGATACTCGGTGTACGCCTACTAAGTGTGACGTAAGACGAACACCTGACCAATGTGGACGTTACAGATGATATACATGAAGTTATGTTAAAGTGACAAGTTCCACATCAAAATTCAAATGGTTCAAATGGCTTTTTGCACTATGGGACTTAACATCTACGGTCATCAGTCCCCTAGAACTTAGAACTACTTAAACCTAACTAACCTAAGGACAGCACACAACACCCAGTCATCACGAGGCAGAGAAAATCCCTGTCCCCGCCGGGAATCGAACCAGGGCGTGGGAAGCGAGAACGCTACCGCACGACCACGAGCTGCGTTCCACATCATTACGAAATGTCGTCTTCATGATCTATGGAACAAGGATTATACATGTATGGCTGTAACAGCCTGTGAATGAACTACGTCATCTAAGATAGAAATGGGATGCGAGAACGTGGGATGTGCTGTATTTCTAGAAATATTTTACGCAGTGCCAGATATGTACACAGGAAGGCCATTTGGTTACGGTAAGCTAAATGGCTACAAATTTAACAGTCAATATTAATGTTTTAGCGGATAGTATTAGTCGCTGTCTTAGGTTTATTCCAGACGACGAATTACTGTTTGGTAGAAACTGCAGTTACATCGATATATATTTCACAAAACATTTGCTTGCTACACGGACCGTGTGGTGGTGGGTGTCAGCTAAACCACACGACGAGTTGGTTTAGGCACGCACTGACTGATACATTTTAAGTTATGACCATTCTTTTAGAGATATGTTTTTAGTTACGTTCCAGCATTTTGAAGCAGTTTGATAATGGAGGAAAGATGAGGTGGTGAAGGGTCTGAGACAAAGGGGCTTACACGGAATAGGATAGCCTGAAGAGGTGCGTCAAAGCAACTCGACCACTACTTAGAAGGTAACTGCGATTCAGTACGGCA
Source organism: Schistocerca nitens (assembly GCF_023898315.1). Classification (NCBI taxonomy): domain Eukaryota; kingdom Metazoa; phylum Arthropoda; class Insecta; order Orthoptera; family Acrididae; genus Schistocerca; species Schistocerca nitens. The sequence continues at coordinate 436,044 of NC_064625.1, forward strand.
TTTACATGGTAGTAATAAATGAAGTGATTATTTTTACCAGCTACGAGTACGAGTGTATAAATACAGGGTGATTCTTATTAGAGTTTAAAAACCCTCGAACTACGTACATGACGCTGAGACAAGTGATTTAGAATGAGACATACTGGGCTGTAAATGTCGGTAAATACCGCAAAAGTGGACGACAAATGATGACCTCCATCCACTACACTAGGCTAGTCTGTTTTCGAATAAGTTTTGCACATATGATCTGTTGCAAACGTGGAAGTTAAAAATTATTGTCCTCGCTATAACCGAGCAAGGGCTGTTGTTATTTATTTGTTTCTCTCCTTTCATCCATTCGTTTTTTATTTAGAAGCTTTATTTAGTAAACGACACATGTGTCATTTACTGGTAGCGATGCAATTCTGAAGGTTATACTTGTTTACTTGTGACGCAATGCAGTACTTTGTAATTAGCGAGCAGAAACCGGGAGACTGGTAAATAAAATAATAAATCTTATCTCAATATAAACACGTAAGTGTCTAACGCAGTGCAGGGAAACACAGCCTGCCAGACGCGAGACTCGAACCCCGCACCCCACCCGCCAAAGCCGCGACTCCGACGTCGACACTCGACTCGGACTGGGATGGACGAGTGCGACGCGGCGACGCACGTCGTCTGGTGACGTCAGCTGTTCGACATCCGTCATCCACGTTTGGGGTATTCCCCACTTGCTGTCCCGTGTGTCTCTTCTACCAAATAACTAGCCTTAGCGTCATCTACGCCGCTTCGGGGTTCTTAAACGTTAATAAGAGTCACCCCGTGTAGTACGGTAAGTCATTTATTTTCACCAAGTGTTGTGTGCTGACTACTGCACTGAATTTCAGTTCCTCTTTACAAGACACTACCCGAAAACAGGTAATATCTTCTAACACTACGCTTAAGAATAACTTAATAGTTTTTGTTGACTCGGTTTGCTGCGACTAGCACGTGAGCGGCTGTTCATGTCTGCGACTCACACGCATTTGAACTCGCTTGCCGTGTTCTCCCTCTACAAGTTGTAACCACCAGACTTTCGTCCAGACTCTTTGACGTCTCAGGATGTATGCTACGAACCGATCCTTCTTTTAGTCAAGTTGAGCCACAAGTAGATTTTTCCCAATTCGCTTCAGTACCTTCTCATTCTATCCGTCCAGTCTTCAATGTTCTCCTGTAGCGCCACAGTACAAAGCTTGTAGTCCAAACAATTGCAGTCGCAGTAGACTTCCTAGCACATAAGTTTATATCTGATGTTACGAAATTTCTCTTTTTCGGAAATGAATGTCCCGTTGTTGCCTGCTGCAAATGTATCTTCTCTACTGCGGCCGCCGCCAGTTACTTTGGTATCTTATGTTCGTATTCGTCTTACGACTGTTTTCCGAGACACTATCTATTCCGATCGACTGACCTTACAAGTGGTTTAATAGCTGTGACAGAATCAGAATGTCAGCCACCGACGGAAAATTTTTTAATATCCCTTCTCGATGTTTAATTCGCTTTCCAAATATCTCTTTAATTTCTTTTATTGTTTTCTCAGTTTATCCGTGGAATAACGTTGGGAATAGGCTACAAGCCTGTATCACTGCCTCAGAATCGTATGCCCAGTCTACTAACGAAAATCTCTGAGTCATTTCAAACCCTTTATATTTATTTAATATATAATGGTTAGGACAATAAGGCTTTCTCTTACATCGGAACAGGATTCGACATGCACAATACACGGTAGTTAGTCTCTAAGAAATAACAATTTTATATGACAGGTAGTGTTTAGGTACTCTGAGAAAAAACCTGAGACTGCGAGGTGGACGAAGGCGGGAGTCGTTAAACGTACGTCGCTGCCAGCGGGGGAGTGGACCTGCGGCGCCGCCAGGTGATGAGCTCTTTGTGTGTGTGAGGACAGCAGCCGAGTGGTCCAGCCACTTGTGCGTCCAAACATCTGGCTGGCTGTTTGAGAACAGCCCTGACAGAGCTGTGCAGTCCCACCGTCTGAGCCTCGTTCCGCTGTGAGACGGGGCGTCGCCCCCGCGTGTTGCAGGCGCGGCCGGCAACCCCGACGCGAAGCGCCTGTACGACGACCTGCTGAGCAACTACAACAAGCTGGTGCGGCCCGTCGTCAACGTGAGCGACGCGCTCACCGTCAAGATCAAGCTGAAGCTGTCGCAGCTGATAGACGTGGTGAGTACCGCAGCCCGGGTGTCCAACGTAATGTTTCTGTGTGTCGATGTGTTAGAGGGACGGCAGCCTCGCGGGGCTCCCGTCACACACGCACTCTCTCTGTTCCCTCAGTTCGAGATACCGATGTTTCCGGCATACGGTAGCAGACGAAACAGCAGATAATTGTATTCTGTGTCCGCCCAAACGAGATATTCCAGTCACGCATTTTTTTAATCGAACGATATATTATAACGGCACTGTACAGTTCTCATATAACGCTCTTTAATACTGGCGTCAAAACTTTTCGCAAAATATCCGAAAAATTAGCTTAAGTTGAAAGTCGGACGGCCGGGATCGTAAACACTGCCGACACGGCCTGCCCCTCGTACCTGTTCACTTGTTTCGACAAAAGCTCGTTGCTTAGAAATAACGACTTACATTTCTGATAATATCTCCCGATACTTTCCTGATACGTTGCAACGTCGCATATACGTTGCCCCATCAAAAGAATCCGGACGCCACTATGTGAAGCCGAACTGGCGTCAGCAGACGCAGATCCTTCAGTGTGAGAGGAGGCGGGCAGTATTACGTTGGTTAAAACTGTGTGCCGGACCGAGACTCGAACTCGGGACTTTTGCCTTTCGTGGGCAAGTGCTCTACCAACTGAGTTACCCGAGCACGACTCACGTCCCGTCGTCACAGCTTTACTTCTGCGAGTACCTCGTCTCCTACCTTCCAGACTTTTCATAAGCTCTCCTGCGAACCTTGCAGAACTAGCACTCCTGAAAGAAAGGATATTGCGGACACGTGGCTTAGCCACAGCCTCAGGCATGTTTCCAGAATGAGATTTTCACTCTGCTGCGGAGTGTGCGCTGATATGAAACTTCCTGGCAGATTAGAACTGTGTGCCGGACGGAGACTTGCCCGCGAAAGGCAAGGTCCCGAGTTCGAGTCTCGGTCCGGCACACAGTTTTACTCTGCCAGGAAGTTTCATATGAGTGTACACTCCGCTGCAGAGTGAAAATCTCGTTCCAGTATTATGTTGTCAGCAGAGAAGCAGTGGGTCGCTTAGGAGAGTTCAATGACTCGCATCATTAGCCGATCATTCGATGTCACGTCGTAACAACTCCATCACGGACATTTCAACCGCTCTACACGTGCCACGATTTCGGTTTTCCGTCATTTCCCTAAATCGTTTCAGGCAAATGCCGGGATGGTTCCTTTGAAAGGGCACGGCCGATTTCCTTCCCAATCCTTCCCTAACCCGAGCTTGCGCTCCGTCTCTAATGACCTCGTTGTCGACGGGACGTTAAACACTAACCACCACCACCATCTACACGTGCCACTGTGAAGTGGAAACACCTCGCGGTCACAGCTGAAGAAGGACCACGGAGACCTCGCGTACTGACTAACAGGGACCCGAGAGTGGCCGTAAAAACTGATGCGAAATGAGCGGGAGGAGTTACACCTAAGTTCCAAAGTGCTGACAGCAGTGCAGCTGACGCAGTGACTCTGCGTAGGGAGTTAGGAAGGATGGGGCAGCTCCTCATAAGCCACACATTCGTGCAGTCAGTGCTAAGCGACATTTCCGGCGCCGCGGGTCTGTTAGTGACAAGTGAAACTAGTGATCTGGAGTGGTGACCCACGCCGCAGTCTGTGGCAGTGCGAAGGAAGCGCCACGATCTGGCGAATGCCCGCAGCTTCGCGGCGAGACCCCAGCTTCCACACTCGCACGTTGTCCTCCACGTGTCCACCGGTCAGCAGCCGTCTACGGACAGGTCGCGTAAATTACGAGCCTGTGGTTCGCGGTCGAGAGCTGGAGCTCAGTGGCGCCCCAGACGTGCTCGCGTCACGCCGATCTCGCCCATCTCGACGTCCGACTGGAGTGTGTCGCTCCTGGAACCGCTGTGCCGCGCTTACAGCCGAGTGCCGCGTCGTCTGGCGTGCAGGCAGCTGCGGGGGTGCGGGCTGCGACCCCGGGCCCCTCCAGCGGCCGTTCCCGGCTGTGCGCCGCTCGCAAATCACACGGCTCGCTTAAGAGGATTCGCAGGGGTACAATTCGCACGTTAGCTCTATGGAAGCACACAGTTACAACCTTCACGATACTCTAGTCGTGTTGTTCCCGAAAGGAAAGTACACCGTGCAGTCAGTAAGGACATCGGCTTATAAAAGTTTGATTACAAACAGTGCGATACAAATTTGCAAAATATTAAATAAATTTTGCCATTCTCACTTTTTCTACAACTTTAAGGACATTCTTATTTGACTGTTGTTTGTATTCAGTAGTAGAATCTTGCGTGAAATGCAAGACCTTACACAAGAAACAAGGGAGTCCAAGCTATCCTACTGCAAGTAGGTAATGCCATGTAACTGTTACATTTTTTTACATAATGTGAGTGCGTGTGCGTGTGCTGTGTTGTAATACCAGGTGCAACTAACCTCGTAACTGGGTGTCTATGTCCACTCCACTGCGCTACCCTTGTGTGACGAACCAGAATGTCTTTGATGGTACCACCTCATGAAGCCTTCAATCGTTAATATGTTATTGATAGACATTTAATTATAACAAATCGTACCAAAAATAACGGATTTTTGAGAGACCTTCAATCTGTAGTTGCTTTGAAACCGCATATATATCCATAACACGCAAGATATAATACGAAAACAATGAAATAAGAAAACCTTTTAACCGCCAGTATAACAGTACAGGTCGTTTGTCTAAAATCAGTTGTATAGATACCGAGAGATCCTCAATGTGCTGCTACCTCGGAACACCATACACTCATAAGGCGTCACTTGTAACCTTACATTATTGTTACTGTGATAATTCTTAAAGACCTGTAATTCACTGACATCTAAAGCAGAAATTAAGCGGGGTATGTCAATAACAATTAAGTACAATATTCTTTTCAAGTTAGTACCACTTTTTCACCTAATGTAGCCTTTCTACTGTCGGGGCAAAAATCTAGACGTGGTACATTTACCACATAAAGTAGATATAAATAAAAACTGATGAGATATTATCGCAGAGAGGATACCACTCCCACCTCCAAAGAAACTGCACCAAGAACGTTGGACCGAATCTTCATCTGTTTCGCTATTTCGTGACGGGCAATATTAAAAATATATTGGAAGTTTGTTTTGGAAGGTTTGTGGTGACATTCGTAACTGCCTGAAAGAGTGCTCCGCAAATGTTTTGAGTGCCTCGTAGAAGTGGTGACAGCATCCGTAGTGTAGGCGTTGTGCACGCGCTTCCTCCTCTTCCTTCTCCTCGTCAGTAACCACAGTTTCTGTGGCGAAGAAATCACTACGACTGTCATCAGACGATGCGGAGAGTACAGCCTACGCTTCTCAGCACCGCAGATAACACACTCTGCGGTCCAAACGAACAGCTGCACGCCTAAGGCTCGCAGCGAGCGGGCGTTTGCTAGCAGCGGTGAGAGACGGGCGAAGCGGGTCCGCCGTGCAGTTCTTGCCACAACAGAACTCCGTTTCACGTCACACATTACGTGGAGTAAATAGTGGAGAACATAGTATCAGTGCGCACTGGAGTATGACTGCACTCTGGCGCTTTACCGAGACACTGCCTGGAGAGTGTTTTCGGGAGTGTGCTCCAGATTCCAGCGAGGTGCTTCACGAGAGCCACTTCCAGTTATATTGAGGCGGGTTGAGAAAGCATCGCTCGTGCGAAACTCAGCTTGCCCTTTTCTCACGCCATATTCTGCCACCCATCGGTGAAGGGCAACAGCAAGGTTCCATATTCCTAGATTTCCGGAAAGCTTTTGACACGATGCTCCACTGCAGACTGTTAACGAAGATACGACTATACAGAATAGGTTCCCAGATATGAGAGTGGCTCGTATACGTCTTGAGTAACAGAACCCAGTACGTTGTCCTCACCAGAGACAAGAGTGTCATAGAACTCTAGGGGGGCAGCATTCTGTGGTTCTTTGCTGACGATGCTGTGGTGTACGGAAAGCTGTCGTCATTGAGTGACTGTAGGACGATGCAGGACGACTTGGACAAAATTTGCAATGGCAGATTGCTCTAAGTGTAAGAAAATGTAAGTTATTGCATTTGAGTGGGAAGAAAGAAACAGTTCTGTAGTGCTCCAATACAATGTCGGAGGTAAAGCCTAACACTGTCTTCGTATTTGACGATGTGGTTGTTGAAAAGCAGGATCAAATCCGTAGATATTTCTGCTTTGGTCGTCATATGGGTGGTTACGTATTTTATCTGAGTCAGACATATACCAGGATCCCAAAACAGTTGGTGTGGGATAACACCAACCTCATTATAACCTTCAAACAAGACAATCTCAATTTAAAATACATTTACCAGGCTCATGTAGGGACTGACATGTCATACGATGAATTTGTAAAGATAAAGGAGAGCAACACATTCATAGATAACACTTTTATAGACCATGATAGGTTTAAAAACATAAATTCTTGTCCTGTTGAGAATGGGCTTTCTGATCATGATGATCAGCTAGTTACAGTATATGACATAGCTCCATTCAGTAATTCAAAACTACCCTCCAAAGTTGTGCGTTCAATTCAATTCAATTTCAGAGGAAATCTTCAGCAGTTAGACTGGGATGAGGTGTACAAGGAACCCGATGCTAATTTAAAATATAACTTATTTCATGATACACTTGTAAGAGAATTTGAAAACTGTTTCCCCAAGAAAGTAATTAAATCTAATTATAAGAAACCATGCAAAAAACCTTGGCTTACTAAAGGAATAAAAATTTCTTGTAACCACAAAGGGGAACTGTATCTAACAACAAGAAAGAGTAATGACCCAGAAACAGCCAAATATTATAAAAACTGCTGTGCTACATCAAGAAAGGTTATTAAAAAATCCAGAATTATGTGCATCATGTCTGAGATTAATACCTCTGATAACAAAATCAAAACAATTTGGAATATTATTACATGGGAGACAGGTCAACCAAGAGTGCAGGATGATGGCATCACCATCAAAGCGAATGGAAACTTGATAAATGACAAGCCGGAAGTCGAAAACATTTTGAATAATCATTTTTTAAATGTTGTAGAGAAAATAGGATCTAAATGTTCATTAGAAGAAGCAAGGCAGTTAATGGAAGAGGCCTCACCCACGCAATTTGACACAATTGAAATTCCACCCAACTCTCCTTCTGAAATTAGGAAGATAATAAACTCTCTCAAAAATAAAAGCTCACATGGAATTGATGGCATTTCCAGCAGGATAATAAAAGCTTGTTCCCAAGAAATAAGTGGGATTCTTAGCCACATATGTAATAGCTCTCTGAAGCAGGGTATTTTCCCAGGTAGACTGAAGTTTGCCATTGTTAAGCCACTGCATAAAAAAGGGGATACGTCTGATGTCAACACCTACCGCCCAATCTCTCTTCTGATTGCCTTATCCAAAATTCTTGAAAAAGTAATGTATTGTAGAGTAGCTTCACACCTTTGTAAAAATAAAGTTTTAACAAAATGTCAGTTTGGTTTCCAGAAGGGTTTTTCAATGGAAATTGCTATATATACTTTCACTAATGAAATATTAAATGCTCTGAGTAACCGGGAGTCACCCGTTGGGATTTTTTGTGATCTATCAAAGGCTTTTGATTGTGTAAATCACGGAATACTTCTAGATAAGCTCAAGTACTGTGGCATGAATGGGACAGTGCTCAAATGTTTAAATCATACCTAACTTGAAGGGTGCAGAAAGTTGAAATAAACAGTTCACATCATATGCAAAAAACTGGTAATTTCTCAAACTGGGGAACAATCAAGAATGGGGTGCCGCAAGGTTCGGTCTTGGGTCCTCTGCTGTTCTTAATATATATTAATGACTTGCCATTCTCTATTCACGAATATGCAAAGCTGGTACTTTTTTCCGATGTTACAAGTATAGCTATCACACCCAACAGTCAAGAATTAACTGGTGAAATTGTAAATGATGTTTTTCAGAAAATCATTATGTGGTTCTCCGCAAATGGGCTCTCATTAAACTTTGACAAAACACAGTATATACAGTTCCACACAGTAAATAGAATGACACCATTAATACATATAGACTTCGATCAGAAATAGGTACCTAAGGTAGAATATTCAAAATATCTAGGTTTATCCATTGATGAGGGGTTGAACTGAAAAAAAAAACACACTGAGGATCTGCTGAAACGTTTGAGTTCAGCTACTTATGCTATTAGGGTCAGTGCAAATTTTGGCGATATACATCTGAGTAAATTAGCTTACCACGCCTATTTTCATTCTCTGCTTTTGTATGGCATCATATTCTGGGGTTGAGTAAAAGAGTGTTCATTGCACAAAAGCGTGTAATCAGAATAATTGCTGGAGGTCATCCAAGATCATCCTGCAGACACTTATTTAAAGAGCTAGAAATCTTCACTGTAGCTTCACAATATATATAGTCACTTATGAAATTTGTTGTTAACAATGCGAACGAATTCAAAAGTAATAGCAGTGTACATGGCTACAACACTAGGAGAAAGGATGATCTTCACTGCTCAAGGTTAAATCTAACTTAAACTCAGAAGGGGGTAAATTATGCTGCCACAAAAGTCTTTGGTAACTTACCTAATAGCATCAAAAGTCTGACACATAGCCATATAGCATTTAAAAGGAAATGAAAAGAATTTATTAATGGCAACTCCTTCTACTCATTACATGAATTTTTGGATGTAGTAAGTGGGTAATTTCCCTACCCCCACACAAAAATAAATAAATAAATAAATAAAAATTAAAATATTGATTGTTATGTAATATTTTGTGTAATGTAATATCTTGTATACACATCTTTTATTAACCTGACACGTTCCACATCATTACGAAGTGTCGTATTCATGATCTATGGAACAAGTACTAATCTAATCTAATCTGTTGGAACCACTCACAATACGGATTTCTCGTTATTGATAAAAATCGCAATTTGAATGACGGTACGTACAGCCGGAACTTCCAAGAGTTTCTCCATATGTAAACGTACAAAATAGCTGAATGCGTCAGTAGACACTACACCATGGACAAATTTGCACGCATGGCGGACGCTCAGTCTCAGAGGTTAGGTGTGCATGGGCAGAATGCTCGCATGTACACTGGTATGAAATTTAAGAATCTTGAGGGAAGACTCGGTAAGGTTGTCAGGGAATTAAAGGACACTCAGAAACTTCTTGCGCTTAGCCAAAATAGGCTAGAGAATAGAATTGGTGCAATTGAGGGGAAGATAGAAGCTGAGGTTGTTGTTATTGAAGAAGGAGGTGTAGGAAACAAGAAGAACAACAACAAAGAATATATAAAACCACGTGATATGCAGAGCTCTGATTAGTATGCTCCAAGATGTCGACAAAGCACAAAGTCATTCAGGCGCGCAAAGCAGTTGGAGAGAAATTACATTTGCTGAGGTTGGGACATATGGATCGCGAGCAAACACTAAGAGAAACTTTTAAACCTGTTACCGAATCTATGAGTAACATGGCTTCGCGTGATAATGATCCAATAGCAGAATTCACCAACTAGGAAGGGGGGTGGGGGGGTGGGGGTAGGATAGATAGAACATTTGGTGTCAGCAGGGAGAGACAGTACGTGCTAGGCTCTCAAACTATATGTTTATCCGATAGCACAATACGCATCGGGGATACAGAGTTTAAAAGAACACCTGGCGTAATGAATTTAATCTTCCTAAGGCCCTCAAAAAACTTAAAATACTCTACCAATGATCGCAAAGTGTATGGTGAAATACTACAATTGACTGAGCTGTGTAAAAATCCTAACGGAACACTGAGAAACCCGAAAAACTGTAAATACACAATCATTATACAAACTGTACTGAATGAGCAACCTAAAAGCATTGGTGAGGGTGTAGACTTCCAGCATAAAGGAGTGAGCAATCAGCTCCCGCAGTATATATATTACGATGAGCCGGATGAACTAATAGATTTCGACTGTTGATGGCTTCAGCTGCTGCGGGCAATACAGCTCATTCGAAAGAGTGTGTTTCGATAATCTCTGAGCTTCGAGAGAGAGGTATCATCGAATGACTATGGAGACGGTAGTTCGAGAACTACACATGCCAGCACGCAAAACGTACCCTCGCAGGCATGTTACGATGACTTGTGGCAAGCCGATCTGGTAGATATGAATCAATATTCACATGAGAATAATGCATTCAAATACATTTAATGGTTATTGATATATACTCTAAATTCGCATGGGCATTACCTGTGAAAACTAAAACGGGTAGAGATGTTGCTGTAGTTTTTGAGCGTTTGCTGCAGACAGAAACGAATCGATGCCCGGACAATCTTCAAACCGATCACGGTGGTGAGTTTTACAATGAACATTTCAAGACTGTTATGGAGCGGTACGGGGTACACCACTACTCCAGGTTTATCCACCTGAAAGCTAGCGTCGTGGAGCGTTTGAAGATTGAACGGAATCGAAAGGTAGGCGTGTTTTGTGGCACGCTGAGTAAATGATTTTCGATTTCAGTCGAGAGTAAAATGTTACTCTGAGACACAGACTCGAGTGTGGCGGAAGGAGACTAAGTTGCGAGGCAACGAGGAGCCACGCCGTATTTCTGTTGAATGCTGGGTACTGGCAGATTTCAACAAGCTGGGCTGTGTGAGTTCCTCCTTCAGAAACGTGGGCGCGCTTTCACTGGCAGGGAGGACTGCTGGACCAGCTCCGCCTGCTGCTGCTGCTGCTCTCGCCACAGAGAGGAGCTTCTAGGAGGGACACCTAGAGCAGACGACTTTCCCAAGTTTCTACTTCCATTTATATTTATTTATTCATTCGTGTCAAAAGCGTTGCATACGACATAGGCAAAAAGAGAAAAACAGACTAAATATAAACTGAAAACTCAAAGAAACTGGTACACCTGCCTAATATCGTGTAGGGCCCCCACGAGCACGCAGAAGGACGTGTCATGGACTCGACTAATGTCTGAAGTAGTGCTGGAGGGAACTGACTCCGTGAATCCTGCAGCGACCTCCATAAATCCGTAAGACTACGAGAGGGTGGAGATGTCTTCTCGACAGCACGTTGCTCAAGACATCCCAGATATGCTCAATAATGTCCATGTATGGGCAGTTGTTGGCCAGCGGAAGTGTTTAAACTCAGAAGAGTGTCCCTGGAACCACTCTGTAGCAATTCTTGACGTGTGGGTTGTCGCATTGTCCTGCTGGAATTGCCCAGGTCCGTCGAATGCACAATGGACACAGGATGCTTACGTACGTGACACTTCACAGAGTCGTATCTAGACGTATCATGGAGCCCATATCACTCCGACTGCACACGCCCCTCACCATTACAGAGACTCCACTTGTCCATGAATTCGTGAGGTTGTCTTCACACCCGTACTCGACCATCCGATCGATACAATTTGAAACGAGACTCGTCCGACCAGGCAAAATGTTTCCACTCATCATCAGTCCAATATCGGTGTTGACGGGCCCAGGCGAGGCTTATAGCTTTGTGTCGTGCAGTCAAGGGTACACGAGTGGGCCTTCGGCTCCGTAAGTTCACATCGATGATGTTTCATTGAATGCTTCACACGCTGACACTTGTTGTTGGCCCGGCAATGAAATCTGAAGCAATTTGCGGAAGGCTTGCGCTTGTCACACGTCGAGTGATTCTCTTCAGTCGTCGTTGGTCCTGTTTTTTCAGGATTTTGTTGCTGCCGCTGTGAAGTCGGAGATTTGATGTTTTACCGGTTTCCTGATATTCACTGTACACTCGTGAAATGGTCGTACGGGAAAACCCCGACTTCATCGCTACCTGGAGTTGCTGTGTCCCATCGCTTGTGCGCTTGTTATAATACCACGTTCAGACTCACATAGATCTTGATAACCTGCCCTTGTAACAGCAGAAACCGATCTAACAACTGCGCCAGACACTTGTTGTCTTATACAGCCGTTGTATACCGCAGCGCCGTACTCTGCCTGTTTACATATCTCTGTATTTGAATACGCCTATAGCAGTTTCTTTGGTGCTTAAGTGTATAAAATCAATAAAATCGAAATTTCCATCAACCGGATGATCTTTCCTACACAGAAGCGCTATGTGAACAAAAACATCCGAACACCTCGGAAAACATACATTTTTCATATTAGGTGCATTGTACTGCCACCTACTGCCAGGTAATCCATATCAGCGACCTCAGTAGTCATCAGACATCGTGAGAGAGCAGAATGTGGAACAAGGCTGTACTCACGGACTTCGAACGTCGTCAGGTGACTGGATGTCACTTATACGTCTGTACGCAAGATTTCCACACTCCTGAACATCCCTACGTTCACTGTACTAGCGAAACGTGAAAGGACACTGAAACGTCCCCTTTGAAAAATTACTGACACACAATATTTTTTAGCGCAACGCAATCTGACTTTCAATAATCCCTACAAAAGAATGGCCCTGACTAACATTAACCTATACCCTACACAAATCACTTACCTCACAAAAATCTTCGTTACTCGAACTACTGCAATACAGCGAGCGCCACTACTGCCAGCTAAATAAAAGATTCAAACTACGGAAGGCACTAACTACTGATAGGCACAGTTAGCAAATGAAAGATTTTAATAGAGAACAAACAATGTATTTACCTTAATAGTCATAATATATATAGCAGTTCATGACATCCAGTCTTACAAATTTCAAAACTCCGCCATCTCTCTCCCCACATCCACCACTGCTGGCGGCTCACCTCCAACTGCGCAACGCTACGCGCTGTTCACATCCAGCTGCCGCTGCCCAACACTACGATGGCAGACAACAATGCAAACTAGCCACAGACTGCACACAGCACAGCCAGTGATTTTCATACAGAGCGCTACGTAACGTTGCCAATAAGAAAACAAACAGCCTACATACATAGCCCCCATGCTCCCCACAAAAAATTTTACAAATTGTTTTGGGCAGTGGCCAATAATGATTTGAAAAAAATTTTTCATAATTACAATAACAAAGATATCAAATGCACACACTTATTAATACAATGTTGGTCAAAAGCTAAAATTTTCTCACAGTCCATAAAGACAGTCCTGATCATTCATCACAGTAAAATTGCAGTGTTTTTTTTCTCAAAGTCTGAGCAGTAAAAGAGAATGCACACGGAAGTAGTCGATTTACATGCAGTCTTGAAAAAGAAGTGTTGTCCTTCCAACGGAAAGACAGTGCTGACTCTTGACATGCTGACAGGTAATGGGCCACAACAGAGCAAACCCACAGCAGAGTCATTCGACGTTTTGAAGAATATTGGTAGGTAGGTCATCACAGAGCAGACCCACTGTAGTCCTTGTAGAAATAATGGTACTGGTGGGTCATCAAAGATGCAGACCCACTGTAGTCCTTGTAGAGATGGCCAGCAGCCATCTGTTGTGACTATGCAGGTGCACAATCACCATTGAAGAGTCTTGCAGATAATGTAGCAAGTCCATAACCACCACTTGTGCACTCACAAAGTTTTTGGAATTGTCCTCAGAACCAGCAATGCTGTTATCCAGTCCCTTGCTGTATTATTAACACACGTGCAAACACTAACAATCCCTACTTCTCACATATTGTCCAAATACTATGACCAACAGAAACGTGTGCAGTGAAATGGAACTTACAAGTTACTTAATTTGATGAACTGGTGTCAATTACAATTTTATAACATAAGAATACAATTACAAAGGTACAAAATACATCATTAAAGAACATAACAATACAGATAACATTTGTAGTAACACAAACTTTACAAAAGAATATAAATAAACATATACATCAGTGTTACAGGAATTATGAAAAAATATCAGAATAACTTTTGAAACATCAACTTCACACATGAGCATTACAACAAAACAGAATAAATAATGTCTAAACATCTTTACAAAGTAAATAACATATTATTAGAAAAATTCTACAACATAACTCTTATTAGCTAAACACATAAAGACAGGAAAAAGACAAATACACATAGCATAATGACACAGAAGTACAGGACAGGGTTTGTTTTCAGTGTGACATTTGGTACTGCAGTCCGACCCAAAACTTCCTTCCGTAGAGCTTTCCTCTTATTTCAACATTTGTTTCCACCAAAAAAATCCTATCCAAGCAGGCTTTCTGTATTCTGTTCACATCCGCTTTCAAAAAGAGTTTTTCTCCACTGTACACTACTTTTTTGGCCAAACCATTTTCTTATAGCTTCTCAATGCATTTCTTCCAATTCAGTATAACTCGTTCTCTTATATAGCCTACCTTATCTGAAGTTAACTTAAATCTACTGAGCTCAGATACTGAACTAAGGAACGAGGCAATGCAGCAGCACAAAACAATTAACACAAACAGCAATGATAAAAAATACAAATGGTAAAGCAAGCAGCATAAATTAGCAAAGCAAATGCAATATTACAACTAATATAAGGCAATGCGCAGCAAACAAGAAAAATAAATTCGTAGTAAAACTGGCTTAACAGAGTAATACAAAGTGAAATTTAGTAGCACTATGCCTGGCAAACAGCAGCAGCAAATGCAATAACTTATATCTAAACATGACAAAGCTCAAGCAGAAAAAATAGTACACTAAAGACAACAACGCAGATAAGGGAAATGTATAATCACATCTCAATATCTATGTCATTAAAGTGGTGCACCACAACTTATTCTACAAAATAAATTACCAAGTACTTGAAAAGAAAATTATGAATGCAGTTCCTGTGAAGGGAAATGTCTTTTTGTGCTCCCTCATTTTTTGAAAAAAAAAATATTATTTACTCGATCTGTAGACAGAAAATATTTATATTAGTACATCTATAAAATTTTATTTTAACCAACGTTGAAGTGCAGCTAGAAACTAGATATTAAACAAAATTAGTTAATAAATACATAAAGCAAGCCATATGGCATTTCTCTCAACTAGAAAGACAATAGCCGTGAAATGTTTCTCATCGTTTCATTAGGCATTTTAGTAAATATCATAAATTAAGAGCTCCACTATAATCATATGTTTTCAAGTTTGAGCGAGTCGTATTTGCGATGCTTTCTACAAAGGAATGTCAATAGCGAGGATAATGACCTCCCTTTTTTTTCTCCACCTGTGCCTCTGAAAGGCACACAGTAATGGCTTTTTTCCAGGCGACTGTCGCCCAGCTGGGTGACCACGACACATTACTTGCAGGTGGTCACTTAACTTTCTTAGCGAAGTATTTACAACACCAGTTGGCACTACAGTGGCAGTCTCATATACAAAATTTCACGGGTCGAGAATTTGCGTTGCAAATGTGTAGATATAAAATCTTATGAATATAACAGTGTAAAAAAAAATTTTCGCCAGCATTGTGATCCATTCACGCATTTACACACATTTCATAACTCTTAAAGTACGATTCTTGGTTTCCAACATCCTTTTTCACAAGTCAGAGTCCCTAACCATTATTCATTACTCCTTACCTTATTACACATATAAATATTCGTCGACACTTCTTCAATATTTCATCATAACAGATACGCAGCATAATCAAATTCCTCATATAGCATCAGCTTATTGACCATAAACATACCTCAGCAGCATAATACACATCGTCGTCGTAAAAATAACATCATAACACCTCAGTCAAATCTCAAAAACGTCGTAGCTTTCTGCAATAATGTCAAAACCTAAAAAAATTCTCTGCTCATTTAAACAGTGTCATCCACCTCAAACGTACTTTAAATATCATGACCCATACCAAAAACATCATTCAAAGCTCTCGTAGTATCAAAATGATTCTGAAAAAATATGAAGAGTTCACAAAGTACATACAAAATACAATTTCATAAATGTGAAGTTACCCAACTGTGTAATTGCGTAAACATGTGTCACTGATGTAGTAAAAAAAATTTTGTTTCTCTGTTAAATAATCAGATAGCTGTGTAATTCTGTGTTAGAGAAATATGGTAACGATGTGTAAAGTTGTATAAGCAAATACCATATTAGCTAGGGCTCCTTGTGCTTGCCACACACATGGTACACAAAGTAAGTGTGTACCCCCCTGAGGATTAATGTAATTATACCCTCAGGTGTTACAGATTACAGAAATGGAATGAAATGTATCACGGAAAACTTTCATTGTAATTCAAAAATCTTGAAAAATAAATGGTTTAAGTACAAAATTAATCACTCAAATGCGTCTCATGTAGCGCTGAATGTGCGTCTTGCTGTAAGATAATTCTGTGGAACTGTCGTAGTTATCGTCCTCTGTAAGCAAAGTTCTGCTGAAGTCAATGTACTTACCTCATGATAAACAAAAGTGAAATGCTTTGCGTATAGATATCATAGTTATTACATACCTTACCGTGATGAAGAAAGTACTATAATGTAACGTATTGTTGTGCTACGAAAAAGGCTGTCTCATTGTAGCTATACCACAAAAGTTACTACAAAAACATGTTTTACTTTCCAGAATAATAGAGAAAAACTGTGCAGATACAAAACAGATACACCGCAAATGCAATAATATAAATTGTGTCACTCATTAGTAGCGTCGTGATATAATCGTGTAGCTGTCAAATAAACTAACTACTGTGTCATCTGATATCTCTCAGAAAGTACTTTGAATCCAGAATGTATTTTCAAATATACCAAAATGTTGCATTAAAATCTCATTAGCAGCACCGGTAAATGTTCTAAGTATGTGAGCCATATAGTCGTTACGTAATCGTGCCACTAACAAGCAAGAATGTACACACACAACAACACTGTGTCGTCTGTTCATTATAACAATGCATTCGTAATTACTGTCTAAATATGTTCCATAGGTTCTTGATTGGATATTTAACTTCAAACATTGTTGCATATTAACAGATTCTAAGTCTGACAAAGCATACTAGTAATATAAAGTGAAAAGTTATATGGCAAAGACAAAGTTCAAAAGCAGATTATCTTTCGATAAACGGTTTTACATGTGAAATGTGGTGTAAACCTTTACTCTTCCTAGTGCACAGAGTTTCAACTTCAAAGCAATTATCATGTTGTATACATCGGTAAAGAATGCTAAAATTTTTCTCAAGGCTAGCGTCTTATGTTATTTTTCTCGGAGCCAGCGGGCGCACGTGGCTGCCTGCGGTACGAGTCATTGTCTGTCTCTTTGTTGGCGCGCGTCGTTATTGGGATTAGGAGACCTAACTTCTACAAATTCACCTTGACGAGAGTGCCCTGCTCTCTTTGAATCTCGCCAGTTCTGATGCAATTCAAGTCTGTCGTTACGATTATATCGGCTATCGTCATGTCGGTAGTTTCTGTAGTTTCTTTCTTGTTGTTTAAGTGGTGGAGAATTTCTCCCTGAATCGTAACTGTGCGCCGAACTGTTGCGTTTGAAGTTATTCTGTCTCCCCTGATAATAATAGTTCTGGTTACCATATTGTCTGTTTCTATGATTGTCTCATTCATATTCATTACTACGGAAGTGCGATCTTTCTCTGTAACTATAACTCTGCCAGTGGTTGTCATATGGGTGGTGTCTGTTTTGTTCACGATTTACGTTGTAAGAATAGCCTTGTTGTGTCCAGTTATTATTTCTTTCATGGCGGAATTGTGACGGATTTGATCGGTAATTGTTGTGTTCCTGTTTTCGCGTTCCGCGATTATCAGTGTCAATTTCTAGTTCTTGTAACAGTCCCTGAAAAGCTTCAATGTCGTCTTTGCAACGTCCTGCTAAAATAATATTTCTTAAATGTTCAGGTAATTTGCTTAAGCAAATGCGGATGAGTTCTGAGGGGCTGTATGGATCTGACAGGTACGGATTCTTGTGCAACATGTCTTCAAAATATTTCACAAGACTGGAGAATTCAGATTGTTCGAAATGTTTCATCATTATGATGCTATGTTTTACACGGTCTTGTGTAGCTTGAGACCAATACGCCGAGAGGAAGGCATGATAAAATTCTCCTTCACTGTGAATATCGTGAATGACCGATGACAAATGATTGTTACAGCTGGTTCATTCTCCAAGTAGCCACACATAAATTCTAATCTGTGCTCTAATGACCAGTTGGGAGGAAAACAATGAGAGAATTGATGGAGCCACGCTTGTGGATGAATGTCGTTGCCAGAATTCTTAAATGATTTGAATTTACGTGTAGTAATGAACAGTTTATAGTCAAAATCATCATGTCGGCGAGTCGCATGTCGGTCATTGTTACGTCGTTTCGGCGTTTCCATCTCAAAATTCGGTGTACCTTGCCAATTTCTTTCATAATTTCCGAAGTGCCCTGTGTTATTATTTTGTGGCTGTTCCGTATTTCTATGTCCCTCTTCTCGTATTGGAGCGCGAGTGTCCTCTGAAATACGTAATTCTTGTATTACCTGTGTCAACTGATCTTGTACTTCCCGGATTTCTCTTTGGTGTTGCGTATTAATTTGATTCTGATTTTGTTTGAATTTCGTAATTTGTTCACACTCGTCTGTGTCATTAAAGACTACCGGTTTTGTGTCATTCAGATTATCATCTACCTTCGTAGATAAATTATTTAGCTGATCCGAAAGTTCAACTACTTTCTCTGATAATGAACTAATTTCCTCCATGTGTCTTTCTGAACCAATTTTCAGAGTATCTGCTGTGTCCTTTAAGTTTTCCTGAGTTTTTGCAAGTTGCGTAACCGAATCGGTAGATGCAACTGGGTCAATTTTAGCTTGCAAGGTGTCGTGATTTTCATGAACTATAGTTTGCAGCTCCTTTATGGCTGCTTCGTGATTCTGTAATGCATTTTCATGACGCGAAAAAATAGGTTGGAAATGCTCACAAATTTGTGTTTTTACGTCATTACAGAGTTTTTGACATTTCGATTCGATTTTATGTAACTTAGTAGTTAAATCTTCACGTGTTTGTTCAAGTGTGGTGTCTAACTTTTGAAGATTTTGTTCCATTGTGTCTAACTTTTGAAGATTTTGTTCCATTGTGTCTAACTTTTGAAGATTTTGTTCCATTGTGTCTAACTTTTGTAGCCTTTGTCCCATTTGTTGCATTAACTGGTCTGTCTGAAACATGTTCCTGAGTGCTTTTCGGCAGTGAAGTTGCACCGGCAACATTCACATTTTGACAAGCCGAAAATGTGTCTTGACTTATTTGAGAAAACGGTGAGGACCCAAAACCTGAATCTGCAGTAGTTGCAAAATTGTGTCCTGTCATTCCCGATTCCTGAGGTGAGGTGTTGCCGACCGATCGATCGATAATGCTTCCCTGTTCACTAATTGTTTCACTGTCTACACCATTGTTTGCCGCCCGCTCCATTTCCCTATGCACAATTACCAAATTACTACTTTGAACATTAGTTAATTCATTACACGGTGGCGCTAACACACTGCTTTCGTCTTCACTGTCATTTCTCAGATTACTTTGGAGCCTAGTATTACGTTTTTCACACGCCATTATTGTCACAATATTTCACACGACAACACAGAAAAGCACAATTTGAAGAGCACAATAAGAAAACACAATAACATAGCATTGAAAATGATATCTCGTTAATTGCAAGCGGAGCTGCGACATACTTGGTGCAAATTTACATGCATGCCACAACTGTTTTACTGTACAACAATGAAAGACTGCAACTACAAAGGAGATTCTTTCTACAATTACGCGCTAGCAATAAACTACAGCTACACTAATTACACAAACTACAAGAAAAAATCAGAAGATTCCAGTGAGGTATCCTCGGCTAAGGGTCGACATATGAAACGTCCCCTTTGAACAATTACTGACACACAATATTTTTTGGCGCAACGCAATCTGACTTTCAATAATCCCTACAAAAGAATGGCCCTGACTAACATTAACCTATACCTTTCACAAATCACTTACCTCACAAAAATCTTCGTTACTCGAACTACTGCAATACAGCGAGCGCCACTACTGCCAGCTAAATAAAAGATTCAAACTACGGAAGGCACTAACTACTGATAGGCATAGTTAGCAAATGAAAGATTTTAATAGAGAACAAACAATGTATTTACCTTAATAGTCATAATATATATAGCAGTTCATGACATCCAGTATTACAAATTTCAAAACTCCGCCATCTCTCTCCCCACATCCACCACTGCTGGTGGCTCACCTCCAACTGCGCAACGCTACGCGCTTTTCTCATCCAGCTGCCGCTGCCCAACACTACGATGGCAGACAACAATGCAAACTAGCCACAGACTGCACACAGCACAGCCAGTGATTTTCATACAGAGCGCTACGTAACGTTGCCAATAAGAAAACAAACAGCCTACTTACAACACGTACAGCCCAAAAGCGTACAGGCCGACCTAGTCTGTAGACTGACAGAGGCCGCCGACATTTGAAGAGGGTCCTCACGTGTAATGAGCACTATGACACTTCGGTGGGAGGTGAGGAAACTTAGATTTCGTGGTCGAGCGGCTGCTCATAAGCCACACATCACGCTGGTAAATGCCAAACGTCGCTTCGCTTGGTGTAAGGAGCGTAAACATTGGACGATTGAACAGTGGAAAAACGTTGTGTGGGGTGACGAATCACGGTACAAAATGTGGCGATCCGATGGCAAGATGTGGATATGGCGAATGTCCGGTGATCGTCATCTGCCAGCGTGTGTAGTGCCAACAGTAAAATGCGGAGGCGATGGTGCTATGGTGTGGTCGTGTTTTTCATGGACGGGGCTTCCACCCCTTGTTGTTTAGCGTGGAACTATCACAACACAAGCCTACATTGATGTTTTAAGCACCTTCTTGCTTCCCACTGTTGAAGAGCAATTCGAGGATGGCCACTGCATCTTTCAACATGATCGAACACCTGTTCATAACACGACCCGTGGATGAGGTGTTACACAACAATAACATGGGCTGCACAGAGTCCTGACCTGAATCCTGTAGAACAGCTCTGAGACGTTTTGGAATGCCGCCTTCGTGCCAGGCCTCACCGATACGTCTCCTCAGTGCAGCACTCCGTGAAGGATGGTCTGCCATTCCCCAAGGAACCTTCCAGCACCTGATCGAACGTATGCCTGCGAGAGTGGAAGCTGTCATCAAGGCTAAGGGTGAGCCAACACCATACTGAATTCCAGCATTACCGACGAAAGGTGCCATAAGTCATTTTCAGCCAGATGTCCGGACACTTTTGGTCACATAGTGCACTTCCATAATACATTTGTTCACATTCAGAAATCGTACGCTTTTCATTACAACTATATGACGTGTTTCGCTAGGTTTGTTGTTTATATCACCCTCAGGTTGCAACGAAATGCGATTTGGCAGAAAACAAAAGTGAGTGCCGAGAACTACCACCTGGCATCAACTGTAAGTTGCGACCGAAAGATTCCCGTTTAAGGGCGTTTCTGCAGCGTCTATGCAACGTAGCGGGACTCCGATGCGGATAGGGAACTCCGGGCGGACTTATTCATGATGATTAATAAGTACCGACTTACTGTTTGTGCGAATTTATTGAACCTCATCGGTCGTGCACGAGATGTATTTTCTGGCTTGCGAATAGACAGCATAAGATATCTGATAATAAACTCAATAATCGAGTCCTGCCCAGCTGAACAAGTTCCTCTGTCAGAGCTGAGAGGTAGGCCATTTATTTCCGCTAGGTGGCAGACTAACGATCCGACAGTGAGATGTTCCATCATCGTGCTAAACAGTCTGCGCTCCATTGACTTCAGGTATGCTACCAGCTCATCCTCTATTTTCACTGTGAACATATTTCTAAATTATCCATCTGGTTTGTCAACTCCATATTTGGATTATTCTTAGCTTTACGAAAGCATCTTTCTGATGTCGATTTTGGTACGTGAAAATCCTTATATGGTTTTAAAACTCCCATTTCAGAAGATAAAGCAGTTGAAACTGACATTTCGTTGATTTAAGAGCCCATTGCTATTAGTCTTTTTTATGTAAGTTCACAACATCTGGAAAAGCTAGAGAAAAAAAGAAGTACGTAGTTTCAAATCTAGTTGCACCAGAAAACGGCTGCGCACGGCGGGACATTATCCCACTCCGCCCCGTGAGCACGTTTCATGTCAGCAGCTACCGTGGCGAATTTAAACGTATTTAATCTTACTTGTCATTTGAGGCCGTGCAATAAGCAATTAACCACTTATCCCGCTTTAAAAATCATCAAGAGTTATATAAGCAAAGCTGCAGAAGTGTAAAACCACCGTTCAGTTACAAGCTGCACCCCAAACCGCCACACCGGCACACCCGGCTACGCCTCACTGCAGTATGTTGGAGCACTCTCCGGTCTAGGAAACCACACAGTCTCGTTCTGAGACGCGTTCCCCTACACGAGCACCGTCGTGGACGCAACGGGTTGGTGTAGGAATGGCGACTCTCCGACGCGCGTGCGGTAAACTGTGCCTACCTTCTCACCAAATGCGTCCAAACAGAACCGGAGCGCCGTTATTCCTATCTTTCTGTCCAACGACAGGCGCTGCTAAACGTCCGTCGGAGAATGAAGAACGCGTAAGGGTGGTTCTGCCGACTCGCATCGGATTCTGGAACAGAAACTTTTAGATCGCCTCTTATATTAAAAAAAACATGTATTTCCGGGTTTTGGTGAGTTACCAGCCTCTGGTATGCAGTATTTATGGCAGCTGCGACACGATTAGCGGGCGGGACGGGTTGTACGTCGGTGGCTGGCTGCGGTTCCTCGCTGAGCAGGGCTGCCAACCGGCGTCGAATGCCAGGCCTGGATTCCCCTCATTATTAACCCGCATTCCTGCCGCTGCTGCTGCTGGCTGCCTGTTTTACAGGAAGCTGGCGCTCTCGCCCTCTCTGTTTCTCTCTCTCTCCCCCCCTCTCTCTCTTTCTCTCTTTTTCACGGCGATGATGGATCGCGCGGAGTGGGGAACCAGCGTCAAACGCTATGTGTGAGTTATTTGGCCTACCGTGCTGCAGTTTCGGGTGAGGGTTATCTACGGATGAAACTGCTCAACTAGACAGTCTCTTAATCTTACCGATGCTCACATCGAGCAGTTCAAAACGAGAAGGGATGTCGCACAGCTACCGGAAGCAGAAACGAACGGACTTACACTGGGCGAGTCTCTGTGTGTTCAGACAGTACGCGTCCAGACTGATCGTAAACTGGGGGGGCCGCAGAAAGTACGTGTGAATGTGGGAAAGTTAAATTACAGAATTACAGAAAAGAGAAACATTTCCATATAAATTATAAGAGTTCTGTGGCACGCGAATACTAAGCAACCGAGAGAAGGTTGAAAAGTGGCGTCCTGTTTATCTCGACCATCCCAAATAAATTTTTGTCCGGAGGCAAAATAAAAAGAATGTTTCGAACAAATGTTGTCCAGCTACCAGGGGGACTCGAACCAGCAGCCATTCGTATAACTTCGATCATTGCAAAGATATGAGCAGCAGTATTTTAAACAATACACTACACTAACAAAAGTCACGGGATAGCGATATGAAAACGTTTCCGTCGAGATTATGCCCGCACGACGGATATTAACAGACTTTCGACGCGGAATGACAGTTGGAGCCAGACGCATCGGCCATCCCGAGATCCACAGCGTCAAGAGTCTGCCGAGAGCGCACCACCTCTTGCCACGGACAACGCAATGGCCGACGCCGTTCACTTAACAACCTACAGCGGTGGCATCTGCGTGTAGTTGTAAGTGCTAAGAGACGAGCAACTCTGCGTTAAATAACAGCAGCAATGCATGTGGAGCGTAAGACGTTAGTCTCCGTAATTTTCCATTAACGGTCTAGTGCAGCAGACGACCGATGCGAGTCTCTCCTGGGCTCGTGACCGTATCAGCTGGACGCTGGACCACTGGAGAACCGCGGCCTGGTCAGCTGACTGCCTGCTTTCAGTTGGTAGGGTTCGAGTGCGCCGCACACCACACAAATCCACGGACGCAAGTTGTCGACGAGGCAGTGTGTAAACCAGTGGCGTCTCCATAATGATGTGGGCTGTAACGTTCTTTTATAAAAATGAACTTTTTAAGATTACGTTGAATGAATATCTGAACTGTGGAATGGGAACTGAACTCGAATTATCGTGTAGCGTGTTGCAACCACAAGTGGTGTGCTTACTCTGTGTTATTGTTAGAAAAATTAAACACGAATTGATTGCGCGATGCAACTCCCAATACGAATAAAGAAATACAGTCACTGCCAAAATATATTCAGCGCCTTAAGCACTGAATCATGTGGCCCTGTTCAAAATATATATATATATATGCTGACTGCATGCTCAGCAGTGTGCAATGCTGGCCATAATACTTGAAATGCACATGAAATTCTTTTGGCTGATAAACGTGAACATTTAAGAAAATCCAACTTCTTTAAAAAATATATGACCTGGACAGGGAGTCGGTACTGATTATGCTGAATTACTAACACTGAGTTTTTTTTTGCATAATTATATCGCAAGTAAAGTTTGTCTTTTCAGAAATATTTGACAATTGAAATTACGTTACTCACAATCGATTCATAAACAATGAGATTTAGATAGCACCTATTATCTAACTTCATTAATCCAACATAAATGCAAATCATCAAATTAAATATAGCGCTGTTAACAAATCTTAGAAACATTATAAAGTGAAATATCTAAGTAGCCTTTTTAACAAATCGGTTTACGTACCTTCTGGGGTTACCCAACAATTACAAATTATCAGCCAACTCATCTATAATGAAGCGCTGACAAAAGCAGAGATCATAATTACTTAACATCTTTACCATGCTTGCATGAAGACTTCTGTTCCAACATACCTAAATTAACCTAACACTTGGTGGCTTCACACAGCACACCACAAAAACTGCCTTTTCCATCGTCTTTCGCTCACCGACAGCTACCACCTGCAAGTCAGCGCCAAGTGGTCTCTTACTCGAGCACTATAATAATCTCAGACCAGAAGCAGTGACTCTGGATCTGCGGTCTTATACAAATGTGCCCCAGTATACTCCTGTCAACATGGATTAAGGACTGGTGATGGTTGACAATCTGGAGGCCATCTGCAGCCACTGATGGACTTCATGTTCCGAGAAAAACAATTCGAGCGTATCCAGGTCGCCAGACGTGAAACCCATCGAGAGGCCAGTTCGCGCACAAAATCTGACACTGCGCCGGCAACACTTTACAATATTTAGGGCTGTAGAGGCAACACAGGGAACTTCCGACGACTTGTTAGTCCCTGTCCCGTCGAGTGCTACACAAGGAGGTCCGATGCGACATTTGGACGTATCCCGTGAGGTTTGCCACCTCAGTATACATCATTTGTTCTATAATCCGACTCTCCTTGAGACCTGTTCAAAAACGCATCACAGTGAGTGCTACACAAGGAGGTCCGACGCGACATTTGGACGTATCCCGTGAGGTTTGCCACCTCAGTATACATCATTTGTTCTATAATCCGACTCTCCTCGAGACCTGTTCAAAAACGCATCACAGTGAGTGCTACACAAGGAGGTCCGACGCGACATTTCGACGAATCCCGTGAGGTTTGCCACCTCAGTATACATCATTTGTTCTATAATCCGACTCTCCTCGAGACCTGTTCAACAACGCATCACAGTGAGTGCTACACAAGGAGGTCCGACGCGACATTTGGACGTATCCCGTGAGGTTTGCCACCTCAGTATACATCATTTGTTCTATAATCCGACTCTCCTCGAGACCTGTTCAACAACGCATCACAGTGAGTGCTACACAAGGAGGTCCGACGCGACATTTCGACGAATCCCGTGAGGTTTGCCACCTCAGTATACATCATTTGTTCTATAATCCGACTCTCCTCGAGACCTGTTCAAAAACGCATCACAGTGAGTGCTACACAAGGAGGTCCGACGCGACATTTGGACGTATCCCGTGAGGTTTGCCACCTCAGTATACATCATTTGTTCTATAATCCGACTCTCCTCGAGACCTGTTCAAAAACGCATCACAGTGAGTGCTACACAAGGAGGTCCGACGCGACATTTCGACGAATCCCGTGAGGTTTGCCACCTCAGTATACATCATTTGTTCTATAATCCGACTCTCCTCGAGACCTGTTCAACAACGCATCACAGTGAGTGCTACACAAGGAGGTCCGACGCGACATTTGGACGTATCCCGTGAGGTTTGCCACCTCAGTATACATCATTTGTTCTATAATCCGACTCTCCTCGAGACCTGTTCAACAACGCATCACAGTGAGTGCTACACAAGGAGGTCCGACGCGACATTTGGACGTATCCCGTGAGGTTTGCCACCTCAGTATACATCATTTGTTCTATAATCCGACTCTCCTCGAGACCTGTTCAACAACGCATCACAGTGAGTGCTACACAAGGAGGTCCGACGCGACATTTGGACGTATCCCGTGAGGTTTGCCACCTCAGTATACATCATTTGTTCTATAATCCGACTCTCCTCGAGACCTATTCAACAACTCATCACAGTGAGTGCTACACAAGGAGGTCCGACGCGACATTTGGACGTATCCCGTGAGGTTTGCCACCTCAGTATACATCATTTGTTCTATAATCCGACTCTCCTCGAGACCTGTTCAACAACGCATCACAGTGAGTGCTACACAAGGAGGTCCGACGCGACATTTCGACGTATCCCGTGAGGTTTGCCACCTCAGTATACATCATTTGTTCTATAATCCGACTCTCCTCGAGACCTGTTCAAAAACGCATCACAGTGAGCGCTACACTAGGAGGTCGGATGCGACATTTGGACGTATCCCGTGAGGTTTGCCACCTCAGTATACATCATTTGTTCTATAAACCGACTCTCCTCGAGACCTGTTAAACAACGCATCACAGTGATTGCTACACAAGGACGTCCGACGCGACATTTCGACGTATCCCGTGAGGATTGCCACCTCAGTATATATCATTTGTTCTATAATCCGACTCTCCTCGAGACCTGTTCAACAAGGCATCACAGTGATCGCTACACAAAGACGTCCGACGCGACATTTGGACGTATCCCGTGAGGTTTGCCACCTCAGTATACATCATTTGTTCTATAATCCGACTCTCCTCGAGACCTGTTCAACAAAGCATCACAGTGAGTGCTAGACAAGGAGGTCCGACGCGACATTTGGACATATCCCGTGAGGTATGTCACCTCAGTATACATCATTTGTTCTGTAATCCGACTCTCCTCGAGACTTGTTCAACAACGCATCACAGTGAATGCTACACAAGGAGGTCCGACGCCACATTTGGACGTATCCCGTGAGGTTTGCCACCTGAGTATACATCATTTGTTCTATAAACCGACTCTCCTCGAGACCTGTTAAACAACGCATCACAGTGATTGCTACACAAGGACGTCCGACGCGACATTTCGACGTATCCCGTGAGGATTGCCACCTCAGTATATATCATTTGTTCTATAATCCGACTCTCCTCGAGACCTGTTCAAAAACGCATCACAGTGAGCGCTACACAAGGAGGTCGGATGCGACATTTGGACGTATCCCGTGAGGTTTGCCACCTGAGTATACATCATTTGTTCTATAATCCGACTCTCCTCGAGACCTGTTCAACAAAGCATCACAGTGAGTGCTAGACAAGGAGGTCCGACGCGACATTTGGACATATCCCGTGAGGTATGTCACCTCAGTATACATCATTTGTTCTATAATCCGACTCTCCTCGAGACTTGTTCAACAACGCATCACAGTGAATGCTACACAAGGAGGTCCGACGCCACATTTGGACGTATCCCGTGAGGTTTGCCACCTGAGTATACATCATTTGTTCTATAAACCGACTCTCCTCGAGACCTGTTAAACAACGCATCACAGTGATTGCTACACAAGGACGTCCGACGCGACATTTCGACGTATCCCGTGAGGATTGCCACCTCAGTATATATCATTTGTTCTATAATCCGACTCTCCTCGAGACCTGTTCAAAAACGCATCACAGTGAGCGCTACACAAGGAGGTCGGATGCGACATTTGGACGTATCCCGTGAGGTTTGCCACCTGAGTATACATCATTTGTTCTATAATCCGACTCTCCTCGAGACCTGTTCAACAAAGCATCACAGTGAGTGCTAGACAAGGAGGTCCGACGCGACATTTGGACATATCCCGTGAGGTATGTCACCTCAGTATACATCATTTGTTCTGTAATCCGACTCTCCTCGAGACTTGTTCAACAACGCATCACAGTGAATGCTACACAAGGAGGTCCGACGCCACATTTGGACGTATCCCGTGAGGTTTGCCACCTGAGTATACATCATTTGTTCTATAAACCGACTCTCTTCGAGACCTGTTCAACAACGCATCACAGTGATTGCTACACAAAGACGTCCGACGCGACATTTGGACGTATCCCGTGAGGTTTGCCACCTCAGTATAAATCATTTGTTCTATAATCCGACTCTCCTCGAGACCTGTTCAACAAAGCATCACAGTGAGTGCTAGACAAGGAGGTCCGACGCGACATTTGGACATATCCCGTGAGGTATGTCACCTCAGTATACATCATTTGTTCTATAATCCGACTCTCCTCGAGACTTGTTCAACAACGCATCACAGTGAATGCTACACAAGGAGGTCCGACGCCACATTTGGACGTATCCCGTGAGGTTTGCCACCTGAGTATACATCATTTGTTCTATAAACCGACTCTCCTCGAGACCTGTTAAACAACGCATCACAGTGATTGCTACACAAGGACGTCCGACGCGACATTTCGACGTATCCCGTGAGGATTGCCACCTCAGTATATATCATTTGTTCTATAATCCGACTCTCCTCGAGACCTGTTCAAAAACGCATCACAGTGAGCGCTACACAAGGAGGTCGGATGCGACATTTGGACGTATCCCGTGAGGTTTGCCACCTGAGTATACATCATTTGTTCTATAATCCGACTCTCCTCGAGACCTGTTCAACAAAGCATCACAGTGAGTGCTAGACAAGGAGGTCCGACGCGACATTTGGACATATCCCGTGAGGTATGTCACCTCAGTATACATCATTTGTTCTATAATCCGACTCTCCTCGAGACTTGTTCAACAACGCATCACAGTGAATGCTACACAAGGAGGTCCGACGCCACATTTGGACGTATCCCGTGAGGTTTGCCACCTGAGTATACATCATTTGTTCTATAAACCGACTCTCCTCGAGACCTGTTAAACAACGCATCACAGTGATTGCTACACAAGGACGTCCGACGCGACATTTCGACGTATCCCGTGAGGATTGCCACCTCAGTATATATCATTTGTTCTATAATCCGACTCTCCTCGAGACCTGTTCAAAAACGCATCACAGTGAGCGCTACACAAGGAGGTCGGATGCGACATTTGGACGTATCCCGTGAGGTTTGCCACCTGAGTATACATCATTTGTTCTATAATCCGACTCTCCTCGAGACCTGTTCAACAAAGCATCACAGTGAGTGCTAGACAAGGAGGTCCGACGCGACATTTGGACATATCCCGTGAGGTATGTCACCTCAGTATACATCATTTGTTCTGTAATCCGACTCTCCTCGAGACTTGTTCAACAACGCATCACAGTGAATGCTACACAAGGAGGTCCGACGCCACATTTGGACGTATCCCGTGAGGTTTGCCACCTGAGTATACATCATTTGTTCTATAAACCGACTCTCCTCGAGACCTGTTCAACAACGCATCACAGTGATTGCTACACAAAGACGTCCGACGCGACATTTGGACGTATCCCGTGAGGTTTGCCACCTCAGTATACATCATTTGTTCTATAATCCGACTCTCCTCGAGACCTGTTCAAAAACGCATCACAGTGAATGCTACACAAGGAGGTCCGACGCCACATTTGGACGTATCCCGTGAGGTTTGCCACCTGAGTATACATCATTTGTTCTATAAACCGACTCTCCTCGAGACCTGTTAAACAACGCATCACAGTGATTGCTACACAAGGACGTCCGACGCGACATTTGGACGTATCCCGTGAGGTTTGCCACCTCAGTATATATCATTTGTTCTATAATCCGACTCTCCTCGAGACCTGTTCAACAACGCATCACAGTGATTGCTACACAAAGACGTCCGACGCGACATTTGGACGTATCCCGTGAGGTTTGCCACCTCAGTATACATCATTTGTTCTATAATCCGACTCTCCTCGAGACCTGTTCAAAAACGCATCACAGTGAGCGCTACACTAGGAGGTCGGATGCGACATTTGGACGTATCCCGTGAGGTTTGCCACCTCAGTATACATCATTTGTTCTATAAACCGACTCTCCTCGAGACCTGTTAAACAACGCATCACAGTGATTGCTACACAAGGACGTCCGACGCGACATTTCGACGTATCCCGTGAGGATTGCCACCTCAGTATATATCATTTGTTCTATAATCCGACTCTCCTCGAGACCTGTTCAACAACGCATCACAGTGATTGCTACACAAAGACGTCCGACGCGACATTTGGACGTATCCCGTGAGGTTTGCCACCTCAGTATACATCATTTGTTCTATAATCCGACTCTCCTCGAGACCTGTTCAACAAAGCATCACAGTGAGTGCTAGACAAGGAGGTCCGACGCGACATTTGGACATATCCCGTGAGGTATGTCACCTCAGTATACATCATTTGTTCTGTAATCCGACTCTCCTCGAGACTTGTTCAACAACGCATCACAGTGAATGCTACACAAGGAGGTCCGACGCCACATTTGGACGTATCCCGTGAGGTTTGCCACCTGAGTATACATCATTTGTTCTATAAACCGACTCTCCTCGAGACCTGTTCAACAACGCATCACAGTGATTGCTACACAAAGACGTCCGACGCGACATTTGGACGTATCCCGTGAGGTTTGCCACCTCAGTATACATCATTTGTTCTATAATCCGACTCTCCTCGAGACCTGTTCAAAAACGCATCACAGTGAGCGCTACACAAGGAGGTCGGATGCGACATTTGGACGTATCCCGTGAGGTTTGCCACCTGAGTATACATCATTTGTTCTATAAACCGACTCTCCTCGAGACCTGTTAAACAACGCATCACAGTGATTGCTACACAAGGACGTCCGACGCGACATTTGGACGTATCCCGTGAGGTTTGCCACCTCAGTATATATCATTTGTTCTATAATCCGACTCTCCTCGAGACCTGTTCAACAACGCATCACAGTGATTGCTACACAAAGACGTCCGACGCGACATTTGGACGTATCCCGTGAGGTTTGCCACCTCAGTATACATCATTTGTTCTATAATCCGACTCTCCTCGAGACCTGTTCAACAACGCATCACAGTGAGTGCTACACAAGGAGGTCCGACGCGACATTTCGACGTATCCCGTGAGGTTTGCCACCTGAGTATACATCATTTGTTCTATAATCCGACTCTCCTCGAGACCTGTTCAAAAACGCATCACAGTGAGCGCTACACTAGGAGGTCGGATGCGACATTTGGACGTATCCCGTGAGGTTTGCCACCTCAGTATACATCATTTGTTCTATAAACCGACTCTCCTCGAGACCTGTTAAACAACGCATCACAGTGATTGCTAAAAAAGGACGTCCGACGCGACATTTCGACGTATCCCGTGAGGATTGCCACCTCAGTATATATCATTTGTTCTATAATCCGACTCTCCTCGAGACCTGTTCAACAACGCATCACAGTGATTGCTACACAAAGACGTCCGACGCCACATTTGGACGTATCCCGTGAGGTTTGCCACCTCAGTATACATCATTTGTTCTATAATCCGACTCTCCTCGAGACCTGTTCAAAAACGCATCACAGTGAGTGCTACACAAGGAGGTCCGACGCGACATTTGGACGTATCCCGTGAGGTTTGCCACCTCAGTATACATCATTTGTTCTATAATCCGACTCTCCTCGAGACCTGTTCAAAAACGCATCACAGTGAGTGCTACACAAGGAGGTCCGACGCGACATTTCGACGAATCCCGTGAGGTTTGCCACCTCAGTATACATCATTTGTTCTATAATCCGACTCTCCTCGAGACCTGTTCAACAACGCATCACAGTGAGTGCTACACAAGGAGGTCCGACGCGACATTTCGACGAATCCCGTGAGGTTTGCCACTTCAGTATACATCATTTGTTCTATAATCCGACTCTCCTCGAGACCTGTTCAACAACGCATCACAGTGAGTGCTACACAAGGAGGTCCGACGCGACATTTCGACGTATCCCGTGAGGTTTGCCACCTCAGTATACATCATTTGTTCTATAATCCGACTCTCCTCGAGACCTATTCAACAACGCATCACAGTGAGTGCTACACAAGGAGGTCCGACGCGACATTTGGACGTATCCCGTGAGGTTTGCCACCTCAGTATACATCATTTGTTCTATAATCCGACTCTCCTCGAGACCTGTTCAACAACGCATCACAGTGAGTGCTACACAAGGAGGTCCGACGCGACATTTCGACGTATCCCGTGAGGTTTGCCACCTCAGTATACATCATTTGTTCTATAATCCGACTCTCCTCGAGACCTGTTCAAAAACGCATCACAGTGAGCGCTACACTAGGAGGTCGGATGCGACATTTGGACGTATCCCGTGAGGTTTGCCACCTCAGTATACATCATTTGTTCTATAAACCGACTCTCCTCGAGACCTGTTAAACAACGCATCACAGTGATTGCTACACAAGGACGTCCGACGCGACATTTCGACGTATCCCGTGAGGATTGCCACCTCAGTATATATCATTTGTTCTATAATCCGACTCTCCTCGAGACCTGTTCAACAAGGCATCACAGTGATTGCTACACAAAGACGTCCGACGCGACATTTGGACGTATCCCGTGAGGTTTGCCACCTCAGTATACATCATTTGTTCTATAATCCGACTCTCCTCGAGACCTGTTCAACAAAGCATCACAGTGAGTGCTAGACAAGGAGGTCCGACGCGACATTTGGACATTCCCGTGAGGTATGTCACCTCAGTATACATCATTTGTTCTGTAATCCTACTCTCCTCGAGACTTGTTCAACAACGCATCACAGTGAATGCTACACAAGGAGGTCGGATGCGACATTTGGACGTATCCCGTGAGGTTTGCCACCTGAGTATACATCATTTGTTCTATAAACCGACTCTCCTCGAGACCTGTTAAACAACGCATCACAGTGATTGCTACACAAGGACGTCCGACGCGACATTTCGACGTATCCCGTGAGGATTGCCACCTCAGTATATATCATTTGTTCTATAATCCGACTCTCCTCGAGACCTGTTCAAAAACGCATCACAGTGAGCGCTACACAAGGTGGTCGGATGCGACATTTGGACGTATCCCGTGAGGTTTGCCACCTGAGTATACATCATTTGTTCTATAATCCGACTCTCCTCGAGACCTGTTCAACAAAGCATCACAGTGAGTGCTAGACAAGGAGGTCCGACGCGACATTTGGACATATCCCGTGAGGTATGTCACCTCAGTATATATCATTTGTTCTATAATCCGACTCTCCTCGAGACCTGTTCAACAACGCATCACAGTGATTGCTACACAAAGACGTCCGACGCGACATTTGGACGTATCCCGTGAGGTTTGCCACCTCAGTATACATCATTTGTTCTATAATCCGACTCTCCTCGAGACCTGTTCAACAACGCATCACAGTGAGTGCTACACAAGGAGGTCCGACGCGACATTTCGACGTATCCCGTGAGGTTTGCCACCTCAGTATACATCATTTGTTCTATAATCCGACTCTCCTCGAGACCTGTTCAAAACGCATCACAGTGAGCGCTACACTAGGAGGTCGGATGCGACATTTGGACGTATCCCGTGAGGTTTGCCACCTCAGTATACATCATTTGTTCTATAAACCGACTCTCCTCGAGACCTGTTAAACAACGCATCACAGTGATTGCTACACAAGGACGTCCGACGCGACATTTCGACGTATCCCGTGAGGATTGCCACCTCAGTATATATCATTTGTTCTATAATCCGACTCTCCTCGAGACCTGTTCAACAACGCATCACAGTGATTGCTACACAAAGACGTCCGACGCGACATTTGGACGTATCCCGTGAGGTTTGCCACCTCAGTATACATCATTTGTTCTATAATCCGACTCTCCTCGAGACCTGTTCAAAAACGCATCACAGTGAGTGCTACACAAGGAGGTCCGACGCGACATTTGGACGTATCCCGTGAGGTTTGCCACCTCAGTATACATCATTTGTTCTATAATCCGACTCTCCTCGAGACCTGTTCAAAAACGCATCACAGTGAGTGCTACACAAGGAGGTCCGACGCGACATTTCGACGAATCCCGTGAGGTTTGCCACCTCAGTATACATCATTTGTTCTATAATCCGACTCTCCTCGAGACCTGTTCAACAACGCATCACAGTGAGTGCTACACAAGGAGGTCCGACGCGACATTTCGACGAATCCCGTGAGGTTTGCCACCTCAGTATACATCATTTGTTCTATAATCCGACTCTCCTCGAGACCTGTTCAACAACGCATCACAGTGAGTGCTACACAAGGAGGTCCGACGCGACATTTGGACGTATCCCGTGAGGTTTGCCACCTCAGTATACATCATTTGTTCTATAATCCGACTCTCCTCGAGACCTATTCAACAACGCATCACAGTGAGTGCTACACAAGGAGGTCCGACGCGACATTTGGACGTATCCCGTGAGGTTTGCCACCTCAGTATACATCATTTGTTCTATAATCCGACTCTCCTCGAGACCTGTTCAACAACGCATCACAGTGAGTGCTACACAAGGAGGTCCGACGCGACATTTCGACGTATCCCGTGAGGTTTGCCACCTCAGTATACATCATTTGTTCTATAATCCGACTCTCCTCGAGACCTGTTCAAAAACGCATCACAGTGAGCGCTACACTAGGAGGTCGGATGCGACATTTAGACGTATCCCGTGAGGTTTGCCACCTCAGTATACATCATTTGTTCTATAAACCGACTCTCCTCGAGACCTGTTAAACAACGCATCACAGAGATTGCTACACAAGGACGTCCGACGCGACATTTCGACGTATCCCGTGAGGATTGCCACCTCAGTATATATCATTTGTTCTATAATCCGACTCTCCTCGAGACCTGTTCAACAACGCATCACAGTGATTGCTACACAAAGACGTCCGACGCGACATTTGGACGTATCCCGTGAGGTTTGCCACCTCAGTATACATCATTTGTTCTATAATCCGACTCTCCTCGAGACCTGTTCAACAAAGCATCACAGTGAGTGCTAGACAAGGAGGTCCGACGCGACATTTGGACGTATCCCGTGAGGTATGTCACCTCAGTATACATCATTTGTTCTGTAATCCGACTCTCCTGGAGACTTGTTCAACAACGCATCACAGTGAATGCTACACAAGGAGGTCCGACGCCACATCTGGACGTATCCCGTGAGGTTTGCCACCTGAGTATACATCATTTGTTCTATAAACCGACTCTCCTCGAGACCTGTTAAACAACGCATCACAGTGATTGCTACACAAGGACGTCCGACGCGACATTTCGACGTATCCCGTGAGGATTGCCACCTCAGTATATATCATTTGTTCTATAATCCGACTCTCCTCGAGACCTGTTCAACATCGCATCACAGTGATTGCTACACAAAGACGTCCGACGCGACATTTGGACGTATCCCGTGAGGTTTGCCACCTCAGTATACATCATTTGTTCTATAATCCGACTCTCCTCGAGACCTGTTCAAAAACGCATCACAGTGAGTGCTACACAAGGAGGTCCGACGCGACATTTGGACGTATCCCGTGAGGTTTGCCACCTCAGTATACATCATTTGTTCTATAATCCGACTCTCCTCGAGACCTGTTCAAAAACGCATCACAGTGAGTGCTACACAAGGAGGTCCGACGCGACATTTCGACGAATCCCGTGAGGTTTGCAACCTCAGTATACATCATTTGTTCTATAATCCGACTCTCCTCGAGACCTGTTCAACAACGCATCACAGTGAGTGCTACACAAGGAGGTCCGACGCGACATTTCGACGAATCCCGTGAGGTTTGCCACCTCAGTATACATCATTTGTTCTATAATCCGACTCTCCTCGAGACCTGTTCAACAACGCATCACAGTGAGTGCTACACAAGGAGGTCCGACGCGACATTTGGACGTATCCCGTGAGGTTTGCCACCTCAGTATACATCATTTGTTCTATAATCCGACTCTCCTCGAGACCTATTCAACAACGCATCACAGTGAGTGCTACACAAGGAGGTCCGACGCGACATTTGGACGTATCCCGTGAGGTTTGCCACCTCACTATACATCATTTGTTCTATAATCCGACTCTCCTCGAGACCTGTTCAACAACGCATCACAGTGAGTGCTACACAAGGAGGTCCGACGCGACATTTCGACGTATCCCGTGAGGTTTGCCACCTCAGTATACATCATTTGTTCTATAATCCGACTCTCCTCGAGACCTGTTCAAAAACGCATCACAGTGAGCGCTACACAAGGAGGTCGGATGCGACATTTGGACGTATCCCGTGAGGTTTGCCACCTGAGTATACATCATTTGTTCTGTAATCCGACTCTCCTCGAGACTTGTTCAACAACGCATCACAGTGAATGCTACACAAGGAGGTCCGACGCCACATTTGGACGTATCCCGTGAGGTTTGCCACCTCAGTATACATCATTTGTTCTATAAACCGACTCTCCTCGAGACCTGTTCAACAACGCAGCACAGTGATTGCTACACAAAGACGTCCGACGCGACATTTGGACGTATCCCGTGAGGTTTGCCACCTCAGTATACATCATTTGTTCTATAATCCGACTCTCGTCGAGACCTGTTCAAAAACGCATCACAGTGAGCGCTACACAAGGAGGTCGGATGCGACATTTGGACGTATCCCGTGAGGTTTGCCACCTGAGTATACATCATTTGTTCTATAAACCGACTCTCCTCGAGACCTGTTAAACAACGCATCACAGTGATTGCTACACAAGGACGTCCGACGCGACATTTGGACGTATCCCGTGAGGTTTGCCACCTCAGTATATATCATTTGTTCTATAATCCGACTCTCCTCGAGACCTGTTCAACAACGCATCACAGTGATTGCTACACAAAGACGTCCGACGCGACATTTGGACGTATCCCGTGAGGTTTGCCACCTCAGTATACATCATTTGTTCTATAATCCGACTCTCCTCGAGACCTGTTCAACAACGCATCACAGTGAGTGCTACACAAGGAGGTCCGACGCGACATTTCGACGTATCCCGTGAGGTTTGCCACCTCAGTATACATCATTTGTTCTATAATCCGACTCTCCTCGAGACCTGTTCAAAAACGCATCACAGTGAGCGCTACACTAGGAGGTCGGATGCGACATTTGGACGTATCCCGTGAGGTTTGCCACCTCAGTATACATCATTTGTTCTATAAACCGACTCTCCTCGAGACCTGTTCAACAACGCATCACAGTGATTGCTACACAAGGACGTCCGACGCGACATTTCGACGTATCCCGTGAGGATTGCCACCTCAGTATATATCATTTGTTCTATAATCCGACTCTCCTCGAGACCTGTTCAACAACGCATCACAGTGAGTGCTACACAAAGACGTCCGACGCGACATTTGGACGTATCCCGTGAGGTTTGCCACCTCAGTATACATCATTTGTTCTATAATCCGACTCTCCTCGAGACCTGTTCAAAAACGCATCACAGTGAGCGCTACACAAGGAGGTCGGATGCGACATTTGGACGTATCCCGTGAGGTTTGCCACCTGAGTATACATCATTTGTTCTATAAACCGACTCTCCTCGAGACCTGTTAAACAACGCATCACAGTGATTGCTACACAAGGACGTCCGACGCGACATTTCGACGTATCCCGTGAGGATTGCCACCTCAGTATACATCATTTGTTCTATAATCCGACTCTCCTCGAGACCTGTTCAAAAACGCATCACAGTGATTGCTACACAAAGACGTCCGACGCGACATTTGGACATATCCCGTGAGGTTTGCCACCTCAGTATACATCATTTGTTCTATAAACCGACTCTCCTCGAGACCTGTTCAACAACGCATCACAGTGATTGCTACACAAGGACGTCCGACGCGACATTTCGACGTATCCCGTGAGGATTGCCACCTCAGTATATATCATTTGTTCTATAATCCGACTCTCCTCGAGACCTGTTCAAAAACGCATCACAGTGAGCGCTACACAAGGAGGTCGGATGCGACATTTGGACGTATCCCGTGAGGTTTGCCACCTGAGTATACATCATTTGTTCTATAAACCGACTCTCCTCGAGACCTGTTAAACAACGCATCACAGTGATTGCTACACAAGGACGTCCGACGCGACATTTGGACGTATCCCGTGAGGTTTGCCACCTCAGTATACATCATTTGTTATATAATCCGACTCTCCTCGAGACCTGTTCAACAAAGCATCACAGTGAGTGCTAGACAAGGAGGTCCGACGCGACATTTGGACATATCCCGTGAGGTATGTCACCTCAGTATACATCATTTGTTCTGTAATCCGACTCTCCTCGAGACTTGTTCAACAACGCATCACAGTGAATGCTACACAAGGAGGTCCGACGCCACATTTGGACGTATCCCGTGAGGTTTGCCACCTCAGTATACATCATTTGTTCTATAATCCGACTCTCCTCGAGACCTGTTCAAAAACGCATCACAGTGAGCGCTACACAAGGAGGTCGGATGCGACATTTGGACGTATCCCGTGAGGTTTGCCACCTGAGTATACATCATTTGTTCTATAAACCGACTCTCCTCGAGACCTGTTAAACAACGCATCACAGTGATTGCTACACAAGGACGTCCGACGCGACATTTCGACGTATCCCGTGAGGATTGCCACCTCAGTATATATCATTTGTTCTATAATCCGACTCTCCTCGAGACCTGTTCAACAACGCATCACAGTGAGTGCTAGACAAGGAGGTCCGACGCGACATTTGGACGTATCCCGTGAGGTTTGCCACCTCAGTATACATCATTTGTTCTATAATCCGACTCTCCTCGAAACCTGTTCAACAACGCATCACAGTGAATGCTACACAAGGAGGTCCGACGCGACATTTGGACGTATCCCGTGAGGTATGTCACCTCAGTATACATCATTTGTTCTGTAATCCGACTCTCCTCGAGACTTGTTCAACAACGCATCACAGTGAATGCTACACAAGGAGGTCCGACGCCACATTTGGACGTATCCCGTGAGGTTTGCCACCTCAGTATACATCATTTGTTCTATAATCCGACTCTCCTCGAGACCTGTTCAAAAACGCATCACAGTGAGCGCTACACAAGGAGGTCGGATGCGACATTTGGACGTATCCCGTGAGGTTTGCCACCTCAGTATACATCATTTGTTCTATAATCCGACTCTCCTCGAGACCTGTTCAACAAAGCATCACAGTGAGTGCTAGACAAGGAGGTCCGACGCGACATTTGGACATATCCCGTGAGGTTTGCCACCTCAGTATACATCATTTGTTCTATAATCCGACTCTCCTCGAGACCTGTTCAAAAACGCATCACAGTGAGTGCTACACAAGGAGGTCCGACGCGACATTTGGACGTATCCCGTGAGGTTTGCCACCTCAGTATACATCATTTGTTCTATAATCCGACTCTCCTCGAGACCTGTTCAAAAACGCATCACAGTGAGTGCTACACAAGGAGGTCCGACGCGACATTTCGACGAATCCCGTGAGGTTTGCAACCTCAGTATACATCATTTGTTCTATAATCCGACTCTCCTCGAGACCTGTTCAACAACGCATCACAGTGAGTGCTACACAAGGAGGTCCGACGCGACATTTCGACGAATCCCGTGAGGTTTGCCACCTCAGTATACATCATTTGTTCTATAATCCGACTCTCCTCGAGACCTGTTCAACAACGCATCACAGTGAGTGCTACACAAGGAGGTCCGACGCGACATTTGGACGTATCCCGTGAGGTTTGCCACCTCAGTATACATCATTTGTTCTATAATCCGACTCTCCTCGAGACCTATTCAACAACGCATCACAGTGAGTGCTACACAAGGAGGTCCGACGCGACATTTGGACGTATCCCGTGAGGTTTGCCACCTCAGTATACATCATTTGTTCTATAATCCGACTCTCCTCGAGACCTGTTCAACAACGCATCACAGTGAGTGCTACACAAGGAGGTCCGACGCGACATTTCGACGTATCCCGTGAGGTTTGCCACCTCAGTATACATCATTTGTTCTATAATCCGACTCTCCTCGAGACCTGTTCAAAAACGCATCACAGTGAGCGCTACACAAGGAGGTCGGATGCGACATTTGGACGTATCCCGTGAGGTTTGCCACCTGAGTATACATCATTTGTTCTGTAATCCGACTCTCCTCGAGACTTGTTCAACAACGCATCACAGTGAATGCTACACAAGGAGGTCCGACGCCACATTTGGACGTATCCCGTGAGGTTTGCCACCTGAGTATACATCATTTGTTCTATAAACCGACTCTCCTCGAGACCTGTTCAACAACGCAGCACAGTGATTGCTACACAAAGACGTCCGACGCGACATTTGGACGTATCCCGTGAGGTTTGCCACCTCAGTATACATCATTTGTTCTATAATCCGACTCTCGTCGAGACCTGTTCAAAAACGCATCACAGTGAGCGCTACACAAGGAGGTCGGATGCGACATTTGGACGTATCCCGTGAGGTTTGCCACCTGAGTATACATCATTTGTTCTATAAACCGACTCTCCTCGAGACCTGTTAAACAACGCATCACAGTGATTGCTACACAAGGACGTCCGACGCGACATTTGGACGTATCCCGTGAGGTTTGCCACCTCAGTATATATCATTTGTTCTATAATCCGACTCTCCTCGAGACCTGTTCAACAACGCATCACAGTGATTGCTACACAAAGACGTCCGACGCGACATTTGGACGTATCCCGTGAGGTTTGCCACCTCAGTATACATCATTTGTTCTATAATCCGACTCTCCTCGAGACCTGTTCAACAACGCATCACAGTGAGTGCTACACAAGGAGGTCCGACGCGACATTTCGACGTATCCCGTGAGGTTTGCCACCTCAGTATACATCATTTGTTCTATAATCCGACTCTCCTCGAGACCTGTTCAAAAACGCATCACAGTGAGCGCTACACTAGGAGGTCGGATGCGACATTTGGACGTATCCCGTGAGGTTTGCCACCTCAGTATACATCATTTGTTCTATAAACCGACTCTCCTCGAGACCTGTTCAACAACGCATCACAGTGATTGCTACACAAGGACGTCCGACGCGACATTTCGACGTATCCCGTGAGGATTGCCACCTCAGTATATATCATTTGTTCTATAATCCGACTCTCCTCGAGACCTGTTCAACAACGCATCACAGTGAGTGCTACACAAAGACGTCCGACGCGACATTTGGACGTATCCCGTGAGGTTTGCCACCTCAGTATACATCATTTGTTCTATAATCCGACTCTCCTCGAGACCTGTTCAAAAACGCATCACAGTGAGCGCTACACAAGGAGGTCGGATGCGACATTTGGACGTATCCCGTGAGGTTTGCCACCTGAGTATACATCATTTGTTCTATAAACCGACTCTCCTCGAGACCTGTTAAACAACGCATCACAGTGATTGCTACACAAGGACGTCCGACGCGACATTTCGACGTATCCCGTGAGGATTGCCACCTCAGTATACATCATTTGTTCTATAATCCGACTCTCCTCGAGACCTGTTCAAAAACGCATCACAGTGATTGCTACACAAAGACGTCCGACGCGACATTTGGACATATCCCGTGAGGTTTGCCACCTCAGTATACATCATTTGTTCTATAAACCGACTCTCCTCGAGACCTGTTCAACAACGCATCACAGTGATTGCTACACAAGGACGTCCGACGCGACATTTCGACGTATCCCGTGAGGATTGCCACCTCAGTATATATCATTTGTTCTATAATCCGACTCTCCTCGAGACCTGTTCAAAAACGCATCACAGTGAGCGCTACACAAGGAGGTCGGATGCGACATTTGGACGTATCCCGTGAGGTTTGCCACCTGAGTATACATCATTTGTTCTATAAACCGACTCTCCTCGAGACCTGTTAAACAACGCATCACAGTGATTGCTACACAAGGACGTCCGACGCGACATTTGGACGTATCCCGTGAGGTTTGCCACCTCAGTATACATCATTTGTTATATAATCCGACTCTCCTCGAGACCTGTTCAACAAAGCATCACAGTGAGTGCTAGACAAGGAGGTCCGACGCGACATTTCGACGTATCCCGTGAGGATTGCCACCTCAGTATATATCATTTGTTCTATAATCCGACTCTCCTCGAGACCTGTTCAACAACGCATCACAGTGAGTGCTAGACAAGGAGGTCCGACGCGACATTTGGACGTATCCCGTGAGGTTTGCCACCTCAGTATACATCATTTGTTCTATAATCCGACTCTCCTCGAAACCTGTTCAACAACGCATCACAGTGAATGCTACACAAGGAGGTCCGACGCGACATTTGGACGTATCCCGTGAGGTATGTCACCTCAGTA
This sequence comes from Schistocerca nitens, assembly GCF_023898315.1. NCBI lineage: Eukaryota > Metazoa > Arthropoda > Insecta > Orthoptera > Acrididae > Schistocerca > Schistocerca nitens. Next base: position 478,790 of record NC_064625.1, read on the forward strand.
TACATCATTTGTTCTGTAATCCGACTCTCCTCGAGACTTGTTCAACAACGCATCACAGTGAATGCTACACAAGGAGGTCCGACGCCACATTTGGACGTATCCCGTGAGGTTTGCCACCTCAGTATACATCATTTGTTCTATAATCCGACTCTCCTCGAGACCTGTTCAAAAACGCATCACAGTGAGCGCTACACAAGGAGGTCGGATGCGACATTTGGACGTATCCCGTGAGGTTTGCCACCTCAGTATACATCATTTGTTCTATAATCCGACTCTCCTCGAGACCTGTTCAACAAAGCATCACAGTGAGTGCTAGACAAGGAGGTCCGACGCGACATTTGGACATATCCCGTGAGGTTTGCCACCTCAGTATACATCATTTGTTCTATAATCCGACTCTCCTCGAGACCTGTTCAACAAAGCATCACAGTGAGTGCTAGACAAGGAGGTCCGACGCGACATTTGGACATATCCCGTGAGGTTTGCCACCTCAGTATACATCATTTGTTCTATAATCCGACTCTCCTCGAGACTTGTTCAACAACGCATCACAGTGAATGCTACACAAGGAGGTCCGACGCCACATTTGGACGTATCCCGTGAGGTTTGCCACCTCAGTATACATCATTTGTTCTATAATCCGACTCTCCTCGAGACCTGTTCAAAAACGCATCACAGTGAGCGCTACACAAGGAGGTCGGATGCGACATTTGGACGTATCCCGTGAGGTTTGCCACCTGACTATACATCATTTGTTCTATAAACCGACTCTCCTCGAGACCTGTTAAACAACGCATCACAGTGAGTGCTACACAAGGACGTCCGACGCGACATTTCGACGTATCCCGTGAGGATTGCCACCTCAGTATATATCATTTGTTCTATAATCCGACTCTCCTCGAGACCTGTTCAACAACGCATCACAGTGATTGCTACACAAGGACGTCCGACACGACATTTGGACGTATCCCGTGAGGTTTGCCACCTCAGTATACATCATTTGTTCTATAATCCGACTCTCCTCGAGACCTGTTCAAAAACGCATCACAGTGAGCGCTACACAAGGAGGTCGGATGCGACGTTTGGACGTATCCCGTGAGGTTTGCCACCTGAGTATACATCATTTGTTCTATAAACCGACTCTCCTCGAGACCTGTTAAACAACGCATCACAGTGATTGCTACACAAGGACGTCCGACGCGACATTTCGACGTATCCCGTGAGGATTGCCACCTCAGTATACATCATTTGTTCTATAATCCGACTCTCCTCGAGACCTGTTCAAAAACGCATCACAGTGAGTGCTACACAAGGAGGTCCGACGCGACATTTGGACGTATCCCGTGAGGTTTGCCACCTCAGTATACATCATTTGTTCTATAATCCGACTCTCCTCGAGACCTGTTCAAAAACGCATCATAGTGAGTGCTACACAAGGAGGTCCGACGCGACATTTGGACGTATCCCGTGAGGTTTGCCACCTCAGTATACATCATTTGTTCTATAATCCGACTCTCCTGTTCAACAACGCATCACAGTGAGTGCTACACAAGGAGGTCCGATGCGACATTTGGACGTATCCCGTGAGGTTTGCCACCTCAGTATACATCATTTGTTCTATAATCCGACTCTCCTCGAGACCTGTTCAAAAACGCATCACAGTGAGTGCTACACAAGGAGGTCCGACGCGACATTTGGACGTATCCCGTGAGGTTTGCCACCTCAGTATACATCATTTATTCTATAATCCGACTCTCCTCGAGACCTGTTCAAAAACGCATTACAGTGAGTGCTACACAAGGAGGTCCGACGCGACATTTGGACGTATCCCGTGAGGTTTGCCACCTCAGTATACATCATTTATTCTATAATCCGACTCTCCTCGAGACCTGTTCAAAAACGCATTACAGTGAGTGCTACACAAGGAGGTCCGACGCGACATTTGGACGTATCCCGTGAGGTTTGCCACCTCAGTATACATCATTTGTTCTATAATCCGACTCTCCTCGAGACCTGTTCAACAACGCATCACAGTGATTGCTACACAAAGACGTCCGACGCGACATTTGGACGTATCCCGTGAGGTTTGCCACCTCAGTATACATCATTTGTTCTATAATCCGACTCTGCTCGAGACCTGTTCAAAAACGCATCACAGTGAGTGCTACACAAGGAGGTCCGACGCGACATTTGGACGTATCCCGTGAGGTTTGCCACCTCAGTATACATCATTTGTTCTATAATCCGACTCTCCTCGAGACCTGATCAAAAACGCATCACAGTGAGTGCTACACAAGGAGGTCCGACGCGACATTTGGACGTATCCCGTGAGGTTTGCCACCTCAGTGTACATCATTTGTTCTATAATCCGACTCTCCTCGAGACCTGTTCAAAAACGCATCACAGTGAGCGCTACACAAGGATGTCGGATGCGACATTTGGACGTATCCTGAGAGGTTTGCCACGTAGGTATACATCATTTGTTCTATAATCCGACTCTCCTCGAGACCTGTTCAAAAACGCATTACAGTGAGTGCTACACAAGGAGGTCCGACGCGACATTTGGACGTATCCCGTGAGGTATGCCACGTAAGTATACATCATTTGTTCTATAATCCGCCTCTCCTCGAGACCTGTTCAAAAACGTATCACAGTGAGAGCTACACAAGGAGGTCCGACGCGACATTTGGACGTATCCCGTGAGGTTTGCCACCTCAGTATACATCATTTGTTCTATAATCCGACTCTCCTCGAGACCTGTTCAAAAAAGCATCATAGTGAATGTTACACAAGGAGGTCCGACGCGACGTTTGGACGTATCCCTTGAGGTTTGCCACCTCAGTATACATCATTTGTTCTATAATCCTACTCTCCTCGAGACCTGTTCAACAACGCATCACAGTGAGTGCTACACAAGGAGGTCCGATGCGACATTTGGACGTATCCCGTGAGGTTTGGCACCTCAGTATACATCATTTGTTCTATAATCCGACGCTCCTCGAGTCCTGTTCAACAACGCATCACAGTGAGTGCTACGCAAGGAGGACCGACGCAACATTTGGACGTATCCTGAGAGGTTTGCCACCTCAGTATACATCATTTGTTCTACAATCCGACTCTCCTCGAGACCTGTTCAAAAACGCATCACAGTGAGTGCTACACAAGGAGGTCCGACGCGACATTTGGACGTATCCCGTGAGGTTTGCCACCTCAGTATACATCATTTGTTCTATAATCCGACTCTCCTCGAGACCTGTTCAACAACGCATCACAGTGAGTGCTAGACAAGGAGGTCCGACGCGACATTTGCACGTATCCCGTGAGGTTTGTCACCTCAGTATACATCATTTGTTCTATAATCCGACTCTCCTCGAGACTTGTTCAACAACGCATCACAGTGAGTGCTACACAAGGAGGTCCGACGCGACATTTGGACGTATCCCGTGAGGTTTGCCACCTCAGTATACATCATTTGTTCTATAATCCGACTCTCCTCGAGACCTGTTCAACAACGCATCACAGTGATTGCTACACAAGGAGGTCCGACGCGACATTTGGACGTATCCCGTGAGGTTTGCCACCTCAGTATACATCATTTGTTCTATAATCCGACTCTCCTCGAGACCTTTTCAAAAACGCATCACAGTGAGTGCTACACAAGGAGGCCCGACGCGACATTTGGACGTATCCCGTGAGGTTTGCCACCTCAGTATACATCATTTGTTCTATAATCCGACTCTCCTCGAGACCTGTTCAAAAACGCATCACAGTGAGTGCTACACAAGGAGGTCCGACGCCACATTTGGACGTATCCCGTGAGGTTTGCCACCTCAGTATACATCATTTGTTCTATAATCCGGCTCTCCTCGAGACCTTTTCAACAACGCATCAAATTGAGTGCTACACAAGGAGGTCCGACGCGACATTTGGACGTATCCCGTGAGGTTTGCCACCTCAGTATACATCATTTGTTCTATAATCCGACTCTCCTCGAGACCTGTTCAAAAACGCATCACAGTGAGCGCTACACAAGGATGTCGGATGCGACATTTGGACGTATCCTGAGAGGTTTGCCACGTAGGTATACATCATTTGTTCTATAATCCGACTCTCCTCGAGACCTGTTCAAAAACGCATTACAGTGAGTGCTACACAAGGAGGTCCGACGCGACATTTGGACGTATCCCGTGAGGTTTGCCACTTAAGTATACATCATTTGTTCTATAATCCGCCTCTCCTAGAGACCTGTTCAAAAACGTATCACAGTGAGTGCTACACAAGGAGGTCCGACGCGACATTTGGACGTATCCCGTGAGGTTTGCCACCTCAGTATACATCATTTGTTCTATAATCCGACTCTCCTCGAGACCTGTTCAAAAACGCATCATAGTGAGTGCTACACAAGGAGGTCCGACGCGACATTTCGACGTATCCCGTGAGGTTTGCCACCTCAGTATACATCATTTTTCTATAATCCTACTCTCCTCGAGACCTGTTCAACAACGCATCACAGTGAGTGCTACACAAGGAGGTCAGATGCGACATTTGGACGTATCCCGTGAGGTTTGCCACCTCAGTATACATCATTTGTTCTATAATCCGACTCTCCTCGAGTCCTGTTCAACAACGCAATACAGTGAGTGCTACGGAAGGAGGACCGACGCGACATTTGGACGTATCCCGAGAGGTTTGCCACCTCAGTATACATCATTTGTTCTATAATCCGACTCTCCTCGAGACCTGTTCAAAAACGCATCACAGTGAGTGCTACACAAGGAGGTCCGACGCGACCTTTGGACGAATCCCGTGAGGTTTGCCACCTCAGTATACATCATTTGTTCTATAATCCGACTCTCCTCGAGACCTGTTCAACAACGCATCACAGTGAGTGCTACACAAGGAGGTCCGACGCGACATTTCGACGTATCCCGTGAGGTTTGCCACCTCAGTATACATCATTTGTTCTATAATCCGACTCTCCTCGAGACCTGTTCAAAAACGCATCACAGTGAGCGCTACACTAGGAGGTCGGATGCGACATTTGGACGTATCCCGTGAGGTTTGCCACCTCAGTATACATCATTTGTTCTATAAACCGACTCTCCTCGAGACCTGTTAAACAACGCATCACAGTGATTGCTACACAAGGACGTCCGACGCGACATTTCGACGTATCCCGTGAGGATTGCCACCTCAGTATATATCATTTGTTCTATAATCTGACTCTCCTCGAGACCTGTTCAACAACGCATCACAGTGATTGCTACACAAAGACGTCCGACGCGACATTTGGACGTATCCCGTGAGGTTTGCCACCTCAGTATACATCATTTGTTCTATAATCCGACTCTCCTCGAGACCTGTTCAAAAACGCATCACAGTGAGTGCTACACAAGGAGGTCCGACGCGACATTTGGACGTATCCCGTGAGGTTTGCCACCTCAGTATACATCATTTGTTCTATAATCCGACTCTCCTCGAGACCTGTTCAAAAACGCATCACAGTGAGTGCTACACAAGGAGGTCCGACGCGACATTTCGACGAATCCCGTGAGGTTTGCCACCTCAGTATACATCATTTGTTCTATAATCCGACTCTCCTCGAGACCTGTTCAACAACGCATCACAGTGAGTGCTACACAAGGAGGTCCGACGCGACATTTCGACGAATCCCGTGAGGTTTGCCACCTCAGTATACATCATTTGTTCTATAATCCGACTCTCCTCGAGACCTGTTCAACAACGCATCACAGTGAGTGCTACACAAGGAGGTCCGACGCGACATTTGGACGTATCCCGTGAGGTTTGCCACCTCAGTATACATCATTTGTTCTATAATCCGACTCTCCTCGAGACCTATTCAACAACGCATCACAGTGAGTGCTACACAAGGAGGTCCGACGCGACATTTGGACGTATCCCGTGAGGTTTGCCACGTAAGTATACATCATTTGTTCTATAATCCGCCGCTCCTCGAGACCTGTTCAACAACGCAATACAGTGAGTGCTACGCAAGGAGGACCGACGCGACATTTGGACGTATCCCGAGAGGTTTGCCACCTCAGTATACATCATTTGTTCTATAATCCGACTCTCCTCGAGACCTGTTCAAAAACGCATCACAGTGAGTGCTACACAAGGAGGTCCGACGCGACATTTGGACGTATCCCGTGAGGTTTGCCACCTCAGTATACATCATTTGTTCTATAATCCGACTCTCCTCGAGACCTGTTCAACAACGCATCACAGTGAGTGCTAGACAAGGAGGTCCGACGCGACATTTGGACGTATCCCGTGAGGTTTGTCACCTCAGTATACATCATTTGTTCTATAATCCGACTCTCCTCGAGACTTGTTCAACAACGCATCACAGTGAGTGCTAGACAAGGAGGTCCGACGCGACATTTGGACGTATCCCGTTAGGTTTGCCACCTCAGTATACATCATTTGTTCTATAATCCGACTCTCCTCGAGACCTGTTCAACAACGCATCACAGTGAGCGCTACACAAGGAGGTCGGATGCGACATTTGGACGTATCCCGTGAGGTTTGCCACGTAGGTATACATCATTTGTTCTATAATCCGACTCTCCTCGAGACCTGTTCAAAAACGCATCACAGTGAGTGCTACACAAGGAGGCCCGACGCGACATTTGGATGTATCCCGTGAGGTTTGCCACCTCAGTATACATCATTTGTTCTATAATCCGACTCTCCTCGAGACCTGTTCAAAAACGCATCACAGTGAGTGCTACACAAGGAGGTCCGACGCCACATTTGGACGTATCCCGTGAGGTTTGCCACCTCAGTATACATCATTTGTTCTATAATCCGGCTCTCCTCGAGACCTTTTCAACAACGCATCAAATTGAGTGCTACACAAGGAGGTCCGACGCGACATTTGGACGTATCCCGTGAGGTTTGCCACCTCAGTATACATCATTTATTCTATAATCCGACTCTCCTCGAGACCTGTTCAAAAACGCATTACAGTGAGTGCTACACAAGGAGGTCCGACGCGTCATTTGGACGTATCCCGTGAGGTTTGCCACCTCAGTATACATCATTTGTTCTATAATCCGACTCTCCTCGAGACCTGTTCAAAAACGCATCACAGTGAGCGCTACACAAGGATGTCGGATGCGACATTTGGACGTATCCTGAGAGGTTTGCCACGTAGGTATACATCATTTGTTCTATAATCCGACTCTCCTCGAGACCTGTTCAAAAACGCATTACAGTGAGTGCTACACAAGGAGGTCCGACGCGACATTTGGACGTATCCCGTGAGGTTTGCCACGTAAGTATACATCATTTGTTCTATAATCCGCCGCTCCTCGAGACCTGTTCAATAACGTATCACAGTGAGTGCTACACAAGGAGGTCCGACGCGACATTTGGACGTATCCCGTGAGGTTTGCCACCTCAGTATACATCATTTGTTCTATAATCCGACTCTCCTCGAGACCTGTTCAAAAACGCATCATAGTGAGTGCTACACAAGGAGGTCCGACGCGACATTTGGACGTATCCCGTGAGGTTTGCCACCTCAGTATACATCATTTTTCTATAATCCGACTCTCCTCGAGACCTGTTCAACAACGCATCACAGTGAGTGCTACACAAGGAGGTCCGATGCGACATTTGGACGTATCCCGTGAGGTTTGCCACCTCAGTATACATCATTTGTTCTATAATCCGACTCTCCTCGAGTCCTGTTCAACAACGCAATACAGTGAGTGCTACGCAAGGAGGACCGACGCGACATTTGGACATATCCCGAGAGGTTTGCCACCTCAGTATACATCATTTGTTCTATAACCCGACTCTCCTCGAGACCTGTTCAAAAACGCATCACAGTGAGTGCTACACAAGGAGGTCCGACGCGACATTTGGACGTATCCCGTGAGGTTTGGCACCTCAGTATACATCATTTGTTCTATAATCCGACTCTCTTCGAGACCTGTTCAACAACGCATCACAGTGAGTGCTAGACAAAGAGGTCCGACGCGACATTTGGACGTATCCCGTGAGGTTTGTCACCTCAGTATACATCATTTGTTCTATAATCCGACTCTCCTCGAGACTTGTTCAACAACGCATCACAGTGAGTGCTACACAAGGAGGTCCGACGCGACATTTGGACGTATCCCGTGAGGTTTGCCACCTCAGTATACATCATTTGTTCTATAATCCGACTCTCCTCGAGACCTGTTCAACAACGCATCACAGTGAGCGCTACACAAGGAGGTTGGATGCGACATTTGGACGTATCCCGTGAGGTTTGCAACGTAGGTATACATCATTTGTTCTATAATCCGACTCTCCTCGAGACCTGTTCAAAAACGCATCACAGTGAGTGCTACACAAGGAGGCCCGACGCGACATTTGGACGTATCCCGTGAGGTTTGCCACCTCAGTATACATCATTTGTTCTATAATCCGACTCTCCTCGAGACCTGTTCAAAAACGCATCACAGTGAGTGCTACACAAGGAGGTCCGACGCCACATTTGGACGTATCCCGTGAGGTTTGCCACCTCAGTATACATCATTTGTTCTATACTCCGGCTCTCCTCGAGACCTTTTCAACAACGCATCAAATTGAGTGCTACACAAGGAGGTCCGACGCGACATTTGGACGTATCCCGTGAGGTTTGCCACCTCAGTATACGTCATTTATTCTATAATCCGACTCTCCTCGAGACCTGTTCAAAAACGCATTACAGTGAGTGCTACACAAGGAGGTCCGACGCGTCATTTGGACGTATCCCGTGAGGTTTGCCACCTCAGTATACATCATTTGTTCTATAATCCGACTCTCCTCGAGACCTGTTCAAAAACGCATCACAGTGAGCGCTACACAAGGATGTCGGATGCGACATTTGGACGTATCCTGAGAGGTTTGCCACGTAGGTATACATCATTTGTTCTATAATCCGACTCTCCTCGAGACCTGTTCAAAAACGCATTACAGTGAGTGCTACACAAGGAGTTCCGACGCGACATTTGGACGTATCCCGTGAGGTTTGCCACGTAAGTATACATCATTTGTTCTATAATCCGCCTCTCCTCGAGACCTGTTCAAAAACGTATCACAGTGAGTGCTACACAAGGAGGTCCGACGCGACATTTGGACGTATCCCGTGAGGTTTGCCACCTCAGTATACATCATTTGTTCTATAATCCGACTCTCCTCGAGACCTGTTCAAAAACGCATCATAGTGAGTGCTACACAAGGAGGTCCGACGCGACATTTGGACGTATCCCGTGAGGTTTGCCACCTCAGTATACATCATTTTTCTATAATCCGACTCTCCTCGAGACCTGTTCAACAACGCATCACAGTGAGTGCTACACAAGGAGGTCCGATGCGACATTTGGACGTATCCCGTGAGGTTTGCCACCTCAGTATACATCATTTGTTCTATAATCCGACTCTCCTCGAGTCCTGTTCAACAACGAAATACAGTGAGTGCTACGCAAGGAGGACCGACGCGACATTTGGACGTATCCCGAGAGGTTTGCCACCTCAGTATACATCATTTGTTCTATAATCCGACTCTCCTCGAGACCTGTTCAAAAACGCATCACAGTGAGTGCTACACAAGGAGGTCCGACGCGACATTTGGACGTATCCCGTGAGGTTTGGCACCTCAGTATACATCATTTGTTCTATAATCCGACTCTCTTCGAGACCTGTTCAACAACGCATCACAGTGAGTGCTAGACAAAGACGTCCGACGCGACATTTGGACGTATCCCGTGAGGTTTGTCACCTCAGTATACATCATTTGTTCTATAATCCGACTCTCCTCGAGACTTGTTCAACAACGCATCACAGTGAGTGCTACACAAGGAGGTCCGACGCGACATTTGGACGTATCCCGTGAGGTTTGCCACCTCAGTATACATCATTTGTTCTATAATCCGACTCTCCTCGAGACCTGTTCAACAACGCATCACAGTGAGCGCTACACAAGGAGGTTGGATGCGACATTTGGACGTATCCCGTGAGGTTTGCAACGTAGGTATACATCATTTGTTCTATAATCCGACTCTCCTCGAGACCTGTTCAAAAACGTATCACAGTGAGTGCTACACAAGGAGGCCCGACGCGACATTTGGACGTATCCCGTGAGGTTTGCCACCTCAGTATACATCATTTGTTCTATAATCCGACTCTCCTCGAGACCTGTTCAAAAACGCATCACAGTGAGTGCTACACAAGGAGGTCAGACGCCACATTTGGACGTATCCCGTGAGGTTTGCCACCTCAGTATACATGATTTGTTCTATAATCCGACTCTCCTCGAGACCTGTTCAAAAACGCATCACAGTGAGTGCTACACAAGGAGGTCCGACGCGACATTTGGACGTATCCCGTGAGGTTTGCCACCTCAGTATACATCATTTGTTCTATAATCCGACTCTCCTCGAGACCTGTTCAAAAACGCATCATAGTGAGTGCTACACAAGGAGGTCCGACGCGACATTTGGACGTATCCCGTGAGGTTTGCCACCTCAGTATAAATCATTTGTTCTATAATCCGACTCTCCTCGAGACCTGTTCAAAAACGCATCACAGTGAGTGCTACACAAGGAGGTCCGACGCGACATTTGGACGTATCCCGTGAGGTTTCTCACCTCAGTATACATCATTTGTTCTATAATCCGACTCTCCTCGAGACTTGTTCAACAACGCATCACAGTGAGTGCTACACAAGGAGGTCCGACGCGACATTTGGACGTATCCCGTGAGGTTTGCCACCTCAGTATACATCATTTGTTCTATAATCCGACTCTCCTCGAGACCTGTTCAAAAACGCATCACAGTGAGCGCTACACAAGGAGGTCGGATGCGACATTTGGACGTATCCCGTGAGGTTTGCCACGTAGGTATACAACATTTGTTCTATAATCCGACTCTCTTCGAGACCTGTTCAAAAACGCATCACAGTGAGTGCTACACAAGGAGGTCCGTCGCGACATTTGGACGTATCCCGTGAGGTTTGCCACCTCAGTATACATCAATTGTTCTATTATCCGACTCTCCTCGAGACCTGCTCAAAAACGCATCACAGTGAGTGCTACACAAGGAGGTCCGACGCGACATTTGGACGTATCCCGTGAGGTTTGCCACCTCAGTGCACATCATTTGTTCTATAATCCGGCTCTCCTCGAGACCTGTTCAACAACGCATCAAATTGAGTGCTACACAAGGAGGTCCGACGCGACATTTCGACGTATCCCGTGAGGTTTACCACCTCAGTATACATCATTTGTTCTATAATCCGACTCTCCTCGAGACCTGTTCAAAAACGCATCACAGTGAGTGCTACACAAGGAGGTCCGACGCGACATTTGGACGTATCCCGTGAGGTTTGCCACCTCAGTATACATCATTTGTTTTATAATCCGACTCTCCTCGAGTCCTGTTCAAAAACACATTACAGTGAGTGCTACACAAGGATGTCCGACGCGACATTTGGACGTATCCCGTGAGGTTTGCCACCTCAGTATACATCATTTGTTCTATAATCCGACTCTCCTCGAGACCTGTTCAAAAACGCATCACAGTGAGTGCTACACAAGGAGGTCCGACGCGACATTTGGACGTATCCCGTGAGGTTTGCCACCTCAGTATACATCATTTGTTCTATAATCCGACTCTCCTCGAGACCTGTTCAAAAACGCATCATAGTGAGTGCTACACAAGGAGGTCCGACGCGACATTTGGACGTATCCCGTGAGGTTTGCCACCTCAGTATACATCATTTGTTCTATAATCCGACTCTCCTGTTCAACAACGCATCACAGTGAGTGCTACACAAGGAGGTCCGATGCGACATTTGGACGTATCCCGTGAGGTTTGCCACCTCAGTATACATCATTTGTTCTATAATCCGACTCTCCTCGAGACCTGTTCAACAACGCATCACAGTGATTGCTACACAAGAAGGTCCGACGCGACATTTGGACGTATCCCGTGAGGTTTGCCACCTCAGTATACATCATTTGTTCTATAATCCGACTCTCCTCGAGACCTGTTCAACAACGCATCACAGTGAGTGCTACACAAGGAGGTCCGATGCGACATTTGGACGTATCCCTTGAGGTTTGCCACCTCAGTATACATCATTTGTTCTATAATCCGACTCTCCACGAGACCTGTTCAACAACGCATCACAGTGAGTGCTACACAAGGAGGTCCGATGCGACATTTGGACGTATCCCGTGAGGTTTGCCACCTCAGTATACACCATTTGTTCTATAATCCGACGCTCCTCGAGACCTGTTCAAAAACGCATCACAGTGAGTGCTACACAAGAAGGTCCGATGCGACATTTGGACGTATCCCGTGAGGTTTGCCACCTCAGTATACATCAATTGTTCTATAATCCGACTCTCCTCGAGACCTGTTCAAAAACGCATCACAGTGAGTGCTACACAAGGAGGTCCAATGCGACATTTGGACGTATACCGTGAGGTTTGCCACCTCAGTATACATCATTTGTTCTATAATCCGACTCTCCTCGAGACCTGTTCAAAAACGCATCATAGTGAGTGCTACACAAGGAGGTCCGACGCGACATTTGGACGTATCCCGTGAGGTTTGCCACCTCAGTATACATCATTTTTCTATAATCCTACTCTCCTCGAGACCTGTTCAACAACGCATCACAGTGAGTGCTACACAAGGAGGTCCGATGCGACATTTGGACGTATCCCGTGAGGTTTGCCACCTCAGTATACATCATTTGTTCTATAATCCGACTCTCCTCGAGTCCTGTTCAACAACGCAATACAGTGAGTGCTACGCAAGGAGGACCGACGCGACATTTGGACGTATACCGTGAGGTTTGCCACCTCAGTATACATCATTTGTTCTATAATCCGACTCTCCTCGAGACCTGTTCAAAAACGCATCACAGTGAGTGCTACACAAGGAGGTCCGACGCGACATTTGGACGTATCCCGTGAGGTTTGGCACCTCAGTATACATCATTTGTTCTATAATCCGACTCTCCTCGAGACCTGTTCAAAAACGCATTACAGTGAGTGCTACACAAGGAGGTCCGACGCGTCATTTGGACGTATCCCGTGAGGTTTGCCACCTCAGTATACATCATTTGTTCTATAATCCGACTCTCCTCGAGACCTGTTCAAAAACGCATCACAGTGAGCGCTACACAAGGATGTCGGATGCGACATTTCGACGTATCCTGAGAGGTTTGCCACGTAGGTATACATCATTTGTTCTATAATCCGACTCTCTTCGAGACCTGTTCAAAAACGCATTACAGTGAGTGCTACACAAGGAGGTCCGACGCGACATTTGGACGTATCCCGTGAGGTTTGCCACGTAAGTGTACATCATTTGTTCTATAATCCGCCTCTCCTCGAGACCTGTTCAAAAACGTATCACAGTGAGTGCTACACAAGGAGGTCCGACGCGACATTTGGACGTATCCCGTGAGGTTTGCCACCTCAGTATACATCATTTGTTCTATAATCCGACTCTCCTCGAGACCTGTTCAAAAACGCATCATAGTGAGTGCTACACAAGGAGGTCCGACGCGACATTTGGACGTATCCCGTGAGGTTTGCCACCTCAGTATACATCATTTGTTCTATAATCCTACTCTCCTCGAGACCTGTTCAACAACGCATCACAGTGAGTGCTACACAAGGAGGTCCGATGCGACATTTGGACGTATCCCGTGAGGTTTGCCACCTCAGTATACATCATTTGTTCTATAATCCGACTCTCCTCGAGTCCTGTTCAACAACGCAATACAGTGAGTGCTACGCAAGGAGGACCGACGCGACATTTGGACGTATCCCGAGAGGTTTGCCACCTCAGTATACATCATTTGTTCTATAATCCGACTCTCCTCGAGACCTGTTCAAAAACGCATCACAGTGAGTGCTACACAAGGAGGTCCGACGCGACATTTGGACGTATCCCGTGAGGTTTGGCACCTCAGTATACATCATTTGTTCTATAATCCGACTCTCTTCGAGACCTGTTCAACAACGCATCACAGTGAGTGCTAGACAAGGAGGTCCGACGCGACATTTGGACGTATCCCGTGAGGTTTGTCACCTCAGTATACATCATTTGTTCTATAATCCGACTCTCCTCGAGACCTGTTCAACAACGCATCACAGTGATAGCTACACAAGGAGGTCCGACGCGACATTTGGACGTATCCCGTGAGGTTTGCCACCTCAGTATACATCATTTGTTCTATAATCCGACTCTCCTCGAGACCTGTTCAACAACGCATCACAGTGAGTGCTACACAAGGAGGTCCGATGCGACATTTGGACGTATCCCTTGAGGTTTGCCACCTCAGTATACATCATTTGTTCTATAATCCGACTCTCCTCGAGACCTGTTCAACAACCCATCACAGTGAGTGCTACACAAGGAGGTCCGATGCGACATTTGGACGTATCCCGTGAGGTTTGCCACCTCAGTATACATCATTTGTTCTATAATCCGACGCTCCTCGAGACCTGTTCAAAAACGCATCACAGTGAGTGCTACACAAGGAGGTCCGATGCGACATTTGGACGTATCCCGTGAGGTTTGCCACCTCAGTATACATCATTTGTTCTATAATCCGACTCTCCTCGAGACCTGTTCAACAACGCATCACAGTGAGTGCTACACAAGGAGGTCCAATGCGACATTTGGACGTATACCGTGAGGTTTGCCACCTCAGTATACATCATTTGTTCTATAATCCGACTCTCCTCGAGACCTGTTCAACAACGCATCACAGTGAGTGCTACACAAGGAGGTCCGATGCGACATTTGGACGTATCCCGTGAGGTTTGCCACGTCAGTATACATCATTTGTTCTATAATCCGACTCTCCTCGAGACCTGTTCAACAACGCATCACAGTGAGTGTACACAAGGAGGTCCGATGCGACATTTGGACGTATCCCGTGAGGTTGCCACCTCAGTATACATCATTAGTTCTATAATCCGACTCTCCTCGAGACCTGTTCAAAAACGCATCACAGTGAGTGCTACACAAGGAGGTCCGACGCGACATTTGGACGTATCCCGTGAGGTTTGCCACCTCAGTATACATCATTTGTTCTATAATCCGACTCTCCTCGAGACCTGTTCAAATACGCATCACAGTGAGTGTTACACAAGGAGGTCCGACGCGACATTTGGACGTATCCCGTGAGGTTTGCCACCTCAGTATACATCATTTGTTCTATAATCCGACTCTCCTCGAGACCTGTTCAAAAACGCATCACAGTGAGTGCTACACAAGGAGGTCCGACGCGACATTTGGACGTATCCCGTGAGGTTTGCCACCTCAGTATACATCATTTGTTCTATAATCCGACTCTCCTCGAGACCTGTTCAACAACGCATCACAGTGAGTGCTACACAAGGAGGTCCGACGCGACATTTGGACGTATCCCGTGAGGTTTGCCACCTCAGTATATATCATTTGTTCTATAATCCGACTCTCCTCGAGACCTGTTCAAAAACGCATCACAGTGAGTGCTACACAAGGAGGTCCGACGCGACATTTGGACATATCCCGTGAAGTTTGCCACCTCAGTATACATCATTTGGTCTATAATCCGACTCTCCTCGAGACCTGTTCAAAAACGCATCACAGTGAGTGCTACACAAGGACGTCCGACGCGACATTTCGACGTATCCCGTGAGGTTTGCCACCTCAGTATACATCATTTGTTCTATAATCCGACTCTCCTCGAGACCTGTTCAACAACGCATCACAGTGATTGCTACACAAGGAGGTCCGACGCGACATTTGGACGTATCCCGTGAGGATTGCCACCTCAGTATACATCATTTGTTCTATAATCCGACTCTCCTCGAGACCTGTTCAACAACGCATCACAGTGAGTGCTACACAAGGAGGTCCGACGCCACATTTGGACGTATCCCGTGAGGTTTGCCACCTCAGTATACATCATTTGTTCTATAATCCGGCTCTCCTCGAGACCTTTTCAACAACGCATCAAATTGAGTGCTACACAAGGAGGTCCGACGCGACATTTCGACGTATCCCGTGAGGTTTGCCACCTCAGTATACATCATTTATTCTATAATCCGACTCTCCTCGAGACCTGTTCAAAAACGCATTACAGTGAGTGCTACACAAGGAGGTCCGACGCGTCATTTGGACGTATCCCGTGAGGTTGGCCACCTCAGTATACATCATTTGTTCTATAATCCGCCTCTCCTCGAGACCTGTTCAAAAACGTATCACAGTGAGTGCTACACAAGGACGTCCGACGCGACATTTGGACGTATCCCGTGAGGTTTGCCACCTCAGTATACATCATTTGTTCTATAATCCGACTCTCCTCGAGACCTGTTCAAAAACGCATCACAGTGAGCGCTACACAAGGATGTCGGATGCGACATTTGGACGTATCCTGAGAGGTTTGCCACGTAGGTATACATCATTTGTTCTATAATCCGACTCTCCTCGAGACCTGTTCAAAAACGCATTACAGTGAGTGCTACACAAGGAGGTCCGACGCGACATTTGGACGTATCCCGTGAGGTTTGCCACTTAAGTATACATCATTTGTTCTATAATCCGCCTCTCCTAGAGACCTGTTCAAAAACGTATCACAGTGAGTGCTACACAAGGAGGTCCGACGCGACATTTGGACGTATCCCGTGAGGTTTGCCACCTCAGTATACATCATTTTTCTATAATCCTACTCTCCTCGAGACCTGTTCAACAACGCATCACAGTGAGTGCTACACAAGGAGGTCCGATGCGACATTTGGACGTATCCCGTGAGGTTTGCCACCTCAGTATACATCATTTGTTCTATAATCCGACTCTCCTCGAGTCCTGTTCAACAACGCAATACAGTGAGTGCTACGCAAGGAGGACCGACGCGACATTTGGACGTATCCCGAGAGGTTTGCCACCTCAGTATACATCATTTGTTCTATAATCCGACTCTCCTCGAGACCTGTTCAAAAACGCATCACAGTGAGTGCTACACAAGGAGGTCCGACGCGACATTTCGACGTATCCCGTGAGGTTTGCCACCTCAGTATACATCATTTGTTCTATAATCCGACTCTCCTCGAGACCTGTTCAACAACGCATCACAGTGAGTGCTAGACAAGGAGGTCCGACGCGACATTTGGACGTATCCCGTGAGGTTTGTCACCTCAGTATACATCATTTGTTCTATAATCCGACTCTCCTCGAGACTTGTTCAACAACGCATCACAGTGAGTGCTACACAAGGAGGTCCGACGCGACATTTGGACGTATCCCGTGAGGTTTGCCACCTCAGTATACATCATTTGTTCTATAATCCGACTCTCCTCGAGACCTGTTCAACAACGCATCACAGTGAGCGCTACACAAGGAGGTCGGATGCGACATTTGGACGTATCCAGTGAGGTTTGCCACGTAGGTATACATCATTTGTTCTATAATCCGACTCTCCTCGAGACCTGTTCAAAAACGCATCACAGTGAGTGCTACACAAGGAGGCCCGACGCGACATTTGGACGTATCCCGTGAGGTTTGCCACCTCAGTATACATCATTTGTTCTATAATCCGACTCTCCTCGAGACCTGTTCAAAAACGCATCACAGTGAGTGCTACACAAGGAGGTCCGACGCCACATTTGGACGTATCCCGTGAGGTTTGCCACCTCAGTATACATCATTTGTTCTATAATCCGGCTCTCCTCGAGACCTTTTCAACAACGCATCAAATTGAGTGCTACACAAGGAGGTCCGACGCGACATTTGGACGTATCCCGTGAGGTTTGCCACCTCAGTATACATCATTTATTCTATAATCCGACTCTCCTCGAGACCTGTTCAAAAACGTATCACAGTGAGTGCTACACAAGGAGGTCCGACGCGACATTTGGACGTATCCCGTGAGGTTTGCCACCTCAGTATACATCATTTGTTCTATAATCCGACTCTCCTCGAGACCTGTTCAAAAACGCATCATAGTGAGTGCTACACAAGGAGGTCCGACGCGACATTTGGACGTATCCCGTGAGGTTTGCCACCTCAGTATACATCATTTTTCTATAATCCTACTCTCCTCGAGACCTGTTCAACAACGCATCACAGTGAGTGCTACACAAGGAGGTCCGATGCGACATTTGGACGTATCCCGTGAGGTTTGCCACCTCAGTATACATCATTTGTTCTATAATCCGACTCTCCTCGAGTCCTGTTCAACAACGCAATACAGTGAGTGCTACGCAAGGAGGACCGACGCGACATTTGGACGTATCCCGAGAGGTTTGCCACCTCAGTATACATCATTTGTTCTATAATCCGACTCTCCTCGAGACCTGTTCAAAACGCATCACAGTGAGTGCTACACAAGGAGGTCCGACGCGACATTTGGACGTATCCCGTGAGGTTTGCCACCTCAGTATACATCATTTGTTCTATAATCCGACTCTCCTCGAGACCTGTTCAACAACGCATCACAGTGAGCGCTACACAAGGAGGTCGGATGCGACATTTGGACGTATCCAGTGAGGTTTGCCACGTAGGTATACATCATTTGTTCTATAATCCGACTCTCCTCGAGACCTGTTCAAAAACGCATCACAGTGAGTGCTACACAAGGAGGCCCGACGCGACATTTGGACGTATCCCGTGAGGTTTGCCACCTCAGTATACATCATTTGTTCTATAATCCGACTCTCCTCGAGACCTGTTCAAAAACGCATCACAGTGAGTGCTACACAAGGAGGTCCGACGCCACATTTGGACGTATCCCGTGAGGTTTGCCACCTCAGTATACATCATTTGTTCTATAATCCGGCTCTCCTCGAGACCTTTTCAACAACGCATCAAATTGAGTGCTACACAAGGAGGTCCGACGCGACATTTGGACGTATCCCGTGAGGTTTGCCACCTCAGTATACATCATTTATTCTATAATCCGACTCTCCTCGAGACCTGTTCAAAAACGTATCACAGTGAGTGCTACACAAGGAGGTCCGACGCGACATTTGGACGTATCCCGTGAGGTTTGCCACCTCAGTATACATCATTTGTTCTATAATCCGACTCTCCTCGAGACCTGTTCAAAAACGCATCATAGTGAGTGCTACACAAGGAGGTCCGACGCGACATTTGGACGTATCCCGTGAGGTTTGCCTCCTCAGTATACATCATTTTTCTATAATCCTACTCTCCTCGAGACCTGTTCAACAACGCATCACAGTGAGTGCTACACAAGGAGGTCCGATGCGACATTTGGACGTATCCCGTGAGGTTTGCCACCTCAGTATACATCATTTGTTCTATAATCCGACTCTCCTCGAGTCCTGTTCAACAACGCAATACAGTGAGTGCTACGCAAGGAGGACCGACGCGACATTTGGACGTATCCCGAGAGGTTTGCCACCTCAGTATACATCATTTGTTCTATAATCCGACTCTCCTCGAGACCTGTTCAAAAACGCATCACAGTGAGTGCTACACAAGGAGGTCCGACGCGACATTTGGACGTATCCCGTGAGGTTTGGCACCTCAGTATACATCATTTGTTCTATAATCCGACTCTCCTCGAGACCTGTTCAAAAACGCATTACAGTGAGTGCTACACAAGGAGGTCCGACGCGTCATTTGGACGTATCCCGTGAGGTTTGCCACCTCAGTATACATCATTTGTTCTATAATCCGACTCTCCTCGAGACCTGTTCAAAAACGCATCACAGTGAGCGCTACACAAGGATGTCGGATGCGACATTTCGACGTATCCTGAGAGGTTTGCCACGTAGGTATACATCATTTGTTCTATAATCCGACTCTCTTCGAGACCTGTTCAAAAACGCATTACAGTGAGTGCTACACAAGGAGGTCCGACGCGACATTTGGACGTATCCCGTGAGGTTTGCCACGTAAGTGTACATCATTTGTTCTATAATCCGCCTCTCCTCGAGACCTGTTCAAAAACGTATCACAGTGAGTGCTACACAAGGAGGTCCGACGCGACATTTGGACGTATCCCGTGAGGTTTGCCACCTCAGTATACATCATTTGTTCTATAATCCGACTCTCCTCGAGACCTGTTCAAAAACGCATCATAGTGAGTGCTACACAAGGAGGTCCGACGCGACATTTGGACGTATCCCGTGAGGTTTGCCACCTCAGTATACATCATTTGTTCTATAATCCTACTCTCCTCGAGACCTGTTCAACAACGCATCACAGTGAGTGCTACACAAGGAGGTCCGATGCGACATTTGGACGTATCCCGTGAGGTTTGCCACCTCAGTATACATCATTTGTTCTATAATCCGACTCTCCTCGAGTCCTGTTCAACAACGCAATACAGTGAGTGCTACGCAAGGAGGACCGACGCGACATTTGGACGTATCCCGAGAGGTTTGCCACCTCAGTATACATCATTTGTTCTATAATCCGACTCTCCTCGAGACCTGTTCAAAAACGCATCACAGTGAGTGCTACACAAGGAGGTCCGACGCGACATTTGGACGTATCCCGTGAGGTTTGGCACCTCAGTATACATCATTTGTTCTATAATCCGACTCTCTTCGAGACCTGTTCAACAACGCATCACAGTGAGTGCTAGACAAGGAGGTCCGACGCGACATTTGGACGTATCCCGTGAGGTTTGTCACCTCAGTATACATCATTTGTTCTATAATCCGACTCTCCTCGAGACCTGTTCAACAACGCATCACAGTGATAGCTACACAAGGAGGTCCGACGCGACATTTGGACGTATCCCGTGAGGTTTGCCACCTCAGTATACATCATTTGTTCTATAATCCGACTCTCCTCGAGACCTGTTCAACAACGCATCACAGTGAGTGCTACACAAGGAGGTCCGATGCGACATTTGGACGTATCCCTTGAGGTTTGCCACCTCAGTATACATCATTTGTTCTATAATCCGACTCTCCTCGAGACCTGTTCAACAACCCATCACAGTGAGTGCTACACAAGGAGGTCCGATGCGACATTTGGACGTATCCCGTGAGGTTTGCCACCTCAGTATACATCATTTGTTCTATAATCCGACGCTCCTCGAGACCTGTTCAAAAACGCATCACAGTGAGTGCTACACAAGGAGGTCCGATGCGACATTTGGACGTATCCCGTGAGGTTTGCCACCTCAGTATACATCATTTGTTCTTTAATCCGACTCTCCTCGAGACCTGTTCAACAACGCATCACAGTGAGTGCTACACAAGGAGGTCCAATGCGACATTTGGACGTATACCGTGAGGTTTGCCACCTCAGTATACATCATTTGTTCTATAATCCGACTCTCCTCGAGACCTGTTCAACAACGCATCACAGTGAGTGCTACACAAGGAGGTCCGATGCGACATTTGGACGTATCCCGTGAGGTTTGCCACGTCAGTATACATCATTTGTTCTATAATCCGACTCTCCTCGAGACCTGTTCAACAACGCATCACAGTGAGTGTACACAAGGAGGTCCGATGCGACATTTGGACGTATCCCGTGAGGTTGCCACCTCAGTATACATCATTAGTTCTATAATCCGACTCTCCTCGAGACCTGTTCAAAAACGCATCACAGTGAGTGCTACACAAGGAGGTCCGACGCGACATTTGGACGTATCCCGTGAGGTTTGCCACCTCAGTATACATCATTTGTTCTATAATCCGACTCTCCTCGAGACCTGTTCAAATACGCATCACAGTGAGTGTTACACAAGGAGGTCCGACGCGACATTTGGACGTATCCCGTGAGGTTTGCCACCTCAGTATACATCATTTGTTCTATAATCCGACTCTCCTCGAGACCTGTTCAAAAACGCATCACAGTGAGTGCTACACAAGGAGGTCCGACGCGACATTTGGACGTATCCCGTGAGGTTTGCCACCTCAGTATACATCATTTGTTCTATAATCCGACTCTCCTCGAGACCTGTTCAACAACGCATCACAGTGAGTGCTACACAAGGAGGTCCGACGCGACATTTGGACGTATCCCGTGAGGTTTGCCACCTCAGTATATATCATTTGTTCTATAATCCGACTCTCCTCGAGACCTGTTCAAAAACGCATCACAGTGAGTGCTACACAAGGAGGTCCGACGCGACATTTGGACATATCCCGTGAAGTTTGCCACCTCAGTATACATCATTTGGTCTATAATCCGACTCTCCTCGAGACCTGTTCAAAAACGCATCACAGTGAGTGCTACACAAGGACGTCCGACGCGACATTTCGACGTATCCCGTGAGGTTTGCCACCTCAGTATACATCATTTGTTCTATAATCCGACTCTCCTCGAGACCTGTTCAACAACGCATCAAATTGAGTGCTACACAAGGAGGTCCGACGCGACATTTCGACGTATCCCGTGAGGTTTGCCACCTCAGTATACATCATTTGTTCTATAATCCGCCTCTCCTCGAGACCTGTTCAAAAACGTATCACAGTGAGTGCTACACAAGGACGTCCGACGCGACATTTGGACGTATCCCGTGAGGTTTGCCACCTCAGTATACATCATTTGTTCTATAATCCGACTCTCCTCGAGACCTGTTCAAAAACGCATCACAGTGAGCGCTACACAAGGATGTCGGATGCGACATTTGGACGTATCCTGAGAGGTTTGCCACGTAGGTATACATCATTTGTTCTATAATCCGACTCTCCTCGAGACCTGTTCAAAAACGCATTACAGTGAGTGCTACACAAGGAGGTCCGACGCGACATTTGGACGTATCCCGTGAGGTTTGCCACTTAAGTATACATCATTTGTTCTATAATCCGCCTCTCCTAGAGACCTGTTCAAAAACGTATCACAGTGAGTGCTACACAAGGAGGTCCGACGCGACATTTGGACGTATCCCGTGAGGTTTGCCACCTCAGTATACATCATTTTTCTATAATCCTACTCTCCTCGAGACCTGTTCAACAACGCATCACAGTGAGTGCTACACAAGGAGGTCCGATGCGACATTTGGACGTATCCCGTGAGGTTTGCCACCTCAGTATACATCATTTGTTCTATAATCCGACTCTCCTCGAGTCCTGTTCAACAACGCAATACAGTGAGTGCTACGCAAGGAGGACCGACGCGACATTTGGACGTATCCCGAGAGGTTTGCCACCTCAGTATACATCATTTGTTCTATAATCCGACTCTCCTCGAGACCTGTTCAAAAACGCATCACAGTGAGTGCTACACAAGGAGGTCCGACGCGACATTTCGACGTATCCCGTGAGGTTTGCCACCTCAGTATACATCATTTGTTCTATAATCCGACTCTCCTCGAGACCTGTTCAACAACGCATCACAGTGAGTGCTAGACAAGGAGGTCCGACGCGACATTTGGACGTATCCCGTGAGGTTTGTCACCTCAGTATACATCATTTGTTCTATAATCCGACTCTCCTCGAGACTTGTTCAACAACGCATCACAGTGAGTGCTACACAAGGAGGTCCGACGCGACATTTGGACGTATCCCGTGAGGTTTGCCACCTCAGTATACATCATTTGTTCTATAATCCGACTCTCCTCGAGACCTGTTCAACAACGCATCACAGTGAGCGCTACACAAGGAGGTCGGATGCGACATTTGGACGTATCCAGTGAGGTTTGCCACGTAGGTATACATCATTTGTTCTATAATCCGACTCTCCTCGAGACCTGTTCAAAAACGCATCACAGTGAGTGCTACACAAGGAGGCCCGACGCGACATTTGGACGTATCCCGTGAGGTTTGCCACCTCAGTATACATCATTTGTTCTATAATCCGACTCTCCTCGAGACCTGTTCAAAAACGCATCACAGTGAGTGCTACACAAGGAGGTCCGACGCCACATTTGGACGTATCCCGTGAGGTTTGCCACCTCAGTATACATCATTTGTTCTATAATCCGGCTCTCCTCGAGACCTTTTCAACAACGCATCAAATTGAGTGCTACACAAGGAGGTCCGACGCGACATTTGGACGTATCCCGTGAGGTTTGCCACCTCAGTATACATCATTTATTCTATAATCCGACTCTCCTCGAGACCTGTTCAAAAACGTATCACAGTGAGTGCTACACAAGGAGGTCCGACGCGACATTTGGACGTATCCCGTGAGGTTTGCCACCTCAGTATACATCATTTGTTCTATAATCCGACTCTCCTCGAGACCTGTTCAAAAACGCATCATAGTGAGTGCTACACAAGGAGGTCCGACGCGACATTTGGACGTATCCCGTGAGGTTTGCCACCTCAGTATACATCATTTTTCTATAATCCGACTCTCCTCGAGACCTGTTCAACAACGCATCACAGTGAGTGCTACACAAGGAGGTCCGATGCGACATTTGGACGTATCCCGTGAGGTTTGCCACCTCAGTATACATCATTTGTTCTATAATCCGACTCTCCTCGAGTCCTGTTCAACAACGCAATACAGTGAGTGCTACGCAAGGAGGACCGACGCGACATTTGGACGTATCCCGAGAGGTTTGCCACCTCAGTATACATCATTTGTTCTATAATCCGACTCTCCTCGAGACCTGTTCAAAAACGCATCACAGTGAGTGCTACACAAGGAGGTCCGACGCGACATTTGGACGTATCCCGTGAGGTTTGGCACCTCAGTATACATCATTTGTTCTATAATCCGACTCTCTTCGAGACCTGTTCAACAACGCATCACAGTGAGTGCTAGACAAAGAGGTCCGACGCGACATTTGGACGTATCCCGTGAGGTTTGTCACCTCAGTATACATCATTTGTTCTATAATCCGACTCTCCTCGAGACTTGTTCAACAACGCATCACAGTGAGTGCTACACATGGAGGTCCGACGCGACATTTGGACGTATCCCGTGAGGTTTGCCACCTCAGTATACATCATTTGTTCTATAATCCGACTCTCCTCGAGACCTGTTCAACAACGCATCACAGTGAGCGCTACACAAGGAGGTTGGATGCGACATTTGGACGTATCCCGTGAGGTTTGCAACGTAGGTATACATCATTTGTTCTATAATCCGACTCTCCTCGAGACCTGTTCAAAAACGCATCACAGTGAGTGCTACACAAGGAGGCCCGACGCGACATTTGGACGTATCCCGTGAGGTTTGCCACCTCAGTATACATCATTTGTTCTATAATCCGACTCTCCTCGAGACCTGTTCAAAAACGCATCACAGTGAGTGCTACACAAGGAGGTCAGACGCCACATTTGGACGTATCCCGTGAGGTTTGCCACCTCAGTATACATTATTTGTTCTATAATCCGGCTCTCCTCGAGACATTTTCAACAACGCATCAAATTGAGTGCTACACAAGGAGGTCTGACGCGACATTTCGACGTATCCCGTGAGGTTTGCCACCTCAGTATACATCATTTATTCTATAATCCGACTCTCCTCGAGACCTGTTCAAAAACGCATTACAGTGAGTGCTACACAAGGAGGTCCGACGCGACATTTGGACGTATCCCGTGAGGTTTGCCACCTCAGTATACATCATTTGTTCTATAATCCGACTCTCCTCGAGACCTGTTCAAAAACGCATCACAGTGAGTGCTACACAAGGAGGTCCGACGCGACATTTGGACGTATCCCGTGAGGTTTGCCACCTCAGTATACATCATTTGTTCTATAATCCGACTCTCCTCGAGACCTGTTCAAAAACGCATCATAGTGAGTGCTACACAAGGAGGTCCGACGCGACATTTGGACGTATCCCGTGAGGTTTGCCACCTCAGTATAAATCATTTGTTCTATAATCCGACTCTCCTCGAGACCTGTTCAAAAACGCATCACAGTGAGTGCTAGACAAGGAGGTCCGACGCGACATTTGGACGTATCCCGTGAGGTTTCTCACCTCAGTATACATCATTTGTTCTATAATCCGACTCTCCTCGAGACTTGTTCAACAACGCATCACAGTGAGTGCTACACAAGGAGGTCCGACGCGACATTTGGACGTATCCCGTGAGGTTTGCCACCTCAGTATACATCATTTGTTCTATAATCCGACTCTCCTCGAGACCTGTTCAAAAACGCATCACAGTGAGCGCTACACAAGGAGGTCGGATGCGACATTTGGACGTATCCCGTGAGGTTTGCCACGTAGGTATACAACATTTGTTCTATAATCCGACTCTCTTCGAGACCTGTTCAAAAACGCATCACAGTGAGTGCTACACAAGGAGGTCCGTCGCGACATTTGGACGTATCCCGTGAGGTTTGCCACCTCAGTATACATCATTTGTTCTATTATCCGACTCTCCTCGAGACCTGTTCAAAAACGCATCACAGTGAGTGCTACACAAGGAGGTCCGACGCGACATTTGGACGTATCCCGTGAGGTTTGCCACCTCAGTGCACATCATTTGTTCTATAATCCGGCTCTCCTCGAGACCTGTTCAACAACGCATCAAATTGAGTGCTACACAAGGAGGTCCGACGCGACATTTCGACGTATCCCGTGAGGTTTACCACCTCAGTATACATCATTTGTTCTATAATCCGACTCTCCTCGAGACCTGTTCAAAAACGCATCACAGTGAGTGCTACACAAGGAGGTCCGACGCGACATTTGGACGTATCCCGTGAGGTTTGCCACCTCAGTATACATCATTTGTTTTATAATCCGACTCTCCTCGAGTCCTGTTCAAAAACGCATTACAGTGAGTGCTACACAAGGAGGTCCGACGCGACATTTGGACGTATCCCGTGAGGTTTGCCACCTCAGTATACATCATTTGTTCTATAATCCGACTCTCCTCGAGACCTGTTCAAAAACGCATCACAGTGAGTGCTACACAAGGAGGTCCGACGGGACATTTGGACGTATCCCGTGAGGTTTGCCACCTCAGTATACATCATTTGTTCTATAATCCGACTCTCCTCGAGACCTGTTCAAGAACGCATCATAGTGAGTGCTACACAAGGAGGTCCGACGCGACATTTGGACGTATCCCGTGAGGTTTGCCACCTCAGTATACATCATTTGTTCTATAATCCGACTCTCCTCGAGACCTGTTCAAAAACGCATCACAGTGAGCGCTACACAAGGATGTCGGATGCGACATTTGGACGTATCCTGAGAGGTTTGCCACGTAGGTATACATCATTTGTTCTATAATCCGACTCTCCTCGAGACCTGTTCAAAAACGCATCATAGTGAGTGCTACACAAGGAGGTCCGACGCGACATTTGGACGTATCCCGTGAGGTTTGCCACCTCAGTATACATCATTTTTCTATAATCCTACTCTCCTCGAGACCTGTTCAAAAACGCATCACAGTGAGTGCTACACAAGGAGGTCCGATGCGACATTTGGACGTATCCCGTGAGGTTTGCCACCTCAGTATACATCATTTGTTCTATAATCCGACTCTCCTCGAGACCTGTTCAAAAACGCATCACAGTGAGTGCTACACAAGGAGGTCCAATGCGACATTTGGACGTATACCGTGAGGTTTGCCACCTCAGTATACATCATTTGTTCTATAATCCGACTCTCCTCGAGACCTGTTCAACAACGCATCACAGTGAGTGCTACACAAGGAGGTCCGATGCGACATTTGGACGTATCCCGTGAGGTTTGCCACGTAGGTATACATCATTTGTTCTATAATCCGACTCTCCTCGAGACCTGTTCAAAAACGCATCACAGTGAGTGCTACACAAGGAGGCCCGACGCGACATTTGGACGTATCCCGTGAGGTTTGCCACCTCAGTATACATCATTTGTTCTATAATCCGACTCTCCTCGAGACCTGTTCAAAAACGCATCACAGTGAGTGCTACACAAGGAGGTCCGACGCCACATTTGGACGTATCCCGTGAGGTTTGCCACCTCAGTATACATCATTTGTTCTATAATCCGGCTCTCCTCGAGACCTTTTCAACAACGCATCAAATTGAGTGCTACACAAGGAGGTCCGACGCGACATTTCGACGTATCCCGTGAGGTTTGCCACCTCAGTATACATCATTTATTCTATAATCCGACTCTCCTCGAGACCTGTTCAAAAACGCATTACAGTGAGTGCTACACAAGGAGGTCCGACGCGTCATTTGGACGTATCCCGTGAGGTTTGCCACCTCAGTATACATCATTTGTTCTATAATCCGACTCTCCTCGAGACCTGTTCAAAAACGCATCACAGTGAGCGCTACACAAGGATGTCGGATGCGACATTTGGACGTATCCTGAGAGGTTTGCCACGTAGGTATACATCATTTGTTCTATAATCTGACTCTCCTCGAGACCTGTTCAAAAACGCATTACAGTGAGTGCTACACAAGGAGGTCCGACGCGACATTTGGACGTATCCCGTGAGGTTTGCCACGTAAGTGTACATCATTTGTTCTATAATCCGCCTCTCCTCGAGACCTGTTCAAAAACGTATCACAGTGAGTGCTACACAAGGAGGTCCGACGCGACATTTGGACGTATCCCGTGAGGTTTGCCACCTCAGTATACATCATTTGTTCTATAATCCGACTCTCCTCGAGACCTGTTCAAAAACGCATCATAGTGAGTGCTACACAAGGAGGTCCGACGCGACATTTGGACGTATCCCGTGAGGTTTGCCACCTCAGTATACATCATTTTTCTATAATCCTACTCTCCTCGAGACCTGTTCAACAACGCATCACAGTGAGTGCTACACAAGGAGGTCCGATGCGACATTTGGACGTATCCCGTGAGGTTTGCCACCTCAGTATACATCATTTGTTCTATAATCCGACTCTCCTCGAGTCCTGTTCAACAACGCAATACAGTGAGTGCTACGCAAGGAGGACCGACGCGACATTTGGACGTATCCCGAGAGGTTTGCCACCTCAGTATACATCATTTGTTCTATAATCCGACTCTCCTCGAGACCTGTTCAAAAACGCATTACAGTGAGTGCTACACAAGGAGGTCCGACGCGACATTTGGACGTATCCCGTGAGGTTTGGCACCTCAGTATACATCATTTGTTCTATAATCCGACTCTCTTCGAGACCTGTTCAACAACGCATCACAGTGAGTGCTAGACAAGGAGGTCCGACGCGACATTTGGACGTATCCCGTGAGGTTTGTCCCCTCAGTATACATCATTTGTTCTATAATCCGACTCTCCTCGAGACCTGTTCAACAACGCATCACAGTGATTGCTACACAAGGAGGTCCGACGCGACATTTGGACGTATCCCGTGAGGTTTGCCACCTCAGTATACATCATTTGTTCTATAATCCGACTCTCCTCGAGACCTGTTCAACAACGCATCACAGTGAGTGCTACACAAGGAGGTCCGATGCGACATTTGGACGTATCCCTTGAGGTTTGCCACCTCAGTATACATCATTTGTTCTATAATCCGACTCTCCTCGAGACCTGTTCAACAACGCATCACAGTGAGTGCTACACAAGGAGGTCCGATGCGACATTTGGACGTATCCCGTGAGGTTTGCCACCTCAGTATACATCATTTGTTCTATAATCCGACGCTCCTCGAGACCTGTTCAAAAACGCATCACAGTGAGTGCTACACAAGGAGGTCCGATGCGACATTTGGACGTATCCCGTGAGGTTTGCCACCTCAGTATACATCATTTGTTTTATAATCCGACTCTCCTCGAGTCCTGTTCAAAAACGCATTACAGTGAGTGCTACACAAGGAGGTCCGACGCGACATTTGGACGTATCCCGTGAGGTTTGCCACCTCAGTATACATCATTTGTTCTATAATCCGACTCTCCTCGAGACCTGTTCAAAAACGCATCACAGTGAGTGCTACACAAGGAGGTCCGACGCGACATTTGGACGTATCCCGTGAGGTTTGCCACCTCAGTATACATCATTTGTTCTATAATCCGACTCTCCTCGAGACCTGTTCAAAAACGCATCATAGTGAGTGCTACACAAGGAGGTCCGACGCGACATTTGGACGTATCCCGTGAGGTTTGCCACCTCAGTATACATCATTTGTTCTATAATCCGACTCTCCTGTTCAACAACGCATCACAGTGAGTGCTACACAAGGAGGTCCGATGCGACATTTGGACGTATCCCGTGAGGTTTGCCACCTCAGTATACATCATTTGTTCTATAATCCGACTCTCCTCGAGACCTGTTCAACAACGCATCACAGTGATTGCTACACAAGGAGGTCCGACGCGACATTTGGACGTATCCCGTGAGGTTTGCCACCTCAGTATACATCATTTGTTCTATAATCCGACTCTCCTCGAGACCTGTTCAACAACGCATCACAGTGAGTGCTACACAAGGAGGTCCGATGCGACATTTGGACGTATCCCTTGAGGTTTGCCACCTCAGTATACATCATTTGTTCTATAATCCGACTCTCCTCGAGACCTGTTCAACAACGCATCACAGTGAGTGCTACACAAGGAGGTCCGATGCGACATTTGGACGTATCCCGTGAGGTTTGCCACCTCAGTATACATCATTTGTTCTATAATCCGACGCTCCTCGAGACCTGTTCAAAAACGCATCACAGTGAGTGCTACACAAGGAGGTCCGATGCGACATTTGGACGTATCCCGTGAGGTTTGCCACCTCAGTATACATCATTTGTTCTATAATCCGACTCTCCTCGAGACCTGTTCAAAAACGCATCACAGTGAGTGCTACACAAGGAGGTCCAATGCGACATTTGGACGTATACCGTGAGGTTTGCCACCTCAGTATACATCATTTGTTCTATAATCCGACTCTCCTCGAGACCTGTTCAACAACGCATCACAGTGAGTGCTACACAAGGAGGTCGGACGCGACATTTCGACGTATCCCGTGAGGTTTGCCACCTCAGTATACATCATTTGTTCTATAATCCGACTCTCCTCGAGACCTGTTCAAAAACGCATCACAGTGAGTGCTACACAAGGAGGCCCGACGCGACATTTGGACGTATCCCGTGAGGTTTGCCACCTCAGTATACATCATTTGTTCTATAATCCGACTCTCCTCGAGACCTGTTCAAAAACGCATCACAGTGAGTGCTACACAAGGAGGTCCGACGCCACATTTGGACGTATCCCGTGAGGTTTGCCACCTCAGTATACATCATTTGTTCTATAATCCGGCTCTCCTCGAGACCTTTTCAACAACGCATCAAATTGAGTGCTACACAAGGAGGTCCGACGCGACATTTCGACGTATCCCGTGAGGTTTGCCACCTCAGTATACATCATTTATTCTATAATCCGACTCTCCTCGAGACCTGTTCAAAAACGCATTACAGTGAGTGCTACACAAGGAGGTCCGACGCGTCATTTGGACGTATCCCGTGAGGTTTGCCACCTCAGTATACATCATTTGTTCTATAATCCGACTCTCCTCGAGACCTGTTCAAAAACGCATCACAGTGAGCGCTACACAAGGATGTCGGATGCGACATTTGGACGTATCCTGAGAGGTTTGCCACGTAGGTATACATCATTTGTTCTATAATCCGACTCTCCTCGAGACCTGTTCAAAAACGCATTACAGTGAGTGCTACACAAGGAGGTCCGACGCGACATTTGGACGTATCCCGTGAGGTTTGCCACGTAAGTGTACATCATTTGTTCTATAATCCGCCTCTCCTCGAGACCTGTTCAAAAACGTATCACAGTGAGTGCTACACAAGGAGGTCCGACGCGACATTTGGACGTATCCCGTGAGGTTTGCCACCTCAGTATACATCATTTGTTCTATAATCCGACTCTCCTCGAGACCTGTTCAAAAACGCATCATAGTGAGTGCTACACAAGGAGGTCCGACGCGACATTTGGACGTATCCCGTGAGGTTTGCCACCTCAGTATACATCATTTTTCTATAATCCTACTCTCCTCGAGACCTGTTCAACAACGCATCACAGTGAGTGCTACACAAGGAGGTCCGATGCGACATTTGGACGTATCCCGTGAGGTTTGCCACCTCAGTATACATCATTTGTTCTATAATCCGACTCTCCTCGAGTCCTGTTCAACAACGCAATACAGTGAGTGCTACGCAAGGAGGACCGACGCGACATTTGGACGTATCCCGTGAGGTTTGAAACCTCAGTATACATCATTTGTTCTATAATCAGACTCTCCTCGAGACCTGTTCAAAAACGCATCACAGTGAGTGCTACACAAGGAGGTCCGACGCGACATTTGGACGTATCCCGTGAGGTTTGGCACCTCAGTATACATCATTTGTTCTATAATCCGACTCTCTTCGAGACCTGTTCAACAACGCATCACAGTGAGTGCTAGACAAGGAGGTCCGACGCGACATTTGGACGTATCCCGTGAGGTTTGTCACCTCAGTATACATCATTTGTTCTATAATCCGACTCTCCTCGAGACCTGTTCAACAACGCATCACAGTGATTGCTACACAAGGAGGTCCGACGCGACATTTGGACGTATCCCGTGAGGTTTGCCACCTCAGTATACATCATTTGTTCTATAATCCGACTCTCCTCGAGACCTGTTCAACAACGCATCACAGTGAGTGCTACACAAGGAGGTCCGATGCGACATTTGGACGTATCCCTTGAGGTTTGCCACCTCAGTATACATCATTTGTTCTATAATCCGACTCTCCTCGAGACCTGTTCAACAACGCATCACAGTAAGTGCTACACAAGGAGGTCCGATGCGACATTTGGACGTATCCCGTGAGGTTTGCCACCTCAGTATACATCATTTGTTCTATAATCCGACGCTCCTCGAGACCTGTTCAAAAACGCATCACAGTGAGTGCTACACAAGGAGGTCCGATGTGACATTTGGACGTATCCCGTGAGGTTTGCCACCTCAGTATACATCATTTGTTCTATAATCCGACTCTCCTCGAGACCTGTTCAAAAACGCATCACAGTGAGTGCTACACAAGGAGGTCCAATGCGACATTTTGACGTATACCGTGAGGTTTGCCACCTCAGTATACATCATTTGTTCTATAATCCGACTCTCCTCGAGACCTGTTCAACAACGCATCACAGTGAGTGCTACACAAGGAGGTCCGATGCGACATTTGGACGTATCCCGTGAGGTTTGCCACGTCAGTATACATCATTTGTTCTATAATCCGACTCTCCTCGAGACCTGTTCAACAACGCATCACAGTGAGTGTACACAAGGAGGTCCGATGCGACATTTGGACGTATCCCGTGAGGTTTGCCACCTCAGTATACATCATTAGTTCTATAATCCGACTCTCCTCGAGACCTGTTCAAAAACGCATCACAGTGAGTGCTACACAAGGAGGTCCGACGCGACATTTGGACGTATCCCGTGAGGTTTGCCACCTCAGTATACATCATTTGTTCTATAATCCGACTCTCCTCGAGACCTGTTCAAATACGCATCACAGTGAGTGTTACACAAGGAGGTCCGACGCGACATTTGGACGTATCCCGTGAGGTTTGCCACCTCAGTATACATCATTTATTCTATAATCCGACTCTCCTCGAGACCTGTTCAAAAACGCATCACAGTGAGTGCTACACAAGGAGGTCCGACGCGACATTTGGACGTATCCCGTGACGTTTGCCACCTCAGTATACATCATTTGTTCTATAATCCGACTCTCCTCGAGACCTGTTCAACAACGCATCACAGTGAGTGCTACACAAGGAGGTCCGACGCGACATTTGGACGTATCCCGTGAGGTTTGCCACCTCAGTATATATCATTTGTTCTATAATCCGACTCTCCTCGAGACCTGTTCAAAAACGCATCACAGTGAGTGCTACACAAGGAGGTCCGACGCGACATTTGGACATATCCCGTGAAGTTTGCCACCTCAGTATACATCATTTGGTCTATAATCCGACTCTCCTCGAGACCTGTTCAAAAACGCATCACAGTGAGTGCTACACAAGGACGTCCGACGCGACATTTCGACGTATCCCGTGAGGTTTGCCACCTCAGTATACATCATTTGTTCTATAATCCGACTCTCCTCGAGACCTGTTCAACAACGCATCACAGTGATTGCTACACAAGGAGGTCCGACGCGACATTTGGACGTATCCCGTGAGGATTGCCACCTCAGTATACATCATTTGTTCTATAATCCGACTCTCCTCGAGACCTGTTCAACAACGCATCACAGTGAGTGCTACACAAGGACGTCCGACGCGACATTTGGACGCATCCCGTGAGGTTTGTCACCTCAGTATACATCATTTGTTCTATAATCCGACTCTCCTCGAGACCTGTTCAAAAACGCATCACAGTGAGTGCTACACAAGCAGGTCCGACGCGACATTTGGACGTATCCCGTGAGGTTTGCCACCTCAGTATATATCATTTGTTCTATAATCCGACTCTCCTCGAGACCTGTTCAAAAACGCATCACAGTGAGTGCTACACAAGGAGGTCCGACGCGACATTTGGACGTATCCCGTGAGGTTTGCCACCTCAGTATATATCATTTGTTCTATAATCCGACTCTCCTCGAGACCTGTTCAAAAACGCATCACAGTGAGTGCTACACAAGGAGGTCCGACGCGACATTTGGACGTATCCCGTGAGGTTTGCCACCTCAGTATACATCATTTGTTCTATAATCCGACTCTCCTCGAGACCTGTTCAACAACGCATCACAGTGAGTGCTACACAAGGAGGTCGGACGCGACATTTCGACGTATCCCGTGAGGTTTGCCACCTCAGTATACATCATTTGTTCTATAATCCGACTCTCCTCGAGACCTGTTCAAAAACGCATCACAGTGAGTGCTACACAAGGAGGCCCGACGCGACATTTGGACGTATCCCGTGAGGTTTGCCACCTCAGTATACATCATTTGTTCTATAATCCGACTCTCCTCGAGACCTGTTCAAAAACGCATCACAGTGAGTGCTACACAAGGAGGTCCGACGCCACATTTGGACGTATCCCGTGAGGTTTGCCACCTCAGTATACATCATTTGTTCTATAATCCGGCTCTCCTCGAGACCTTTTCAACAACGCATCAAATTGAGTGCTACACAAGGAGGTCCGACGCGACATTTCGACGTATCCCGTGAGGTTTGCCACCTCAGTATACATCATTTATTCTATAATCCGACTCTCCTCGAGACCTGTTCAAAAACGCATTACAGTGAGTGCTACACAAGGAGGTCCGACGCGTCATTTGGACGTATCCCGTGAGGTTTGCCACCTCAGTATACATCATTTGTTCTATAATCCGACTCTCCTCGAGACCTGTTCAAAAACGCATCACAGTGAGCGCTACACAAGGATGTCGGATGCGACATTTGGACGTATCCTGAGAGGTTTGCCACGTAGGTATACATCATTTGTTCTATAATCCGACTCTCCTCGAGACCTGTTCAAAAACGCATTACAGTGAGTGCTACACAAGGAGGTCCGACGCGACATTTGGACGTATCCCGTGAGGTTTGCCACGTAAGTGTACATCATTTGTTCTATAATCCGCCTCTCCTCGAGACCTGTTCAAAAACGTATCACAGTGAGTGCTACACAAGGAGGTCCGACGCGACATTTGGACGTATCCCGTGAGGTTTGCCACCTCAGTATACATCATTTGTTCTATAATCCGACTCTCCTCGAGACCTGTTCAAAAACGCATCATAGTGAGTGCTACACAAGGAGGTCCGACGCGACATTTGGACGTATCCCGTGAGGTTTGCCACCTCAGTATACATCATTTTTCTATAATCCTACTCTCCTCGAGACCTGTTCAACAACGCATCACAGTGAGTGCTACACAAGGAGGTCCGATGCGACATTTGGACGTATCCCGTGAGGTTTGCCACCTCAGTATACATCATTTGTTCTATAATCCGACTCTCCTCGAGTCCTGTTCAACAACGCAATACAGTGAGTGCTACGCAAGGAGGACCGACGCGACATTTGGACGTATCCCGTGAGGTTTGCCACCTCAGTATACATCATTTGTTCTATAATCAGACTCTCCTCGAGACCTGTTCAAAAACGCATCACAGTGAGTGCTACACAAGGAGGTCCGACGCGACATTTGGACGTATCCCGTGAGGTTTGGCACCTCAGTATACATCATTTGTTCTATAATCCGACTCTCTTCGAGACCTGTTCAACAACGCATCACAGTGAGTGCTAGACAAGGAGGTCCGACGCGACATTTGGACGTATCCCGTGAGGTTTGTCACCTCAGTATACATCATTTGTTCTATAATCCGACTCTCCTCGAGACCTGTTCAACAACGCATCACAGTGATTGCTACACAAGGAGGTCCGACGCGACATTTGGACGTATCCCGTGAGGTTTGCCACCTCAGTATACATCATTTGTTCTATAATCCGACTCTCCTCGAGACCTGTTCAACAACGCATCACAGTGAGTGCTACACAAGGAGGTCCGATGCGACATTTGGACGTATCCCTTGAGGTTTGCCACCTCAGTATACATCATTTGTTCTATAATCCGACTCTCCTCGAGACCTGTTCAACAACGCATCACAGTAAGTGCTACACAAGGAGGTCCGATGCGACATTTGGACGTATCCCGTGAGGTTTGCCACCTCAGTATACATCATTTGTTCTATAATCCGACGCTCCTCGAGACCTGTTCAAAAACGCATCACAGTGAGTGCTACACAAGGAGGTCCGATGCGACATTTGGACGTATCCCGTGAGGTTTGCCACCTCAGTATACATCATTTGTTCTATAATCCGACTCTCCTCGAGACCTGTTCAAAAACGCATCACAGTGAGTGCTACACAAGGAGGTCCAATGCGACATTTTGACGTATACCGTGAGGTTTGCCACCTCAGTATACATCATTTGTTCTATAATCCGACTCTCCTCGAGACCTGTTCAACAACGCATCACAGTGAGTGCTACACAAGGAGGTCCGATGCGACATTTGGACGTATCCCGTGAGGTTTGCCACGTCAGTATACATCATTTGTTCTATAATCCGACTCTCCTCGAGACCTGTTCAACAACGCATCACAGTGAGTGTACACAAGGAGGTCCGATGCGACATTTGGACGTATCCCGTGAGGTTTGCCACCTCAGTATACATCATTAGTTCTATAATCCGACTCTCCTCGAGACCTGTTCAAAAACGCATCACAGTGAGTGCTACACAAGGAGGTCCGACGCGACATTTGGACGTATCCCGTGAGGTTTGCCACCTCAGTATACATCATTTGTTCTATAATCCGACTCTCCTCGAGACCTGTTCAAATACGCATCACAGTGAGTGTTACACAAGGAGGTCCGACGCGACATTTGGACGTATCCCGTGAGGTTTGCCACCTCAGTATACATCATTTATTCTATAATCCGACTCTCCTCGAGACCTGTTCAAAAACGCATCACAGTGAGTGCTACACAAGGAGGTCCGACGCGACATTTGGACGTATCCCGTGAGGTTTGCCACCTCAGTATACATCATTTGTTCTATAATCCGACTCTCCTCGAGACCTGTTCAACAACGCATCACAGTGAGTGCTACACAAGGAGGTCCGACGCGACATTTGGACGTATCCCGTGAGGTTTGCCACCTCAGTATATATCATTTGTTCTATAATCCGACTCTCCTCGAGACCTGTTCAAAAACGCATCACAGTGAGTGCTACACAAGGAGGTCCGACGCGACATTTGGACATATCCCGTGAAGTTTGCCACCACAGTATACATCATTTGGTCTATAATCCGACTCTCCTCGAGACCTGTTCAAAAACGCATCACAGTGAGTGCTACACAAGGACGTCCGACGCGACATTTCGACGTATCCCGTGAGGTTTGCCACCTCAGTATACATCATTTGTTCTATAATCCGACTCTCCTCGAGACCTGTTCAACAACGCATCACAGTGATTGCTACACAAGGAGGTCCGACGCGACATTTGGACGTATCCCGTGAGGATTGCCACCTCAGTATACATCATTTGTTCTATAATCCGACTCTCCTCGAGACCTGTTCAACAACGCATCACAGTGAGTGCTACACAAGGACGTCCGACGCGACATTTGGACGCATCCCGTGAGGTTTGTCACCTCAGTATACATCATTTGTTCTATAATCCGACTCTCCTCGAGACCTGTTCAAAAACGCATCACAGTGAGTGCTACACAAGCAGGTCCGACGCGACATTTGGACGTATCCCGTGAGGTTTGCCACCTCAGTATATATCATTTGTTCTATAATCCGACTCTCCTCGAGACCTGTTCAAAAACGCATCACAGTGAGTGCTACACAAGGAGGTCCGACGCGACATTTGGACGTATCCCGTGAGGTTTGCCACCTCAGTATATATCATTTGTTCTATAATCCGACTCTCCTCGAGACCTGTTCAAAAACGCATCACAGTGAGTGCTACACAAGGAGGTCCGACGCGACATTTGGACGTATCCCGTGAGGTTTGCCACCTCAGTATACATCATTTGTTCTATAATCCGACTCTCCTCGAGACCTGTTCAAAAACGCATCACAGTGAGTGCTACACAAGGACGTCCGACGCGACATTTCGACGTATCCCGTGAGGTTTGCCACCTCAGTATACATCATTTGTTCTATAATCCGACTCTCCGCGAGACCTGTTCAACAACGCATCACAGTGATTGCTACACAAGGAGGTCCGACGCGACATTTGGACGTATCCCGTGAGGATTGCCACCTCAGTATACATCATTTGTTCTATAATCCGACTCTCCTCGAGACCTGTTCAACAACGCATCACAGTGATTGCTACACAAGGAGGTCCTACGCGACATTTGGACGTATCCCGTGAGGTTTGCCACCTCAGTATACATCATTTGTTCTATAATCCGACTCTCCTCGAGACCTGTTCAACAACGCATCACAGTGGTTGCTACACAAGGAGGTCCGACGCGACATTTGGACGTATCCCGTGAGGTTTGCCACGTCAGTATACATCATTTGTTCTATAATCCAACTCTCCTCGAGACCTGTTCAACAACGCATCACAGTGAGTGTACACAAGGAGGTCCGATACGACATTTGGACGTATCCCGTGAGGTTTGCCACCTCAGTATACATCATTAGTTCTATAATCCGACTCTCCTCGAGACCTGTTCAAAAACGCATCACAGTGAGTGCTACACAAGGAGGTCCGACGCGACATTTGGACGTATCCCGTGAGGTTTGCCACCTCAGTATACATCATTTGTTCTATAATCCGACTCTCCTCGAGACCTGTTCAAATACGCATCACAGTGAGTGTTACACAAGGAGGTCCGACGCGACATTTGGACGTATCCCGTGAGGTTTGCCACCTCAGTATACATCATTTGTTCTATAATCCGACTCTCCTCGAGACCTGTTCAAAAACGCATCCCAGTGAGTGCTACACAAGGAGGTCCGACGCGACATTTGGACGTATCCCGTGAGGTTTGCCACCTCAGTATACATCATTTGTTCTATAATCCGACTCTCCTCGAGACCTGTTCAACAACGCATCACAGTGAGTGCTACACAAGGAGGTCCGACGCGACATTTGGACGTATCCCGTGAGGTTTGCCACCTCAGTATATATCATTTGTTCTATAATCCGACTCTCCTCGAGACCTGTTCAAAAACGCATCACAGTGAGTGCTACACAAGGAGGTCCGACGCGACATTTGGACATATCCCGTGAAGTTTGCCACCTCAGTATACATCATTTGGTCTATAATCCGACTCTCCTCGAGACCTGTTCAAAAACGCATCACAGTGAGTGCTACACAAGGACGTCCGACGCGACATTTCGACGTATCCCGTGAGGTTTGCCACCTCAGTATACATCATTTGTTCTATAATCCGACTCTCCTCGAGACCTGTTCAACAACGCATCACAGTGATTACTACACAAGGAGGTCCGACGCGACATTTGGACGTATCCCGTGAGGATTGCCACCTCAGTATACATCATTTGTTCTATAATCCGACTCTCCTCGAGACCTGTTCAACAACGCATCACAGTGAGTGCTACACAAGGACGTCCGACGCGACATTTGGACGCATCCCGTGAGGTTTGTCACCTCAGTATACATCATTTGTTCTATAATCCGACTCTCCTCGAGACCTGTTCAAAAACGCATCACAGTGAGTGCTACACAAGCAGGTCCGACGCGACATTTGGACGTATCCCGTGAGGTTTGCCACCTCAGTATACATCATTTGTTCTATAATCCGACTCTCCTCGAGACCTGTTCAAAAACGCATCACAGTGAGTGCTACACAAGGAGGTCCGACGCGACATTTGGACGTATCCCGTGAGGATTGCCACCTCAGTATACATCATTTGATCTATAATCCGACTCTCCTCGAGACCTGTTCAAAAACGCATCACAGTGAGTGCTACACAAGGAGGTCCGACGCGACATTTGGACGTATCCCGTGAGGTTTGCCACCTCAGTATACATCATTTGTTCTATAATCCGACTCTCCTCGAGACCTGTTCAAAAACGCATCACAGTGAGTGCTACACAAGGACGTCGGACGCGACATTTGGACGTATCCCGTGAGATTTGCCACCTCAGTATACATCATTTGTTCTATAATCCGACTCTCCTCGATACCTGTTCAACAACGCATCACAGTGAGTGCTACACAAGGAGGTCCGACGCGACATTTGGACGTATCCCCTGAGGTTTGCCACCTCAGTATACATCATTTGTTCTATAATGCGACTCTCCTCGAGACCTGTTCAAAAACGCATCACAGTGAGTGATACACAAGGACGTCCGACGCGACATTTGGACGTATCCCGTGAGGTTTGCCACCTCAGTATACATCATTTGTTCTATAAACCGACTCTCCTCGAGACCTGTTCAACAACGCATCACAGTGATTGCTACACAAAGACGTCCGACGCGACATTTGGACGTATCCCGTGAGGTTTGCCACCTCAGTATACATCATTTGTTCTATAATCCAACTCTCCTCGAGACCTGTTCAAAAACGCATTACAGTGAGTGCTACACAAGGAGGTCCGACGCGACATTTGGACGTATCCCCTGAGGTTTTCCACCTCAGTATACATCATTTGTTCTACAATCCGACTCTCGTCGAGACCTGTTCAAAAACGCATCACAGTGAGTGATACACAAGGAGGTCCGACGCGAAATTTGGACGTATCCCGTGAGGTTTGCCACCTCAGTATACATCATTTGTTCTATAATCCGACTCTCCTCGAGACCTGTTCAACAACGCATCACAGTGAGTGCTACACAAGGAGGTCCGACGGGACATTTGGACGTATCCCGTGAGGTTTGCCACCTCAGTATACATCATTTGTTCTATAATCCGACTCTCTTCGAGACCTGTTCAAAAACGCATCACAGTGAGTGCTACACAAGGACGTCCGACGCGACATTTGGACGTATCCCGTGAGGTTTGCCAGCTCAGTATACATCATTTGTTCGATAATCCGACACTCCTCGAGACCTGTTCAAAAACGCATCACAGTGAGGGCTACACAAGGAGGTCCGACGCGACATTTGGACGTATCCCGTGAGGTTTGCCACCTCAGTATACATCATTTGTTCTATAATCCGACTCTCCTCGAGACCTGTTCAAAAACGCATCACAGTGAGTGCTACACAAGGAGGTCCGACGCGACATTTGGACGTATCCCGTGAGGTTTGCCAGCTCAGTATACATCATTTGTTCGATAATCCGACACTCCTCGAGACCTGTTCAAAAAGGCATCACAGTGAGTGCTACACAAGGAGGTCCGACGCGACATTTGGACGTATCCCGTGAGGTTTGCCACCTCAGTATACATCATTTGTTCTATAATCCGACTCTCCTCGAGACCTGTTCAAAAACGCATCACAGTGAGTTCTACACAAGGAGGTCCGACGCGACATTTGGACGTATCCCGTGAGGTTTGCCACCTCAGTATACATCATTTGTTCTATAATCCGACTCTCCTCGAGACCTGTTCAAAAACGCATCACAGTGAGTGATACACAAGGACGCCCGACGCGACATTTGGACGTATCCCGTGAGGTTTGCCACCTCAGTATACATCATTTGTTCTATAATCCGACTCTCCTCGAGACCTGTTCAAAAACGCATCACAGTGAGTGCTACACAAGGACGTCCGACGCGACATTTCGACGTATCCCGTGAGGTTTGCCACCTCAGTATACATCATTTGTTCTATAATCCGACTCTCCTCGAGACCTGTTCAACAACGCATCACAGTGATTGCTACACAAGGAGGTCCGACGCGACATTTCGACGTATCCCGTGAGGATTGCCACCTCAGTATACATCATTTGTTCTATAATCCGACTCTCCTCGAGACCTGTTCAACAACGCATCACAGTGAGTGCTACACAAGGACGTCAGACGCGACATTTGGACGCATCCCGTGAGGTTTGTCACCTCAGTATACATCATTTGTTCTATAACCCGACTCTCCTCCAGACCTGTTCAAAAACGCATCACAGTGAGTGCTACACAAGGAGGTCCGACGCGACATTTGGACGTATCCCGTGAGGTTTGCCACCTCAGTACACATCATTTGTTCTATAATCCGACTCTCCTCGAGACCTGTTCAAAAACGCATCACAGTGAGTGATACACAAGGAGGTCCGACGCGACATTTGGACGTATCCCGTGAGGTTTGCCACCTCAGTATACATCATTTGTTCTATAAACCGACTCTCCTCGAGACCTGTTAAACAACGCATCACAGTGATTGCTACACAAGGACGTCCGACGCGACATTTCGACGTATCCCGTGAGGATTGCCACCTCAGTACATATAATTTGTTCTATAATCCGACTCTCCTCCTGTTCAACAACGCATCACAGTGATTGCTACCAAAGACGTCCGACGCGACATTTGGACGTATTCCGTGAGGTTTGCCACCTCAGTATACATCATTTGTTCTATAATCCGACTCTCCTCGAGACCTGTTCAAAAACGCATCACAGTGAGTGCTACACAAGGAGGTCCGACGCGACATTTGGACGTATCCCGTGAGGTTTTCCACCTCAGTATACATCATTTGTTCTATAATCCGACTCTCGTCGAGACCTGTTCAAAAACGCATCACAGTGAGTGCTACACAAGGAGGTCCGACGCGACATTTGGACGTATCCCGTGAGGTTTGCCACCTCAGTATACATCATTTGTTCGATAATCCGACACTCCTCGAGACCTGTTCAAAAACGCATCACAGTGAGTGCTACACAAGGAGGTCCGACGCGACATTTGGACGTATCCCGTGAGGTTTGCCACCTCAGTATACATCATTTGTTCTATAATCCGACTCTCCTCGAGACCTGTTCAAAAACGCATCACAGTGAGTGATACACAAGGACGTCCGACGCGACATTTGGACGTATCCCGTGAGGTTTGCCACCTCAGTATACATCATTTGTTCTATAATCCGACTCTCCTCGAGACCTGTTCAAAAACGCATCACAGTGAGTGCTACACAAGGAGGTGCGACGCGACATTTGGACGTATCCCGTGAGGTTTGCCACCTCAGTATACATCATTTGTTCTATAATCCGACTCTTCTCGAGACCTGTTCAAAAACGCATCACAGTGAGTGCTACACAAGGACGTCCGACGCGACATTTGGACGTATCCCGTGAGGTTTGCCACCTCAGTATACATCATGTGTTCTATAATCCGACTCTCCTCGAGACCTGCTCAACAACGCATCACAGTGATTGCTACACAAGGAGGTCCGACGCCACATTTCGACGTATCCCGTGAGGATTGCCACCTCAGTATACATCATTTGTTCTATAATCCGACTCTCCTCGAGACCTGTTCAAAAACGCATCACAGTGAGTGCTACACAAGGAGGTCCGACGCGACATTTGGACGTATCCCGTGAGGTTTGCCAGCTCAGTATACATCATTTGTTCGATAATCCGACACTCCTCGAGACCTGTTCAAAAAGGCATCACAGTGAGTGCTACACAAGGAGGTCCGACGCGACATTTGGACGTATCCCGTGAGGTTTGCCACCTCAGTATACATCATTTGTTCTATAATCCGACTCTCCTCGAGACCTGTTCAAAAACGCATCACAGTGAGTTCTACACAAGGAGGTCCGACGCGACATTTGGACGTATCCCGTGAGGTTTGCCACCTCAGTATACATCATTTGTTCTATAATCCGACTCTCCTCGAGACCTGTTCAAAAACGCATCACAGTGAGTGATACACAAGGACGCCCGACGCGACATTTGGACGTATCCCGTGAGGTTTGCCACCTCAGTATACATCATTTGTTCTATAATCCGACTCTCCTCGAGACCTGTTCAAAAACGCATCACAGTGAGTGCTACACAAGGACGTCCGACGCGACATTTCGACGTATCCCGTGAGGTTTGCCACCTCAGTATACATCATTTGTTCTATAATCCGACTCTCCTCGAGACCTGTTCAACAACGCATCACAGTGATTGCTACACAAGGAGGTCCGACGCGACATTTCGACGTATCCCGTGAGGATTGCCACCTCAGTATACATCATTTGTTCTATAATCCGACTCTCCTCGAGACCTGTTCAACAACGCATCACAGTGAGTGCTACACAAGGACGTCAGACGCGACATTTGGACGCATCCCGTGAGGTTTGTCACCTCAGTATACATCATTTGTTCTATAACCCGACTCTCCTCCAGACCTGTTCAAAAACGCATCACAGTGAGTGCTACACAAGGAGGTC
The DNA here is from genome assembly GCF_023898315.1 of Schistocerca nitens. Taxonomy (NCBI): domain Eukaryota; kingdom Metazoa; phylum Arthropoda; class Insecta; order Orthoptera; family Acrididae; genus Schistocerca; species Schistocerca nitens. The sequence continues at coordinate 523,458 of NC_064625.1, forward strand.
CGACGCGACATTTGGACGTATCCCGTGAGGTTTGCCACCTCAGTACACATCATTTGTTCTATAATCCGACTCTCCTCGAGACCTGTTCAAAAACGCATCACAGTGAGTGATACACAAGGAGGTCCGACGCGACATTTGGACGTATCCCGTGAGGTTTGCCACCTCAGTATACATCATTTGTTCTATAAACCGACTCTCCTCGAGACCTGTTAAACAACGCATCACAGTGATTGCTACACAAGGACGTCCGACGCGACATTTCGACGTATCCCGTGAGGATTGCCACCTCAGTACATATAATTTGTTCTATAATCCGACTCTCCTCCTGTTCAACAACGCATCACAGTGATTGCTACCAAAGACGTCCGACGCGACATTTGGACGTATTCCGTGAGGTTTGCCACCTCAGTATACATCATTTGTTCTATAATCCGACTCTCCTCGAGACCTGTTCAAAAACGCATCACAGTGAGTGCTACACAAGGAGGTCCGACGCGACATTTGGACGTATCCCGTGAGGTTTTCCACCTCAGTATACATCATTTGTTCTATAATCCGACTCTCGTCGAGACCTGTTCAAAAACGCATCACAGTGAGTGCTACACAAGGAGGTCCGACGCGACATTTGGACGTATCCCGTGAGGTTTGCCACCTCAGTATACATCATTTGTTCGATAATCCGACACTCCTCGAGACCTGTTCAAAAACGCATCACAGTGAGTGCTACACAAGGAGGTCCGACGCGACATTTGGACGTATCCCGTGAGGTTTGCCACCTCAGTATACATCATTTGTTCTATAATCCGACTCTCCTCGAGACCTGTTCAAAAACGCATCACAGTGAGTGATACACAAGGACGTCCGACGCGACATTTGGACGTATCCCGTGAGGTTTGCCACCTCAGTATACATCATTTGTTCTATAATCCGACTCTCCTCGAGACCTGTTCAAAAACGCATCACAGTGAGTGCTACACAAGGAGGTGCGACGCGACATTTGGACGTATCCCGTGAGGTTTGCCACCTCAGTATACATCATTTGTTCTATAATCCGACTCTTCTCGAGACCTGTTCAAAAACGCATCACAGTGAGTGCTACACAAGGACGTCCGACGCGACATTTGGACGTATCCCGTGAGGTTTGCCACCTCAGTATACATCATGTGTTCTATAATCCGACTCTCCTCGAGACCTGCTCAACAACGCATCACAGTGATTGCTACACAAGGAGGTCCGACGCCACATTTCGACGTATCCCGTGAGGATTGCCACCTCAGTATACATCATTTGTTCTATAATCCGACTCTCCTCGAGACCTGTTCAACAACGCATCACAGTGAGTGCTACACAAGGACGTCCGACGCGACATTTGGACGCATCCCGTGAGGTTTGTCACCTCAGTGTACATCATTTGTTCTATAATCCGACTCTCCTCCAGACCTGTTCAAAAACGCATCACAGTGAGTGCTACACAAGGAGGTCCGACGCGACATTTGGACGTATCCCGTGAGGTTTGCCACCTCAGTATACATCATTTGTTCTATAATCCGACTCTCCTCGAGACCTGTTCAAAAACGCATCACAGTGAGTGCTACACAAGGAGGTGCGACGCGACATTTGGACGTATCCCGTGAGGTTTGCCACCTCAGTATACATCATTTGTTCTATAAACCGACTCTCCTCGAGACCTGTTCAACAACGCATCACAGTGATTGCTACACAAACACGTCCGACGCGACATTTGGACGTATTCCGTGAGGTTTGCCACCTCAGTATACATCATTTGTTCTATAATCCGACTCTCCTCGAGACCTGTTCAAAAACGCATCACAGTGAGTGCTACACAAGGAGGTCCGACGCGACATTTGGACGTATCCCGTGAGGTTTTCCACCTCAGTATACATCATTTGTTCTATAACCCGACTCTCGTCGGGACCTGTTCAAAAACGCATCACAGTGAGTGCTACACAAGGAGGTCCGACGCGACATTTGGACGTATCCCGTGAGGTTTGCCACCTCAGTATACATCATTTGTTCTATAATCCGACTCTCCTCGAGACCTGTTCAACAACGCATCACAGTGATTGCTACACAAGGAGGTCCGACGCGACATTTGGACGTATCCCGTGAGCTTTGCCACCTCAGTATACATCATTTGTTCTATAATCCGACTCTCCTCGAGACCTGTTCAAAAACGCATCACAGTGAGTGCTACACAAGGAGGTCCGACGCGACATTTGGACGTATCTCGTGAGGTTTGCCACCTCAGTATACATCATTTGTTCTATAATCCGACTCTCCTCGAGACCTGTTCAAAAACGCATCACAGTGAGTGATACACAAGGACGTCCGACGCGACATTTGGACGTTTCCCGTGAGGTTTGCCACCTCAGTATACATCATTTGTTCTATCAACCGACTCTCCTCGAGACCTGTTCAAAAACGCATCACAGTGAGTGCTACACAAGTACGTCCGACGCGACATTTGGACGTATCCCGTTAGGATTGCCACCTCAGTATATATCATTTGTTCTATAATCCGACTCTCCTCGAGACCTGTTCAACAACGCATCACAGTGATTGCTACACAAAGACGTCCGACGCGACATTTGGACGTATCCCGTGAGGTTTGCCACCTCAGTATACATCATTTGTTCTATAATCCAACTCTGCTCGAGACCTGTTCAAAAACGCATTACAGTGAGTGCTACACAAGGAGGTCCGACGCGACATTTGGACGTATCCCGAGAGGTTTTCCACCTCAGTATACATCATTTGTTCTATAATCCGACTCTCGTCGAGACCTGTTCAAAAACGCATCACAGTAAGTGCTACACAAGGACGTCCGACGCGACATTTCGACGAATCCCGTGAGGTTTGCCACCTCAGTATACATCATTTGTTCTATAATCCGACTCTCCTGGAGACCTGTTCAACAACGCATCACAGTGATTGCTACACGAGGAGGTCCGACGCGACATTTGGACGTATCCCGTGAGGTTTGCCACCTCAGTATACATCATTTGTTCTATAATCCGACTCTCCTCGAGACCTGTTCAACAACGCATCACAGTGAGTGCTACACAAAGAGGTCCGACGGGACATTTGGACGTATCCCGTGAGGTTTGCCACCTCAGTATACATCATTTGTTCTATAATCCGACTCTCTTCGAGACCTGTTCAAAAACGCATCACAGTGAGTGCTACACAAGGAGGTCCGACGCGACATTTGGACGTATCCCGTGAGGTTTGCCAGCTCAGTATACATCATTTGTTCGATAATCCGACACTCCTCGAGACCTGTTCAAAAACGCATCACAGTGAGTGCTACACAAGGACGTCGGACGCGACATTTGGACGTATCCCGTGAGATTTGCCACCTCAGTATACATCATTTGTTCTATAATCCGACTCTCCTCGATACCTGTTCAACAACGCATCACAGTGAGTGCTACACAAGGAGGTCCGACGCGACATTTGGACGTATCCCCTGAGGTTTGCCACCTCAGTATACATCATTTGTTCTATAATGCGACTCTCCTCGAGACCTGTTCAAAAACGCATCACAGTGAGTGATACACAAGGACGTCCGACGCGACATTTGGACGTATCCCGTGAGGTTTGCCACCTCAGTATACATCATTTGTTCTATAAACCGACTCTCCTCGAGACCTGTTCAACAACGCATCACAGTGATTGCTACACAAAGACGTCCGACGCGACATTTGGACGTATCCCGTGAGGTTTGCCACCTCAGTATACATCATTTGTTCTATAATCCAACTCTCCTCGAGACCTGTTCAAAAACGCATTACAGTGAGTGCTACACAAGGAGGTCCGACGCGACATTTGGACGTATCCCCTGAGGTTTTCCACCTCAGTATACATCATTTGTTCTACAATCCGACTCTCGTCGAGACCTGTTCAAAAACGCATCACAGTGAGTGATACACAAGGAGGTCCGACGCGAAATTTGGACGTATCCCGTGAGGTTTGCCACCTCAGTATACATCATTTGTTCTATAATCCGACTCTCCTCGAGACCTGTTCAACAACGCATCACAGTGAGTGCTACACAAGGAGGTCCGACGGGACATTTGGACGTATCCCGTGAGGTTTGCCACCTCAGTATACATCATTTGTTCTATAATCCGACTCTCTTCGAGACCTGTTCAAAAACGCATCACAGTGAGTGCTACACAAGGACGTCCGACGCGACATTTGGACGTATCCCGTGAGGTTTGCCAGCTCAGTATACATCATTTGTTCGATAATCCGACTCTCGTCGAGACCTGTTCAAAAACGCATCACAGTAAGTGCTACACAAGGACGTCCGACGCGACATTTCGACGAATCCCGTGAGGTTTGCCACCTCAGTATACATCATTTGTTCTATAATCCGACTCTCCTGGAGACCTGTTCAACAACGCATCACAGTGATTGCTACACGAGGAGGTCCGACGCGACATTTGGACGTATCCCGTGAGGTTTGCCACCTCAGTATACATCATTTGTTCTATAATCCGACTCTCCTCGAGACCTGTTCAACAACGCATCACAGTGAGTGCTACACAAAGAGGTCCGACGGGACATTTGGACGTATCCCGTGAGGTTTGCCACCTCAGTATACATCATTTGTTCTATAATCCGACTCTCTTCGAGACCTGTTCAAAAACGCATCACAGTGAGTGCTACACAAGGAGGTCCGACGCGACATTTGGACGTATCCCGTGAGGTTTGCCAGCTCAGTATACATCATTTGTTCGATAATCCGACACTCCTCGAGACCTGTTCAAAAACGCATCACAGTGAGTGCTACACAAGGACGTCGGACGCGACATTTGGACGTATCCCGTGAGATTTGCCACCTCAGTATACATCATTTGTTCTATAATCCGACTCTCCTCGATACCTGTTCAACAACGCATCACAGTGAGTGCTACACAAGGAGGTCCGACGCGACATTTGGACGTATCCCCTGAGGTTTGCCACCTCAGTATACATCATTTGTTCTATAATGCGACTCTCCTCGAGACCTGTTCAAAAACGCATCACAGTGAGTGATACACAAGGACGTCCGACGCGACATTTGGACGTATCCCGTGAGGTTTGCCACCTCAGTATACATCATTTGTTCTATAAACCGACTCTCCTCGAGACCTGTTCAACAACGCATCACAGTGATTGCTACACAAAGACGTCCGACGCGACATTTGGACGTATCCCGTGAGGTTTGCCACCTCAGTATACATCATTTGTTCTATAATCCAACTCTCCTCGAGACCTGTTCAAAAACGCATTACAGTGAGTGCTACACAAGGAGGTCCGACGCGACATTTGGACGTATCCCCTGAGGTTTTCCACCTCAGTATACATCATTTGTTCTACAATCCGACTCTCGTCGAGACCTGTTCAAAAACGCATCACAGTGAGTGATACACAAGGAGGTCCGACGCGAAATTTGGACGTATCCCGTGAGGTTTGCCACCTCAGTATACATCATTTGTTCTATAATCCGACTCTCCTCGAGACCTGTTCAACAACGCATCACAGTGAGTGCTACACAAGGAGGTCCGACGGGACATTTGGACGTATCCCGTGAGGTTTGCCACCTCAGTATACATCATTTGTTCTATAATCCGACTCTCTTCGAGACCTGTTCAAAAACGCATCACAGTGAGTGCTACACAAGGACGTCCGACGCGACATTTGGACGTATCCCGTGAGGTTTGCCAGCTCAGTATACATCATTTGTTCGATAATCCGACTTTCCTCGAGACCTGTTCAAAAACGCATCACGGTGAGGGCTACACAAGGAGGTCCGACGCGACATTTGGACGTATCCCGTGAGGTTTGCCACCTCAGTATACATCATTTGTTCTATAATCCGACTCTCCTCGAGACCTGTTCAAAAACGCATCACAGTGAGTGCTACACAAGGAGGTCCGACGCGACATTTGGACGTATCCCGTGAGGTTTGCCAGCTCAGTATACATCATTTGTTCGATAATCCGACACTCCTCGAGACCTGTTCAAAAACGCATCACAGTGAGTGCTACACAAGGAGGTCCGACGCGACATTTGGACGTATCCCGTGAGGTTTGCCACCTCAGTATACATCATTTGTTCTATAATCCGACTCTCCTCGAGACCTGTTCAAAAACGCATCACAGTGAGTGCTACACAAGGAGGTCCGACGCGACATTTGGACGTATCCCGTGAGGTTTGCCACCTCAGTATACATCATTTGTTCTATAATCCGACTCTCCTCGAGACCTGTTCAAAAACGCATCACAGTGAGTGATACACAAGGACGCCCGACGCGACATTTGGACGTATCCCGTGAGGTTTGCCACCTCAGTATACATCATTTGTTCTATAATCCGACTCTCCTCGAGACCTGTTCAAAAACGCATCACAGTGAGTGCTACACAAGTACGTCCGACGCGACATTTCGACGTATCCCGTGAGGTTTGCCACCTCAGTATACATCATTTGTTCTATAATCCGACTCTCCTCGAGACCTGTTCAACAACGCATCACAGTGATTGCTACACAAGGAGGTCCGACGCGACATTTCGACGTATCCCGTGAGGATTGCCACCTCAGTATACATCATTTGTTCTATAATCCGACTCTCCTCGAGACCTGTTCAACAACGCATCACAGTGAGTGCTACACAAGGACGTCAGACGCGACATTTGGACGCATCCCGTGAGGTTTGTCACCTCAGTATACATCATTTGTTCTATAACCCGACTCTCCTCCAGACCTGTTCAAAAACGCATCACAGTGAGTGCTACACAAGGAGGTCCGACGCGACATTTGGACGTATCCCGTGAGGTTTGCCACCTCAGTACACATCATTTGTTCTATAATCCGACTCTCCTCGAGACCTGTTCAAAAACGCATCACAGTGAGTGATACACAAGGAGGTCCGACGCGACATTTGGACGTATCCCGTGAGGTTTGCCACCTCAGTATACATCATTTGTTCTATAAACCGACTCTCCTCGAGACCTGTTAAACAACGCATCACAGTGATTGCTACACAAGGACGTCCGACGCGACATTTCGACGTATCCCGTGAGGATTGCCACCTCAGTACATATAATTTGTTCTATAATCCGACTCTCCTCCTGTTCAACAACGCATCACAGTGATTGCTACCAAAGACGTCCGACGCGACATTTGGACGTATTCCGTGAGGTTTGCCACCTCAGTATACATCATTTGTTCTATAATCCGACTCTCCTCGAGACCTGTTCAAAAACGCATCACAGTGAGTGCTACACAAGGAGGTCCGACGCGACATTTGGACGTATCCCGTGAGGTTTTCCTCCTCAGTATACATCATTTGTTCTATAATCCGACTCTCGTCGAGACCTGTTCAAAAACACATCACAGTGAGTGCTACACAAGGAGGTCCGACGCGACATTTGGACGTATCCCGTGAGGTTTGCCACCTCAGTATACATCATTTGTTCGATAATCCGACACTCCTCGAGACCTGTTCAAAAACGCATCACAGTGAGTGCTACACAAGGAGGTCCGACGCGACATTTGGACGTATCCCGTGAGGTTTGCCACCTCAGTATACATCATTTGTTCTATAATCCGACTCTCCTCGAGACCTGTTCAAAAACGCATCACAGTGAGTGATACACAAGGACGTCCGACGCGACATTTGGACGTATCCCGTGAGGTTTGCCACCTCAGTATACATCAATTGTTCTATAATCCGACTCTCCTCGAGACCTGTTCAAAAACGCATCACAGTGAGTGCTACACAAGGAGGTGCGACGCGACATTTGGACGTATCCCGTGAGGTTTGCCACCTCAGTATACATCATTTGTTCTATAATCCGACTCTCCTCGAGACCTGTTCAAAAACGCATCACAGTGAGTGCTACACAAGGACGTCCGACGCGACATTTGGACGTATCCCGTGAGGTTTGCCACCTCAGTATACATCATGTGTTCTATAATCCGACTCTCCTCAAGACCTGCTCAACAACGCATCACAGTGATTGCTACACAAGGAGGTCCGACGCGACATTTCGACGTATCCCGTGAGGATTGCCACCTCAGTATACATCATTTGTTCTATAATCCGACTCTCCTCGAGACCTGTTCAACAACGCATCACAGTGAGTGCTACACAAGGACGTCCGACGCGACATTTGGACGCATCCCGTGAGGTTTGTCACCTCAGTATACATCATTTGTTCTATAATCCGACTCTCCTCCAGACCTGTTCAAAAACGCATCACAGTGAGTGCTACACAAGGAGGTCCGACGCGACATTTGGACGTATCCCGTGAGGTTTGCCACCTCAGTATACATCATTTGTTCTATAAACCGACTCTCCTCGAGGCCTGTTAAACAACGCATCACAGTGATTGCTACACAAGGACGTCCGACTCGACATTTCGACGTATCCCGTGAGGATTGCCACCTCAGTACATATAATTTGTTCTATAATCCGACTCTCCTCGAGACCTGTTCAACAACGCATCACAGTGATTGCTACACAAACACGTCCGACGCGACATTTGGACGTATTCCGTGAGGTTTGCCACCTCAGTATACATCATTTGTTCTATAATCCGACTCTCCTCGAGACCTGTTCAAAAACGCATCACAGTGAGTGCTACACAAGGAGGTCCGACGCGACATTTGGACGTATCCCGTGAGGTTTTCCACCTCAGTATACATCATTTGTTCTATAATCCGACTCTCGTCGAGACCTGTTCAAAAACGCATCACAGTGAGTGCTACACAAGGAGGTCCGACGCGACATTTGGACGTATCCCGTGAGGTTTGCCACCTCAGTATACATCATTTGTTCTATAATCCGACTCTCCTCGAGACCTGTTCAACAACGCATCACAGTGATTGCTACACAAGGAGGTCCGACGCGACATTTGGACGTATCCCGTGAGGTTTGCCACCTCAGTATACATCATTTGTTCTATAATCCGACTCTCCTCGAGACCTGTTCAAAAACGCATCACAGTGAGTGCTACACAAGGAGGTCCGACGCGACATTTGGACGTATCTCGTGAGGTTTGCCACCTCAGTATACATCATTTGTTCGATAATCCGACACTCCTCGAGACCTGTTCAAAAACGCATCACAGTGAGTGCTACACAAAGACGTCCGACGTGACATTTGGACGTATCCCGTGAGGTTTGCCACCTCAGTATACATCATTTGTTCTATAATGCGACTCTCCTCGAGACCTGTTCAAAAACGCATCACAGTGAGTGATACACAAGGACGTCCGACGCGACATTTGGACGTATCCCGTGAGGTTTGCCACCTCAGTATACATCATTTGTTCTATCAACCGACTCTCCTCGAGACCTGTTCAAAAACGCATCACAGTGAGTGCTACACAAGTACGTCCGACGCGACATTTGGACGTATCCCGTTAGGATTGCCACCTCAGTATATATCATTTGTTCTATAATCCGACTCTCCTCGAGACCTGTTCAACAACGCATCACAGTGATTGCTACACAAAGACGTCCGACGCGACATTTGGACGTATCCCGTGAGGTTTGCCACCTCAGTATACATCATTTGTTCTATAATCCAACTCTGCTCGAGACCTGTTCAAAAACGCATTACAGTGAGTGCTGCACAAGGAGGTCCGACGCGACATTTGGACGTATCCCGAGAGGTTTTCCACCTCAGTATACATCATTTGTTCTATAATCCGACTCTCGTCGAGACCTGTTCAAAAACGCATCACTGTAAGTGCTACTCAAGGACGTCCGACGCGACATTTCGACGAATCCCGTGAGGTTTGCCACCTCAGTATACATCATTTGTTCTATAATCCGACTCTCCTGGAGACCTGTTCAACAACGCATCACAGTGATTGCTACACGAGGAGGTCCGACGCGACATTTGGACGTATCCCGTGAGGTTTGCCACCTCAGTATACATCATTTGTTCTATAATCCGACTCTCCTCGAGACCTGTTCAACAACGCATCACAGTGAGTGCTACACAAAGAGGTCCGACGGGACATTTGGACGTATCCCGTGAGGTTTGCCACCTCAGTATACATCATTTGTTCTATAATCCGACTCTCTTCGAGACCTGTTCAAAAACGCATCACAGTGAGTGCTACACAAGGAGGTCCGACGCGACATTTGGACGTATCCCGTGAGGTTTGCCAGCTCAGTATACATCATTTGTTCGATAATCCGACACTCCTCGAGACCTGTTAAAAAACGCATCACAGTGAGTGCTACACAAGGAGGTCCGACGCGACATTTGGACGTATCCCGTGAGGTTTGCCACCTCAGTATACATCATTTGTTCTATAATCCGACTCTCCTCGAGACCTGTTCAAAAACGCATCACAGTGAGTGCTACACAAGGAGGTCCGACGCGACATTTGGACGTATCCCGTGAGGTTTGCCAGCTCAGTATACATCATTTGTTCGATAATCCGACACTCCTCGAGACCTGTTCAAAAACGCATCACAGTGAGTGCTACACAAGGAGGTCCGACGCGACATTTGGACGTATCCCGTGAGGTTTGCCACCTCAGTACACATCATTTGTTCTATAATCCGACTCTCCTCGAGACCTGTTCAAAAACGCATCACAGTGATTGCTACACAAGGCGGTGCGACGCGACATTTGGACGTATCCCGTGAGGTTTGCCACCTCAGTATACATCATTTGTTCTATAATCCGAATCTCCTCGAGACCTGTTCAAAAACGCATCACAGTGAGTGCTACACAAGGAGGTCCGACGCGACATTTGGACGTATCCCGTGAGGTTTGCCACCTCAGTATACATCATTTGTTCTATAATCCGACTCTCCTCGAGACCTGTTCAACAACGCATCACAGTGAGTGCTACACAAAGAGGTCCGACGGGACATTTGGACGTATCCCGTGAGGTTTGCCACCTCAGTATACATCATTTGTTCTATAATCCGACTCTCGTCGAGACCTGTTCAAAAACGCATCACAGTGAGTGCTACACAAGGAGGTCCGACGCGACATTTGGACGTATCCCGTGAGGTTTGCCAGCTCAGTATACATCATTTGTTCTATAATCCGACACTCCTCGAGACCTGTTCAAAAACGCATCACAGTGAGTGCTACACAAGGAGGTCCGACGCGACATTTGGACGTATCCCGTGAGGTTTGCCACCTCAGTATACATCATTTGTTCTATAATCCGACTGTCCTCGAGACCTGTTCAAAAACGCATCACAGTGAGTGCTACACAAGGAGGTCCGACGCGACATTTCGACGTATCCCGTGAGGTTTGCCACCTCAGTATACATCATTTGTTCTATAATCCGACTCTCCTCGAGACCTGTTCAAAAACGCATCACAGTGAGTGATACACAAGGACGTCCGACGCGACATTTGGACGTATCCCGTGAGGTTTGCCACCTCAGTATACATCATTTGTTCTATAATCCGACTCTCCTCGAGACCTGTTCAAAAACGCATCACAGTGATTGCTACACAAGGCGGTGCGACGCGACATTTGGACGTATCCCGTGAGGTTTGCCACCTCAGTATACATCATTTGTTCTATAATCCGAATCTCCTCGAGACCTGTTCAAAAACGCATCACAGTGAGTGCTACACAAGGAGGTCCGACGCGACATTTGGACGTATCCCGTGAGGTTTGCCACCTCAGTATACATCATTTGTTCTATAATCCGACTCTTCTCGAGACCTGTTCAACAACGCATCACAGTGAGTGCTACACAAGGCGGTCCGACGCGACATTTGGACGTATCCCGTGCGGTTTGCCACCTCAGTATACATCATTTGTTCTATAATCCGAATCTCCTCGAGACCTGTTCAAAAACGCATCACAGTGAGTGCTACACAAGGAGGTCCGACGCGACATTTGGACGTATCCCGTGAGGTTTGCCACCTCAGTATACATCATTTGTTCTATAATCCGACTCTCCTCGAGACCTGTTCAACAACGCATCACAGTGAGTGTTACAGAAGGCGGTCCGACGCGACATTTGGACGTATCCCGTGAGGTTTGCCACCTCAGTATACATCATTTGTTCTATAATCCGAATCTCCTCGAGACCTGTTCAAAAACGCATCACAGTGAGTGCTACACAAGGAGGTCCGACGCGACATTTGGACGTATCCCGTGAGGTTTGCCACCTCAGTATACATCATTTGTTCTATAATCCGACTCTCCTCGAGACCTGTTCAACAACGCATCACAGTGAGTGTTACAGAAGGCGGTCCGACGCGACATTTGGACGTATCCCGTGAGGTTTGCCACCTCAGTATACATCATTTGTTCTATAATCCGAATCTCCTCGAGACCTGTTCAAAAACGCATCACAGTGAGTGCTACACAAGGAGGTCCGACGCGACATTTGGACGTATCCCGTGAGGTTTGCCACCTCAGTATACATCATTTGTTCTATAATCCGACTCTCCTCGAGACCTGTTCAACAACGCATCACAGTGAGTGTTACAGAAGGCGGTCCAACGCGACATTTGGATGTGTCCCGTGAGGTTTGCCACCTCAGTATACATCATTTGTTCTATAATCCGACTCTCCTCGAGACCTGTTCAAAAACGCATCACAGTGAGTGCTACACAAGGAGGTCAGACGCGACATTTGGACGTATCCCGTGAGGTTTGCCACCTCAGTATACATCATTTGTTCTATAATCCGACTCTCCTCGAGACCTGTTCAACAACGCATCACAGTGAGTGCTACACAAGGAGGTCCGACGCTACATTTGGACGTATCCCGTCAGGTTTGCCACCTCAGTGTACATCATTTGTTCTATAATCCGGCTCTCCTCGAGACCTGTTCAACAACGCATCACAGTGAGTGTTACAGAAGGAGGTCCGACGCGACATTTGGACGTATCCCGTGAGGTTTTCCACCTCAGTATACATCATTTGTTCTATAATCCGACTCTCCTCGAGACCTGTTCAACAACGCATCACAGTGAGTGTTACAGAAGGCGGTCCGACGCGACATTTGGACGTATCCCGTGAGGTTTGCCACCTCAGTATACATTATTTGTTCTATAATCCGACTCTCCTCGAGACCTGTTCAAAAACGCATCACAGTGATTGCTACACAAGGCGGTGCGACGCGACATTTGGACGTATCCCGTGAGGTTTGCCACCTCAGTATACATCATTTGTTCTATAATCCGACTCTCCTCGAGACCTGTTCAACAACGCATCACAGTGAGTGCTACACAAGGAGGTCCGACGCTACATTTGGACGTATCCCGTGAGGTTTGCCACCTCAGTGTACATCATTTGTTCTATAATCCGGCTCTCCTCGAGACCTGTTCAACAACGCATCACAGTGAGTGCTACACAAGGAGGTCGGGCGCGACATTTGGACGTATCCTGAGAGGTTTGCCACCTCAGTATACATCATTTGCTCTATAATCCGAATCTACTCGAGACCTGTTCAAAAACGCATCACAGTGAGTGCTACACAAGGAGGTCCGACGCGACATTTGGACGTATCCCGTGAGGTTTGCCACCTCAGTATACATCATTTGTTCTATAATCCGACTTTCCTCGAGACCTGTTCAACAAAGCATCACAGTGAGTGCTACACAAGGAGTTTGGACGCGACATTTGGACGTATCCCGTAAGGTTTGCCACCTCAGTATACATCATTTGTTCTATAATCCAACACTCCTCGAGACCTGTTCAAAAACGCATCACAGTGTGTGCTACACAAGGAGGTCCGACGCGACATTTGGACGTATCCCGTGAGGTTTGCCACCTCAGTATACATCATTTGTTCTATAATCCGACTCTCCTCGATTCCTGTTCAAAAACGCATCACAGTGAGTGTTGCACAAGGACGTCCGACGCGACATTTGGACGTATCCCGTGAGGTTTGCCACCTCAGTATACATCATTTGTTCTATAATCCGACTCTCCTCGAGACCTGTTCAGAAACGCATCACAGTGAGTGCTACAGAAGGACGTCCGACGCGACATTTGGACTTATCCCGTGAGGTTTGCCACCTCAGTATACATCATTTGTACTATAATCCGACTCTCCTCGAGACCTGTTCAAAAACGCATCACAGTGATTGCTATACAAGGACGTCCGACGCGACATTTGGACGTATCCCGTGAGGTTTGCCACCTCAGTATACATCATTTGTTCTATAATCCGACTCTCCTCGAGACCTGTTCAAAAACGCATCACAGTGAGTGCTACACAAGGACGTCCGACGCGACATTTCGACGTATCTCGTGAGGTTTGCCACCTCATTATACATCATTTATTCTATAATCCGACTCTCCTCGAGACCTGTTCAAAAACGCATCACAGTGAGTGCTACACAAGGAGGTCCGACGCGACATTTGGACGTATCCCGTGAGGTTTGCCACCTCAGTATACATCATTTGTTCTATAATCCGACTCTCCTCGAGACCTGTTCAAAAACGCATCACAGTGAGTGCTACACAAGGCGGTCCGACGCGACATTTGGACGTATCCCGTGAGGTTTGCCACCTCAGTATACATCATTTGTTCTATAATCCGACTGTCCTCGAGACCTGTTCAAAAACGCATCACAGTGAGTGCTACACAAGGAGGTCCGACGCGACATTTCGACGTATCCCGTGAGGTTTGCCACCTCAGTATACATCATTTGTTCTATAATCCGACTCTCTTCGAGACCTGTTCAACAACGCATCACAGTGAGTGCTACACAAGGAGCTCCGACGCGACATTTGGACCTATCCCGTGAGGTTTGCCACCTCAGTATACATCATTTGTTCTATAATCCGACTCTCCTCGAGACCTGTTCAACAACGCATCACAGTGAGTGCTACACAAAGAGGTCCGACGGGACATTTGGACGTATCCCGTGAGGTTTGCCACCTCAGTGTACATCATTTGTTCTATAATCCGACTCTCCTCGAGACCTGTTCAACAACGCATCACAGTGAGTGCTACACAAGGACGTCCGACGCGACATTTGGACGTATCCCGTGAGGTTTGCCACCTCAGTATACATCATTTGTTCTATAATCCGACTCTCCTCGAGACCTGTTCAACAATGCATCACAGTGAGTGCTACACAAGGAGGTCCGACGCGACATTTGGACGTATCCCGTGAGGTTTGCCACCTCAGTATATATCATTTGTTCTATAATCCGACTCTCCTCGAGACCTGTTCAACAACGCATCACAGTGATTGCTACACAAAGACGTCCGACGCGACATTTGGACGTATCCCGTGAGGTTTGCCACCTCAGTATACATCATTTGTTCTATAATCCAATTCTGCTCGAGACCTTTTCAAAAACGCATTACAGTGAGTGCTACACAAGGAGGTCCGACGCGACATTTGGACGTATCCCGTGAGGTTTTCCACCTCAGTATACATCATTTGTTCTATAATCCGACTCTCGTCGAGACCTGTTCAAAAACGCATCACAGTAAGTGCTACACAAGGAAGTCCGACGCGACATTTCGACGAATCCCGTGAGGTTTGCCACCTCAGTATACATCATTTGTTCTATAATCCGACTCTCCTGGAGACCTGTTCAACAACGCATCACAGTGATTGCTACACAAGGAGGTCCGACGCGACATTTGGACGTATCCCGTGAGG
The DNA here is from genome assembly GCF_023898315.1 of Schistocerca nitens. Lineage (NCBI taxonomy): Eukaryota > Metazoa > Arthropoda > Insecta > Orthoptera > Acrididae > Schistocerca > Schistocerca nitens. The sequence continues at coordinate 539,100 of NC_064625.1, forward strand.
TTTGCCACCTCAGTATACATCATTTGTTCTATAATCCGACTCTCCTCGAGACCTGTTCAACAACGCATCACAGTGAGTGCTACACAAAGAGGTCCGACAGGACATTTGGACGTATCCCGTGAGGTTTGCCACCTCAGTATACATCATTTGTTCTATAATCCGACTCTCTTCGAGACCTGTTCAAAAACGCATCACAGTGAGTGTTACACAAGGAGGTCCGACGCGACATTTGGACGTATCCCGTGAGGTTTGCCACCTCAGTATACATCATTTGTTCGATAATCCGACACTCCTCGAGACCTGTTCAAAAACGCATCACAGTGAGTGCTACACGAGGAGGTCCGACGCGACATTTGGACGTATCCCGTGAGGTTTGCCACCTCAGTATACATCATTTGTTCTATAATCCGACTCTCCTCGAGACCTGTTCAACAACGCATCACAGTGATTGCTACACAAAGACGTCCGACGCGACATTTGGACGTATCCCGTGAGGTTTGCCACCTCAGTATACATCATTTGTTCTATAATCCAACTCTGCTCGAGACCTGTTCAAAAACGCATTACAGTGAGTGCTACACAAGGAGGTCCGACGCGACATTTGGACGTATCCCGAGAGGTTTTCCACCTCAGTATACATCATTTGTTCTATAATCCGACTCTCGTCGAGACCTGTTCAAAAACGCATCACAGTAAGTGCTACACAAGGACGTCCGACGCGACATTTCGACGAATCCCGTGAGGTTTGCCACCTCAGTATACATCATTTGTTCTATAATCCGACACTCCTCGAGACCTGTTCAACAACGCATCACAGTGATTGCTACACGAGGAGGTCCGACGCGACATTTGGACGTATCCCGTGAGGTTTGCCACCTCAGTATACATCATTTGTTCTATAATCCGACTCTCCTCGAGACCTGTTCAACAACGCATCACAGTTAGTGCTGCACAAGGAGGTCCGACGGGACATTTGGACGTATCCCGTGAGGTTTGCCACCTCAGTATACATCATTTGTTCTATAATCCGACTCTCCTCGAGACCTGTTCAACAACGCATCACAGTGAGTGCTACACAAGGAGGTCCGACGCGACATTTGGACGTATCCCGTGAGGTTTGCCAGCTCAGTATACATCATTTGTTCGATAATCCGACACTCCTCGAGACCTGTTCAAAAACGCATCACAGTGAGTGCTACACAAGGAGGTCCGACGCGACATTTGGACGTATCCCGTGAGGTTTGCCACCTCAGTATACATCATTTGTTCTATAATCCGACTCTCCTCGAGACCTGTTCAAAAACGCATCACAGTGAGTGCTACACAAGGAGGTCCGACGCGACATTTCGACGTATCCCGTGAGGTTTGCCACCTCAGTATACATCATTTGTTCGATAATCCGACACTCCTCGAGACCTGTTCAAAAACGCATCACAGTGAGTGCTACACAAGGAGGTCCGACGCGACATTTGGACGTATCCCGTGAGGTTTGCCACCTCAGTATACATCATTTGTTCTATAATCCGACTCTCCTCGAGACCTGTTCAAAAACGCATCACAGTGAGTGATACACAAGGACGTCCGACGCGACATTTGGACGTATCCCGTGAGGTTTGCCACCTCAGTATACATCATTTGTTCTATAATCCGACTCTCCTCGAGACCTGTTCAAAAACGCATCACAGTGATTGCTACACAAGGCGGTGCGACGCGACATTTGGACGTATCCCGTGAGGTTTGCCACCTCAGTATACATCATTTGTTCTATAATCCGAATCTCCTCGAGACCTGTTCAAAAACGCATCACAGTGAGTGCTACACAAGGAGGTCCGACGCGACATTTGGACGTATCCCGTGAGGTTTGCCACCTCAGTATACATCATTTGTTCTATAATCCCACTCTCCTCGAGACCTGTTCAACAACGCATCACAGTGAGTGCTACACAAAGAGGTCCGACGGGACATTTGGACGTATCCCGTGAGGTTTGCCACCTCAGTATACATCATTTGTTCTATAATCCGACTCTCGTCGAGACCTGTTCAAAAACGCATCACAGTGAGTGCTACACAAGGAGGTCCGACGCGACATTTGGACGTATCCCGTGAGGTTTGCCAGCTCAGTATACATCATTTGTTCTATAATCCGACACTCCTCGAGACCTGTTCAAAAACGCATCACAGTGAGTGCTACACAAGGAGGTCCGACGCGACATTTGGACGTATCCCGTGAGGTTTGCCATCTCAGTATACATCATTTGTTCTATAATCCGACTGTCCTCGAGACCTGTTCAAAAACGCATCACAGTGAGTGCTACACAAGGAGGTCCGACGCGACATTTCGACGTATCCCGTGAGGTTTGCCACCTCAGTATACATCATTTGTTCTATAATCCGACTCTCCTCGAGACCTGTTCAAAAACGCATCACAGTGAGTGATACACAAGGACGTCCGACGCGACATTTGGACGTATCCCGTGAGGTTTGCCACCTCAGTATACATCATTTGTTCTATAATCCGACTCTCCTCGAGACCTGTTCAAAAACGCATCACAGTGATTGCTACACAAGGCGGTGCGACGCGACATTTGGACGTATCCCGTGAGGTTTGCCCCCTCAGTATACATCATTTGTTCTATAATCCGAATCTCCTCGAGACCTGTTCAAAAACGCATCACAGTGAGTGCTACACAAGGAGGTCCGACGCGACATTTGGACGTATCCCGTGAGGTTTGCCACCTCAGTATACAGCATTTGTTCTATAATCCGACTCTCCTCGAGACCTGTTCAAAAACGCATCACAGTGAGTGCTACACAAGGCGGTCCGACGCGACATTTGGACGTATCCCGTGAGGTTTGCCACCTCAGTATACATCATTTGTTCTATAATCCGACTCTCCTCGATTCCTGTTCAAAAACGCATCACAGTGAGTGTTACACAAGGACGTCCGACGCGACATTTCGACGTATCCCGTGAGGTTTGAAACCTCAGTATACATCATTTGTTCTATAATACGACTCTCCTCGAGACCTGTTCAACAACGCATCACAGTGTGTGCTACACAAGGAGGTCCGACGCGACATTTGGACGTATCCCGTGAGGTTTGCCACCTCAGTATACATCATTTGTTCTATAATCCGACTCTCCTCGATTCCTGTTCAAAAACGCATCACAGTGAGTGTTACACAAGGACGTCCGACGCGACATTTGGACGTATCCCGTGAGGTTTGCCACCTCAGTATACATCATTTGCTCTATAATCCGAATCTCCTCGATTCCTGTTCAAAAACGCATCACAGTGAGTGTTACACAAGGACGTCCGACGCGACATTTCGACGTATCCCGTGAGGTTTGCCACCTCAGTATACATCATTTGTTCTATAATCCGACTCTCCTCGAGACCTGTTCAACAACGCATCGCAGTGAGTGCTACACAAAGAGGTCCGACGCGACATTTGGACGTATCCCGTGAGGTTTGCCACCTCAGTATACATCATTTGTTCTATAATCCGACTCTGCTCGAGACCTGTTCAACAACGCATCACAGTGTGTGCTACACAAGGAGGTCCGACGCGACATTTGGACGTATCCCGTGAGGTTTGCCACCTCAGTATACATCATTTGTTCTATAATCCGACTCTCCTCGATTCCTGTTCAAAAACGCATCACAGTGAGTGTTACACAAGGACGTCCGACGCGACATTTCGACGTATCCCGTGAGGTTTGCCACCTCAGTATACATCATTTGTTCTATAATCCGACTCTCCTCGAGACCTGTTCAACAACGCATCACAGTGAGTGCTACACAAGGAGGTCCGACGCGACATTTGGACGTATCCCGTGAGGTTTGCCACCTCAGTATACATCATTTGTTCTATAATCCGACTCTCCTCGAGACCTGTTCAACAACGCATCGCAGTGAGTGCTACACAAAGAGGTCCGACGGGACATTTGGACGTATCCCGTGAGGTTTGCCACCTCAGTGTACATCATTTGTTCTATAATCCGACTCTCCTCGAGACCTGTTCAACAACGCATCACAGTGAGCGCTACACAAGGAGGTCGGATGCGACATTTGGACGTATCCCGTGAGGTTTGCCACCTCAGTATACATCATTTGTTCTATAATCCGACTCTCCTCGAGACCTGTTCAACAACGCATCACAGTGAGTGCTACACAAGGAGGTCCGACGCGACATTTGGACGTATCCCGTGAGGTTTGCCACCTCAGTATATATCATTTGTTCTATAATCCGACTCTCCTCGAGACCTGTTCAACAACGCATCACAGTGATTGCTACACAAAGACGTCCGACGCGACATTTGGACGTATCCCGTGAGGTTTGCCACCTCAGTATACATCATTTGTTCTATAATCCAACTCTGCTCGAGACCTTTTCAAAAACGCATTACAGTGAGTGCTACACAAGGAGGTCCGACGCGACATTTGGACGTATCCCGTGAGGTTTTCCACCTCAGTATACATCATTTGTTCTATAATCCGACTCTCGTCGAGACCTGTTCAATAACGCATCACAGTATGTGCTACACAAGGACGTCCGACGCGACATTTCGACGAATCCCGTGAGGTTTGCCACCTCAGTATACATCATTTGTTCTATAATCCGACTCTCCTGGAGACCTGTTCAACAACGCATGACAGTGATTGCTACACAAGGAGGTCCGACGCGACATTTGGACGTATCCCGTGAGGTTTGCCACCTCAGTATACATAATTTGTTCTATAATCCGACTCTCCTCGAGACCTGTTCAACAACGCATCACAGTGAGTGCTACACAAAGAGGTCCGACAGGACATTTGGACGTATCCCGTGAGGTTTGCCACCTCAGTATACATCATTTGTTCTATAATCCGACTCTCTTCGAGACCTGTTCAAAAACGCATCACAGTGAGTGCTACACAAGGAGGTCCGACGCGACATTTGGACGTATCCTGTGAGGTTTGCCAGCTCAGTATACATCATTTGTTCGATAATCCGACACTCCTCGAGACCTGTTCAAAAACGCATCACAGTGAGTGCTACACAAGGAGGTCCGACGCGACATTTGGACGTATCCCGTGAGGTTTGCCACCTCAGTATACATCATTTGTTCTGTAATCCGACTCTCCTCGAGACCTGTTCAAAAACGCATCACAGTGAGTGCTACACAAGGAGGACCGACGCGACATTTGGACGTATCCCGTGAGGTTTGCTAGCTCAGTATACATCATTTGTTCGATAATCCGACACTCCTCGAGACCTGTTCAAAAACGCATCACAGTGAGTGCTACACAAGGAGGTCCGACGCGACATTTGGACGTATCCCGTGAGGTTTGCCACCTCAGTATACATCATTTGTTCTATAATCCGACTCTCCTCGAGACCTGTTCAAAAACGCATCACAGTGAGTGCTACACAAGGAGGTCCGACGCGACATTTGGACGTATCCCGTGAGGTTTGCCACCTCAGTATACATCATTTGTTCTATAATCCGACTCTCCTCGAGACCTGTTCAACAACGGATCACAGTGAGTGCTACACAACGCGGTCCGACGCGACATTTGGACGTATCCCGTGAGGTTTGCCACCTCAGTATACATCATTTGTTCTATAATCCGAATCTCCTCAAGACCTGTTCAAAAACGCATCACAGTGAGTGCTACACAAGGAGGTCCGACGCGACATTTGGACGTATCCCGTGAGGTTTGCCACCTCAGTATACATCATTTGTTCTATAATCCGACTCTCCTCGAGACCTGTTCAACAACGCATCACAGTGAGTGTTACAGAAGGCGGTCCGACGCGACATTTGGACGTATCCCGTGAGGTTTGCCACCTCAGTATACATCATTTGTTCTATAATCCGAATCTCCTCGAGACCTGTTCAAAAACGCATCACAGTGAGTGCTACACAAGGAGGTCCGACGCGACATTTGGACGTATCCCGTGAGGTTTGCCACCTCAGTATACATCATTTGTTCTATAATCCGACTCTCCTCGAGACCTGTTCAACAACGCATCACAGTGAGTGCTACACAAGGAGGTCCGACGCTACATTTGGACGTATCCCGTGAGGTTTGCCACCTCAGTGTACATCATTTGTTCTATAATCCGGCTCTCCTCGAGACCTGTTCAACAACGCATCACAGTGAGTGCTACACAAGGAGGTCCGACGCGACATTTGGACGTATCCCGTGAGGTTTGCCACCTCAGTATACATCATTTGTTCTATAATCCGACTTTCCTCGAGACCTGTTCAACAACGCATCACAGTGAGTGCTACAGAAGGAGTTTGGACGCGACATTTGGACGTATCCCGTAAGGTTTGCCACCTCAGTATACATCATTTGTTCTATAATCCAACACTCCTCGAGACCTGTTCAAAAACGCATCACAGTGTGTGCTACACAAGGAGGCCCGACGCGACATTTGGACGTATCCCGTGAGGTTTGCCACCTCAGTATACATCATTTGTTCTATAATCCGACTCTCCTCGATTCCTGTTCAAAAACGCATCACAGTGAGTGCTACACAAGGATGTCCGACGCGACATTTGGACGTATCCCGAGAGGTTTGCCACCTCAGTATACATCATTTGTTCTACAATCCGACTCTCCTTGAGACCTGTTCAAAAACGCATCACAGTGAGTGCTACAGAAGGACGTCCGACGCGACATTTGGACGTATCCCGTGAGGTTTGCCACCTCAGTATACATCATTTGTTCTATAATCCGACTCTCTTCGAGACCTGTTCAAAAACGCATCACAGTGATTGCTATACAAGGACGTCCGACGCGACATTTGGACGTATCCCGTGAGGTTTGCCACCTCAGTATACATCATTTGTTCTATAATCCGACTCTCCTCGAGCCCTGTCAAAAACGCATCACAGTGAGTGCTACACAAGGACGTCCCACGCGACATTTCGACGTATCTCGTGAGGTTTGCCACCTCAGTATACATCATTTAATCTATAATCCGACTCTCCTCGAGACCTGTTCAAAAACGCATCACAGTGAGTGCTACACAAGGAGGTCCGACGCGACATTTGGACGTATCCCGTGAGGTTTGCCACCTCAGTATACATCATTTGTTCTATAATCCGACTCTCCTCGAGACCTGTTCAAAAACGCATCACAGTGAGTGCTACACAAGGCGGTCCGACGCGACATTTGGACGTATCCCGTGAGGTTTGCCACCTCAGTATACATCATTTGTTCTATAATCCGACTCTCCTCGAGACCTGTTCAACAACGCATCACAGTGAGTGCTACAGAAGGACGTCCGACGCGACATTTGGACGTATCCCGTGAGGTTTGCCACCTCAGTATACATCATTTGTTCTATAATCCGACTCTCTTCGAGACCTGTTCAAAAACGCATCACAGTGATTGCTATACAAGGACGTCCGACGCGACATTTGGACGTATCCCGTGAGGTTTGCCACCTCAGTATACATCATTTGTTCTATAATCCGACTCTCCTCGAGCCCTGTCAAAAACGCATCACAGTGAGTGCTACACAAGGACGTCCCACGCGACATTTCGACGTATCTCGTGAGGTTTGCCACCTCAGTATACATCATTTAATCTATAATCCGACTCTCCTCGAGACCTGTTCAAAAACGCATCACAGTGAGTGCTACACAAGGAGGTCCGACGCGACATTTGGACGTATCCCGTGAGGTTTGCCACCTCAGTATACATCATTTGTTCTATAATCCGACTCTCCTCGAGACCTGTTCAAAAACGCATCACAGTGAGTGCTACACAAGGAGGTCCGACGCGACATTTCGACGTATCCCGTGAGGTTTGCCACCTCAGTATACATCATTTGTTCTATAATCCGACTCTCCTCGAGACCTGTTCAACAACGCATCACAGTGAGTGCTACACAAGGAGGTCCGACGCGACATTTGGACCTATCCCGTGAGGTTTGCCACCTCAGTATACATCATTTGTTCTATAATCCGACTCTCCTCGAGACCTGTTCAAAAACGCATCACAGTGAGTGCTACACAAGGAGGTGCGACGCGACATTTGGACGTATCCCGTGTGGTTTGCCACCTCAGTATACATCATTTGTTCTATAATCCGACCCTCCTCGAGACCTGTTCAAAAACGCATCACAGTGAGTGCTACACAAGGAGGTCCGACGCGACATTTGGACGTATCCCGTGAGGTTTGCCACCTCAGTGTACATCATTTGTTCTATAATCCGGCTCTCCTCGAGACCTGTTCAACAACGCATCACAGTGAGTGCTACACAAGGAGGTCCGACGCGACATTTGGACGTATCCTGAGAGGTTTGCCACCTCAGTATACATCATTTGTTCTATAATCCGAATCTCCTCGAGACCTGTTCAAAAACGCATCACAGTGAGAGCTACACAAGGAGGTCCGACGCGACATTTGGACGTATCCCTTGAGGTTTGCCACCTCAGTATACATCATTTGTTCTATAATCCGCCTTCCTCGAGACCTGTTCAACAACGCATCACAGTGAGTGATACACAAGGAGGTCCGACGCGACATTTGGACGTATCCCGTGAGGTTTGCCACCTCAGTATTCATCATTTGTTCTATAATCCGACTCTCCTCGAGACCTGTTCAACAACGCATCACAGTGAGTGCTACACAAGGAGGTCCGACGCGACATTTGGACGTATCCCGTGAGGTTTGCCACCTCAGTATACATCATTTGTTCTATAATCCGACTCTCCTCGAGACCTGTTCAAAAACGCATCACAGTGAGTGCTACACAAGGAGGTCCGACGCGACATTTGGACGTATCCCGTGAGGTTTGCCACCTCAGTATTCATCATTTGTTCTATAATCCGACTCTCCTCGAGACCTGTTCAACAACGCATCACAGTGAGTGCTACACAAGGAGGTCCGACGCGACATTTGGACGTATCCCGTGAGGTTTGCCACCTCAGTGTATATCATTTGTTCTATAATCCGGCTCTCCTCGAGACCTGTTCAACAACGCATCACAGTGAGTGCTACACAAGGAGGTGCGACGCGACATTTGGACGTATCCCGTGAGGTTTGCCACCTCAGTATACATCATTTGTTCTATAATCCGACTTTCCTCGAGACCTGTTCAACAATGCATCACAGTGAGTGCTACACAAGGAGGTCTGACGCGACATTTGGACGTATCCCGTGAGGTTTGCCACCTCAGTATACATCATTTGTTCTATAATCCAACTCTCCTCGAGACCTGTTCAAAAACGAATCACAGTGAGTGCTTCACAAGGAGGTCCGACGCGACATTTGGACGTATCCCGTGAGGTTTGCCACCTCAGTATACATCATTTGTTTTATAATCCGACTCTCCTCGAGACCTGTTCAAAAACGCATTACAGTGAGTGCTACACAAGGAGGTCCGACGCGACATTTGGACGTATCCCGTGAGGTTTGCCACCTCAGTATACATCATTTGTTCTATAATCCGACTCTCCTCGAGACCTGTTCAAAAACGCATCACAGTGAGTGCTACACAAGGAGGTCCGACGCGACATTTGGACGTATCCCGTGAGGTTTGCCACCTCAGTATACATCATTTGTTCTATAATCCGACTCTCCTCGAGACCTGTTCAAATACGCATCATAGTGAGTGCTATACAAGGAGGTCCGACGCGACATTTGGGCGTATCCCGTGAGGTTTGCCACCTCAGTATACATCATTTGTTCTATAATCCTACTCTCTTCGAGACCGGTTCAACAACGCATCACAGTGAGTGTTACACAAGGACGTCCGACGCGACATTTGGACGTATCCCGTGATGTTTGCCACCTCAGTGTACATCATTTGTTCTATAATCCGACTCTCCTCGAGACCTGTTCAACAACACATCACAGTGAGTGCTACACAAGGAGGTCCGACGCGACATTTGGACGTATCCCGTGAGGTTTGCCACCTCAGTGTACATCATTTAATCTATAATCCGACTCTCCTCGAGACCTGTTCAACAACGCATCACAGTGAGTGCTACACAAGGAGGTCCGGCGCGACATTTGGACGTATCCTGGGAGGTTTGCCACCTCAGTATACATCATTTGTTCTATAATCCGAATCTACTCGAGACCTGTTCAAAAACGCATCACAGTGAGTGCTACACAAGGAGGTCCGACGCGACATTTGGACGTATCCCGTGAGGTTTGCCACCTCAGTATACATCATTTGTTCTATAATCCGACTCTCCTCGAGACCTGTTCAACAACGCATCACAGTGAGTGCTACACAAGGAGTTTGGACGCGACATTTGGACGTATCCCGTAAGGTTTGCCACCTCAGTATACATCATTTGTTCTATAATCCAACACTCCTCGAGACCTGTTCAAAAACGCATCACAGTGTGTGCTACACAAGGAGGTCCGACCTCAGTATACATCATTTGTTCTACAATCCGACTCTCCTCGAGACCTGTTCAAAAACGCATCACAGTGAGTGCTACAGAAGGACGTCCGACGCGACATTTGGACGTAACCCGTGAGGTTTGCCACCTCAGTATACATCATTTGTTCTATAATCCGACTCTCTTCGAGACCTGTTCAAAAACGCATCACAGTGATTGCTATACAAGGACGTCCGACGCGACATTTGGACGTATCCCGTGAGGTTTGCCACCTCAGTATACATCATTTGTTCTATAATCCGACTCTCCTCGAGCCCTGTCAAAAACGCATCACAGTGAGTGCTACACAAGGACGTCCGACGCGACATTTCGACGTATCTCGTGAGGTTTGCCACCTCAGTATACATCATTTAATCTATAATCCGACTCTCCTCGAGACCTGTTCAAAAACGCATCACAGTGAGTGCTACACAAGGAGGTCCGACGCGACATTTGGACGTATCCCGTGAGGTTTGCCACCTCAGTATACATCATTTGTTCTATAATCCGACTCTCCTCGAGACCTGTTCAAAAACGCATCACAGTGAGTGCTACACAAGGAGGTCCGACGCGACATTTGGACGTATCCCGTGAGGTTTGCCACCTCAGTATACATCATTTGTTCTATAATCCGACTCTCCTCGAGACCTGTTCAAAAACGCATCACAGTGAGTGCTACACAAGGAGGTCCGACGCGACATTTCGACGTATCCCGTGAGGTTTGCCACCTCAGTATACATCATTTGTTCTATAATCCGACTCTCCTCGAGACCTGTTCAACAACGCATCACAGTGAGTGCTACACAAGGAGGTCCGACGCGACATTTGGACGTATCCCGTGAGGTTTGCCACCTCAGTATACATCATTTGTTCTATAATCCGACTCTCCTCGAGACCTGTTCAAAAACGCATCACAGTGAGTGCTACACAAGGAGGTCCGACGCGACATTTGGACGTATCCCGTGAGGTTTGCCACCTCAGTATTCATCATTTGTTCTATAATCCGACTCTCCTCGAGACCTGTTCAACAACGCATCACAGTGAGTGCTACACAAGGAGGTCCGACGCGACATTTGGACGTATCCCGTGAGGTTTGCCACCTCAGTGTATATCATTTGTTCTATAATCCGGCTCTCCTCGAGACCTGTTCAACAACGCATCACAGTGAGTGCTACACAAGGAGGTGCGACGCGACATTTGGACGTATCCCGTGAGGTTTGCCACCTCAGTATACATCATTTGTTCTATAATCCGACTTTCCTCGAGACCTGTTCAACAATGCATCACAGTGAGTGCTACACAAGGAGGTCTGACGCGACATTTGGACGTATCCCGTGAGGTTTGCCACCTCAGTATACATCATTTGTTCTATAATCCAACTCTCCTCGAGACCTGTTCAAAAACGAATCACAGTGAGTGCTTCACAAGGAGGTCCGACGCGACATTTGGACGTATCCCGTGAGGTTTGCCACCTCAGTATACATCATTTGTTTTATAATCCGACTCTCCTCGAGACCTGTTCAAAAACGCATTACAGTGAGTGCTACACAAGGAGGTCCGACGCGACATTTGGACGTATCCCGTGAGGTTTGCCACCTCAGTATACATCATTTGTTCTATAATCCGACTCTCCTCGAGACCTGTTCAAAAACGCATCACAGTGAGTGCTACACAAGGAGGTCCGACGCGACATTTGGACGTATCCCGTGAGGTTTGCCACCTCAGTATACATCATTTGTTCTATAATCCGACTCTCCTCGAGACCTGTTCAAATACGCATCATAGTGAGTGCTATACAAGGAGGTCCGACGCGACGTTTGGGCGTATCCCGTGAGGTTTGCCACCTCAGTATACATCATTTGTTCTATAATCCTACTCTCTTCGAGACCGGTTCAACAACGCATCACAGTGAGTGTTACACAAGGACGTCCGACGCGACATTTGGACGTATCCCGTGATGTTTGCCACCTCAGTGTACATCATTTGTTCTATAATCCGACTCTCCTCGAGACCTGTTCAACAACACATCACAGTGAGTGCTACACAAGGAGGTCCGACGCGACATTTGGACGTATCCCGTGAGGTTTGCCACCTCAGTGTACATCATTTAATCTATAATCCGACTCTCCTCGAGACCTGTTCAACAACGCATCACAGTGAGTGCTACACAAGGAGGTCCGGCGCGACATTTGGACGTATCCTGAGAGGTTTGCCACCTCAGTATACATCATTTGTTCTATAATCCGAATCTACTCGAGACCTGTTCAAAAACGCATCACAGTGAGTGCTACACAAGGAGGTCCGACGCGACATTTGGACGTATCCCGTGAGGTTTGCCACCTCAGTATACATCATTTGTTCTATAATCCGACTCTCCTCGAGACCTGTTCAACAACGCATCACAGTGAGTGCTACACAAGGAGTTTGGACGCGACATTTGGACGTATCCCGTAAGGTTTGCCACCTCAGTATACATCATTTGTTCTATAATCCAACACTCCTCGAGACCTGTTCAAAAACGCATCACAGTGTGTGCTACACAAGGAGGTCCGACCTCAGTATACATCATTTGTTCTACAATCCGACTCTCCTCGAGACCTGTTCAAAAACGCATCACAGTGAGTGCTACAGAAGGACGTCCGACGCGACATTTGGACGTAACCCGTGAGGTTTGCCACCTCAGTATACATCATTTGTTCTATAATCCGACTCTCTTCGAGACCTGTTCAAAAACGCATCACAGTGATTGCTATACAAGGACGTCCGACGCGACATTTGGACGTATCCCGTGAGGTTTGCCACCTCAGTATACATCATTTGTTCTATAATCCGACTCTCCTCGAGCCCTGTCAAAAACGCATCACAGTGAGTGCTACACAAGGACGTCCGACGCGACATTTCGACGTATCTCGTGAGGTTTGCCACCTCAGTATACATCATTTAATCTATAATCCGACTCTCCTCGAGACCTGTTCAAAAACGCATCACAGTGAGTGCTACACAAGGAGGTCCGACGCGACATTTGGACGTATCCCGTGAGGTTTGCCACCTCAGTATACATCATTTGTTCTATAATCCGACTCTCCTCGAGACCTGTTCAAAAACGCATCACAGTGAGTGCTACACAAGGAGGTCCGACGCGACATTTGGACGTATCCCGTGAGGTTTGCCACCTCAGTATACATCATTTGTTCTATAATCCGACTCTCCTCGAGACCTGTTCAAAAACGCATCACAGTGAGTGCTACACAAGGAGGTCCGACGCGACATTTCGACGTATCCCGTGAGGTTTGCCACCTCAGTATACATCATTTGTTCTATAATCCGACTCTCCTCGAGACCTGTTCAACAACGCATCACAGTGAGTGCTACATTTGTTCTATAATCCGACTGTCCTCGAGACCTGTTCAAAAACGCATCACAGTGAGTGCTACACAAGGAGGTCCGACGCGACATTTCGACGTATCCCGTGAGGTTTGCCAGCTCAGTATACATCATTTGTTCTATAATCCGACACTCCTCGAGACCTGTTCAAAAACGCATCACAGTGAGTGCTACACAAGGAGGTCCGACGCGACATTTGGACGTATCCCGTGAGGTTTGCCACCTCAGTATACATCATTTGTTCTATAATCCGACTGTCCTCGAGACCTGTTCAAAAACGCATCACAGTGAGTGCTACACAAGGAGGTCCGACGCGACATTTCGACGTATCCCGTGAGGTTTGCCACCTCAGTATACATCATTTGTTCTATAATCCGACTCTCCTCGAGACCTGTTCAAAAACGCATCACAGTGAGTGATACACAAGGACGTCCGACGCGACATTTGGACGTATCCCGTGAGGTTTGCCACCTCAGTATACATCATTTGTTCTATAATCCGACTCTCCTCGAGACCTGTTCAAAAACGCATCACAGTGATTGCTACACAAGGCGGTGCGACGCGACATTTGGACGTATCCCGTGAGGTTTGCCACCTCAGTATACATCATTTGTTCTATAATCCGAATCTCCTCGAGACCTGTTCAAAAACGCATCACAGTGAGTGCTACACAAGGAGGTCCGACGCGACATTTGGACGTATCCCGTGAGGTTTGCCACCTCAGTATACATCATTTGTTCTATAATCCGACTCTTCTCGAGACCTGTTCAACAACGGATCACAGTGAGTGCTACACAACGCGGTCCGACGCGACATTTGGACGTATCCCGTGAGGTTTGCCACCTCAGTATACATCATTTGTTCAATAATCCGAATCTCCTCAAGACCTGTTCAAAAACGCATCACAGTGAGTGCTACACAAGGAGGTCCGACGCGACATTTGGACGTATCCCGTGAGGTTTGCCATCTCAGTATACATCATTTGTTCTATAATCCGACTCTCCTCGAGACCTGTTCAACAACGCATCACAGTGAGTGTTACAGAAGGCGGTCCGACGCGACATTTGGACGTATCCCGTGAGGTTTGCCACCTCAGTATACATCATTTGTTCTATAATCCGAATCTCCTCGAGACCTGTTCAAAAACGCATCACAGTGAGTGCTACACAAGGAGGTCCGACGCGACATTTGGACGTATCCCGTGAGGTTTGCCACCTCAGTATACATCATTTCTTCTATAATCCGACTCTCCTCGAGACCTGTTCGACAACGCATCACAGTGAGTGCTACACAAGGAGGTCCGACGCTACATTTGGACGTATCCCGTGAGGTTTGCCACCTCAGTGTACATCATTTGTTCTATAATCCGGCTCTCCTCGAGACCTGTTCAACAACGCATCACAGTGAGTGCTACACAAGGAGGTCCGACGCGACATTTGGACGTATCCTGAGAGGTTTGCCACCTCAGTATACATCATTTGTTCTATAATCCGAATCTACTCGAGACCTGTTCAAAAACGCATCACAGTGAGTGCTACACAAGGAGGTCCGACGCGACATTTGGACGTATCCCGTGAGGTTTGTCACCTCAGTATACATCATTTGTTCTATAATCCGACTTTCCTCGAGACCTGTTCAACAACGCATCACAGTGAGTGCTACACAAGGAGTTTGGACGCGACATTTGGACGTATCCCGTAAGGTTTACCACCTCAGTATACATCATTTGTTCTATAATCCAACACTCCTCGAGACCTGTTCAAAAACGCATCACAGTGTGTGCTACACAAGGAGGCCCGACGCGACATTTGGACGTATCCCGTGAGGTTTGCCACCTCAGTATACATCATTTGTTCTATAATCCGACTCTCCTCGATTCCTGTTCAAAAACGCATCACAGTGAGTGCTACACAAGGATGTCCGACGCGACATTTGGACGTATCCCGTGAGGTTTGCCACCTCAGTATACATCATTTGTTCTACAATCCGACTCTCCTCGAGACCTGTTCAAAAACGCATCACAGTGAGTGCTACAGAAGGACGTCCGATGCGACATTTGGACGTATCCCGTGAGGTTTGCCACCTCAGTATAATCATTTGTTCTATAATCCGACTCTCCTCGAGACCTGTTCAAAAACGCATCACAGTGTTTGCTATACAAGGACGTCCGACGCGACATTTGGACGTATCCCGTGAGGTTTGCCACCCCAGTATACATCATTTGTTCTATAATCCGACTCTCCTCGAGACCTGTTCAAAAACGCATCACAGTGAGTGCTACACAAGGACGTCCGACGCGACATTTCGACGTATCTCGTGAGGTTTGCCACCTCAGTATACATCATTTAATCTATAATCCGACTCTCCTCGAGACCTGTTCAAAAACGCATCACAGTGAGTGCTACACAAGGAGGTCCGACGCGATATTTGGACGTATCCCGTGAGGTTTGCCACCTCAGTATACATCATTTGTTCTATAATCCGACTCTCCCGAGACCTGTTCAAAAACGCATCACAGTGAGTGCTACACAAGGCGGTCCGACGCGACATTTGGACGTATCCCGTGAGGTTTGCCACCTCAGTATACATCATTTGTTCTATAATCCGACTCTCCTCGAGACCTGTTCAAAAACGCATCACAGTGAGTGCTACACAAGGAGGTCCGACGCGACATTTCGACGTATCCCGTGCGGTTTGCCACCTCAGTATACATCATTTGTTCTATAATCCGACTCTCCTCGAGACCTGTTCAACAACGCATCACAGTGAGTGCTACACAAGGAGGTCCGACGCGACATTTGGACCTATCCCGTGAGGTTTGCCACCTCAGTATACATCATTTGTTCTATAATCCGACTCTCCTCGAGACCTGTTCAACAACGCATCACAGTGAGTGCTTCACAAAGAGGTCCGACGGGACATTTGGACGTATCCCGTGAGGTTTGCCACCTCAGTGTACATCATTTGTTCTATAATCCGACTCTCCTCGAGACCTGTTCAACAACGCATCACAGTGAGTGCTACACAAGGACATCCGACGCGACATTTGGACGTATCCCGTGAGGTTTGCCACCTCAGTATACATCATTTGTTCTATAATCCGACTCTCCTCGAGACCTGTTCAACAACGCATCACAGTGAGTGCTACACAAGGAGGTCCGACGCGACATTTGGACGTATCCCGTGAGGTTTGCCACCTCAGTATACATCATTTGTTCTATAATCCGACTCTCCTCGAGACCTGTTCAACAACGCATCACAGTGAGTGCTACACAAGGAGGTCCGACGCGACATTTCGACGTATCCCGTGAGGTTTGCCACCTCAGTATACATCATTTGTTCTATAATCCGACTCTCCTCGAGACCTTTTCAAAAACGCATCACAGTGAGTGCTACACAAGGAGGTCCGACGAGACATTTGGACGTATCCCGTGAGGTTTGCCACCTCAGTATACATCATTTGTTCTATAATCCGACTCTCCTCGATACCTGTTCAAAAACGCATC
This sequence comes from Schistocerca nitens, assembly GCF_023898315.1. NCBI lineage: Eukaryota > Metazoa > Arthropoda > Insecta > Orthoptera > Acrididae > Schistocerca > Schistocerca nitens. The sequence goes on from NC_064625.1 coordinate 556,392, forward strand.
ACAGTGAGTGCTACACAAGGAGGTGCGACGCGACATTTGGACGTATCCCGTGAGGTTTGCCACCTCAGGATACATCATTTGTTCTATAATCCGACTCTCCTCGAGACCTGTTCAAAAACGCATCACAGTGAGTGCTACACAAGGACGTCCGACGCGACATTTGGACGTATCCCGTGCGATTTGCCACCTCAGTATACATCAATTGTTCTATAATCCGACTCTCCTCGAGACCTGTTCAAAAACGCATCACAGTGAGTGCTACACAAGGACGTCCGACGCGACATTTGGACGTATCCCGTGAGGTTTGCCACCTCAGTATACATCATTTGTTCTATAATCCGACTCTCCTCGAGACCTGTTCAAAAACGCATCACAGTGAGTGCTACACAAGGAGGTCCGACGCGACATTTGGACGTATCCCGTGAGGTTTGCCACCTCAGTGTACATCATTTGTTCTATAATCCGGCTCTCCTCGAGACCTGTTCAACAACGCATCACAGTGAGTGCTACACAAGGAGGTCCGACGCGACATTTGGACGTATCCTGAGAGGTTTGCCACCTCAGTATACATCATTTGTTCTATAATCCGAATCTCCTCGAGACCTGTTCAAAAACGCATCACAGTGAGTGCTACACAAGGAGGTCCGACGCGACATTTGGACGTATCCCTTGAGGTTTGCCACCTCAGTATACATCATTTGTTCTATAATCCGCCTTCCTCGAGACCTGTTCAACAACGCATCACAGTGAGTGATACACAAGGAGGTCTGACGCGACATTTGGACGTATCCCGTGAGGTTTGCCACCTCAGTATACATCATTTGTTCTATAATCCGACTCTCCTCGAGACCTGTTCAACAACGCATCACAGTGAGTGCTACACAAGGAGGTCCGACGCGACATTTGGACGTATCCCGTGAGGTTTGCCACCTCAGTATACATCATTTGTTCTATAATCCGACTCTCCTCGAGACCTGTTCAAAAACGCATCACAGTGAGTGCTACACAAGGAGGTCCGACGCGACATTTGGACGTATCCCGTGAGGTTTGCCACCTCAGTATTCATCATTTGTTCTATAATCCGACTCTCCTCGAGACCTGTTCAACAACGCATCACAGTGAGTGCTACACAAGGAGGTGCGACGCGACATTTGGACGTATCCCGTGAGGTTTGCCACCTCAGTGTATATCAATTGTTCTATAATCCGGCTCTCCTCGAGACCTGTTCAACAACGCATCACAGTGAGTGCTACACAAGGAGGTCCGACGCGACATTTCGACGTATCCTGAGAGGTTTGCCACCTCAGTATACATAATTTGTTCTATAATCCGAATCTCCTCGAGACCTGTTCAAAAACGCATCACAGTGAGTGCTACACACGGAGGTGCGACGCGACATTTGGACGTATCCCGTGAGGTTTGCCACCTCAGTATACATCATTTGTTCTATAATCCGACTTTCCTCGAGACCTGTTCAACAATGCATCACAGTGAGTGCTACACAAGGAGGTCTGACGCGACATTTGGACGTATCCCGTGAGGTTTGCCACCTCAGTATACATCATTTGTTCTATAATCCAACTCTCCTCGAGACCTGTTCAAAAACGAATCACAGTGAGTGCTTCACAAGGAGGTCCGACGCGACATTTGGACGTATCCCGTGAGGTTTGCCACCTCAGTATACATCATTTGTTTTATAATCCGACTCTCCTCGAGACCTGTTCAAAAACGCATTACAGTGAGTGCTACACAAGGAGGTCCGACGCGACATTTGGACGTATCCCGTGAGGTTTGCCACCTCAGTATACATCATTTGTTCTGTAATCCGACTCTCCTCGAGACCTGTTCAAAAACGCATCACAGTGAGTGCTACACAAGGAGGTCCGACGCGACATTTGGACGTATCCCGTGAGGTTTGCCACCTCAGTATACATCATTTGTTCTATAATCCGACTCTCCTCGAGACCTGTTCAAAAACGCATCATAGTGAGTGCTACACAAGGAGGTCCGACGCGACATTTGGACGTATCCCGTGAGGTTTGCCACCTCAGTATACATCATTTGTTCTATAATCCTACTCTCTTCGATACCGGTTCAACAACGCATCACAGTGAGTGTTACACAAGGACGTCCGACGCGACATTTGGACGTATCCCGTGATGTTTGCCACCTCAGTGTACATCATTTGTTCTATAATCCGACTCTCCTCGAGACGTGTTCAACAACACATCACAGTGAGTGCTACACAAGGAGGTCCGACGCGACATTTGGACGTATCCCGTGAGGTTTGCCACCTCAGTATACACCATTTGTTCTATAATCCGACTATCCTCGAGACCTGTTCAACAACGCATCACAGTGAGTGCTACACAAGGAGGTCGGACGCGACATTTCGACGTATCCCGTGAGGTTTGCCACCTCAGTATACATCATTTGTTCTATAATCCGAATCTCCTCGAGACCTGTTCAAAAACGCATCACAGTGAGAGCTACACAAGGAGGTCCGACGCGACATTTGGACGTATCCCTTGAGGTTTGCCACCTCAGTATACATCATTTGTTCTATAATCCGCCTTCCTCGAGACCTGTTCAACAACGCATCACAGTGAGTGATACACAAGGAGGTCCGACGCGACATTTGGACGTATCCCGTGAGGTTTGCCACCTCAGTATTCATCATTTGTTCTATAATCCGACTCTCCTCGAGACCTGTTCAACAACGCATCACAGTGAGTGCTACACAAGGAGGTCCGACGCGACATTTGGACGTATCCCGTGAGGTTTGCCACCTCAGTATACATCATTTGTTCTATAATCCGACTCTCCTCGAGACCTGTTCAAAAACGCATCACAGTGAGTGCTACACAAGGAGGTCCGACGCGACATTTGGACGTATCCCGTGAGGTTTGCCACCTCAGTATTCATCATTTGTTCTATAATCCGACTCTCCTCGAGACCTGTTCAACAACGCATCACAGTGAGTGCTACACAAGGAGGTCCGACGCGACATTTGGACGTATCCCGTGAGGTTTGCCACCTCAGTGTATATCATTTGTTCTATAATCCGGCTCTCCTCGAGACCTGTTCAACAACGCATCACAGTGAGTGCTACACAAGGAGGTGCGACGCGACATTTGGACGTATCCCGTGAGGTTTGCCACCTCAGTATACATCATTTGTTCTATAATCCGACTTTCCTCGAGACCTGTTCAACAATGCATCACAGTGAGTGCTACACAAGGAGGTCTGACGCGACATTTGGACGTATCCCGTGAGGTTTGCCACCTCAGTATACATCATTTGTTCTATAATCCAACTCTCCTCGAGACCTGTTCAAAAACGAATCACAGTGAGTGCTTCACAAGGAGGTCCGACGCGACATTTGGACGTATCCCGTGAGGTTTGCCACCTCAGTATACATCATTTGTTTTATAATCCGACTCTCCTCGATACCTGTTCAAAAACGCATTACAGTGAGTGCTACACAAGGAGGTCCGACGCGACATTTGGACGTATCCCGTGAGGTTTGCCACCTCAGTATACATCATTTGTTCTATAATCCGACTCTCCTCGAGACCTGTTAAAAAACGCATCACAGTGAGTGCTACACAAGGAGGTCCGACGCGACATTTGGACGTATCCCGTGAGGTTTGCCACCTCAGTATACATCATTTGTTCTATAATCCGACTCTCCTCGAGACCTGTTCAAATACGCATCATAGTGAGTGCTATACAAGGAGGTCCGACGCGACATTTGGGCGTATCCCGTGAGGTTTGCCACCTCAGTATACATCATTTGTTCTATAATCCTACTCTCTTCGAGACCGGTTCAACAACGCATCACAGTGAGTGTTACACAAGGACGTCCGACGCGACATTTGGACGTATCCCGTGATGTTTGCCACCTCAGTGTACATCATTTAATCTATAATCCGACTCTCCTCGAGACCTGTTCAACAACGCATCACAGTGAGTGCTACACAAGGAGGTCCGACGCGACATTTGGGCGTATCCCGTGAGGTTTGCCACCTCAGTATACATCATTTGTTTTATAATCCTACTCTCTTCGAGACCTGTTCAACAACGCATCACAGTGAGTGCTACACAAAGAGGTCCGACGGGACATTTGGACGTATCCCGTGAGGTTTGCCACCTCAGTGTACATCATTTGTTCTATAATCCGACTCTCCTCGAGACCTGTTCAACAACGCATCACAGTGAGTGCCACACAAGGAGGTCCGACGCGACATTTGGACGTATCCCGTGAGGTTTGCCACCTCAGTGTACATCATTTAATCTATAATCCGACTCTCCTCGAGACCTGTTCAACAACGCATCACAGTGAGTGCTACACAAGGAGGTCCGGCGCGACATTTGGACGTATCCTGAGAGGTTCGCCACCTCAGTATACATCATTTGTTCTATAATCCGAATCTACTCGAGACCTGTTCAAAAACGCATCACAGTGAGTGCTACACAAGGAGGTCCGACGCGACATTTGGACGTATCCCGTGAGGTTTGCCACCTCAGTATACATCATTTGTTCTATAATCCGACTTTCCTCGAGACCTGTTCAACAACGCATCACAGTGAGTGCTACACAAGGAGTTTGGACGCGACATTTGGACGTATCCCGTAAGGTTTGCCACCTCAGTATACATCATTTGTTCTATAATCCAACACTCCTCGAGACCTGTTCAAAAACGCATCACAGTGTGTGCTACACAAGGAGGTCCGACCTCAGTATACATCATTTGTTCTACAATCCGACTCTCCTCGAGACCTGTTCAAAAACGCATCACAGTGAGTGCTACAGAAGGACGTCCGACGCGACATTTGGACGTATCCCGTGAGGTTTGCCACCTCAGTATACATCATTTGTTCTATAATCCGACTCTCTTCGAGACCTGTTCAAAAACGCATCACAGTGATTGCTATACAAGGACGTCCGACGCGACATTTGGACGTATCCCGTGAGGTTTGCCACCTCAGTATACATCATTTGTTCTATAATCCGACTCTCCTCGAGCCCTGTCAAAAACGCATCACAGTGAGTGCTACACAAGGACGTCCGACGCGACATTTCGACGTATCTCGTGAGGTTTGCCACCTCAGTATACATCATTTAATCTATAATCCGACTCTCCTCGAGACCTGTTCAAAAACGCATCACAGTGAGTGCTACACAAGGAGGTCCGACGCGACATTTGGACGTATCCCGTGAGGTTTGCCACCTCAGTATACATCATTTGTTCTATAATCCGACTCTCCTCGAGACCTGTTCAAAAACGCATCACAGTGAGTGCTACACAAGGAGGTCCGACGCGACATTTGGACGTATCCCGTGAGGTTTGCCACCTCAGTATACATCATTTGTTCTATAATCCGACTCTCCTCGAGACCTGTTCAAAAACGCATCACAGTGAGTGCTACACAAGGAGGTCCGACGCGACATTTCGACGTATCCCGTGAGGTTTGCCACCTCAGTATACATCATTTGTTCTATAATCCGACTCTCCTCGGGACCTGTTCAACAACGCATCACAGTGAGTGCTACATTTGTTCTATAATCCGACTGTCCTCGAGACCTGTTCAAAAACGCATCACAGTGAGTGCTACACAAGAAGGTCCGACGCGACATTTCGACGTATCCCGTGAGGTTTGCCAGCTCAGTATACATCATTTGTTCTATAATCCGACACTCCTCGAGACCTGTTCAAAAACGCATCACAGTGAGTGCTACACAAGGAGGTCCGACGCGACATTTGGACGTATCCCGTGAGGTTTGCCACCTCAGTATACATCATTTGTTCTATAATCCGACTGTCCTCGAGACCTGTTCAAAAACGCATCACAGTGAGTGCTACACAAGGAGGTCCGACGCGACATTTCGACGTATCCCGTGAGGTTTGCCACCTCAGTATACATCATTTGTTCTATAATCCGACTCTCCTCGAGACCTGTTCAAAAACGCATCACAGTGAGTGATACACAAGGACGTCCGACGCGACATTTGGACGTATCCCGTGAGGTTTGCCACCTCAGTATACATCATTTGTTCTATAATCCGACTCTCCTCGAGACCTGTTCAAAAACGCATCACAGTGATTGCTACACAAGGCGGTGCGACGCTACATTTGGACGTATCCCGTGAGGTTTGCCACCTCAGTATACATCATTTGTTCTATAATCCGAATCTCCTCGAGACCTGTTCAAAAACGCATCACAGTGAGTGCTACACAAGGACGTCCGACGCGACATTTGGACGTATCCCGTGAGGTTTGCCACCTCAGTATACATCATTTGTTCTATAATCCGACTCTTCTCGAGACCTGTTCAACAACGGATCACAGTGAGTGCTACACAACGCGGTCCGACGCGACATTTGGACGTATCCCGTGAGGTTTGCCACCTCAGTATACATCATTTGTTCAATAATCCGAATCTCCTCAAGACCTGTTCAAAAACGCATCACAGTGAGTGCTACACAAGGAGGTCCGACGCGACATTTGGACGTATCCCGTGAGGTTTGCCACCTCAGTATACATCATTTGTTCTATAATCCGACTCTCCTCGAGACCTGTTCAACAACGCATCACAGTGAGTGTTACAGAAGGCGGTCCGACGCGACATTTGGACGTATCCCGTGAGGTTTGCCACCTCAGTATACATCATTTGTTCTATAATCCGAATCTCCTCGAGACCTGTTCAAAAACGCATCACAGTGAGTGCTACACAAGGAGGTCCGACGCGACATTTGGACGTATCCCGTGAGGTTTGCCACCTCAGTATACATCATTTCTTCTATAATCCGACTCTCCTCGAGACCTGTTCAACAACGCATCACAGTGAGTGCTACACAAGGAGGTCCGACGCTACATTTGGACGTATCCCGTGAGGTTTGCCACCTCAGTGTACATCATTTGTTCTATAATCCGGCTCTCCTCGAGACCTGTTCAACAACGCATCACAGTGAGTGCTACACAAGGAGGTCCGACGCGACATTTGGACGTATCCTGAGAGGTTTGCCACCTCAGTATACATCATTTGTTCTATAATCCGAATCTACTCGAGACCTGTTCAAAAACGCATCACAGTGAGTGCTACACAAGGAGGTCCGACGCGACATTTGGACGTATCCCGTGAGGTTTGTCCCCTCAGTATACATCATTTGTTCTATAATCCGACTTTCCTCGAGACCTGTTCAACAACGCATCACAGTGAGTGCTACACAAGGAGTTTGGACGCGACATTTGGACGTATCCCGTAAGGTTTGCCACCTCAGTATACATCATTTGTTCTATAATCCAACACTCCTCGAGACCTGTTCAAAAACGCATCACAGTGTGTGCTACACAAGGAGGCCCGACGCGACATTTGGACGTATCCCGTGAGGTTTGCCACCTCAGTATACATCATTTGTTCTATAATCCGACTCTCCTCGATTCCTGTTCAAAAACGCATCACAGTGAGTGCTACACAAGGATGTCCGACGCGACATTTGGACGTATCCCGTGAGGTTTGCCACCTCAGTATACATCATTTGTTCTACAATCCGACTCTCCTCGAGACCTGTTCAAAAACGCATCACAGTGAGTGCTACAGAAGGACGTCCGATGCGACATTTGGACGTATCCCGTGAGGTTTGCCACCTCAGTATACATCATTTGTTCTATAATCCGACTCTCCTCGAGACCTGTTCAAAAACTCATCACAGTGATTGCTATACAAGGACGTCCGACGCGACATTTGGACGTATCCCGTGAGGTTTGCCACCCCAGTATACATCATTTGTTCTATAATCCGACTCTCCTCGAGACCTGTTCAAAAACGCATCACAGTGAGTGCTACACAAGGACGTCCGACGCGACATTTCGACGTATCTCGTGAGGTTTGCCACCTCAGTATACATCATTTAATCTATAATCCGACTCTCCTCGAGACCTGTTCAAAAACGCATCACAGTGAGTGCTACACAAGGAGGTCCGACGCGATATTTGGACGTATCCCGTGAGGTTTGCCACCTCAGTATACATCATTAGTTCTATAATCCGACTCTCCTCGAGACCTGTTCAAAAACGCATCACAGTGAGTGCTACACAAGGCGGTCCGACGCGACATTTGGACGTATCCCGTGAGGTTTGCCACCTCAGTATACATCATTTGTTCTATAATCCGACTCTCCTCGAGACCTGTTCAAAAACGCATCACAGTGAGTGCTACACAAGGAGGTCCGACGCGACATTTCGACGTATCCCGTGAGGTTTGCCACCTCAGTATACATCATTTGTTCTATAATCCGACTCTCCTCGAGACCTGTTCAACAACGCATCACAGTGAGTGCTACACAAGGAGGTCCGACGCGACATTTGGACCTATCCCGTGAGGTTTGCCACCTCAGTATACATCATTTGTTCTATAATCCGACTCTCCTCGAGACCTGTTCAACAACGCATCACAGTGAGTGCTACACAAAGAGGTCCGACGGGACATTTGGACGTATCCCGTGAGGTTTGCCACCTCAGTGTACATCATTTGTTCTATAATCCGACTCTCCTCGAGACCTGTTCAACAACGCATCACAGTGAGTGCTACACAAGGACATCCGACGCGACATTTGGACGTATCCCGTGAGGTTTGCCACCTCAGTATATATCATTTGTTCTATAATCCGACTCTCCTCGAGACCTGTTCAACAACGCATCACAGTGAGTGCTACACAAGGAGGTCCGACGCGACATTTGGACGTATCCCGTGAGGTTTGCCACCTCAGTATACATCATTTGTTCTATAATCCGACTCTCCTCGAGACCTGTTCAACAACGCATCACAGTGAGTGCTACACAAGGAGGTCCGACGCGACATTTCGACGTATCCCGTGAGGTTTGCCACCTCAGTATACATCATTTGTTCTATAATCCGACTCTCCTCGAGACCTGTTCAAAAACGCATCACAGTGAGTGCTACACAAGGAGGTCCGACGAGACATTTGGACGTATCCCGTGAGGTTTGCCACCTCAGTATACATCATTTGTTCTATAATCCGACTCTCCTCGATACCTGTTCAAAAACGCATCACAGTGAGTGCTACACAAGGAGGTGCGACGCGACATTTGGACGTATCCCGTGAGGTTTGCCACCTCAGTATACATCATTTGTTCTATAATCCGACTCTCCTCGTGACCTGTTCAAAAACGCATCACAGTGAGTGCTACACAAGGACGTCCGACGCGACATTTGGACGTATCCCGTGCGATTTGCCACCTCAGTATACATCAATTGTTCTATAATCCGACTCTCCTCGAGACCTGTTCAAAAACGCATCACAGTGAGTGCTACACAAGGACGTCCGACGCGACATTTGGACGTATCCCGTGAGGTTTGCCACCTCAGTATACATCATTTGTTCTATAATCCGACTCTCCTCGAGACCTGTTCAAAAACGCATCACAGTGAGTGCTACACAAGGAGGTCCGACGCGACATTTGGACGTATCCCGTGAGGTTTGCCACCTCAGTGTACATCATTTGTTCTATAATCCGGCTCTCCTCGAGACCTGTTCAACAACGCATCACAGTGAGTGCTACACAAGGAGGTCCGACGCGACATTTGGACGTATCCTGAGAGGTTTGCCACCTCAGTATACATCATTTGTTCTATAATCCGAATCTCCTCGAGACCTGTTCAAAAACGCATCACAGTCAGTGCTACACAAGGAGGTCCGACGCGACATTTGGACGTATCCCGTGAGGTTTGCCACCTCAGTATACATCATTTGTTCTGTAATCCGACTCTCCTCGAGACCTGTTCAAAAACGCATCACAGTGAGTGCTACACAAGGAGGTCCGACGCGACATTTGGACGTATCCCGTGAGGTTTGCCACCTCAGTATACATCATTTGTACTATAATCCGACTCTCCTCGAGACCTGTTCAAAAACGCATCATAGTGAGTGCTACACAAGGAGGTCCGACGCGACATTTGGACGTATCCCGTGAGGTTTGCCACCTCAGTATACATCATTTGTTCTATAATCCTACTCTCTTCGAGACCGGTTCAACAACGCATCACAGTGAGTGTTACACAAGGACGTCCGACGCGACATTTGGACGTATCCCGTGATGTTTGCCACCTCAGTGTACATCATTTGTTCTATAATCCGACTCTCCTCGAGACCTGTTCAACAACACATCACAGTGAGTGCTACACAAGGAGGTCCGGCGCGACATTTGGACGTATCCCGTGAGGTTTGCCACCTCAGTATACACCATTTGTTCTATAATCCGACTCTCCTCGAGACCTGTTCAAAAACGCATCACAGTGAGTGCTACACAAGGAGGTCAGCCGCGACATTTGGACGTATGCCGTGAGGTTTGCCACCTCGGTATACATCATTTGTTCTATAATCCGACTCTCCTCGAGACCTGTTCAAAAACGCATCACAGTGAGTGCTACACAAGGAGGTCCGACGCGACATTTGGACGTATCCCGTGAGGTTTGCCACCTCAGTATACATCATTTGTTCTATAATCCGACTCTCCTCGATTCCTGTTCAAAAACGCATCACAGTGAGTGCTACACAAGGAGGTCCGACGCGACATTTCGACGTATCCCGTGAGGTTTGCTACCTCAGTATACATCGTTTGTTCTATAATCCGACTCTCCTCGAGACCTTTTCAAAAACGCATCATAGTGAGTGCTACACAAGGAGGTCCGACGCGACATTTGGACGTATCCCGTGAGGTTTGCCACCTCAGTGTACATCATTTGTTCTATAATCCGACTCTCCTCGAGACCTGTTCAACAACGCATCACAGTGAGTGCTACACAAGGAGGTCCGACGCGACATTTGGACGTATCCCGTGAGGTTTGCCACCTCAGTATACATCATTTGTTCTATAATCCGACTCTCCTCGAGACCTGTTCAAAAACGCATCACAGTGAGTGCTACACAAGGAAGTCCGACGCGACATTTGGACGTATTCTGTGAGGTTTGCCACCTCAGTATACATCATTTGTTGTATAATCCGACTCTCCTCGAGACCTGTTCAACAACGCATCACAGTGAGTGCTACACAAGGAGGTCCGACGCGACATTTGGACGTATCCCGTGAGGTTTGCCACCTCAGTATACATCATTTGTTCTATAATCCGACTCTCCTCGAGACCTGTTCAAAAACGCATCATAGTGAGTGCTACACAAGGAGGTCCGACGCGACATTTGGACGTATCCCGTGAGGTTTGCCACGTCAGTATACATTATTTGTTCTATAATCCGACTCTCCTCGAGACCTTTTCAAAAACGCATCATAGTGAGTGCTACACAAGGAGGTCCGACGCGACATTTGGACGTATCCCGTGAGGTTTGCCACCTAAGTATACATCATTTGTTCTATAATCCGACTCTCCTCGAGACCTGTTCAAAAACGCATCACAGTGAGTGCTACACAAGGAGGTCGGACGCGACATTTCGACGTATCCCGTGAGGTTTGCCACCTCAGTATACATCATTTGTTCTATAATCCGACTCTCCTCGAGACCTGTTCAAAAACGCATCACAGTGAGTGCTATACAAAGGAGGTCCGACGCGACATTTGGACGTATCCCGTGAGGTTTGCCACCTCAGTATACATCATTTGTTCTATAATCCGACTCTCCTCGAGACCTTTTCAAAAACGCATCATAGTGAGTGCTACACAAGGAGGTCCGACGCGACATTTGGACGTATCCCGTGAGGTTTGCCACCTAAGTATACATCATTTGTTCTATAATCCGACTCTCCTCGAGACCTGCTCAAAAACGCATCACAGTGAGTGCTACACAAGGAGGTCCGACGCGACATTTGGACGTATCCCGTGAGGTTTGCCACCTCAGTATACATCAATTGTTCTATAATCCGACTCTCCTCGAGACCTGTTCAACAACGCATCACAGTGAGTGCTACACAAGGAGGTCCGACGCGACATTTGGACGTATCCCGTGAGGTTTGCCACCTAAGTATACATCATTTGTTCTATAATCCGACTCTCCTCGAGACCTGTTCAAAAACGCATCACAGTGAGTGCTACACAAGGAGGTCCGACGCGACATTTGGACCTATTCCGTGAGGTTTGCCACCTCAGCATACATCATTTGTTCTATAATCCGACTCTCCTCGAGACCTGTTCAAAAACGCATCACAGTGAGTGCTACACAAGGAGGTGCGACGCGACATTTGGACGTATCCCGTGAGGTTTGCAACCTCAGTATACATCATTTGTTCTATAATCCGACTCTCCTCGAGACCTGTTCAAAAACGCATCACAGTGAGTGCTGCACAAGGAGGTCCGACGCGCCATTTGGACGTATCCCGTGAGGTTTGCCACCTCAGCATACATCATTTGTTCTATAATCCGACTCTCCTCGAGACCTGTTCAAAAACGCATCACAGTGAGTGCTACACAAGGAGGTGCGACGCGACATTTGGACGTATCCCGTGAGGTTTGCAACCTCAGTATACATCATTTGTTCAATAATCCGACTCTCCTCGAGACCTTTTCAAAAACGCATCATAGTGAGTGCTACACAAGGAGGTCCGACGCGACATTTGGACCTATTCCGTGAGGTTTGCCACCTCAGTATACATCATTTGTTCTATAATCCGACTCTCCTCGACACCTGTTCAACAACGCATCACAGTGAGTGCTACACAAGTAGGTCCGACGCGACATTTGGACGTATCCCGTGAGGTTTGCCACCTCAGCATACATCATTTGTTCTATAATCCGACTCTCCTCGAGACCTGTTCAAAAACGCATCACAGTGAGTGCTACACAAGGAGGTGCGACGCGACATTTGGACGTATCCCGTGAGGTTTGCAACCTCAGTATACATCATTTGTTCTATAATCCGACTCTCCTCGAGACCTTTTCAAAAACGCATCATAGTGAGTGCTACACAAGGAGGTCCGACGCGACATTTGGACGTATCCCGTGAGGTTTGCCACCTCAGTGTACATCATTTGTTCTATAATCCGACTCTCCTCGAGACCTGTTCAACAACGCATCACAGTGAGTGCTACACAAGGAGGTCCGACGCGACATTTGGACCTATTCCGTGAGGTTTGCAACCTCAGTATACATCATTTGTTCTATAATCCGACTCTCCTCGAGACCTTTTCAACAACGCATCACAGTGAGTGCTACACAAGGAGGTCCGACGCGACATTTGGACGTATCCCGTGAGGTTTGCAACCTCAGTATACATCATTTGTTCTATAATCCGACTCTCCTCGAGACCTTTTCAAAAACGGATCATAGTGAGTGCTACACAAGGAGGTGCGACGCGACATTTCGACGTATCCCGTGAGGTTTGCCACCTCAGCATACATCATTTGTTCTATAATCCGACTCTCCTCGAGACCTGTTCAAAAACGCATCACAGTGAGTACTGCACAAGGAGGTCCGACGCGACATTTGGACCTATTTCGTGAGGTTTGCCACTTCAGCATACATCATTTGTTCTATAATCCGACTCTCCTCGAGACCTGTTCAAAAACGCACCACAGTGAGTGCTGCACAAGGAGGTCCGACGCGACATTTGGACCTATTCCGTGAGGTTTGCCACCTCAGCATACATCATTTGTTCTATAATCCGACTCTCCTCGAGACCTGTTCAAAAACGCATCACAGTGAGTGCTACACAAGGAGGTGCGACGCGACATTTGGACGTATCCCGTGAGATTTGCCACCTCAGTATACATCATTTGTTCTATAATCCGACTCTCCTCGAGACCTGTTCAACAACGCATCAGAGTGAGTGCTACACAAGGAGGTCCGACGCGACATTTGGACCTATTCCGTGAGGTTTGCCACCTCAGCATACATCATTTGTTCTATAATCCGACTCTCCTCGAGACCTGTTCAAAAACGCATCACAGTGAGTGCTTCACAAGGAGGTCCGACGCGACATTTGGACCTATTCCGTGAGGTTTGCCACCTCAGCATACATCATTTGTTCTATAATCCGACTCTCCTCGAGACCTGTTCAACAACGCATCACAGTGAGTGCTACACAAGGAGGTCCGACGCGACATTTGGACCTATTCCGTGAGGTTTGCCACCTCAGCATACATCATTTGTTCTATAATCCGACTCTCCTCGAGACCTGTTCAAAAACGCATCACAGTGAGTGCTACACAAGGAGGTGCGACGCGACATTTGGACCTATTCCGCGAGGTTTGCCACCTCAGCATACATCATTTGTTCTATAATCCGACTCTCCTCGAGACCTGTTCAACAACGCATCACAGTGAGTGCTACACAAGGAGGTCCGACGCGACATTTGGACCTATTCCGTGAGGTTTGCCACCTCAGCATACATCATTTGTTCTATAATCCGACTCTCCTCGAGACCTGTTCAACAACGCATCACAGTGAGTGCTACACAAGGAGGTCCGACGCGACATTTGGACCTATTCCGTGAGGTTTGCCACCTCAGCATACATCATTTGTTCTATAATCCGACTCTCCTCGAGACCTGTTCAAAAACGCATCACAGTGAGTGCTGCACAAGAGGTCCGACGCGACATTTGGACCTATTCCGTGAGGTTTGCCACCTCAGCATACATCATTTGTTCTATAATCCGACTCTCCTCGAGACCTGTTCAACAACGCATCACAGTGAGTGCTACACAAGGAGGTCCGACGCGACATTTGGACCTATTCCGTGAGGTTTGCCGCCTCAGCATACATCATTTGTTCTATAATCCGACTCTCCTCGAGACCTGTTCAACAACGCATCACAGTGAGTGCTACACAAGGAGGTCCGACGCCACATTTGGACCTATTCCGTGAGGTTTGCGACCTCAGCATACATCATTTGTTCTATGATCCGACTCTCCTCGAGACCTGTTCAAAAACGCATCACATTGAGTGCTACACAAGGAGGTCCGACGCGACATTTGGACGTATCCCGTGAGGTTTGCCACCTCAGTATACATCATTTGTTCTATAATCCGACTCTCCTCGAGACCTGTTCAACAACGCATCACAGTGAGTGCTACACAAGGAGGTCCGACGCGACATTTGGACCTATTCCGTGAGGTTTGCAACCTCAGTATACATCATTTGTTCAATATTCCGACTCACCTCGAGACCTTTTCAAAAACGCATCATAGTGAGTGCTGCACAAGGAGGTCCGACGCGACATTTGGACCTATTCCGTGAGGTTTGCCACCTCAGCATACATCATTTGTTCTAAAATCCGACTCTCCTCGAGACCTGTTCAAAAACGCATCACAGTGAGTGCTGCACATGGAGGTCCGACGCGACATTTGGACCTATTCCGTGAGGTTTGCCACCTCAGCATACATCATTTGTTCTATAATCCGACTCTCCTCGAGACCTGTTCAAAAACGCATCACAGTGAGTGCTACACAAGGAGGTGCGACGCGACATTTGGACGTATCCCGTGAGGTTTGCAACCTCAGTATACATCATTTGTTCAATAATCCGACTCTCCTCGAGACCTTTTCAAAAACGCATCATAGTGAGTGCTACACAAGGAGGTCCGACGCGACATTTGGACGTATCCCGTGAGGTTTGCCACCTCAGTATACATCATTTGTTCTATAATCCGACTCTCCTCGAGACCTGTTCAACAACGCATCACAGTGAGTGCTACACAAGGAGGTCCGACGCGACATTTGGACGTATCCCGTGAGGTTTGCCACCTCAGCATACATCATTTGTTCTATAATCCGACTCTCCTCGAGACCTGTTCAAAAACGCATCACAGTGAGTGCTACACAAGGAGGTGCGACGCGACATTTGGACGTATCCCGTGAGGTTTGCCACCTCAGCATACATCATTTGTTCTATAATCCGACTCTCCTCGAGACCTGTTCAAAAACGCATCACAGTGAGTGCTGCACAAGGAGGTCCGACGCGACATTTGGACCTATTCCGTGAGGTTTGCCACCTCAGCATACATCATTTGTTCTATAATCCGACTCTCCTCGAGACCTGTTCAAAAACGCATCACAGTGAGTACTGCACAAGGAGGTGCGACGCGACATTTGGACGTATCCCGTGAGGTTTGCAACCTCAGTATACATCATTTGTTCAATAATCCGACTCTCCT
The DNA here is from genome assembly GCF_023898315.1 of Schistocerca nitens. Taxonomy (NCBI): domain Eukaryota; kingdom Metazoa; phylum Arthropoda; class Insecta; order Orthoptera; family Acrididae; genus Schistocerca; species Schistocerca nitens. The sequence goes on from NC_064625.1 coordinate 572,514, forward strand.
CGAGACCTTTTCAAAAACGCATCATAGTGAGTGCTACACAAGTAGGTCCGACGCGACATTTGGACGTATCCCGTGAGGTTTGCCACCTCAGTATACATCATTTGTTCTATAATCCGACTCTCCTCGAGACCTGTTCAACAACGCATCACAGTGAGTGCTACACAAGGAGGTCCGACGCGACATTTGGACGTATCCCGTGAGGTTTGCCACCTCAGCATACATCATTTGTTCTATAATCCGACTCTCCTCGAGACCTGTTCAACAACGCATCACAGTGAGTGCTACACAAGGAGGTCCGACGCGACATTTGGACCTATTCCGTGAGGTTTGCCACCTCAGCATACATCATTTGTTCTATAATCCGACTCTCCTCGAGACCTGTTCAACAACGCATCACAGTGAGTGCTGCACAAGGAGGTCCGACGCGACATTTGGACCTATTCCGTGAGGTTTGCCACCTCAGCATACATCATTTGTTCTATAATCCGACTCTCCTCGAGACCTGTTCAACAACGCATCACAGTGAGTGCTACACAAGGAGGTCCGACGCGACATTTGGACCTATTCCGTGAGGTTTGCCACCTCAGCATACATCATTTGTTCTATAATCCGACTCTCCTCGAGACCTGTTCAACAACGCATCACAGTGAGTGCTACACAAGGAGGTCGGACGCGACATTTGGACCTATTCCGTGAGGTTTGCGACCTCAGCATACATCATTTGTTCTATAATCCGACTCTCCTCGAGACCTGTTCAAAAACGCATCACATTGAGTGCTACACAAGGAGGTGCGACGCGACATTTGGACGTATCCCGTGAGGTTTGCCACCTCAGTATACATCATTTGTTCTATAATCCGACTCTCCTCGAGACCTGTTCAACAACGCATCACAGTGAGTGCTACACAAGGAGGTCCGACGCGACATTTGGACCTATTCCGTGAGGTTTGCCACCTCAGCATACATCATTTGTTCAATAATCCGACTCTCCTCGAGACCTTTTCAAAAACGCATCATAGTGAGTGCTGCACAAGGAGGTCCGACGCGACATTTGGACCTATTCCGTGAGCTTTGCCACCTCAGCATACATCATTTGTTCTATAATCCGACTCTCCTCGAGACCTGTTCAAAAACGCATCACAGTGAGTGCTGCACATGGAGGTCCGATGCGACATTTGGACCTATTCCGTGAGGTTTGCCACCTCAGCATACATCATTTGTTCTATAATCCGACTCTCCTCGAGACCTGTTCAAAAAAGCATCGCAGTGAGTGCTACACAAGGAGGTGCGACGCGACATTTGGACGTATGCCGTGAGGTTTGCAACCTCAGTATACATCATTTGTTCAATAATCCGACTCTCCTCGAGACCTTTTCAAAAACGCATCATAGTGAGTGCTACACAAGGAGGTCCGACGCGACATTTTGACGTATCCCGTGAGGTTTGCCACCTCAGTATACATCATTTGTTCTATAATCCGACTCTCCTCGAGACCTGTTCAACAACGCATCACAGTGAGTGCTACACAAGGAGGTCCGACGCGACATTTGGACCTATTCCGTGAGGTTTGCAACCTCAGTATACATCATTTGTTCTATAATCCGACTCTCCTCGTGACCTTTTCAACAACGCATCACAGTGAGTGCTACACAAGGAGGTCCGACGCGACATTTGGACGTATCCCGTGAGGTTTGCAACCTCAGTATACATCATTTGTTCTATAATCCGACTCTCCTCGAGACCTTTTCAAAAACGGATCATAGTGAGTGCTACACAAGGAGGTGCGACGCGACATTTGGACGTATCCCGTGAGGTTTGCCACCTCAGCATACATCATCTGTTCTATAATCCGACTCTCCTCGAGACCTGTTCAAAAACGCATCACAGTGAGTACTGCACAAGGAGGTCCGACGCGACATTTGGACCTATTCCGTGAGGTTTGCCACTTCAGCATACATCATTTGTTCTATAATCCGACTCTCCTCGAGACCTGTTCAAAAACGCATCACAGTGAGTGCTGCACAAGGAGGTCCGACGCGACATTTGGACCTATTCCGTGAGGTTTGCCACCTCAGCATACATCATTTGTTCTATAATCCGACTCTCCTCGAGACCTGTTCAAAAACGCATCACAGTGAGTGCTACACAAGGAGGTGCGACGCGACATTTGGACGTATCCCGTGAGGTTTGCCACCTCAGTATACATCATTTGTTCTATAATCCGACTCTCCTCGAGACCTGTTCAACAACGCATCACAGTGAGTGCTACACAAGGAGGTCCGACGCGACATTTGGACCTATTCCGTGAGGTTTGCCACCTCAGCATACATCATTTGTTCTATAATCCGACTCTCCTCGAGACCTGTTCAAAAACGCATCACAGTGAGTGCTGCACAAGGAGGTCCGACGCGACATTTGGACCTATTCCGTGAGGTTTGCCACCTCAGCATACATCATTTGTTCTATAATCCGACTCTCCTCGAGACCTGTTCAACAACGCATCACAGTGAGTGCTACACAAGGAGGTCCGACGCGACATTTGGACCTATTCCGTGAGGTTTGCCACCTCAGCATACATCATTTGTTCTATAATCCGACTCTCCTCGAGACCTGTTCAAAAACGCATCACAGTGAGTGCTACACAAGGAGGTGCGACGCGACATTTGGACCTATTCCGTGAGGTTTGCCACCTCAGCATACATCATTTGTTCTATAATCCGACTCTCCTCGAGACCTGTTCAACAACGCATCACAGTGAGTGCTACACAAGGAGGTCCGACGCGACATTTGGACCTATTCCGTGAGGTTTGCCACCTCAGCATACATCATTTGTTCTATAATCCGACTCTCCTCGAGACCTGTTCAACAACGCATCACAGTGAGTGCTACACAAGGAGGTCCGACGCGACATTTGGACCTATTCCGTGAGGTTTGCCACCTCAGCATACATCATTTGTTCTATAATCCGACTCTCCTCGAGACCTGTTCAAAAACGCATCACAGTGAGTGCTGCACAAGAGGTCCGACGCGACATTTGGACCTATTCCGTGAGGTTTGCCACCTCAGCATACATCATTTGTTCTATAATCCGACTCTCCTCGAGACCTGTTCAACAACGCATCACAGTGAGTGCTACACAAGGAGGTCCGACGCGACATTTGGACCTATTCCGGGAGGTTTGCCGCCTCAGCATACATCATTTGTTCTATAATCCGACTCTCCTCGAGACCTGTTCAACAACGCATCACAGTGAGTGCTACACAAGGAGGTCCGACGCGACATTTGGACCTATTCCGTGAGGTTTGCGACCTCAGCATACATCATTTGTTCTATAATCCGACTCTCCTCGAGACCTGTTCAAAAACGCATCACATTGAGTGCTACACAAGGAGGTCCGACGCGACATTTGGACGTATCCCGTGAGGTTTGCCACCTCAGCATACATCATTTGTTCTATAATCCGACTCTCCTCGAGACCTGTTCAACAACGCATCACAGTGAGTGCTACACAAGGAGGTCCGACGCGACATTTGGACCTATTCCGTGAGGTTTGCAACCTCAGTATACATCATTTGTTCAATAATCCGTCTCTCCTCGAGACCTTTTCAAAAACGCATCATAGTGAGTGCTGCACAAGGAGGTCCGACGCGACATTTGGACCTATTCCGTGAGGTTTGCCACCTCAGCATACATCATTTGTTCTATAATCCGACTCTCCACGAGACCTGTTCAAAAACGCATCACAGTGAGTGCTGCACATGGAGGTCCGACGCGACATTTGGACGTATCCCGTGAGGTTTGCCACCTCAGCATACATCATTTGTTCTATAATCCGACTCTCCTCGAGACCTGTTCAAAAACGCATCACAGTGAGTGCTACACAAGGAGGTGCGACGCGACATTTGGACCTATTCCGTGAGGTTTGCAACCTCAGTATATATCATTTGTTCAATAATCCGTCTCTCCTCGAGACCTTTTCAAAAACGCATCATAGTGAGTGCTGCACAAGGAGGTCCGTCGCGACATTTGGACCTATTCCGTGAGGTTTGCCACCTCAGCATACATCATTTGTTCTATAATCCGACTCTCCTCGAGACCTGTTCAAAAACGCATCACAGTGAGTGCTGCACATGGAGGTCCGACGCGACATTTGGACCTATTCCGTGAGGTTTGCCACCTCAACATACATCATTTGTTCTATAATCCGACTCTCCTCGAGACCTGTTCAAAAACGCATCACAGTGAGTGCTACACAAGGAGGTGCGACGCGACATTTGGACGTATCCCGTGAGGTTTGCAACCTCAGTATACATCATTTGTTCAATAATCCGACTCTCCTCGAGACCTTTTCAAAAACGCATCATAGTGAGTGCTACACAAGGAGGTCCGACGCGACATTTGGACGTATCCCGTGAGGTTTGCCACCTCAGTATACATCATTTGTTCTATAATCCGACTCTCCTCGAGACCTGTTCAACAACGCATCACAGTGAGTGCTACACAAGGAGGTCCGACGCGACATTTGGACCTATTCCGTGAGGTTTGCGACCTCAGCATACATCATTTGTTCTATAATCCGACTCTCCTCGAGACCTGTTCAAAAACGCATCACATTGAGTGCTACACAAGGAGGTCCGACGCGACATTTGGACGTATCCCGTGAGGTTTGCCACCTCAGTATACATCATTTGTTCTATAATCCGACTCTCCTCGAGACCTGTTCAACAACGCATCACAGTGAGTGCTACACAAGGAGGTCCGACGCGACATTTTGACCTATTCCGTGAGGTTTGCAACCTCAGTATACATCATTTGTTCAATAATCCGTCTCTCCTCGAGACCTTTTCAAAAACGCATCATAGTGAGTGCTGCACAAGGAGGTCCGACGCGACATTTGGACCTATTCCGTGAGGTTTGCCACCTCAGCATACATCATTTGTTCTATAATCCGACTCTCCTCGAGACCTGTTCAAAAACGCATCACAGTGAGTGCTGCACATGGAGGTCCGACGCGACATTTGGACCTATTCCGTGAGGTTTGCCACCTCAGCATACATCATTTGTTCTATAATCCGACTCTCCTCGAGACCTGTTCAAAAACGCATCACAGTGAGTGCTACACAAGGAGGTGCGACGCGACATTTGGACGTATCCCGTGAGGTTTGCAACCTCAGTATACATCATTTGTTCAATAATCCGACTCTCCTCGAGACCTTTTCAAAAACGCATCATAGTGAGTGCTACACAAGGAGGTCCGACGCGACATTTGGACGTATCCCGTGAGGTTTGTCACCTCAGTATACATCATTTGTTCTATAATCCGACTCTCCTCGAGACCTGTTCAACAACGCATCACAGTGAGTGCTACACAAGGAGGTCCGACGCAACATTTGGACGTATCCCGTGAGGTTTGCCACCTCAGCATACATCATTTGTTCTATAATCCGACTCTCCTCGAGACCTGTTCAAAAACGCATCACAGTGAGTGCTACACAAGGAGGTGCGACGCGACATTTGGACGTATCCCGTGAGGTTTGCCACCTCAGCATACATCATTTGTTCTATAATCCGACTCTCCTCGAGACCTGTTCAAAAACGCATCACAGTGAGTGCTACACAAGGAGGTCCGACGCGACATTTGGACGTATCCCGTGAGGTTTGCCACCTCAGTATACATCATTTGTTCTATAATCCGACTCTCCTCGAGACCTGTTCAACAACGCATCACAGTGAGTGCTACACAAGGAGGTGCGACGCGACATTTGGACCTATTCCGTGAGGTTTGCGACCTCAGCATACATCATTTGTTCTATAATCCGACTCTCCTCGAGACCTGTTCAAAAACGCATCACAGTGAGTGCTACACAAGGAGGTCCGACGCGACATTTGGACGTATCCCGTGAGGTTTGCCACCTCAGCATACATCATTTGTTCTATAATCCGACTCTCCTCGAGACCTGTTCAAAAACGCATCACAGTGAGTGCTACACAAGGAGGTGCGACGCGACATTTGGACGTATCCCGTGAGGTTTGCCACCTCAGCATACATCATTTGTTCTATAATCCGACTCTCCTCGAGACCTGTTCAACAACGCATCACAGTGAGTGCTACACAAGGAGGTCCGACGCGACATTTGGACCTATTCCGTGAGGTTTGCCACCTCAGCATACATCATTTGTTCTATAATCCGACTCTCCTCGAGACCTGTTCAACAACGCATCACAGTGAGTGCTACACAAGGAGGTCCGACGCGACATTTGGACCTATTCCGTGAGGTTTGCCACCTCAGCATACATCATTTGTTCTATAATCCGACTCTCCTCGAGACCTGTTCAACAACGCATCACAGTGAGTGCTACACAAGGAGGTCCGACGCGACATTTGGACGTATCCCGTGAGGTTTGCCACCTCAGCATACATCATTTGTTCTATAATCCGACTCTCCTCGAGACCTGTTCAACAACGCATCACAGTGAGTGCTACACAAGGAGGTCCGACGCGACATTTGGACCTATTCCGTGAGGTTTGCCACCTCAGTATACATCATTTGTTCTATAATCCGACTCTCCTCGAGACCTGTTCAACAACGCATCACAGTGAGTGCTACACAAGGAGGTCCGACGCGACATTTGGACCTATTCCGTGAGGTTTGCCACCTCAGCATACATCATTTGTTCTATAATCCGACTCTCCTCGAGACCTGTTCAACAATGCATCACTGTGAGTGCTACACAAGGAGGTCCGACGCGACATTTGGACGTATCCCGTGAGGTTTGCCACCTCAGCATACATCATTTGTTCTATAATCCGACTCTCCTCGAGACCTGTTCAAAAACGCATCACAGTGAGTGCTACACAAGGAGGTGCGACGCGACATTTGGACGTATCCCGTGAGGTTTGCCACCTCAGCATACATCATTTGTTCTATAATCCGACTCTCCTCGAGACCTGTTCAAAAACGCATCACAGTGAGTGCTACACAAGGAGGTCCGACGCGACATTTGGACGTATCCCGTGAGGTTTGCCACCTCAGTATACATCATTTGTTCTATAATCCGACTCTCCTCGAGACCTGTTCAACAACGCATCACAGTGAGTGCTACACAAGGAAGTCCGACGCGACATTTGGACGTATCCCGTGAGGTTTGCCACCTCAGCATACATCATTTGTTCTATAATCCGACTCTCCTCGAGACCTGTTCAACAACGCATCACAGTGAGTGCTACACAAGGAGGTCCGACGCGACATTTGGACCTATTCCGTGAGGTTTGCCACCTCAGCATACATCATTTGTTCTATAATCCGACTCTCCTCGAGACCTGTTCAACAACGCATCACAGTGAGTGCTACACAAGGAGGTCCGACGCGACATTTGGACCTATTCCGTGAGGTTTGCCACCTCAGCATACATCATTTGTTCTATAATCCGACTCTCCGCGAGACCTGTTCAACAACGCATCACAGTGAGTGCTACACAAGGAGGTCCGACGCGACATTTGGACCTATCCCGTGAGGTTTGCCACCTCAGCATACATCATTTGTTCTATAATCCGACTCTCCTCGAGACCTGTTCAACAACGCATCACAGTGAGTGCTACACAAGGAGGTCGGACGCGACATTTGGACCTATTCCGTGAGGTTTGCGACCTCAGCATACATAATTTGTTCTATAATCCGACTCTCCTCGAGACCTGTTCAAAAACGCATCACATTGAGTGCTACACAAGGAGGTGCGACGCGACATTTGGACGTATCCCGTGAGGTTTGCCACCTCAGTATACATCATTTGTTCTATAATCCGACTCTCCTCGAGACCTGTTCAACAACGCATCACAGTGAGTGCTACACAAGGAGGTCCGACGCGACATTTGGACCTATTCCGTGAGGTTTGCAACCTCAGTCTACATCATTTGTTCAATAATCCGACTCTCCTCGAGACCTTTTCAAAAACGCATCATAGTGAGTGCTGCACAAGGAGGTCCGACGCGACATTTGGACCTATTCCGTGAGGTTTGCCACCTCAGCATACATCATTTGTTCTATAATCCGACTCTCCTCGAGACCTGTTCAAAAACGCATCACAGTGAGTGCTGCACATGGAGGTCCGACGCGACATTTGGACCTATTCCGTGAGGTTTGCCACCTCAGCATACATCATTTGTTCTATAATCCGACTCTCCTCGAGACCTGTTCAAAAACGCATCACAGTGAGTGCTACACAAGGAGGTGCGACGCGACATTTGGACGTATGCCGTGAGGTTTGCAACCTCAGTATACATCATTTGTTCAATAATCCGACTCTCCTCGAGACCTTTTCAAAAACGCATCATAGTGAGTGCTACACAAGGAGGTCCGACGCGACATTTTGACGTATCCCGTGAGGTTTGCCACCTCAGTATACATCATTTGTTCTATAATCCGACTCTCCTCGAGACCTGTTCAACAACGCATCACAGTGAGTGCTACACAAGGAGGTCCGACGCGACATTTGGACGTATCCCGTGAGGTTTGCAACCTCAGTATACATCATTTGTTCTATAATCCGACTCTCCTCGAGACCTTTTCAAAAACGCATCATAGTGAGTGCTACACAAGGAGGTCCGACGCGACATTTTGACGTATCCCGTGAGGTTTGCCACCTCAGTGTACATCATTTGTTCTATAATCCGACCCTCCTCGAGACCTGTTCAACAACGCATCACAGTGAGTGCTACACAAGGAGGTCCGACGCGACATTTGGACCTATTCCGTGAGGTTTGCCACCTCAGTATACATCATTTGTTCTATAATCCGACTCTCCTCGAGACCTTTTCAAAAACGCATCATAGTGAGTGTTACACAAGGAGGTCCGACGCGACATTTGGACGTATCCCGTGAGGTTTGCCACCTCAGTATACATCGTTTGTTCTATAATCCGACTCTCCTCGAGACCTGTTCAAAAACGCATCACAGTGAGTGCTACACAAGGAGGTCCGACGCGACATTTGGACGTATCCCGTGAGGTTTGCCACCTCAGTATACATCATTTGTTCTATAATCCGACTCTCCTCGAGACCTGTTCAACAACGCATCACAGTGAGTGCTACACAAGGAGGTCCGACGCGACATTTCGACGTATCCCGTGAGGTTTGCAACCTCAGTGTACATCATTTGTTCTATAATCCGACTCTCCTCGAGACCTGTTCAAAAACGCATCACAGTGAGTGCTACACAAGGAGGTCCGACGCGACATTTGGACGTATCCCGTGAGGTTTGCCACCTCAGTGTACATCATTTGTTCTATAATCCGACTCTCCTCGAGAGCTGTTCAAAAACGCATCACAGTGAGTGCTACACAAGGAGGTCCGACGCGACATTTGGACGTATCCCGTGAGGTTTGCCACCTCAGTATACATCATTTGTTCTATAATCCGACTCTCCTCGAGACCTGTTCAACAACGCATCACAGTGAGTGCTACACAAGGAGGTCTGACGCGACATTTCGACGTATCCCGTGAGGTTTGCAACCTCAGTATACATCATTTGTTCTATAATCCGACTCTCCTCGAGACCTGTTCAAAAACGCATCACAGTGAGTGCTACACAAGGAGGTCCGACGCGACATTTGGACGTATCCCGTGAGGTTTGCCACCTCAGTACACATCGTTGTTGTTGTTGTAGTCTTCAGTCCTGAGACTGGTTTGATGCAGCTCTCCATGCTACTCTATCCTGTGCAAGGTTCTTCATCTCCCAGTACCTACTGCAACCTACATCCTTCTGAATCTGCTTAGTGTATTGATCTCTTGGTCTCCCTCTACGATTTTTACCCTCCACGCTGCCCTCCAATGCTAAATTTGTGATCCCTTGATGCCTCAAAACATGTCCTACCAACCGATCCCTTCTTCTAGTCAAGTTGTGCCACAAACTTCTCTTCTCCCCAATCCTATTCAATACCTCCTCATTAGTTACGTGATCTACCCACCTTATCTTCAGCATTCTTCTGTAGCACCACATTTCGAAAGCTTCTATTCTCTTCTTGTCCAAACTGGTTATCGTCCATGTTTCACTTCCATACATGGCTACACTCCATACAAATACTTTCAGAAACGACTTCCTAACACTTAAATCTATACTCGATGTTAACAAATTTCTCTTCTTCAGAAACGCTTTCCTTGCCATTGCCAGTCTACATTTTATATCCTCTCTACTTCGACCATCATCAGTTATTTTACTCCCTAAATAGCACAAGTCCTTTACTACTTTAAGTGTCTCACTTCCTAATCTAATCCCCTCAGCGTCACCCGATTTAATTAGACTACATTCCATTATCCTCGTTTTGCTTTTGTTGATGTTCATCTTATATCCTCCTTTCAAGACACTGTCCATTCCGTTCAACTGCTCTTCCAAGTCCTTTGCTGTCTCCGACAGAATTACAATGTCATCGGCGAACCTCAAAGTTTTTACTTCTTCTCCATGAATTTTAATACCTACTCCGAATTTTTCTTTTGTTTCCTTTACTGCTTGCTCAATATACAGATTGAATAACATCGGGGAGAGGCTACAACCCTGTCTCACTCCTTTCCCAACCACAGCTTCCCTTTCATGCCCCTCGACTCTTATAACTGCCATCTGGTTTCTATACAAATTGTAAATAGCCTTTCGCTCCCTGTATTTTACCCCTGCCACCTTCAGAATTTGAAAGAGAGTATTCCAGTTAACGTTGTCAAAAGCTTTCTCTAAGTCTACAAATGCTAGAAACGTAGGTTTGCCTTTTCTTAATCTTTCTTCTAAGATAAGTCGTAAGGTTAGTATTGCCTCACGTGTTCCAACATTTCTACGGAATCCAAACTGATCTTCCCCGAGGTCCGCTTCTACCAGTTTTTCAATTCGTCTGTAAAGAATTCGCGTTAGTATTTTGCAGCTGTGACTTATTAAACTGATAGTTCGGTAATTTTCACATCTGTCAACACCTGCTTTCTTTGGTATTGGAATTATTATATTCTTCTTGAAGTCTGTGGGTATTTCCCCTGTCTCATACATCTTGCTCACCAGATGGTAGAGTTTTGTCATGACTGGCTCTCCCAAGGCCATCAGTAGTTCTAATGGAATGTTGTCTATTCCCGGGGCCTTGTTTCGACTCAGGTCTTTCAGTGCTCTGTCAAACTCTTCACGCAGTATCTTATCTCCCATTTCATCTTCATCTACATCCTCTTCCATTTCCATAATATTGTCCTCAAGTATATCGCCCTTGTATAAACCCTCTATATACTCCTTCCACCTTTCTGCCTTCCCTTCTTTGCTTAGAACTGGGTTGCCATCTGAGCTCTTGATATTCATACAAGTGGTTCTCTTCTCTCCAAAGGTCTCTTTAATTTTCCTGTAGGCAGTATCTATCTTACCCCTAGTGAGACAAGCCTCTACATCCTTACATTTGTCCTCTAGCCATCCCTGCTTAGCCATTTTGCACTTTCTGTCGATCTCATTTTTGAGACGTTTGTATTCCTTTTTGCCTGCTTCATTTACTGCATTTTTATATTTTCTCCTTTCATCAATTAAATTCAATATTTCTTCTGTTACCCAAGGATTTCTATTAGCCCTCGTCTTTTTACCTACTTGATCCTCTGCTGCCTTCACTACTTCATCCCTCAGAACTACCCATTCTTCTTCTACTGTATTTCTTTCCCCCATTCCTGTCAATTGTTCCCTTATGCTCTCCCTGAAACTCTCTACAACCTCTGGTTCTTTCAGTTTATCCAGGTCCCATCTCCTTAAATTCCCACCTTTTTGCAGTTTCTTCAGTTTCAATCTGCAGTTCATAACCAATAGATTGTGGTCAGAATCCACATCTGCCCCTGGATATGTCTTACAATTTAAAACCTGGTTCCTAAATCTCTGTCTTACCATTATATAATCTATCTGATACCTATTAGTATCTCCAGGATTCTTCCAGGTATACAACCTTCTTTCATGATTCTTGAACCAAGTGTTAGCTATGATTAAGTTATGCTCTGTGCAAAATTCTACAAGGCGGCTTCCTCTTTCATTTCTTCCCCCCAATCCATATTCACCTACTATGTTTCCTTCTCTCCCTTTTCCTACTGACGAATTCCAGTCCCCCATGACTATTAAATTTTCGTCTCCCTTCACTACCTGAATAATTTCTTTTATCTCGTCATACATTTCATCAATTTCTTCATCATCTGCAGAGCTAGTTGGCATATAAACTTGTACTACTGTAGTAGGCATGGGCTTTGTGTCTATCTTGGCCACAATAATGCGTTCACTATGCTGTTTGTAGTAGCTAACCCGCACTCCTATTTTTTTATTCATTATTAAACCTACTCCTGCATTACCCCGATTTGATTTTGTATTTATAACCCTGTAATCATCTGACCAAAAGTCTTGTTCCTCCTGCCACCGAACTTCACTAATTCCCACTATATCTAACTTTAACCTATCCATTTCCCTTTTTAAATTTTCTAACCTACCTGCCCGATTAAGGGATCTGACATTCCACGCTCCGATCCGTAGAATGCCAGTTTTCTTTCTCCTGATAACGACGTCCTCTTGAGTAGTCCCCGCCCGGAGATCCGAATGGGGGACTATTTTACCTCCGGAATATTTTACCCAAGAGGACGCCATCATCATTTAATCATACAGTAGAGCTGCATGTCCTCGGGAAAAATTACGGCTGTAGTTTCCCCTTGCTTTCAGCCGTTCGCAGTACCAGCACAGCAAGGCCGTTTTGGTTAATGTTACAAGGCCAGATCAGTCAATCATCCAGACTGTTGCCCCTGCAACTACTGAAAAGGCTGCTGCCCCTCTTCAGGAACCACATGTTTGTCTGGCCTCTCAACAGATACCCCTCCGTTGTGGTTGCACCTACGGTACGGCCATCTGTATCGCTGAGGCACGCAAGCCTCCCCACCAACGGCAAGGTCCATGGTTCATGGGGCATTTGTTCTATAATCCGACTCTCCTCGTGACCTGTTCAAAAACGTATCATAGTGTACTATTCACATAAACGCGACGCTGTTAAAAAAATAACACAGTACTGACTTCCATATTCTGTACTATAAACCTGGCGTAACGTAACTCTTGCGTTTGCTGGAGCTGACAGTAAACAGTTGGAAATAAAAGGAAAATGTGCACTGGCCATTTAGCCAGCTGTCTTCAGTTGAAGGTTTTGTATGATTACAATGTACAGGGTGTTTCAAAAAGAGTATACGTATTACTAAATATTATTTTGTCCAAACTATCGATCGCTGCGCATCGACTCGGCTATTTGAGAAACGAATACATAGTCTAGTTATTTTCTGTTTTGCTTTGTAACCGTCAAGTGTTTAAAATGGCTACTCCGCAGCAGAAATCCTTTTGTGTTCTCGAGTTTACGAAGTACACTACCGTAAATACAGTGCAAAACGTTTCAGGTTGAGGTACCAAATTGATCCTCCGAATGGGTGGAACATTCACCGTTGGTATCGACAGTTTCTAGATAAAGGATGTGTATTTAAAGCCCAGGCTGCCCTCGCGTTCCTGAAGAAAGTGCTTTCCTGAAGAAACTGCTTTCCAACGTAGTCCTTCAAAATCAACTCGTCGTGCCAGTCTGGTGTTACAACTGCCTACAACAACAATTTGGCGTGTTTTGAGACGTCGGTTGATTATGAAGCCGTACAAGTTACAGCTGTTAGAAGCTCTGCGTCCTGATATAAATGGAAATGCTGTGTGGCTAGGGCCTCCCGTCGGGTAGACCGTTCGCCTGGTGCAAGTCTTTCGAGTTGACGCCACGTCGGCGACTTGCGTGTCGATGGGCATGATGATAAGGATAACACAACACTCAATTCTTGAGCGGAGAAAATCTCCGACCCAGCCGGGAATCGAACCCGAACCGTTATGTATGACATTGCGTCGCGCTGACCACTCAGCTACCAGGGGCGGACTGCGATCCGATGACAAACGCAAACGTGTGGCATTTTGCAATGAGATTCTCGATGCTATTGAGAGTGATAATACTTTCGCACAAAGCATCGCGTTCAGTGATGAAGCGACTTTCCATGTTAGATGTCAGGTAAACAAACGCAGTGTTCCAATTTGGGTGCTACAGAACCTACATGCAGTCATTGAAAAGGTACGAGATTCGCCCAAACTCAATGTTTGTGCCATATCCTGATCATCTGTTTACGGCACATTAATTTTTGATGGAAACGGCGTTAACGGTCAGCAGTATCTCGCTATGTTACAAAACTGTTGTTTCCGAGGCTGCACGAAGACAACTTTATTTTTCAACAAGATGGGACACCCCTACACTGGAGTCTCCAAGTGCCTGAATATCAAAATTAAACTCTACCGAACCGCTGGATTGGTCGTCAAGAAGCTGGCGACTTAGCATGTCTCAGCTGGGCTCCACGGTCACCGGATTTGTCACCCTTTGACTTCTTCCTGTGGGGTTTCGTTAACGACAACGTTTATGTACCACCACACCCTGGAAGAATTGAAGAACCGGATCCGTACTGCCATAACGTCAGTGACGAAGGACATACTTGCCCGAGTATGGGAGGAATTTGAGTACCGATGTGATATGTTGGTGTCGCTGATGGAGGATATAACATCTGTAATATGAACTTGAGAGGTTCGTAAATATGCGTGTTAAGTTCCATATTCATTCGGTGTCTTAAAGTTTAACGAAGGTATGCATTCGAAATACGTATATTCTTTTTGAAACAGCCTGTATACTAACGAAGCAGTACACAACTGTGCTGCAGGGACTCGTATGTCAGAAGACATTTTTATTTCAGTTGCTGTTCAGCTGAGTATCATTTCTACCCAATCCGAAGCAGACTACATTCCCTGAAAATTACTGACATTCTTGACAGCGCCGGCTGTAATGAAAAAAACTATACCACCTCCGACGTAAGATACACCAGGCGGGCCAAACACCCTCAGTTTTCAAGAGTAACGTAACAGGTTCAAATAATAGAAACACGTGAGGCGATACTGACCTTAAGGCTTATCTTAGAATAGGGGTTGAAGAAAGACAGGCATACGTTTATAGCATTTGTAGGAGCAGAGGAAAGGTTTTCACCGTGTTGGCTAGAAGGTAGTGGGGGTAAACTACAGGGAGCAGCGGCTTATCTACGACCTGTGCAGAGTCCGTACCGCCGCTGTAGGAGGCGACGGCGTGGAGCAGAAGCAGCGTCTGAGACAGGCTTGTGTTGTTCACTCTGTACATTGAGCAAGCAATAGAGGAAACCGAGGAAAAACATGGAAAGGAGAAGAAATTCCGATGACATTTTAATACTGTCATAGGCAGCAAAGGATTTGAAAAATCGGTTGAACTGAATGGACAGAGTCTTGAAAAGAGGTTGTACGATTAACACCAACAAAGTAGAACAAGGCTGACGCACTGCACACCAGTAAAATCAGTTGCTGATGTGGGAATTATATTAAAATGGAGACGCTAAAATTAATTGAGTTTTGTTACTGAGGCAGAAAAAAGACCTGACGATCGCCGATGTACAGAGGCCAAAAATGCAGAATGTGAACACAAAGTACAGAATGCCAACATGGAAACAGAGAAATTTGTTAGCATCGAATATACAATGCAGGGAAGTGAAGCGTGGTCGATGGACAGTTTAGCCAACATGAGAATAGAAGCTTTTGAAATGCGGTGCAGCAGGGAAACTCTGTAGATTAGTTGGCTAGTTCCTAAGCTACTAACGTTGTACTGAATCTAACTGAGGGAAAACGAATTTTATTGCGAAATTTGCCTAATAGTACAGTTGTGAGACATCCTATGCATCGAGGAATAGTCGATTTGCTTTTGGACGGAAGTAGAGTGGGTGAAAGACGCAGAGGGAGGCGAAACGATCGACACGGCAAGCAGGACCGGGGGTGGACCAGCGCCGAACGCTCCCCGCCCCCACACCTAGGATGGGTGCGTCGCACCCGACAACGCTATACGACTTTTCCTTTACCTTGGTTCAGCCGCTGTCTACTTTAATTTCAATTCTTTCTTTCTTTCCGTTTTTCGCACAACCAGTTCATTGTTGCACGGCATTATTAATACCTTACATCGGTCCACCGCCTTTGTTCATAGCTGTTGTTCAGCGGCTGCGGTGCGCACTGCGAATTCTTCGTACCGAAATAGAAGTCAGCCGTCAGCTGCGCTACTGTTCGGGCTTTTCTTGGAGAACTGTGTAACTTCATGACTCGTTCTTAAGTGGTAGCAACGCACGGATATCATGTTGAGCGTTTTCAAATTTTCACGTGGCGTCTTCCGCTTCTTCGGTGCATTTTGATTTATTCAAAATAATTAAATAATTTTCTTCTTAGTATGTAAATATCTATTCTTTTAATATGATCGTAGAAAGCAACTATTCTCTTTCCCATTGTACTTGTAATTTTCTGGAATATGGCCGTACAGATGTGGTTACGACGTTTTCTGTGTTCTCTTCTAAATATATGAATTTATTGGTCCGATTAATCTGGCGACATTTAGTTACTGTACTGTGTAGTGGCTGGCAGAGAGAGGGTTCAACGAAGCAGACTATTTCCCTACCGTTTCATTATCGAATAGTGAGCAGGAAAAATGAACACTTAAATCTTTCCGCGCGACCTCCGACTTCACATATTTTATTACAGTGACAATTTCTCACATGTAGGTTGCTATCAATAAAGTATTTTTGCATTCGGAGGAATAATTTGGAGATTGAAGTTTCGTGAAATGATCTCAATGCAGCGAAAAAAACTTGGTCTTTACTACTGCCACCCCAGCCGGTGTATCATTTCCGTGACACGCTCCCCTACTTCCCGATAACACAAAACGAGCTACCCTTCAATGGACTTCTTCGATCTCCTCTGTCAATATTATCTAGTGAGGATCCCATACAGTGCAGCAGTAATCTAGAAGGCGTAGTGTAGGCAGTGTCTCTGCCAGACCTGTTACGTCTCCAAGTGTGCTGCCAATAAAACGCAGTCTCTGGTTCGTCTCCCCACAACATTATCTATTTGATTGTTCCAATTTAAGCTGTTCGTAACTGTAATAGGTGGTATGTAATTGAACCGACAATCTCCAAATTTGAGTGATTGATCGTGTAAGGGAGGTAATTCGTAATGTTACAAAATTCTACAGCAAATCGACATCAGTGATGTGGATTTGTAATTTAGGGTATTACTCTCTTTCCCTTCCTGAATACTGCTGTGACCTGTCCAAGCTTCCAGCATTTAGCTACGGATCTTTCGTCATGCGAGTGGTTGTACTTGTACGGTTCTTAAGTAAGGGGGTATTATATCTGCACTACGATGAAAGCCATCTAATTGGTTTACAATGTGGACCGGAAGACTTGCCTTTATAGGGGGTTGTCTTAATATTTGCTGCATATTCATCATTTCTCAAATGAGATCCGAAAATGTTTTCATTTTTTTAAGTTCGATATTATTATTTTTGAAGGTGTTGCCCCACAGGCCTAAGTATTTGAAAACAGACATATTTCGCAGTAGCAAAGAGCTGCTGATGGATAACTCTTTATTAAGAATTGGTGTGAGTCTCGACAACACTCGAATCTGTTTATAACAGGTTACGTGGCGAATAACAAAAGCCGACGTCTATTACTGCTGCCAGTATAAAAATGCGTTACACAACCAGTAAGAAAACACGGCACGGCTGTTAATCTAGGATCACGTATTATACTCGAGTTCCAGTTCGCATGTTATTTACCGCCACGGTTTTAATATTGCCGTGTACTCTGTTACAGTTGAGTGTAAGCTGATACAAAGATGGAAACCGATTACGGATAAAAAAAGTATTCACTGGACGCTGTTGGCACTTTTGCAGGACGGCGTTTCTTCGCCCTTGACTTGTTTTCTGACTGCAGGGTGTTCTCGGCTGGCAGTGAGAGGAACGCAGTCCTAATGGTTGCCGTGGGCCGCAGAGCCAGAGGGATGAGGAGGGCGCAGGGCAGCCGTGAGAGAGAGGTGCACGGTAACAGGGCAGAAACAGGCAGCACAACGTACCAGTTCCTTCCTAACGCGAATCAAAGTTTCTTCGAATTAAGGAAGCTATAATCTCCGCAAACTAGATTTCAGTCACCCCTCTTTCTCCCCTCTTATCATCAACCCTGGTATGCTGCCCGGCCTACACAATTACATCTCTCCGTCCCTATACCCACACAAACTCCAACGTAACTTCAGCCTGTTACCTCTCCCAGACAATGAGATCCGCTCGGTTATTTATCCCCCTTACGAGCTGTAACTCTTCCCCATCTATCCCACTCCACATCAACGCTCCTCTGTGCCTTCCCTCTCCATCCATCTGCATCCCGGTCTACCCACAAGTCACACTACTATCCACCTCAGCTCCTACCCCTCACCTTGTAAGTAGGCTATTTAGGTTTTCTTATTGGTAACGCCACGTAGCGCTCTGTATGAAAATCACTGGCTGTGTTGTGTGCAGTCTGTGGCTGTGTGGCATTGTTGTAATAGTCGCTATTGTAGTGTTGGGCTGTTGGCTGTTAATAGCGCATAGCGTTGCGCAGTTGGAGGCGAGCCGCCAGCAGTGATGGATGTGGGGAGAGAAATGGCGGAGTTTTGAAATTTGTAAGACTGGATGTCACGAACTGCTGTGTATATTATGAGTTTTCAACACTATTAAGGTAAATACATTGTTTGTTCTCTATTAAAATCTTTCATTTGCTAACTACGCCTATCAGTAGTTAGTGCCTTCTGTAGTTTGAATCTTTTATTTAGCTGGCAGTAGTGGCGCTCGCTGTATTGCAGTAGTTCGAGTAACGAAGATTTTTGTGAGGTACGTGATTTGTGAAAGGTATAGGTTAATGTTAGTCAGGACCATTCTCTTGTAGGGATTACTGAAAGTCAGATTGCGTTGCGCAAAAAAAATATTGTGTGTCACTTTAGTGAATGTTTGAGTACGTTCAGTTCTGGTCAGCTGTTTGAAAATCAAATAATGTAAGGGGTTTACCAGCACAGTAATTAATTATTTTTTCTAAGAGGATGTTTCATATGTCGACCCTTAGCTGAGGATACCTCACTGGAATCTTTTGATTTTTTCTTGTAGTTTGTTTAATTAGTGTAGCTTTTGTTTATTGCTAGCGCGTAATTGTAGAGAGAATTTCCTTTGTAGTTGACGTTTTTCATTGTGGTACAGTAAAACAGTTGTGGCATGTATGTAGATTTACACCAAGTATTTCTCAGCTGCGTGTGCAATTAACTAGATATTATTTTCAGTGCTATGTTAATGTGTTCTCTTATTTTTGCTCTTCAAATTGTGCTTTTCTGTGTTATCGTGTGAAATATTGTGACAATAATGACGTGTGAAAAACGTAACACTAGGCTCCAAAGTAAACTGAGAAATGACACGTGTAATAAATTAACTAATGTTGAAAGTAGTAATTTGGTAATTGTGCATAGGGAAATGGAGCGGGCTGCAAATAATGGCGTATACAGTGAAACAATTAGTGAACAGGGAAGCATTATCGATAGATCTGTCGGCCACAGCCCGCCTCAGGAATCGGGAATGACAGGACACAATTTTTCAAATACTGCAGATTCAGCTTTTGGGTCCTCACCGTTTTCTCAAATAAGTCAAGACACATTTTCAGCTTGTCAAAATGTGAATGTTACCGGTGCAAATTCACTGCCGAAAAGCACTGAGGAACATGTTTCAGACACCAGTGCATTGTTATTGCAGTTAATGCAACAAATGGGACAAAGGTTACAAAAGTTAGACACAATGGAACAAAATCTTCAAAAGTTAGACACAACACTTGAACAAAATCAGAAACAAATGGGACAAAAATCTTCAAAAGTTAGACACAATGGAACAAAATCTTCAAAAGTTAGACACAATGGAACAAAATCTTCAAAAGTTAGACACAATGGAACAACACCAGAGACAAACACAGCAACATTTAGACGCAATGAAACAAAATCTCCAAAAGTAGGACACCACACTTGAATAAACACGTGAAGATTTAACTACTGAGTTACATAAAAACGAATTGACATGTCAAAAAGTCTGTAATGACGTAAAAACACAAATTTGTGAGCATTTCCAACCTATTTTTTCGCGTCATGAAAATGCATTACAGAATCACGAAGCAGCCATAAAAGAACTGCGAACTATTGTCCATGAAAATCACGACACCTTGCAAGCTAAAATTGACTCAGTTGCATCTACCGATTCGGTTATGCAACTTGCAAAAACTCAGGAAAACTTAAAGGACACAGTAGATACGATTTCAACACAAATGGACACTCTGAAACTTGGTTCAGAAAAACACACAGAGGAAATAATTTCACTATCGGATAAAGTAGCCGAACTTTCAGATCAGTTCACTAACTTACCTACAAAGGTAGATGATGATCTGAATGACACAAGACCTGTAGCCTTCACTGACACTGAAGAGTATGAACAAATTAGAAAATTCAAACAAAATCAAAATCAAATCAATACACTGTACAAAAGAGAAATCCGGGAAGTACAAAATCAGTTGGCAGAAGTAATACAAGAATTACCTATTTCAGAGGACACTCGCGCTCCAACATGGGATGAGGAAGTTAGAAATACGGAAAAGTCACAAAATAATAACACAGGGCATTTCGGAAGTTATGAAAGAAATTGGCAAGGTGCACCGCATTTTGAGATGGAACCGGCGAAACGAAGTAACAATGAGCGATGTGCGACTCGCCGACATGATGATTTTGACTATAAACTGTTCATTACTACACGTAAATTCAAAACATTTAAGAATTCCGGCAACGACATTCATCCACAAGCGTGGCTTCATCAATTCTCTCATTGTTTTCCTCCCAACTGGTCATTAGAGCACAGATTAGAATTTATGTGTGGCTATTTAGAGAATGAACCAGCTGTAAGAATGCGATCGGTCATTCACGATTGTCACAGTGAAGGAGAATTTTACCATGCCTTCCTCTCAGCATATTGGTCTCAAGCTACACAAGACCGAGTAAAACATAGCATCATAATGATGAAACATTTCGAACAATCTGAATTTCCAGTCTTGTGAAATATTTTGAAGACATGTTGCACAAGAATCAGTACCTGTCAAACCCATACAGCCCCTCAGAACTCATCCGCATTTGCTTAATCAAATTACCTGAACATTTACGACATATTATTTTGGCAGGACGTTGCAAAGACGACATTGAAGCTTTTCAGGGACTATACAAGAACTAGAAATTGACCCTGACAATCGCGGAACGCGAAAACAGGAACACAACAATTACAGGTCACATCCGTCGCAATTTCGCGATGAAAGAAATAATAACTGGACACGACGAGGTTACCTCACAACACAAATCGTGACCAAAACAGACACCACCCGTATGATAACCACTGGCAGAGTAATAGTTACAGAGAAAGTTCGCATTTCCGTAGTAATGAATATGACAGAGACAATCATAGAAACAGACAATATGGTAACCAGAACTATTATTACCAAGGGAGACAGAATAATTTCAGACGCAACAGTTCAGCGCGCAGTTACGATTCAGGGAGAAATTCTCCACCTCGTGACCGACAAGAAAGAAACTGTGGAGTCTACCGACATGACGACAGAACTGAATTTCACCAGAACTGGCGGGATTCAAACAGAGCAGGGCCCTCTCGACAAGGTGAATTTGTAGAAGTTAGTTCTCCTAATCCTAATAACGACGCGCGCCAACAAAGAGACAGACAATGACTCGCACAGCAGGCAGCGGCGTGCGCCAGCTGGCTCAGAGAGAAATAACATAGACGCTAACCTTCAGAAAAATTCCAGTATTTGTTACCGACATATACCACACGATGATTCCGTTGAAGCTGGAGCTCTGCATAGTAGCAAGAGTAAAGGTTTACACCACATTTCACATGTAAAACCGTTTATTGAAAGATAATCTGCTTTTTAACTTTGTCTTTGCCATATAACTTTTCACTTTACATTACTAGTATGCTTTGTCAGACTTAGAATCTGTTAATATGCAACAATGTTTGAAGTTAAATATCCAATCAAGAACCTAGGGAACATATTTAGACAGTAATTACGAATGCATTGTTATAGTGAACAGACGACACAGTGTTATTGTGTGTGTACATTCTTGCTTGTTAGTGGCACGATTACATAACGACTATAAGGCTCACATACTTAGAACATATACTGGCACTGCTAATGAGATTTTAATGCAACACTTTCCTTTACTTGAAAATACATTCTGGATTTAAAGTACTTTCTGCGAGATACCAGATGACACAGTGGTTAGTTTATGTGACAGCTACACGATTTTACCACGACGCTACTAATGAGTGACAATTTACAATGTTGCTTTTGCGGTGTTTCTGTTTTATATCTGTACAGTTTTTCTGAATTATTCTGGAAAGTAAAACATGTTTTAGTAGTAACTTTTGTGGTATAGCTACAATCATACAGCCTTTCCCGTAGCACAACAATACGTTACAGCACAGTACTTTCTTCATCACGGCAATAAGCGTAATAACTAAGATATCTATACGCAAAGCATTTCACTTTTGTTTATCGTGAGGTAAGTACATTGGCTTCTGCAGAACTTATATTTCGGAGGATGATAACTACGACAGTTCCACAGAATTATCTTACAGCAAGACGCACATTTAGCGCTACAGGACACGCATTTGAGTGATTAATTTTGTACTTAAAACATTTATTTTTAAAAATATTTAAAGTACAATGATACAAAGGTTTTCCGTGATACATTTCATTCCATTGCTGTAATCTGTAACACCTGAGGGTATAATTACATTAATCCTCAGGGGGGTACACGCTTACTTTGTGTACCATGTGTTTGGCAAGCACAAGGAGCCCTAGCTAATATGGTATTTGCTTATACAACTTTACACATCGGTACCATATTTCTCCAACACAGAATTACACAGCTATCTGATTATTTAACAGAGAAACAAACATATTTTTACTACGTCAGTGACACATGTTTACGCAATTACACCGTTGGATAACTTCACACTTATGAAATTGTATTTTGTCTGTACTTTGTGAACTGTTCATATTTTTTCGAACCATTGTGATAAAATGAGAGCTTTGAATGATGTATGTGGTATGGGATCATGATTTTTAAAGTACGTTTGAGGTAGATGGCACTTTTGACATGAGCAGAGAATTTTTTTAAGTTTTGAAATTATTGCAGAAAGCTACAATGATTTTGAGATTTGACTGAGGTGCTATGATGTTATAATTACGATGACTATGTGTATTATGCTGTTGCGGTATGTTTATGATCAATAAGCTGATGCTATATGAGTTATTCGATTATGCTACGTATCTGTTATGATGAAATATTGAAGAAGTGTCAGCGAATAAGGTAAGGAATAATGAGTAGTGGTTAGGCACTCTGGTTTGTGAAAAAGGTTGTTGGAAACCAAGAATCGTACTTTAAGAGTTATGAAATGTATGTAAATGCGTGAATGTATTACAATGCTGACGAAAATTTTTTGGACACTGTTATATCAATAGGATTTCGTTTCTACAGATTTGTAACGCAAATTCTTGACCTGTGAAATTTTTTATATGAGACTGTCACTGTAGCGGAAACTGCTGTCGTAAATATTTCAGTAAGAAAGGTAAGTGACCTTGACGTAATGCGTTTTGGGCGCCCAGCTGAGAGATAGTCGTCTCACAAAAGAAAGCCATTAAGTGGAGAAAAAAATTAAGAGGCCATTATCCTCGCTATTGACATTCCTTTGTAGAAAGCATCGCAGAAACGAAACGGTCGAACTGAAAACATATGATTACACTGTGGAGCTCTTAATTTATGATATTTACTAAATTGCCTAATGAAATGACGAGAAACATTTTTACATCTATTGTCTTTCAAGTTGAGAGTTTTTTTACTGCCTTTGGAAACGCCATTTGCGTAGTGAATGACGTTTCACACATTGCTTTGTATATATTTGCTCATTTCGTTAATATCTAGTTTCTAGCTGCACTGCAGCATTGGTTAAAATAAAATTTTATAGATGTACTAATATAAATATTTTCTGTCTACAGATCGAGTAAATAATAATTTTTTTCAAAAAAATGAGGGAGCACAAAAAAGACATTTACCTTCACAGGAACTGCATTCATAATTTTCTTTTCAAGTACTTGGTAATTTATTTTGTAGAATAAGTTGTGGTGCACCACTTTAATGGCATAGATATTAAGATGTGAATATACATTTCCCTTATCTGTGTTGTTGTCTTTAGTGTACTATTTTTTCTGCTTGAGCTTTGTCATGTTTAGGTATAAGTTATTTCATTTTCTGCTGCTGGTTGCCAGGCATAGTGTTACTGAATTTGACTTTGTATTACTCTGTTAAGCCAGTTTTACTACTGATTTGTTTTTCTTGTTGCTGCACATTGGCTCATATTAGTGATAATGTTGCATTTGCTCTTCAAATTTAGATTTACTGCTGCTAGCTTTGCCAATTTGTATTTTTTGTCATTACTGTTTGTATTAATTGTTTTGTGCTGCTGCATTGCCTCGTCCCTTCGTATATATATCTGAGCTCAGTAGATTTAAGTTAGCTTAAGAGGGGGTAGACTATATAAGAACCTAACTATGATTAATTGGAAGAAATGCATTGAGAAGCTGTAAGAAAATGGCTTGGCCAAAAAAGTAGTGTACAGTGGAGAAAAAGTATTTTTGAAAGAGGATGTGAACAGAATACAGAAAGCATGCTTGGATAGGATTTTTTTGGTGGAAACAAATGTTGAAATAAGAGGAAAGACCTACAGAACGAAGTTTTGGGTTGGACTGCAGTACCAAATGTTACACTGAAAACGAACCCAGTCTTTGCTTTTGTATTACTCCGCTATGTGTTTGTGTACCCTTGGGTATTTGGTTTTCCTGTCTTTATGTGTTTAGCTGATGAGAGTTGTGTTGTAGAATTTTTCTAATACTATGTTATTCACTTTGTAAAGATATTTAGACATTATTTATTCTGTTTTGTTGCTCATATGTGAAGTTGATGTTTCGAAAGTTATTCTGATCTTTTATGTATGTACTCATGTCATAATTCCTGTAACACTGATGTATATGTATATTTCTATTCTTTTCTAAAGCCTGTATTACTACAAATGTTATCTGTATTATTATGTTTTTAATGTATTTTGTACCTTTGTTATTGTATTCTTATGTTATAAAATTGTAATTGACACCAGTTCATCAAATTAAGTAACTTATAAGTTCCATTTCACTGCACACGTTTCTGTTGGTCATAGTATATGGACAATATGTGAGAAGTAGGGACTGATAGTGTTTGCACGTGTGTTAATAATTCAGCAAGGGACTGATTAACAGCATTGCTGGTTCTAAGGACAATTCCAAAAACTTTGAGTGCACAAGTGGTGGTTTATGGACTTGCTATATTGTCTGCAAGACTTCTAAGGACAATTCCAAAAACTTTGTGCATGCACAAGTGGTGATTTATGGACTTGCTATATTCTCCGCAAGACTCTTCGATGGTGATTGTGCACCTGCACAGTCGCAACAGATGGCTGCTGACCGTCTCTACAAGGACTACAGTGGGTCTGCATCTTTGATGGCCCACCAATACCATTATTTCTACAAGGACTGCAGTGGGTCTGCACCTCTGGTGGCCCACCAATACCGTAATCTCTACCAGGACTACAGTGGGTCGGCTCTGTGATGAGCTACCTACCAATATTCTTCAAAACTTCGACTGACTCTGCTGTGGGTTAGCACTGTTGTGGCCCATTACCTGTCAGCATGTCGAGAGTCAGCACTGTCTTTCCGTTGGAAGGACAACACTTCTTTTTCAAGACTGCATGTAAATCGACTACTTCCGTGTGCATTCTCTTTTACTGCTCAGACTTTGAGAAAAAAAACACTGCAATTTTACTGTGATGAATGATCAGGACTGTCTTTATGGACTGTGAGAAAATTTTAGCTTTTGACCAACATTGAATCAATAAGTGTGTGCATTTGATTTCTTTGTTATTGTAATTGTGAAAAATTTTTAACAAATATGTATTGGCCAGTACCCAAAACAATTTGTAAAATTTTTTGTGGGGAACATGGGGGCGATGTAAGTAGGCTATTTAGGTTTTCTTATTGGTAACGCCACGTAGCGCTCTGTATGAAAATCACTGGCTGTGTTGTGTGCAGTCTGTGGCTGTGTGGCATTGTTGTAATAGTCGCTATTGTAGTGTTGGGCTGTTGGCTGTTAATAGCGCATAGCGTTGCGCAGTTGGAGGCGAGCCGCCAGCAGTGATGGATGTGGGGAGAGAAATGGCGGAGTTTTGAAATTTGTAAGACTGGATGTCACGAACTGCTGTGTATATTATGAGTTTTCAACACTATTAAGGTAAATACATTGTTTGTTCTCTATTAAAATCTTTCATTTGCTAACTACGCCTATCAGTAGTTAGTGCCTTCTGTAGTTTGAATCTTTTATTTAGCTGGCAGTAGTGGCGCTCGCTGTATTGCAGTAGTTCGAGTAACGAAGATTTTTGTGAGGTACGTGATTTGTGAAAGGTATAGGTTAATGTTAGTCAGGACCATTCTCTTGTAGGGATTACTGAAAGTCAGATTGCGTTGCGCAAAAAAAATATTGTGTGTCACTTTAGTGAATGTTTGAGTACGTTCAGTTCTGGTCAGCTGTTTGAAAATCAAATAATGTAAGGGGTTTACCAGCACAGTAATTAATTATTTTTTCTAAGGGGATGTTTCAACTTGTAAAGTTTCTGCTACCTAACGCGCCCCTATCTTTCTGCCCTCACATACCCTCGCCTCCGGCACTACTGCTCACCCTACTGCAAGCCCTTCAGCTTCTCGAGTGAAAGTGCAGTGCGTCAATGTTTTATCAAAAAGGATTTCACATTCCTGCTATGTGTTTCTAAACAGCCCGTCAGCGGCTGAAGATATTAAATTAATTCTAATTACGTCTCAGCATGGTTTTAGAATGCATCGCTCGTACGAAACACAGCTTTCCATTTTCTCACGTGATATACTGAGAAGGGCAACAGCCAGATTCCGTATTTGCAGATTTCCTTAAAAGCGTTTGAGTCGATGCCCAATCGCAGGGCCAAAGTACGAGCATATGGAATTGGTTCCCAGATACGTGAGTCTCCCGAAAGCTTCTTAAGTTATAGAACCCAGTTGATGTCGTTGACGATGTTCATCAGAGGCAAGGACATCGTCGAGCGTGCCCTAGGGCAGTGTGATAGAAGCGCTGTTGTGCTCTGTATACGTAAATGGTTTGGCTGACAGCGTGGGCAGCGGGCTGTGAGTGTTTGGTGATGACGTTGTGGTGCGCGGTAAGGTGTCGAAGTTGAGTCATTGTAGGAGGTACAATAGGATTTAGACAAAATTTCTAGTTGGTGCTACGAATTGCAGCTTGCTCTAAATGTAGAATAATGTAGGTTAATGTGGATGAGCAGGAAAAACAAATCGGTAATGTTGGGATACTGCATCAGCAGTGTCCTGCTTGACACAATCCCGTCGTTTAAATATCTGCGCGTAACGTTGCAAAGCAAAATTAAATGGAACGAGCACGCGAGGATTGGGGTAGGAAAGGTGAATGATCGGCTACGGTTTACTGTGAGAATTCTAGGAAAGTGTGATTCAGCTGTAAAGGAGAACGCATACAGGACGCTGGTGCGACCTACTTTTGAGTACTGCTCGAGAGTTTGGGATCCGTACCAGGTCGTATCAGAGGAAGATATCGAAGCAATTCAGAGACGGGCAGCTAGACTTGTTACTGGTAGGTTCAAACAACAGGCAAGTGTTATGGGTATGCTTCGGGAACTAAAATGGGTGATCACTGGAGAGAAGGCGATGTTTCTTCGAGGAACAATGCTGATAAAATTTAAGTTCGGATTTCTTACGTAAGATACGAGAAATTAAGGCTCGTATAGATGCATATAATCAGTCTTTTTATTTGCTAGTGGAAGAGGAAAGAAAATGACTAGTCGTGGTACAGGTTCCCTCCACCGCGCGCCGTAAGCTGGATTGCGGAGTATCGATGTCGCGACATTGTCGATATCCTAGTTACCTACTGGAAATACGACAACGCACCATAGCCGTTTGTGAATGACGCACCGGACCACTTCTTCAGGGAGTGTGAGATTAGACGAAACGTTACAGACTAGGAGAGGAACGTCTTCGGTAATACCGCAGTGTAGAGCCTAATAAGGGGCGAGGAATTGTGGAATAAATTGAATTCTCTGAGAGCTAGAGGATCAGCCTATGAACAGCAAGCGAACATGTCACGGCAGAATATCTAGCCACCATAAATTTGAGGAAGCAGTAAGGAGATGGGCCTCAGGAAGACCAGGAAGGATTTAGTGAGAGCCTGACAGCCGTCTCCCAAGCTCTCCAAACTTGGTCAGTAGGGCAGTCGACTACAGCAACACGCGAGGAGCTTAGTGTCCATACAAACGAAGAAATCTACTTAGGATCTGATACCTAGTACAAGAGTGTAGAGGTGTGTAGTGTAGCGTTGTACAGTAATGTAGCCCACAATTATAAATTACAAAATACGTGACGATGCAATGCAGCGTAGTACAGTGGACCACTAGCACGTGCCTTCTGCATTCCGGATGAATTCATATCTGCGCACCAGGTGGCCAAAGAGTAGTATGTAGATTTTTCGAAAATTAATATTTTTTCTGTAGATACTTTAGGTTATACACCAATAGATAGTCGATGTTCCTCAGCTATTGTAGGAGGGAGGGAGGGAGAGAGAGAGAGAGAGCGAGAGGGTACCTTGGTCGGACCACACAGAGCCCCCACTGCAGTACTGATGGAGTGGCCCCCATAATGCGCGCGCTGCCCGTCCCCTGTCCCCACCTTCTGGGCTCGTGATTGGATATCGAGCCGCGATTACGGGCGGTCGCCATCAATGTGGCGGGAGGGAGGGAGGGAGGACCCCCGCGGTTCGGCCGCAGAGTCAAGTACCAGCCGAGTCTTTGTGCCTCGTCGATAGCAGCTGTGGATATGAGCATCGCATTTCTGCCATCACACGTTATCACTCAATATTTTTCCATTCTTTTCCTCGAATATTATCTGCTTAGCTAAAATATGTAAATTGGCGCATCTCTAATAGTTGTCCGTGTAAATTTTCTGTTGTACCGGTGCTATGCCCAGAGAGATCAATATCTGTCAAAAAATTAGAAGCACAGAAAGTTGAAGGAAGGCCGACGGAAGTGATATTATCTGGACATCGGATGTATTAAAATGTGGATTTCAACAATTGTAGGGCTACTAGTTAGTGAGAAAGGTGTTTAAGTGTGGAGTAAAGATCGTGAAATTGAAAGAGACTGAGCTTGAGATTCTACAAGTAATTTGCGGCTATAGAGGAGCTGATGTGTGATCTCAAGTGGCGTAAGTGTGTGGCTTTCACTGAATTACGGTTAGCAATGATTTGTTACTAAACAGTGCCTGGCATTAAACGTCAAATTGTTTTACGTCATTCTTCTGTTTAATCACAGACCGCGTCCACTACAATGATACGACGTCTGTTCAGAAAATTCCTGAACATTGTCCACAAAATTTTTCTACGCTTACCTTTTACTTGTTGTGCACGGTTTCCTCCACAGCTCATACACCGGTCCCAACGCCGTTTACACTTCCGGATGCACTCTCGGTTCGCCTCTTGCTGGAGAGTGCGAAGCGCCGTCTGCGAATTTTCTTTTATCTCGTGTATCGTTGCAGTTCTTCGTCCTTTCAGCGGGGTTTTCAACTCTGGAAATAAATGAATGACCACAGGGGTCATGTCCGGGGAGTACTATGAAGGAGGAGGCAGCACACTGAACTCGTTTTTTTTTTGTGTGTGCAATAGCCACGCGGACAGTTCTTAGCCGACGGACCATTTGTATAGCCAACAGAAGACTCGTCTTATTGTACCTATCCAGTAGTGCACGGTCAATTTTTGAATACTACGCACTCCTTCCATCTTAGGAAAGTAGAGACAGTCTTTTGGTTCTTTTTGTGTTTATTGTCTACGGTGAGCCTTGAAGGGCTTATGGAGGCATCATTTAGTTCGTGGGCAGTTCCTGAAAAAACTCGACAAAAGCGTTTTCCAACATTTTTCGCAGTCAGCAGCGGATGTCTATATAAGTAACCGCATCAAATTACTCTGCTTTTTAGGGTATGTTCTACACTAAACTAGAAGCGCCATCTTATCATTTTCGAGAGTTTTGATCCGTTATCGATAAAACCCCCACGAAAACGCGGTTTTCGGGCACAAAACCCAGCCGCTGATTCCAAGACGGCTACGCACAGTAATTGGCTGAAATTTTTACCACATAATTCTAAAATCCTAATCTCGAACAACCTTCATATTTTTCTCGATGCCTGTGATCTTTCCCGAGGTACAGAGGTTCAAAGTTACCATACTTGTACGCGTAAAATACGCACCATCATTAGAAGCGTTCTGGAAACCCCATGTTGTACTACTGAAGCACCTACAAAATTTTTGTGCTCGCAAAACCCTGAGTTTTAATATCACTTTTGCGTTATTTCAATTTCACATAAGTAAACTACGACCAACGTTTCATGGACATATTCCAGAGTGGGTTACGCTTGCATTACGCAACAGGAGGAAACGGCGGCATGAATGAATATGAATAAATTTTGGATCACAACTATATAAAATTTTGACTCGGCCTTCAGGTGTCGATCCATACAGCCACCTATATACAGTTTTTAATCTATTGTGCTTAATTATTACAATTTCTCAAGATGTTTTTAACTGCTTTAATTAGATCGGATACAACATTGTTGTTTAAGTACATGGCGAGATATGAGTAATTAGAAAGATATAAGATTTGAACACTACAGCGCTAGGTCACTTAAAACAAAACATAGAGTCAAAGAGAAAGAGACAAAACGGTAATGGAACGTACACACTGCATAACTAGATAGTTAATAGTTATGTTACTGATAGTAATACTGCCATGCAGTTCCAGCATAGGGACTGGGTGTTTGTGTTGTCCTCATCATTTCATCGTTATCTTCATCATCATTCGTGCCTGTGGCTAGACTGAACTGTGTAAAAACTGGGACTTTGTACGGGCGATGATGAACGCGCAGTTGAGCACCCCACAAACCAAACACGATCATCATCAATCCCAGCATAGGGTATAGAAGAATCAGCTATAGTTAAGTGTATTAAGTGGCGAAATTTAACAGGTAATTTTAAATTTACAATTTTCTTCTATCTCAAATTATCTGACTACATAGGGAGAGTTAGCGCCTTGTATGGGCTGTGGTATCTCGACGCAGGGAACGTTCTGACGCTGCGGCTTGTTGCCTTCGGCTGTCGCGACCGAAAAACAAGTGGTTCACAACCTCCGGGATTCCACACTCGGACCAAAGCGGTGACTCTTCAGCGTGAATTCGGTGAAGATGCTGTCGGCAGAGCGCGTGCAGAGAAACTTCCAGCCGTAACAGCTCTTCGCGTACCAGGCTTGCTTTCTATTGCTGACAATGTACTACTATGTCGGTAAGCATATCTTGTCTGTCGTCCATAGCTTTGTATGAAGGCCTTTGCCGATACTGTAGGATGTCTTTCTTCGCCATCATATACATTGCCTGTTTGACCAGACTATCTTGAATTTCGTTTCCTCGTGTCGCACAGTGATCTTTGGTCCTATATGTACTGACTTGCCGTTTATTGTTTCGGCTTTCTGTCCGTACGTCTACTATTCCATGTGGTATGGGCTGACTCATTTTTCCTGCGTTATTATTCTTCGGCAAGGCAAGGGCTGATTTTCAATCTGTAAAAATGCTACTTCTTTCGCTAGTACTGAATAAAAGGAGCAACCCCAGGATTACGATTAGTTCCACTGACCTGTCTGTGTTGTCCTTTCGTAGTTTAAATTTTCTACCGTGTCACTTTGCATTTCCCCATTACGCATTGCCTGCGCCATCTTCATTCTTGGATCCATCTGCATTTGGTAATGGTCGCCTTGTGAGAACCATATAAAAGTCTTATACGTGCAAAATATTTCTAGGCCCAGTGACACGTCTGCTTCTAAGATCAAATTGTGATAGTGGTATTCACGAATAGACTTCTGGCGTCGTCAGTGTGGGGGCGATCTGTGGTATTATGAACACCAAATGAATTCTCAACTGCCAAGATAGTTGAGGATACAGTTTCTCACGTCGCTCATAATATCCGGGTTAACCCACACCTAAGCGTGAGGTCAGGTAAGTCTTGCACCAGTTTTTCCCGACATACCGGCGCACATTTGATAAGATATTTCCTACTTAAGTGTGATGTTGGTTCGATCGCTTCAGCGAGAGGTGCGGCAGTTGTATGTGCCACAGCTCCACTGCAATATATTTATAGCAGCCTTATACTGCCGCTTGATTAGTTCTTCGGACAGACTGACTGGCATGGACAGAAAACAGAGGCGAGCTTAATCTAACAAGGGGACGCCACGACGTTGGGATGACGGATTCACTTCAAACTCGGTACGCCATTAGTAGGCCAACAAAACAACACAATGTGCACTACCCTGGCAGTTCCGAGAAAATCGCCAGGCGAGTGTAACGCGTCTGATGTGTCTGTGCGTAGGTGCCGGCCGTTAGAGCTCACGGTGGACAAACGGTTAGCGTTAAGACGAACGTGTACGAGGCGACGGTTCGACTCCCGCTCAAACTTTCCTTTTTGAAGTCAAGTTTAAATTCTGCGATATTTAACAAATTTGCAATTACACTGTTCTTGCTACATTAGTCACGCTCCCCACTGCGCAGGTTAACTGCCAAAGGGGGGCCTGCCTCTGTGTCTGCAGCTCGAGGCGTCGATTTTCTCAGTGACACGTCCAGTTTTCTCTTAGCCAGTTGCTAAAATGTTCTATCACGTTTCTTTTCCCTTCCCCTAAGTCGTCACT
This sequence comes from Schistocerca nitens, assembly GCF_023898315.1. NCBI lineage: Eukaryota > Metazoa > Arthropoda > Insecta > Orthoptera > Acrididae > Schistocerca > Schistocerca nitens. The sequence goes on from NC_064625.1 coordinate 605,403, forward strand.
AATTGTGTGGATGCACAGGTCCTCGGCATACTGAGGGCGAAAATACTCTTCATATATATCGTAAATATGTTAGACGATAGGGCACTATATTCATCGTTCAGGCAAACGCGTACTTCTAGGTCCTATCAAGTTGTTGCTGACTTTCTGTCCACAAGTATGGCACGAAGGTCTACCATAACAAAACAAGCAGGTTAATTTTTTTTCATCTTCTCCGACAGAAGGGATAGACTAATGCTGGGAAATCACGAATCCAGTTACATAACTGAGACGCTATTCCATAAGCACGCCACAACTAGCCGCTTGTGTGGTATACTGTGTCAAAAACCTTCTGGAAATCTAGAAATACGGTGTGTTTAAAGAGATAGTCGTGTTTTACAAGAACGATGTTTCTTAAATCCGTGTTGACTGTGTGTCAATAGACCGTTCACACAAGCTGCTAGTTGTGGCGTGCTTATGGAATAGCGTCTCAGTTATGTAACTGGATTCGTGATTTCCTATCAGAAAGGTCACAGTTGGTAGTAACTGACGGAAAGTAACACCTCTCAAAATGAGAAAATAAAGTACAACTATCACATCGAACATAAACCTGTTATCCATTATGGAATACTGTGTATAGCAATTTCCAGCTAGCGGATACTAATCAGCCTTCACGACTCCCGCACTGCTGCAGACAATATATGTACCATCCAAGTCAACATAGGGAAGGAACCTCTGAAGTTAAATCGTTAGACATTCCTTTTAAAAATAACACATGTGTAAATAATGATGGGCATTTCTTTCTGTCACGCCGAAATCAACGAGATTATAAATTTTAATCTTTCTTTTCATCTCGTTGTGGAAACATTTGATTTCATAAAATTAATTTCTGTAAATTCAAATTATTGTAGCATGAGTACAGAAACATAAAACGAAAATCAATGTTTTATGTCGATACGTGCGACTCCGTGTATTCAAATGGAAAGACAGCGTTTTTTTTTCGCGAAACTGTGTTGGGAGAATTTAGAGAACCGGCATTTGCGAGTGACTGCAGAGAGATTGTGCTGGCGCCGACGCACGCCTCGCGCAGCGGCAGCGAAGCCGAGGGAAGGGAGACCGCGGCCGGCTCGTGCCGACGACACCTCGTAGTCACTTCCGGCAGGGTACGCGGCTACGTGCACTCACGCATTTCCGTGTTTCCACTATCGCTGCACGTCAGTTACGTGTTTGAAGGGCCCCGTGTCGCCAGCGTCAGCTCATGTACACGGATACGTGACGGCAGCTGTAAGAGTTACGAGCTGCAGTCCGCGTGAAGATGAGTTAGACCGTGTGTCGCGACAACTTCCCTTACAGCGCACAAAAACTCAGATATCTCCAGTATTACTATGGAGTGCCTGCTATGAACTTCCGCGAAGAACAACGTTGGAATAGGTAAATAACAATATTTAGGGACATCTGTTCTCAAATTTCTTTTAAAATATTGCAACATACCTGTTACTTTTGGTGTCAGACGCAATTACAAACTGAACCTCAAAATATTTCGTAGTCGAAAACGGTAGGAGCGATTCAGCATCGTTTTGAGCATTAGGGACTGTATTCGTACCAGTAAAAATAAAACTGTAAAACAGACTGTAATTACTCTCGAGATCATTGCTGAAAAAATCGACCACTGGTTTCACAGCTGTTTTTATTGTTTCATTATGTCGCAGCCTAATTTGCAGAATTATTTTATTCGAACAGAAATACAAAATACAGATGTGGTGGTCGTGGTGAGGGGGGGGGGGCCTTCATTGGGGATGAATGTGAAAGGCAGCACTACAGCGTCATCCACACATATATTGTATCGGCAGCGGTCGTCACGGAGCGGTTCCTTTTTCCGGAAGCGCGTCTGTCACCTGGAGTCTCCAGGTTGCTACGGCTAGGCATAACGGCGGGGCAGGACGAGGGGGGGGGGGGAAAGGGAAAGGGGGGGAGCACAGTAACTCCAAACAGCACACCAGGCCTCTATCTCCATGTACAGATGATCTCTGCTGTACCTGATTCATTTTACGAAGATGCTGATATTCTAATGCTTTGATTACACAGTAATAACAGTTCATGCGCTCTGCGTGGATGTACCCTCCATTGGTTATACACTGAAGAACCAAAGAAGCTGGTACGCCTGCCCCAGCGAGCTCGCAGAAGTGCCGCAACACGACGTGGCATGGACTCAAAAATCTCTGAAGTCGTGCTAGAGGGACATTCACCGTGAATCCCGCTGGGACCTCCATACATCCGTACGAGTACCAGGGGGTGGAGATCTCTTCTCAACAGCACGTTGCTCAAGACATCCCAGATATGCTCAATTATGTTCATGTCTGGAGAGTTTGGCGGGCAGCGGTAGTGTTTAAACTCAGAAGAGTGTTCCTGGGCCACTCTGTACCAATTCTGGACGTGTGGGGTGTCGCATTGTCCTGCTGGAATTGCCCAGGTCCGTCGGAATGCACGATGGACACGAATGGAGGCAGGTGATCACAGAGAATCCTTACGTACGTGTCAATTGTCATACTCGTATCTAGATATATCACGGGTCCCACATCACTCCAACTGCACACGCCCCACAGCACCACTAAAATACTAAATATTTTACGCGGGCAATAAATTAAATAAAGTTCGCCACATGGTCCAGTATGTTTGATTTGGATTCCGCTGTTTGTCATTCGAATTTTCAGGAGGACACTACAGAACGAGTGTCTCCTACCTCAGCAAAGCGTTTTATCGTTAAAAGAAGCCTAAAATTTTAGGTAGAATGCAACACGTGATTAAAAAATCTGATAAATCTAATTTTCAGCGTGTTTTTAGCACACAATTTCGCCACAGACTTGGGGGAGGGAGAGAGAAAGACAGAGAGAGGGAGAGAGAGAGAAAAAGAAAGAAATAGAGAGTATTGATCGCACAAAAGCGACCAGTAGGAATAACGCAGTATCTGGTGTTCACCCACGGGCGTAATGCAGGTACCCCTTCAAAGAGCTAGGCATTTTAACTGCACCGTCACAGTACATGCACTCGCTAGTGAAATTCGACATAAATAATCGGTGACAATTTGAGAAGAACAGCACTACAAAGCCATCAAAGATGTTTCTTACAGATTGTTAAAACTGTCAGTGGCTCACAGAGGATTTGAGTACGCAGCGACAAAAATTTTTAATTATTTTCGCAATGACGTAACGCCAATTTAAAGTCATGTCTCTTGTTCTGTTTAAAATGTAGTAGCCAGTAAAAATAAAAAAAGAACTTTTGAAAAATTGTAGTTGGACGAGTAGTTATGTGTTCATTAGTCCGGTAAACTGACTCGTTTTACATCACCTCGACTAAAGAATCGTCCAGATGGATGACGTAAGTACCGCGCCACACAGTGTTTGTCTGGAGGGTCCGGCCGCGGCCTTCCGCACCCCGTCTGCTCGCCGCCTCAGCTGCAGGGAGAAGAGGGAGCGGCGCTGCTGGCGCCACAGGGGCACCTCTGGGCCCGGCGTGACGCCAGCGGTGCGCTGCTGGCGCCAGTACCGGCAGGCGTGCCAGAGAACTGGCGGCCCTCCAGGGAGTGCGCCAGCTGCGCGGACGACTCCCGCGGGAGGGATCCGCCTGCCGGCGCCTCTATAAACTGGCGCCAGTAATGTGTGCTGCTCGCAGCAGAAAAGAAGCTAGGTGACGCCACAGGGAGGGCACAGCACAGCACAGGCGGGACAGCTCTCTCTCTCTCTGTCTGTCTCTCGGCCTCTCCTTCCCTCCCTCCCTCTCCCACGTCTGATGCAGTCTGCTGTTTCCTCGGACTCACCTTCTTTTCCTTAACTCGGTGGGAGGAGCCTCCCCTGTCGGCCAAAAGCCGCCCCTTCGTAGGGGAGGCGCGTGGCGCGCTCCACCCGCTTGTCAATTTCGTTCTGCGCTTGTCATCGCATTTCAGCTGTTCGGCCATCGGAAGAAGCTTCGCCTCGACGCCCTGGTCAGACAACTTCCAGGCAATCGTGTGAAATTCCGAAGACACCCTACAGCGGCGTTCACTCGAACTAAAAAAAAGTAGTGCACCACAACGCTATTGGAGTTCCGCCGCATAAATCGGAATCAGTAAAGCTTCTGTGGTCGTACTCTGCCGCAGTGTTGCTGCTGATAACAGATCCAGTAGACAGGTCGTCCCCCTGCTGCACACTCTCGTGGCAGAGCAAGCGGGACGCCGACAGACAAGTCGTGGAACGCCGGGCAGCTACCGTCACGTCACATCCCGCCACGTCACGTCACCGCTAGGCCGGAGCGCAGCTGCTCCTCACCGACTAACGCTGAAGGCGAGTCGCAGGTTCCGGAAACGTGGAGGTCATTGTGCTGGTGGTGGTGGTGGTGGTGGTGAGGAGGAAATGGAAACAACGAGAAAGCCGTATCCAGAGCGACATAATGAGGTGTGTGAGAAAACGAGTACCGCATTTCCTATGGCTACAAACGAATGAAGATGATCTCCGAATATGGAGAATTGTGTACCCTTCGCATGCGTCGAAGTGATCTATCTGAAAAAGCCTGACTTTGCCTACAGTAATTGGTTGAAGGTGATCTAATGTAAGGCCTGCAGGAGCACCAGTGACTGAAGAAATTACGCCGCGTCACACACAGCTGGGACCGGCGCAGTGGGAAGCGTGACGTACCACTCGGCAGAACGCTAGACACGTGCTCTAAACGATGCGCGTTGTCACGTGCACTGCTTCCAGAGTCATCTTTCCCAAAACAGAAGTCACTGTGTTGCGAATTTCTGTCTTATTCGTCATCGGTGTACAAATATACAGATTTAATAAAGTAATCCACCGGACTGGAACGGCTTGTGCCATAAACGTAATTGACTCCAGAATTTTGATGTAGTGTTTGAAACTAAAACTTAGTTTAACAGAGGCGAAAAAGGGTGATATATTTACTTTCGAGTGTTTCCAGTAGGGTCATAGTCCTACTGTCCTTGACAGAATGTAAAATTTCACAATCTCCATCACATCAGTGGCTTTCTGTTAAAAGATGATCGTTAAAGATTCAATCTTTCTTTTTCAGTTTTCAGTCTTTGTCATGCTGAAATACTACAATTGCCACAGGTATGTCTGACTGACCAATTTCTAATTTTCCCCAGTGCTTGCAGGTGTTACCCTGTAACAGTGGTTGCAGCTTGTCTTTAGCGTCGAACAGAAATTTTGGTATGCTGTTGGTATTCTACAATGCAGGTCTGTAGTTCCAACGGTAACTTTTTCGCGAGGCTATCTGAAATTTTGCAGACATACGGAATGAGGCATCAACTACTCACTCTTTCCTGTCGGGCAGAGACTCTCCACACAAAAGTTCGTTTCCGTCCTTATTCACTTTCCGCGCGACATTACAAATGTTATACTTTTCTTTATAAACACTCTGCATATCAATTTTGTCTATTTAGCATCTGTTTTTGGGGTGTTCATCTCTCACTTTACGATGGCTTAAGGAGCAGAAGGCTGGCTTGTGGCCAAATAAAAATAATTTTGCGGAAAACTAGGAAATATTTCCTTTTTAATACTGTTTGGTGTTCTCCGAAGTACAGACGAAAAATACAGTCAGTGATGGGAAGAAGACTGCAGGGCGGGGGCTCCTCCAGTAATGAGATGTGTAATGGACGTCACCGAGTTGCCAGCAGACTTCGTGAGTGCGAACTGCGCGCCCAGCCGTCCAGCCGAGGTGTGCTGCAGTCTTACGTCTCCCTCCTCCCTCAGCCACCCCCATCAGGTGCAGAGCTCGGCAGCCCATTAGCACCTCATCACGGGATTGGCTAGCGCCTCCCTCTCTCTCCTAATTTGCGCCTGGCCCATTTTCAGGATGTTGAGTTACGGAAACATCAGCAGCGCTAACGCAGAAGTTAGCGAGCGCGGACGTCCGAGGATGCGGCAAACACACACACACACACACACACACACACACACACACATATATGTTCAGAAGAAGCTTTGGCGATGCGGCGCGGACAAAGATCGTTGCCAGCAGATCGTTTGAGTCCTCTATTCCCCGTGATCCTGTGGCAATGGAACACGCACTCATTCCTCTGACTATATCCCTGACTCTACATTCACATTCACGTCGACAGCCATACCCGCAGCCTCAAATGCGCTGTAAGGAGCGTGGTACAGGGCATTTACTGTCCTACCACAGAAAGGTACTTTACTTTACGATTTGAAATTACAGAAGAATGACTGGAAGCACTTAATTTCACAAAATGTCTCAGAGTACGGTCGAATTGAAGAGGATCGACCAGATAAAAGAAATCGCGAGTAAGTGAAATGTCAGACAGATTCACTCGAAAATCCTCAGGAAATGTAGGTCGTCTAGTATGCAGTTGTGGGATTGTCGACAGATTAAAGAAGACGGTGCCTAGGTAGCAGTGGGCAATAGAAATTTATTCCCAGAAGAAAACTGCCAGAAACGTAGACCACAAAACCCGTTATGTGTGAAAGACTGTAAGAGATCGTCGTGATCTAATAAGAGTAATTGTCACTCGACAAATACAGCTACACCGAGGTGCGAGAGAATGCACCCGGTCCGCCGCCCCAGGTTAACGCCGCAAGGTCGGAATCGGCGGCGCACTGGCGCCGTCTCACCCCTCGGCGGTGCGTCGCGGACTCCTGCCTCACCCCGAGTGGCCGGCGGGGCGGAAGTCTGACGGGGCGGCAACCCGCATGGCACTGCTGTGTGGCGGGTCGTCGTCCCGCCCCTACAAATTTCTTCTTCTTCTGTAGTGGTCAATCCAAGGATTGGTTTGCAACAGCTACAGTGGCACCTTGTCTCCATTCTGTGCGTCTTTCAGCTTTTCTCTTCATTTCTTTATAGGTATCACATCCAACATCTTTCACGATTTGATCCATGTACCTCAGTCGTGGTCTTCCTCTTGGTCTTTTTCCCTCGACATATCCCTCTATGATTGTGTTCAGGAGTCCTTTATGTCTTAATAGATGGCCTGTAAATTGCACTCTTCTTTTAACAATGAAACTCCAGAAGCTTCTCTTCTCACCTGCTCTTTCCAGAACCACTTCGTTTGTGACCTTGTCGATCCATTTTATTTTGAGCATGCGTCTATAGCACCACATTTCAAAAGAATTTAGCTTCTGCTGTTCCTCTGTCCCGAGAGTCCATGTTTCACACCCATAGCATGCCACACTCCACACATATGATTTCAAAAATGTTTTCCTGGTTTCAAGGCTGATGCTCTTAGATGTTAATATGTTTTTCTTCTTTTTAAAAGCAGCCTTCGCTTGAACTATTCTACTTCTCACTTCTGCCTTGCTCCTTCCATCCCTGGTAATATTACTGCCCAGATAAGTAAATTTATCAACTTGTTCGAGCAGTTCATTGCCTACATGAACTTGGACTTTCACTTGATCTTCTTTGTCGCATGCCATTACTTTTGTTTTTGCTTTATTAATTCTCATATTATATTCTTCACCCATAACTTTATCCATTCTATTCAGTAGGACTACAAGATCTCCTTCACTTTCAGCCAGGACAGCTATATCATCGGCATATCTTATCATATCTATTCGTTGGCCATGAAATACTACACCTGTCTGTGAATTTTCCCTTACTTTTTTCAGCGCCTCTTCAATGTATACGTTAAAGATAACAGGGGATAGTGCGCAACCTTGTCGGACACCTTTCCGTATCTGCACCTCTTCTTGTTTTGTCCGTCCACGGATAACTGCTGTCTCGTTTTTGTACAGGTTCCATATCATTTTTCTGTCTGTATAGTCTATTCCTACTTTTATGAGTACCTCAAACATCTTATCCCATTTAACATTATCAAAGGCTTTCTCTACATCTGCGAAAGCTATGTATGTTTTCAGGTTCTTATCTAGTCGTTTCTCTATTATTAGTTTTACAGCAAATATTGCTTCTCTGGTTCCTCTATCTTTCCAGAATCCAAACTGGTCTTCGGAGAGTGTAGCTTCGACTTTTTGTTCTATGCGTTTTAGGATAATTGAGGTTAATATTTTAGAGGCGTGAGTAACTAGGCTGAGTGTCCTATAATTTTCACATATTGTAGCATTTGCCTTCTTTGGAATGGGGATCATAATGTTTTTCTCAAAGTCTGTAGGAATTTTACCCTGCTCGTACATGTTGAAAACAAGATTATACAACTCCTGATTCAGTTTTTCTCCTCCAGATTTCAGAAGTTCGGCTGGGATATTGTCTATACCAGGCGATTTGTTGTTTTTCAATTTTTTCAGAGCTAGTTCAAACTCTACCCTTAATTTAGGTTCACCTATGTTGTGTGCATCTACTTCTGTTTCTTCTTCCATGACGTTTTCAGACAGGTCTGGTCCGCTGTACAGTTTTCCTATATATTGTTTCCATCTTCTTGTAACTTCATCATCGTCATCCAACATATTGCCATTTTCATCCATCACAGCCCTACACTTGTTTCTTTTGTCTCCAAAGCAATGTCTCACACATCTATAGGCCTTGTCGATATTTCCCTTGCTCATGTTGTCCTCAACTGAAATACAGAGATCGTCAAGGTATTTTTCTCTTGCTTGTTTTGCCTCTCTGTTGATTCTATTTTTCAGACTCTTGTATTTCTCTCGGTCTTCCTTCTTCACAGAATTTTTTAATTTCCTTCATTCTTCCATCATATTTAGTAGGTCATTAGTGATCCATTCCTTCCTTTTCTCTGTCCTTTCTTTTCCTATTGCTTCTTCTGCTGCTTCTAAAATACCAGTTTTTATTTTTTCCCAGCTGCTTTGGATGTCATTGCAGCCCTGTGTATTTGTTTTCTTGTCTGTTTCTAGTTGATAGTGCTTCAGTGTATTTTCGTTTTTCAGGTTTGTCAAATCCCATTTACATGTACTTCTTCTTTTAATGTTCTTGAATTTTAGTTCAGTCGTCATCATAACGAGTATGTGGTCACTTTCCACATCACAGCCTGGATATGATCTGCTGTCCTTAACTTGGTTTTTAAATCTTTGCTTCACTAATTTGGTATCTGTTAATGTCACCAGGCATTTTCCATCTTCTTCTTGGATGATGATACCAGAAAAAGAGAGCAGATCCTAAGGAGCGCAGCACGTTTCGTTATGGGATCATTTAGTGAGCGCGAAAGCGTTACAGAGGGGCTCAGCCAACTGCAGTGGCGAACCGTACGCGAAAGAAACAGAGAAAGGTGGAAGTGAGGCCGGTACACAAAGTATTCTCTGCCACGCACTGTGAGGTGGCTTGCGGAGTACACACGTGTTACGGTTTTCTCCCGTTCCGTTCACGTACGGACCTGCGAAGTCTCCAGTCAGTCGGACTTGGTCTTCGCGGTCCCTGTGGCAGAGGTACGTAGCAGTGTGCAGTATATTTCTAGGTATTTCACTGAAGGCACATACTTGAAAGTTTGCAAGCCAGCTTTTGCGGAATGAATTGCACCGGTCTCCTGTAGTGTAACCAGTTAAACTGTGTAACACCCTCGCAACGCCCGTCCGCGAGTTAAGCAAACCGGAGCCATTCGTGCTGCCCTTCTCTGTATCTCCTGGTGGTACTATTCACATCTGATCAGTATTCGAAGATGGCTGCCACAAGTGGCTCGTAGGCAGTCCGATTTTTAGGCTGACTGTATCTTCCCAATATACTACGAGTTGTAACACTACAAGCAAATCACAAGTTATTTATCGAGTGAAATGTGGTTACCATTTCTACATAATCTGTAAGAAAACTTTGTGCAAATAAGTTTATGAGCTACATTCCTTCACATAAACTCATTATTCAATTCTGTTAGTAGAACTTCGTCTTCTAGCGGTGTCTTTCGTGGTAGTAAGAAGCGTTCCTCGTCAGGGCTTCATTTCGGCCGGCATTCCTGCACCTCCTAGGGAATATTCTTTTTAACTTACTGGAATAAGTCGGGAGCGTAGGTCTAGTGTAGAGCACGTGTGGTAAATATCGTAGCGTCGACTATCATTTGCGGCTGCGCCGGCGCCTCTGAACGCGACGATGAGTGAGCGACGTGATGCGATGGGCAGGTACGTGGGTCGAAGTGCGCTTTCTCTCTCTCTCTCCCTCTCTCTGTGTATTATAAGGGGCAACCCAAAGTTTCCGTTTGAGGGTGTTGCAGCAGCGTACGTGCAACGTTGCGGGGACATAAGCAGCAGCGACATGTAGCCAAGGGATGGGTGTGATCCACCCGCCTTACGTGCGGTAAATGTGGAAACGTCAACTATGACGCCATTATTAGCAAATGCGTCCAAACACGACCGACGTGCTGTTATTCTTTTCCCCGCTGCCAAAGGAATAACAACAGTAGACATCGATCGGAGCATAAAGACTGTGCATGTAGCAGCATATATGTCCTAAACCACCGTTTTAGAATGATGCGCCAATGGGCCTTCTTGCTTCACGATAAAGCACGTCGCCGTATCGCAAGTATCGTGACACGGAAGTTACGCCAACTCAGTCGAGCAGCGGCCCTGCAGTCGCCATCTCTCCCAGTGCGATTATTAAGCCTCCGGTCCGTTAAAAAACGCCTCGAAAGACCGACGATTCCTATCCGTCGGGCTACGTAGCAGACAGTTGTCGACTTCTACATGCAGCAGGACTCGGTGTTTTACCAAAGGGACATCTTCAACTGGGGTATCCGTAGGACGATTGTCTCAATGCTCACGGCAATTTTGCCTCATTCGCATACCGATTCTGTAGTGTACGGCCTTCGAACGCAAACTTTTTGATCGCACCTTATAAATCTCGTGGTTTTATTGTTTTGATTATAAGAAATTGTTTTGATAAAAAAGAAAACGCAAGAACACAAGACTCTGGACAAACGCAGTTACCGAGAGGCCAAGAAGTAGTACATGTCAAGCAATGTCGTATGCTACAGCTACGACGACGTCGCGCCCTACACAGGGTCCTGAGGCCCGCCCAACCGTGCCTGCCCCCACCCCCTCACGGTTGGTGGGTCCCCTCTTGCTCCTTCCTCACATCTAATTTGGGATCAATGGCTTCGCACCATCCTCGCAGTCGGAGAGGAATCACCTTCCTCTGGCTTCTCTCGCCTCTGGTCAGTTCGTACCACTGCAGTCGGCGCAGGGTTCACGATCATCATCTTTACCTAAACCTGATTTGGAGAATCCCTCACAGTTATAGAAACTCTCTAAGGAGAGGCAAGGCAGGAAGAAGTCCTCCGAGAAGGACATTCCAGTGGCTCCCACGCCACCGCATCGCACCTGATCACTGCTTGTGCCCGAGGTGGCGGTTCCGGTGGTCTCCGAGGCCCCGGTTAGTACCACATAAAGGAAACCACAACCTGTGTACGTAGCTGCCATATTCCCTTAACCAGTGGCTGCAGGTGACCCCTAAGGCATAACCTGCCCGCTTGGTCCCTTCATGGCTTCACTGTACGTAGAGAACATTATTCTCCAGCGGAAATGAAGCATTTTTTCCACCATCTGGCTGAGCTACAACATCTTTAAGCACTACCCCTGCCTTCTGTATTGCCCTTCAGGAGAGGATCCTGGCCCTTTGTAGATACCTGGTATATTATAACAATCGTGCTACCTATGATAGGGCTTGGGTGTAATTTGCACATATGTTCTGGACACTCTTAATACATCTTTGGGGGCTGTGGCTGTTCAGGTAAGGGCATTTCAGGATATTACCATCTGCAGTGTTTACATCCCTCTCGACGGGATTGCTCAGAACATACTGTTTGCTTCGGTTTCTCAGCTCTTCCCACCTTTCCTAATCTTTGGTGATTTCAACGCCCATAACCATCTGTGGGGTGAAACCACGGTTACTGGACACAGTAAAGAACTCGAAAATTTACTGGCACAACTCGACCTTTGCCTCTTGATTACTGGTACCTCAACACACTTCAGTGTGATGCACGAATCCTTCTCAGCCACTGAGCTTTCCATTTGCAGCCCTCGTCTTCTCTCATCTATCCATTGGGGGTCCACAATGAGTTGTATGGTAGTGACCACTTCCCAATCTTGCTGTCCCTCCCTCATTGTCACTCTAGTGGATGCATGCACAGACTGGGATGCTTTAGCCTCTGCTCTCGACTTTTGCTCCCCACCACATGGAGATATCGATGTGGTAGTCCAGAATACAGCTACAGCCATTATTTTGGCAGCTGATTTAGTGACCCCCTATTGCACAGGCCTGCCCCAACAGAAGGCTGTACTTCTCGGTCCACAGAAATCTCAGAGGCCATTCGAGATTGTAGGCGGGATCTCCCAATGGTGGGAACGGTACATTTCAAACATCGGACCACATACCACTCTGTCCCAAGTTTGGGCTAAGATCAGTGTAACGCCGTTTTAGGTGCCTCGAATACGATATGGCTCGCCCTGGCTTCACCAAACAAACTACAGGGAGATAAAGGAGACTACAAATCTGTTGATGCACTCCAGCCAGGCCTCTAGTCAGCACTGTACCGTCCTTTGTCTTCTCCATCATAGCTCGGACGTGCCCCACACTCATTGTGGCTCGCATTTGATGGTGGTTGTTGTGGTATCCGACGCCAAATGTGGTGTATTGACACCAAATATAGTGGGTGGGGTGCCAGGAGGTGCCATATTAAAACTCGGCGAGAACTTTCCAATCGATTTATTCGTTTCCTCTACATTGCTCCGTCCACCTCGCTCTGCGTCACAGGCCCCATACTGCTGAGGGAGCACCCCAGTGGCCTGTGCAACGCAACGCTGTGTCGTGCCGGCCTCGTTCGCCAGCTGCAGAGTTCCGATTACGTCAGGATGGCTGCGCCAGCAGCCGACTCAGTGGACACTGTCCTCACAGTCTCTGCGCTGCTCTGCCTGGAGACGTAGGCCGGCCCCCATGTTGCTTCTTCCTCGCTAGCGTAGCTGAGAACGCGGCGGCAATGACCGGCCGCGATCCGGCATCCGAATTTGCGGCCCTCGCCACGGAAGTCTCTGGCGTGTGTCGGAAGCTGAGACGACTGCCCGTGGTAGCGAACCGAAGAGTGGCCCGCCTTGGCTGGCTGCGGACCCCGCATTGGCCTCAGAGGGTCGAACCGACGACCCGCCGTGGACTGGGACGCTGTCGCCCCATGTGCTGCTGCATGTAGCCCAGCGGAGTGACACGCCCTGCCGTCCAGGAGAGTTGCCGCACTCGAATGAATCTCGTTAGAAAAAACACCTACTTATACTCGGCTGTGCCCCTCTGTTTCGCTAACGCATCGCTTCGTGTCACGTACGCACCACACCCTGGTTGCGCCAGTAGGCCCCTTCTGCCTGTAGCTTGCGCCATGTGAACCGCTGCGTTTAGTCTTTTCAGCGGTTCGACGGCCCTGTGGCCTCCATTCCACTTCGCAACCGTTGGTCAGCGTAACTCACTACAATCCGGCCTGCACCTGGCCGTAACTTGTGCTCAGAATATCGCACAAAACTAACTTCCCTATTCTAAACGGTGGTGCCGCTACAGTGATCTACATTTTGCTGGACTGTCCCAACCTAGCCACCCTGTGATGGACTCTTCATCTTCCTGACTGGCTACCCCTGGTGTTATGACACGGTGCCCCAGTGGCTGACTTTTATTCATGAAGTGGACTTTTACCATTCTCTTTAAGGGAGTGCCACTTAACCTTACTGGCCCATTGAGGGGTTGATAGAACGGTGTTGCCTCCTGTGCCCAGAATGGGCTAGAGCTGTCTGGCTTGGTGATCCAGCCCAGTCCTCTCCCTACCTGGTCTTTTACTCTCTGCTCCACACTCTCTCGTGTTGTTTGTTATACTTGTTTGTGTTTTATCTCTGTGCACTTCTGTAGCCCTGTCTGTGTTGCTAGTCTCTCCAACGCAATCTCTGGTAAGTGATGCGGGCTGGGGGTTGTACGTCCCCTCATTGCATTCTGATTTCAGGGGCTCCTGGCTGCTCCCTAGATGAGACATCTTGCTTGCCTTTCTTCCTCTGTCTCCCTTCCCTCTTTTTGTCCTTTACCTCAGCTTCACTGTCATCGATATACCTTAGGGCTTTCTTCCCCCCGGATTTTGCGTGGAAGGCTATCTTTGATCTACAGTCATAGAGTTCTATCTGTTCGAGGACAAGGGAACTGATGACCTAGTATTTTAATCCCTTTAACCAACCAACCAACCACTGAAGTAGCAAGTGACGGTGGTTTGGAATCAGTGGAATGTATACTACAGAGCGTCTGACTCGGAGCTGCCCTACAAGTAACCAGTCTCCAACAGTTCGTTGTGTCAGTGGGATGTCAACTGCTGCTTCCAACTTGGTAGCGCCAGCGCCACCTGGCCATTCGGAGCCCGGTCTTCTTGCGACTGTTACTCTCACCTCCAGCAGTCAAGTACAGAGGCTACACTCCTGCCAAGTCTTTCTGCAACATCCAGCTTCTCGTAATCCTATGACACGACCTCGTTCAAACTCAGTGAGTAGTTCATAATGGTGTCTTCGTCGCCTTAAAAGCGTTCTTGACTACCATGAATTGCCCACGACCTTTACAATGTGTATTTGCATCGTCATAGTCTACATCTACATCTACATCTACATCGATACTCTGCAAATCAAATTTAAGTGCCTGGCAGAGGGTTTATCGAACCACCTTCACAATTCTCTATTATTCCGATCTCGTATAGCGCGCAGAAAGAACAAACACCTATATCTTCCATACGAGATCTGATTTCCATTATTTTATCGTGGTGATCGTCTCTCCCTTGTACGTCGGTGTCCACAAACTATTTTCGCATTCGGAGGAGAAAGTTGGTGATTGGCATTTCTTGAGAGGATTCAGTCGCGCTACTAGCGCCATTCCCATGCGAGTGGCGCCAGTGTTGAATAAACATCAACTTTCAGATGTAGAAACAGCCCATCAACTTTCATTTATGTCGCACAACTTCATAATGCACCCCTTATCAGCGCCACATTCCTACAATTACACGGTGGCTTACACTCATAAAAGATTCTCTCTCAGCGCACAGTCTGGCAGCAAACCATGCGGAATGCAACATTTCGCCAGATCCGAGAATAACTGGTGATGTAGAATGCAGAGTATTCTGATTCAGTGTTCAGAGGGTGTGATGTCTCTCTCTCTCTCTCTCTCTCTCTCTCTCTTTCTCTTAGAACAGTATTGAAGCTGTTAGAGGTGCTTGGTAATGTGAAATAGCACTGTGGGATTTCTAGGACGGAGTACATTCACTGGATGATGTTGCTTAGCCAAAAGTGGATATGGAAATTTACGTGTACGACAGAATACCTACCTAAGGTGACCACAATTAATATCTCTCATTATAATTCTCCTAATAAAGCACTATCTTTCACCACATCAGCTAGATGTTGGTTTAGTGCCACATAATTAAACACGTAAATTTTCTTTGAGTAAGAAAGCTTGCATCTATCGTGAATCTCTCAGCCGGCACAAAGTCCCAAGCGACTGAGAAAAGCGCATGTGACGCCATTATATAAGAAAGGTAAAAGGACGGACCCGCAAAATTACAGACCAATATCCCTACCTTCTGTTTCCTGCAGGATCCTTGAACGTATTCTCAGTTCGAATATAATAAAATTTCTGAAGGATATGTAGCTTATGCCGAAAAATCAGCATGGTTTTAGAAAGCATTGTTCGCATGAAACTCAGCTTTCCCGTTTTATCACATTATATACTGCGAACTATGGATGAAGGGCAACAGGCAGATTCTGTATTTCTAGATTTTGAGAAAGCGTTTTACACGGTGCCCAATTGAAGGCTGTTAATGAAGGTACGAGCATATGGAATAAGTTCACACACATGTGAGTGACTCGAAGACTTCCAAAATAAATGAACCCGGTATGTTGTCCTCGACGGCGAGTGTTCATCAGAGACAAGGGAATCATCAGGAGTGCCCGTGGGGAGTGTGACAGGACCACTGTTGTTCTCTGGATACATAAATGATTTGGTGGACAGGGTGGACAGAAGTCTGCGGTTGTTTGCTGATGATGTGTCGAAGTTGAGTTACTGTACGAAGATACGACACAACTTAGACAAACTTTCCAGTTGGTGTGATGAATAGCAGCTGGCCCTAAAAGGGGAAAAAGTTAATGCGGATGAGTAGGAAGAACAAACCTGTAATGTTCGAATACAGTATTACTAGTGTCCCGCTTGACATAGTTAAGCTGTAGCGCGCTTTTGATGAAGAAATGGTGTGATGGTGGCCCTCAACTGTGCACCCTCTGACTCAAAGTTGAAATATTAAAAGTTTTGGCTGTTTTCGTTGTCTAGCGGCTCGGATGCGTAGTTGCCGAATGGTGGAAGGTTCCTGTCACTCGGCAACTGCGAATTTTGAACGTAATATAGACGTTAATAAATGGAAGATTTCAATTTTAAAAAATCTGGAGGTACTATCTTAACGACTTTAAATGATGAGTACGGTAGTAGAAGTACTTTTGAGAATGCTGTATACTTCTGCAAAACACTTATTGGTGTCGATAGTCCAGCAATTAAATAAAATGTAAGTTGAATAACAGGGAAACAATCGATTCCTACTTCACGTAATCCGTTATGAGCAACAACATTTACTTCTAAACGCGTAGAACGTCTTGACTGTGGAAACCACCGAAATCTCACCCGCGACCACGCGCAAACCGCTCCACACTCTCCGAGTCTCTCCTGCGATGGTACGTCCGTCGCGTCGCGTCGCACCACCTCCCGTGTCCTGTGCCGTACCGTCCACAACTCTCCCCTCCATACGTCTCTCTGGAAACGATCGCTGTGATTGGCTAGAGGGCTCCCGCCCTGCCTCTAAGCCAACGTACACTCACAAACATAATGAAACACATTCAAAATACTGGATTTACATTTAAATAACTTGAAATTAAATAAATATTCCTACGACTGGGCCATAAACACGCTCTAACACACATTATTAAATACATAAATCAAATAAACATATGTCAAAGGAATAGCAAGCAAAAGGAGGCCAGTAGCCTAATGTCTCTGTGCTTTCTGAAACAGACTAAATACTTAACCAATTTCTTGATGCATAGTATATATCGGATATAAAGAAAGACATAGATGAATAAATATATTTATAACCATGCTGCTACCGTTATTTCGTGTAACTGTGGTGTACTTATAGTCTGCCGCGATCGGTAGTAATCAGCCACTTTGACCTCCAATAACTCATGTACTATTCAAGTTACATGGCTGTAGGGCCACCCGGTTGGCCGTGCGGTCTAACGCACGACTTTCCGGGCGGGAGGGAGCGCCTGGTCCCCGGCACGAATCCGCCCGGCGGATTTGTGTCGAGGTCCGGTGAACCGGCCAGTGTGGATGGTTTTTAGGCGGTTTTCCATCTGTCTCGGCGAATGCAGGCTGGTTCCCCTTATTCCGCCTCAGTTACACTATGTCGGCGATTGCTGTGCAAACAAGTTCTCCACGTACGCGTACACCACCATTACTCTACCACGCAAACATAGGGGTTACACTCGTCTGGTGTGAGACATTCCCTGCGGGGTCCACTGGGGGCCGAACCGCACAGTAACCCTGAAAGAGTGGTTCGGTGTGGGGCGGCGGAGGGCTGAAGTGGACTGCGCTAGTCGTCCTGGGATTGTAGACCACTGCGGCTGTGTCAGGGACGGAGCCTCTCCGTCGTCTCTGGGTCCCCGGTTAACATACGATACAGTGCATGCCTGTAATTTATACCAATTTAGGTCTACACTAATAGCTTTCTAAAAACACATCGACAAAATCGGTTGAGTCGTTTAGATTTTGGAAATTCGTTGCTGGGTGTTACTTGCATAATTTATTGTCAGATACTAAACTTTAAACTAATAAAGATATTGAAAATACGATCGCACCATCAGAATCGTCGTGCAAATAATGGTAATGTACAAGTTTGTTTTTGAGGTATCATGATTCATCTAGCTACTATTAATTTCTGTACGAAGTGTGAAATGTCTGCCATTAACGTTTCACAAAGGCCGCCACCTTTGTCACTCCCAGCATGCCTCCTCCATCGACAGAGCGTCTCCACGGAGTTCCCAGCCACGCAGCTGCGGCCGTCTGCCATTAATGTTTCACAAAGGACGCCACCTTTGTCACCCCCAGCATGCCTCCTCCATCGACAGAGCGTCTCCACGGAGTTCCCAGCCACGCAGCTGCGGCCGCCCCCCTTGCTGAGCTGACGTTCGGCACCACGTGGCTGCTGCCGGGCCGCGACCCGCCGACAGGCCCCAGCGCGGCCACGCCGACGCCGAACTTGGAATGCTTCCAGGGCGCCACAGCTCGCCCGTCACCTCACACCGTTTAAATATCTGGGCTGACCGTTGCAAAGCGATACGAGGTGGAACGAGCGTGTGAAACTGTAGCAGGGAAGGAAAATGGTTGACATCGGCTTACTGGGAGAATTTTAGGAAAGAGTGGTTCAGCTGTAAAGGAGATGGCATGTAGGACACTGGTGCGACCTATTCTTGAGTGTTTGGGATCCGTACCAGGTAGGATTGAAGGAAGCAATTCAGAGGTGGCCTGCTAGATTTGCAACCAGTAGATCTGAACAACACGTAAGCGTTTACGAAGATGCTTCAGGAACTCAAATGAGAATCCTTGGAGGAAAGGCGACGTTCTTTTCGAGCAGCACAATTGAGAAAATTTAGAGAAACGGCATTTGAAGCTGACTGCCAAACGATTCTACTGCCGCCAGCATATATCGCGCGTAAGGACCACGAAGATAAGACACACGAGACATTAGAGCTCATATGGGGAGGGGGGGTAAGACAGTCATTTTTTACTCGATCTATTTGCGAGTGGAATAGGAGGGGAAATGACAAGAAGTTGTACAGGGTACTATCCGCAACGCACCGTACGGTGGCTTGCAGGGTATCTATGAAGATGTAGAAGTAATTCATCTATAAATGTCTGTCGCATGTGCAATGGTTGGGCCGAATTGGAGAAGAAATTAAGCCCTATCATGAATTTAACTGATCAAGTAATATTTATTTATTTGCTTACTTAGCCTGACCAGGTTAAGGCCTTAAGGCCTTCTCTTACATCTGACCAGGAACAATACATACAGATATATTACCAAAACATTCGTGAACAGGTAACAATCTTAGAGATCATAATAAGCTAATAATAGTAATAATAATAATAATAATAATAATAGTTCACAATAATGAAAGTAAGGATAAATGGCAAATAATTACAATAATAATAAAACAAAGTACATTAAAAATAATATAGACTAGTTTAGAACAACTTAAATCATGTTTAGTACTGTCAGAAAAAGAAAGGATGAAGATCAAGAAAATTGGAATGGCAGTAATAGTGGCTGTTAGGAGAGGACTTGATTTAAGTAAATAACTCTGTAAGCGAGGAGAAGAGAAAAGTTGTAGTGGGAGGGGGGATTGAAGAGTGTGGGCTGCTGACCAGTTTGTGGGAGAGAAAGCTATTGCGAGAGAAGGTGAGCCATTAGCTGCGTTTGGAAGCCTGGAAGCGATTTAATTTCTCTGATATTTTGAGGAAGATTGTTCCAAAGTCGGGTTCCGGATACAGAAAATGATTTAGAAAACATGACGGTGTTGTGTGGTTGTACTGAGGGGATCTTTCTTTGTTGAGATCGAGTGTTTCTGCTGTGCTGTTCAGATGGTAATGTAATGGCTGAGGATAAGTAAGAGGGAGTCTGATGATTGAGAAGACGATGGAGTAAACATAAAGTGTGGTAGTCCCTACGTCTATCAGCACGTAGCCAGACTGATATGATCGTAATAACGAACGTCACAAATATATCGGACGCAAGCATTCATCGCCAGTTCAGGCCTGCCAGAGTTTTCGTACGAAAGTCCTTGAAGAATAGCATCGCCATAGTCGAGAGAGTATAATGCATCCATAAATGCCTGTCGCATGAGCAATGGTCAGGCCGAATAGGAGAAGAAATACGCAATGGTGACGCTAGGTGCCACCGATCGTACGACGACGTGATTTAGTTTTCTAACAATGGGAAGTACAGGATGGAGTGTAACGATGTAATGAAAAGGATAGTTGCTACTCACCGTATAGCGGGGATGCTGAGTCGCAGAAAGGCACAACAAAAAGACTGTCGGAGAGTTAGCCTTGCTAGGCCTTGCTAGGCCTTTGTTAAAAAGAGGCAACATACACACACGCCAGACTGGCTTCAGCTGCCAGAGACGGTGGTCATGCGTGTACGAGTTGCGTTTGCGGGAGTCGGTGCGTGTGAGTATGTTGCCTCTTTTTAACAAAGGCCTTCTTGAGCGAAAGCTAACTTTCCGACAGTCTTTTTGTTGTGTTTTTCTGCGATCCAGCATTTCCGCTGTATGGTGAGTGGGAACTACCTTTTTCATTATACTGATTTAGATTTCGCTATTTCCTTTACAGGTATCATGAAATTCTTAACAAGTGCTTTGCAAATTATGATAATTTGCAAAGCAAATATCTCTGTGGACTATCTCTGTGTGTGTGGGGGGGGGGTGGAGGGGGGGGGGCGAGAGGTGGGTGTGCTATAATAATTAAAAAGGAGATTTTGTAGGTAAACATCAAATTTATTACAGAAAGTCTGTTACTTTTGGGTACAAATAACAAGAAAAGTAGTCATCGTAATTCATAATGTGCTCGGATCTGCTCTGGATCTCATCTCGGTAGTGGTCTCTCTCTCTCTCCATAAAGAGTGCGTACATACATAAGAGTATGTACAATACAGAGCGCTTTATCGTTCCTAAAACAAGATAACGATGCTGCTCGAAACTAAATGGGAATAATAAGCATGCAGACGACGTCGGCAGGACGATTAAAAGGACAAAGCGACCTGCCGTCCGCATCTTTACGTATCTTTAACGCAAATTCTTTACGTGATTCTCGGGTGATTGGAAAGCAAAATTATTACTTCTGTCTCAAACACAACGACTCTTGGTCTCTGGATGACGCACCAAGTTACAAGACCTCTCTGTGGAAAAGCTGCTCAGAAATATTCATTTAGGACACGAATTCTACAACAGGGAGGAAAATCACTGGAGACTAGACTGATCAAGACATCACTTAGCATAGCCAGCCAGTGGGGCCACGTGTTTCAAAACTGAACATCGGACAAAGCACGAGCACAAAACCCAAAGCGGTTCAAAACTGTGTGAGTTTCACACGCAATAAGTAGAAAAATACGAAAAGAATTTACAAGGGAACAAGAAAGCGCTGATACTTTCGTTTATTGATTTCCTAATTCAGATACACCACGACTCAGTCCAATTTTGTGTTCATTAGGAACACCAAGGGCTGGAACACGAGGACAGCCTCTGTCCCTTGTCCACAGCAGAGGGCAGATGTTTTAGGAGAGGGAGGAGGTGGCGTCCGCTCCGTGGCCAGGAAAGCCGCCAGAGCGACCCGAAAAAGACACGAAGGCGAAGCTGGTACAGGAACACCTCTTTCAGACACCAAAAGTACCTGCAAAGAGAAATATAATACTTTGGAGAATAAGTAAAGCGAATTCTTTGGCTTCTGCTAAGCATTCAAACCATTCGACCGAGCTTTCAAACTAAGTGGCCAAGGCGGGAAAAGGAAACCGTTAACGCTACACGAGAGAGACTGCTGCATGTAAGAATAACTAAAACAAAACACCTTACTCCTGTCCTCCCTCAAGTATCAGTGTTATTGTGATGTAGCAAATTAAGAGCAACGAGATCGTGCCATCGCGAGATTAAAAATGAAATAAATCACGAAAGGAGTGTGAAACAAGCGCACGTCTCCCACTTTTTGATCAAAGCGGAGTGGCAACCCTTCTACCTCGCAAAATCTCGTCGTGTAACTGTGGATTTGTTTGTCCCCAACAGTCAGTTAACACAATAAATCTGTGTTCCCACATCTTAAGCTTCGTGACATCAGTTAAAAGATTTTTGTATAAGGGTGTTGTAAGTTTCTCAGATGACGTAATGGTGACATTACTATATTTTGCCTTTGCCCTTCCTTTCCACGTCTTTTACGATAACATTAATAAGTACTGTTTATCGAGCATCATTACGATTTATTTGCAGTGTGTGTAAAAATGGAGAATAAAAATGGATCCCGCGTAAAGCCTCGAGCCCAGGACCTTCGGGTTTCCGCTCTGCTCTCTCTACGGTGCACCAACTGCCGCCTCGAAACTGCGCCAAGATAAAAGGTTCGTGCCTCGGCAAATTTCCTGTTTTGGTACGCCGTGTCTGTTCTTTAACTCTTTCTTACTTTCACTATTTATATTTTTTTCTCTGGATGTTCACATATACAGGGTGGATGACAAGTCAGTTATCACTAGCAGTCCTTAGACTTGGTTTGGCCTAACGTTGTGGTAGACGGTTATGAAGCTGAGCAGTGTGTAGTACCCGTTGACACCAGCACTTTCAGGTTACGTTGTTTCTTGCTATCTGAGAAAGAGTTAATAGAAAGTTAACAAATACAGAACAGACGTTGTTTGTTTTGCAAGGACGGTGTCAACGTGTCCACTGTGTTTCTTTTTGGAAAGTTTTCGAAAATTGAAATTCTTAAGACTCTGGGTCGCTAGCGGAACTTCCAAATTCAGGTAGGCCATAGTCTATTACTACAGAACAGAATGTTAATGTTGACCCGGAATGTTTTTGCAGTCGCCGGATAAATCTTAAGGGTTCAGAGAAAGCTGACGTTGAGATCATATAGGGCTACATGAAGATGATCTGGGCAGAAGAAGTAAAGAAGTCTGCGAGCTGTACACAGACCGTGAAGCATTCTCTGGAGCGACGAGCCGACGCCTGAGGCTAATGGCAGTGCGAACAGACTCCGCTGTGTCTGCTGTCACTCTGTGCTGCGGTGGAGGCGCAGGTAAACTCTGCTGGCGTGAGTGTGTGCGCCGGGGTTTACGACGATGGGCTAGCGGGGCCTCGATTTCTTTTTCTGTAAACTATCTGGATATGCTGTTAGACCTGGAAAATAGTCCACTTTCTGAACATCTACAGCCGGTTAAGGAAAAGCTGATACGGCAACAAGTTGGAGGACACCCCTCCCCCCATTATGGAGCTGTTATGAAAGACGTCTTACTCGAAAACTGTGATGAATGGATCGGCAGACGGACTACTATTCAACGGCCTCCACGATCCGCAAATATCACATCCACGGATTTTTCAGCCGGGGGAAATCAAACAGTCAGGTTTATTCCGTCAAATTCGTACTCGTAATGTTGAGTACCTGATAGAATGAATCCACAGTCCCTAAGATTCGTCACAAAATTTGTAAATCAGTCTTTGAAAGATCCATGTTTGTTTAGAACAGCACGGAAACCAGTCTGAGCATATTTCGTAGGATCATTTAGATCTTCATGTATTTTTGTGTCGGTAATAAATTTGTATTTTCATATGTTTAGTATTATTGTACCAAACGCAGTTTTACCCTGTACGTGCATACAGCAGATCTCTGAAAATCTTAGACCGCCCTGAGATGTGATTTTCGGTCAACTTTTGGGGCTCGGTATACAAACTATCTGTCAAACCGTCAAGGACACAACAGTTTGGAAATCGAAACGGATATAGGCACATACAGTGAATACCTTTCCAATTACCTTACCTTTTTCTGGGTATCGGCTGTCGCATTACTTTATGTTCATACCGTTGTGTTCCCGCTTTGTAGTGGTAATGCACTGTGCTTCTTCATACAATTGAATAAATGTGAAGATGGAAAAGTGCGACGTACGTTTAATGACTTTATCGCTGTGGCAGCTAAAATGAAGATGACGGTACGAAAAAGTGGTTTCCATACAAAAAGGCACACGCCACGGGGGCGGCAGGCAGATGGACCCACGGTGACCGTGCGGCCTGTGGCGCCGCCGACCTCTCCGCTGGCCGCCCGCCTGTGACGTCACCGGCCTCGAGGCAGGAGAGGCCCTCGACAGCCGCTGACGGGGCACACACCCTCCACCACACTCCACCCCCCACTCCTGCCGGCGGCCGCCGTACAGGTCGCCGACGTAACGGAATCCGCGGGGTAACGCGCTGCACATAACTGTTGCTAGGCAACGGCCGACAGCGGATCTGTCTGCGCGGAAATACCCAACCTGCAGACGATGACCGTCTGTGCACCTGGAACAGGTCGGAAAGAACACAATGGAGTGGTTAGCCTTCTGTCACCGTTCAACTGGTGGCCCTCCCTGCTCCTCAACAGCTCGTTCCCAGCCACTGGCCGGGTCTACTTGTAAAACCTTCACTCGATCCAGTCTCCTTTCGTCTTTCGCACGCAGTCTTTCATCGATTCCAGTCTTTCGCTCTTCCTCTTCGTCTCTTCCCCTCCCCTTTCGTGCATCTTTCGGGGTCTTCTTCACCATTCGCTTAACATATCCGTACTATCTGCGCCTCGATTCTTCTATCCTACCCTGTAGTGGTTCCTGTTTCAGTAATCCCCTGATTCTCTCATTTCTTAGCCTGTCCATCTTTGTCACTTCCGTGCTATTTCTCCAGAATTTTGTCAGCAGTTGGACGGTCAGCAGTGCTAACCACAAGACCACCTTCACAGGAGCCCCTGTCTGGGTCGGGGATTTTGTGTGCTCGGGAGTGTGAGTGTGTGTGTGTGCGTCTTTTTTACCATTGACGACTCGCAAGTCGACGAAGTGACGCCAAATAAAAAAGATCTGCTCCAGTTGGCCTAACATCCAGGAGGTATCTCCTGGACAATAGTGTCGTATGCACATTTCATTTAAAGAATTTCGTGTTACCAGCTTTGATTTAGCTTGTCTCTCTTCCTTTCATTACCAGGTCTCGAAGACATGCGTCAGGACTGGAGCTTAGTACGGCCGATGTACAACACTTTCGCTGGTTTGAGGGACATCCTTGCTCCGTTTTGGGCTTATAATACTCTTCTGGAGTCGTTCTCGTCGTCTACCCAGCGCATTTACTTCCGTCATTTCTTCCATTCCCTACAATAATTTTAACAGGAAAGAAGAAGGCTTGAAGCTAGATAAGATATGGCGATCGACTCTGTACCAAAGATGTGACAATCGATAACCTTTGATCGAGAGTAATGACGCCAGCCAGAGATAGTTTTACTGTTGACAACACGTGACGAGTGGTGGCGCCCTCTACGCGCTCTATATAAACAGGACCTCCACGGCCTAGCAGCCAGTCGTAGACTCACCTCAGATGATGTTGCCCGCAGCTGGCAACGAAACGTCAGGGAGAAGTATTTCTACTATTGGACCACGGCGTCTTAGCCCGGAAGTTTTAATTACTGAAGACGCCGGCCGTGAAAGCCTACACGCTGTGATTACCCCTGTAGTATGTTTCGCAGGTACTTGAACCTCTCCACATACCTCGGTTGTTCCCAATTAGCTGTGACACTCTTCTCATCCTTGTTATTATCGTCGTTTCACACGTGCTCGAGCTAAACTTCACGTCAGACCCCTGTACTGTTTGTTGCGATACGTCCGACTGCTCCTGTACGTCGTCCTCCTTGTATCACCAAATCGTCTGTAAACCCTACTGGTTTCATCTCTCCTTCACCAGTTACTTGTGCCACTCTGGTCAATCATCTATGACCACAGTGAAGAGCAATAGGTTTTCCAGTCATCTCCATCATCCTTTTTGAAGATCGGGACACTTATTACCGTCTCCCAGCTTTCATAGGTTCTCGTCTTTTCCCACACAATTTTCATTACTCGATAGAGCCATTTTATCTCACGTCTGCTGCTGTTCCTCTCACTAACGGCTACATCAGTACTCCTCAGCAACTGACAGTGTGTGACGCGGGGTATTTCTGATCCCCCATCCCTCTTCTATTCGTGAAAGGAACGTGGGAAGAATGTCTGTCTCTAGACATCTGTACTAGCTCTGATTTCGCGAATTTTCTCGTCGTGATCATCTCGCGAGACGTGTGTCGATGTAGCAACATGTATCCGCACGATTCCTCCGGAACGTACACTCTCGAAATTTCAACAGCAAACATATCCGTGATGCTTACCGCCTTTCTTGTAAAGATTGCAACCGGCGTTTGTCGAGCGTCTCCGTTACGCCCTCTCGCCGACTAAACGATCCCTGACGAGACGCGCCGCTCTTCTATCAGTCCTACCCGGTAAGGATCCCAGACTGGTTAGCAGTTCTCAAGAATCAGCCCAACAAGCGTTCTTTAGCCACTTCATTCGTGGATGAGTTCCATTTCTTTAAGATTCCTTCTCTGACTCTGTCTGGCATCCTCTTTTCCTGCTATTTGCTTTATCCGACCATTACGCACTACGAAGCCCCTATATATTCCGCGGTAGATACTGTTTCCAGCAATTTGCCATCGATAGCGCAGTTGTACAATAGTGGATTTGTTTTCCTGTGTATACGCAATATGTTATATTTCTTTACCTTCAGTGTCAACTGCCAGAGCCTCCAGGCATTCATCTTGTCGTTCTACAAATCCGTACTGTCTTCTGGCGCTGCTGATTTCTTATAGACAACCGTATCAGTTGCCAACAGTGCTGAGGATCTTCCGACGCTTTGTACTAGATAATTTATATGCACTGCAAACAGTGGGTACTCTGGAAATTACTTTTACCTCTGTCGATTTTGTTGCGTTAAGAGTGACGTGTTGAATTCTGTGTACAGGGAAGTCGTAAGTCCAGTCACAAACTTGATCCGATACTCGTTTTGTGCGGGACGGTCAACGAACACCTGATCAACCTGAGCGTCGTTGTCTGCAGTGCTGTGGATCTTACGGGGGAACAGAGAGGGCTGAGTTTCGCAGGATCCCTGTTTGCGGAATCCATGTTGATTTTTATAAAGGAAATTTTCGTTCTCCAAAAATGTAATCTTTTAGCATAAAAAGTGTTTCATAATTCTATAATAGATTGATGTCTACTACTTAGGGCTGTAACTGTGCCTCTCCGTCCTACAACCTTTCTTGGAAACGGAAATGACCTGCTCTTTCCTTCCAGAGGCTAGGTACCCTTCATTTCTCCAGCGTCGGTTTGTTTCCCATTACAAAGAAAATTATTTTAAAATAGGAATTTTACGTGGCCGTCCGTTAGACTGCTTCCAAGTTAGTCTGGTCCGATATTCGTTTCATCGATTCGTGTTAACAGTGACAGTGAGACACGAAGAATAAAGAGCAACCCAGCAGGGACTCACAAGGGAAATTCCCCATCGCACCCCATCATGACGTAGTGGATAGTCCGTGAGTAACTGAACACAGATGAAGCATGAAAACAGGAAGAAGGTGTACTGAACTGTGAAAATAAAGCTAACGATCCCAGCACACGATGTGCAACATAGAGCAGTGTGGAATGGACACGGCCTCACGGTGTTGGGGTGCAAAGCGGGCGAGACGGAGTCAAAACTCCCTCGTCTCACTTAGTTTTATTTATTTATTTTTTTCACAACATTATGAACTGCCCGTCCGGTCATGAAATGTTTCTTCTCTTGGTGTAGTCTTCGCAGTTGTCATACTATACGCCGGTTACAGAATGTGAGTCGTGTCGTAAGGAGACGTTACCGTCGCAAGTAAATGTTATGAGCAGTGAGGGCAGGCGAAATACTACATAGGCGTCTCACAGAAATGAAAACAACGAATAAACGTGTGTGAACTACGTTACAACAGAGGAATTCCAGAGTGAAAACTTCGAAAACGCTACTAACGTGTTTTGACAAAGCACAGAGAAACTGCGTGATTGCGATCACTTGTTGCAACTAATGTGACAAACTGTTATGTTTTCATAATTTCCTTTGGACTGATCGTATTGACATCGATACGAACATCTAAATCGGGCAAGGAAGCATATCTCACTCACTCACCAGGCGTACAAATTAGGTGCGGCGATAAGAGATTCCTATCATACGAGACACGTAGTGTCACTAACTTCGTGTATGACACACCACACGTATTTTCCGGTGGAGGATTCGGTTGATCTGTCATCAAACGTTTGCGGTTCCCATTCGAAAGCCGTTTCCTTTCGGCTGCTAATAGAGTAGTTGCGCAGAATCATCTGTCTTTACAGAACCCACCTTATACTTCGCTGTTGCAAACGGACGTTACACCACGCAGAGACAGAATTCTGAATACAGCGAACAGCGAAAAAAATATTAATTAGCGCAAGTGAGTGTGAGCACGGGTCGGCCGCCAGAGTAACCACCTAACCACGCTGCCATTTCTCTTTCCGGCACTTCTCGTTGTTCGACCGTTGCTTTTCCTTTCTTTCTCAGTCCTGTACGCCTCCTTGTTCTGTGTTCCGTGCACTGACCCCTCCCACCACTGAATCGCCCGCCAGCTGTTCACGCCGATGAAACGAATGTAGGACTAGACTAATCTGGCGTGGCCCTGTCGAATGGTAACGTTAAACTGCGATTTAAAAATCATTTTGTTTAAATAAAATAAAATATATGGGAGAAATCCGAGAACCATTCGAGATACATACTGTGGTCAGACAAGGAGATGGTCTCTCACCGCTTTCATTCAACGTGGTCTTTGATAAAACCGTCAAACAATGGGAAGAGAGAGTAAAATGGATTTAGTTAGGAAGAACACGTGCAAACAAGACAATCATAATATACAGAGGGGTCCAAAAAATGTATCCACTGTTTAAAAGTCCATAAATGGCAAACTATGTATTTGACGGAGTTGTCTCATCTTTGGTAGTGTAATAGTTTGTAGTTCCGGCAATCGCCACACAAGCGTTGTATTGCGTTGTTTTGTTTTCTCAGATGACAGTCGCCAGATGATCAGTGTTTTGTTCTTAGTTCCACCTAGTTACTCGAATAAACATGGCTGGCGCAAGGCTTACATTCGATGAAAGGAAGTCAGTTTTGAAGTGCTATTTTAAGTGCGAAAACAGTAATGAGGCTCAACGGCAATCCCGAAATGAGTATCAGACAGAGCCACCGACACGTTTGACGATTCGTCGCATTCGAGACAAATTTGAAGCCGAAGACTGTGTTAAAGATGTACACAAAGAACGATCTGGACGACCTGTAACAGTAACACGTCCAGCTAACTCCCGTCGTGTGTTACAACGATTCACTCGCTCACCACATACATCTGTGTGGCAGTGCGCCCGTGAAACTGGAGTGAGTCGCTCAAGTGTTGGGCGAATTTTGAAGACAGCAAAGTGGAAGTGCTACATCCCACCATTACTACACGCAATGAACGAGGACGATCCAGATCGTAGAATGGAGTACTGCGAGTGGTTTAAAACATGGTGCGCAACGATGAAGAGTTTGCAGGGATGATTGTGTGGTCTGATGAGGCACAGTTCAAACTCAGTGGTACAGTAAATCGCTACAATTGCATCTACTGGGCCGCCGAAAATCCGAACGTGCATGTAGACAAAGCCGTGCGTTTGCTAGGAGAAAATGTGTGGTGTGGGTTGTCTTACCGGGGCTTGACTGGGCCATTCTTCTTTGGCGGCACAGTTACCGGTGAGGTGTACCTTCAGAAGCTTCAGACATCCATTTTACCTGCCATCCGAGACTTGTATGGAGACGGAAGAGTTTACTTCCAAGATGGTGCCCCATCGCACTTCCAAAATCGTGTTAGGGCGTATCTCGACGAAAATCTACCAAGGATAGGCCGTAGAGGTGCTGTGGAGTATCCACCACGTTCCCCAGACCTAACTCCTCTGGACTTTTACCTGTGGGCAACATTAAACGACGTCGTTTATCGACAAAAGCCACGCACATTGAATGAACTTCGAGAATCCATCGTACATTCATGTGCAAATATCCGACTGAACACGTTGCAGTCAGTAGTTCATGCTGCAGTTCGGCAGCGTCGTCTGTCTGTGGATGTTAATGGTGACCATTTCGAACAGCTACAGTGATATCTTTAAGTTGGACTTTAAGCTACACTTTCACCAAAAATGAGACAACTCCGTCAATTAGTTTCCAAGTTATGGACTTTTAAACAGTGGATACATTTTTTTGGACCCCTCTGTATATCGGGTCTATTTTGACAAAGATGCAAGAGGTATTCGGCTGTGGCCTTATAGTGGAACCTCCCAGCATAACCTGAAGTAATTCAGGGAAACCACAAGAAAACTAAATCAGCACGTCCAATAAACGTAAACTATAAAAAAAAAATTGTCAGAAAACAGTTCAACTTAACACAAACTATTATATTAAGAATAATGTATCATGTCAATGGTTAATTAACAAGTGTTAAAGGAAAGGCAGAGACTATGTACGCCGGCCGGAGTGGCCGTGCGGTTCTGGGCGCTACAGTCTGGAGCAGAGCGACCGCTACGGTCGCAGCTTCGAATCCTGCCTCGGGCATGGATGTGTGTGATGTCCTTAGGTTAGTTAGGTTTAATTAGTTCTAAGTTCTAGGCGACTGATGACCTCAGAAGTTAAGTCGCATAGTGCTCAGAGCCATTTGAACCATTTAGACTATGTACAAGGTATGAAAGGTAAAACTGAACTCTGTGGAAGAATCACATTCATTTATCTTAAAGAAACAAAAGATTTTTTTAAGGCCGTCTAGCTTTCCTCCTCTAACAGCTTTCTTCTGTTTTCGCCGCCCATGTGGTAAGAGATAATGCTGCCGAATCCCATTGTTTGTACTTTTATGAAATAATAATGCCTTCATTCTTAAATACCAGGCGACTTCCAGTGATTGCATATAGTCTCTGATATCACAACACTGTACCGGTGAGTGAATTTGCGTGTTACTGATGGATGTCTCGGTAAATTGCGCTCGCATTGCCTGAAGACAAAGCGGCCGATTGCTCATCACCTCGTGTGGTTTAAATATTTTACTGATCACAAGTCGAACTTACCGATTTTAACCAAGTCCGATCGAATATTCGTTACCGCTTTTTACAGGGAAGTCACAATATTATTTTGACTATCAACGAACCTTCAAACAGTGGCCACCTGAGAGGCTATATAACCAGCGATGGCATAGAAATCTGAAACAACAGTGACTGAATATTGCACTGTGTTAAATTACTAACCACTTTGTACCATCGCATTTGTGATGTGTCTTTTGGGAGGCAAACTCATATTCATGCACGGCGCGCTTTTTATTACATTAAATATTTCTCTCCCCTTTACCAGTCCTGAAGTGTTTTTCTTGTCGGTTTACGGTTTTATGTACCTGCTTTCTCGCTCCTTTTAGTTGAAGCTGAGTCAGAAGTCTTCGTGAGATCGATCACCCGACGTATTCACCTTCTTCTTCCTTAAAAAAATCCGTCGCCGTTGTTGATTCTCTTCAAGCAGTGTCTCTGAAATCTCGTGCGTAGCCGAGGAAAGGCTTCACTACTTCACGTTCTGCAGCTGTTATTTCAGCAAACGAAACTTGTACTCATACAAAAAAAAAAAGAAAAGAAATTACGTCACTGCTTTCCTTTTACAAACTTAAATTTCCTCGAATGGGTGTACAGATCATTAGAGTGACTAGTGAATTAGAGTAGAGCACAACTTTCCATACGACATACGCGTCGAAGGCTCAACATCACCGCCAAGATAACATTATATTTTATTTATCACAAAACCATCTTGTCTTTCGTTTTGATTCTTGGAGTGCGTGGTCGGTCCTCAGCATTGAAGCCCCGACAACAAAACGTAGAAGTCGCCGCCCACAGCAGGTGAAGCCCTTTTCTTGCCGTTTTCTCGTATTCCACACCTCGCGCTTAATGTCTGCACATACGAAAGGAAACACCTGCGCATAGTATATGTCCCGCGATTTACGCCCTACTTAGTACTATTCTGTCACCATCATCTGTCCTTGTGTTGCACAAGAAGTGTGAAACTTCGCTTGCCTAAAAGGCATGTGACATTTCAGTCACCCGGGAAAGATATGTTACGTCGGCTGAAGATTGGAACCTGCAACCTCCCGCGTGCTATGACAATCTCTCTGCAACAGGGAAACCTCATTCTGTTCATCCGTAGCGTACGGTGCCGGTCTGTTGATATATTGCTGCAAAGAAGTTCTTTCTTCGTGTGATAATCTATTAAGTACTATACTGTTGGTTTATTGCGTAGCTTTGCTGTAAGGTTTTACAGGAAAGAAAAGAAAACATTATAGTATGAAAGTGTGGTGTGAAATGACGGTGGTTTTTTATCATAATATACTTGTGCTGCATTTTTCTCACACCCGTACTGTGTTACACCCAAGTAATTGCTTCACTGTCAGTTTCCGTCACCCTTTGTAATTGGGTTTGTTGCAGCAGCATCTTGAACTTCCTAAGGAACCCGTGACTCGGCGGAAGACGCTATCGCGTTTTTCCGGTAAGCGCGTTTCTCTGGCTGCCGCCGTCTGCCCCGGACTGCCTCCCTACCTGCTGTGTGGTTGGCACGCCTGCGTCGTGGTTTCCCAGTTGCAGTGAGTCCGAGCTGCCGCCGTCTGTAGTCATCGACATCTACAGCTACACCACTACCCTGCGAGCCACTCTCAAGTGTTTGTCCACAGAACAACACTCGGGCTGTTTCTAGACCGTTCCATTCTCCAGTAGCACATGAGAAAAATGAACACCCGAATCTTTCCGTCGGAGGGTTGACCTTTCTTTTATTTTATTACGAGTGTCGTTTTTGGGTATGTAGGTGAAAAAAATACTTTCGCATTCGGAGGAGAATGTTGGTAATTGTAATTCCGTTAAAACATGTCGTCGCCACGAAAAACGCCTTTGCTTCAACGCCTGCCACCACAAGTCTGTCCCCGTTTCGCGGCAGCAGAAAACGAACTGCCGTGCTCCGAACTTTTTTGACGTGCCCCGCCTGTCCCGCGTGCTGAGGCTCAGCTGCCGCCCAGCGTTACTTTAGGAGGAGTCGGACAGGCGAAGTGTAGGCAGGCTGACCTGCTGCCCCTTCAAAGTGTTCTGCCAATAACTTCCGCACAGCATTCTCTGTTTGGTGGTCCCAGTTTTAGCTGTTTGTGATTGTTATCCGCAGGTATTTAGCTGAATCGACAACCTTGAAAGTCGTTCGATTTATCGTGTAACCGAAATTCAACGGGATCTTCAAGTACTGATGAGGAAGACATCAGAATTTTTGTTCGTTGCTGGCAATTACCATTTTTCGCACAACACAGATGACTTCCTTAATTGGTTTGGAATTGGTTTTGATGTTTAGATGACTTAACGACAGCATCATATGCAAACATTCCGATAGAGCTGCTTAGATTGTTGCAAGTCTCCTGAACGTTTACATAGATAAAAACAGCAGGAAAGGGGGGGGGCCTTCATAGCAGTCGATATGGGAGTCCCAGATATCACTTGTGTTCAGTAGATGGCTTTCCATCAATAACTACGAACTGCTGCCTTTCTGACAGGAATTGACGAATCGCGTCGCACAACTAAGACGATACTCCGTAGGCAAGGAACGGCGCCACAAAGCTTGTGGAAATGTACAAATACGGATTCAACTTGGGATCTTCTGTCGATAGCACTCTTTACTTCGTACGAATTACGAGCCACTTGTGTCTCACAAGAGTAGTCCGTCCTGCTTGTATGTCAACAGAGAATTTTCTTCGAGATATTAGATAATTTTGGTGCACAGTATACGCTGCAAAGTCCTATGAGAAAGAATTCAACAATATGGGTATGTAATTTAGCAGATTACTCCTGTGTCATTTGTTGTGTATTGGTGTGAGCTATTCAACTTTCAACTCTTCAGGTACGCACGTTTCGTCGTGCGAGCTGTTGTATACAATTGCTAAAGTTGGAATTATCTCATTGGTACGATCTGAAACGAATGTAACTGGTATGGAGTCCAGACAGGAAGAGTTGCCTTTAGTTAAAGTCCCAGAAGCTGCTTCGCTGCACCGCTTCCTGTATGTCAGCAAACGAGTACGCCGCAATCCAGGACACGCTACTAGTTTACTGGCTTGCACAGGCAACGGAAATTCGATTTTCAATCATTCGTATGATTACTGACCGAATTTAAAAATGTAAAATGAACTCACTAAGAGGTACAATCGTATGAGTCGAGTGTGACAGTTAGCCAGTGTGTGTGTGTGTGTGTGTGTGTGTTGTCGTGTCCTGACATAGGTGGGAGATGGAAAAAGGGGTTCCTGGTCAGTCTGCGCTCCGTAGCGGTGCAGAGCAGAAGACAGAAGGACAATTCACAGTGAAGGCATTTACTAGAAATGCAGGTGGTGACACTCAGTAGGCAACTCGTTGTAAAGACTAGGAGAAACAGGGTTTTGAAATAGTTGTTTATTCTTGACGGGACTAACTAATACACTGGAGGCTAGTCCTAGGGTTAGAAAAAGCACGAATAACACCGTTACAACAGAAGCCAGTGCAGAAGTCCCGGGACTGGATGCTAACCACAGTAGGGAACACTAGCAGCATCTCAAGGCAACAACTTAATTGCAAAACAAAACATACTGAATGTGACACTGCTCACTGAGGCACTCCAAGTGAGAGAGAGCAGACTTACGCGGAGCTGGACCGAGGCTGGAGTCGACGGACGCGGATTCGGCGCCCAGATCGTCTGACTGAGAACTCTGCCAAAATGCGGAATCTAGGGGTTTTAAAGAGTCGTGTGGGGGCACTGTTTTCCCCACTTAAAGCCACCCAGCCAATTCCGTAGGTCTCTTGCAGGTGCCTGCCAATCACGGTTAAGTTGGGTCCCCTGTACTGCTGCTAAGGCGGGGATGTTAATGTAGTTGCACTAACTAAGTCCGTATTTGGTATCAACATTGTCCAGCTGAAAGCTGAACGTAACTGCTCTGCCAAATAAGGCTTGCAACATTATTGTTATACGTCATTTAGCCCCGCCCCTCTGGCTCCCCGGAGCAGGGACTGCTAGGTCAACAGCTTTTGGCGTCTGCGCTCGCTTTCTAACCCTTGTGAGTCTACTGACGTTGCTGTTCTCAGGGCTGGTATCAAGTAGTAAGTGCCTGTTGGTTACAAAGTTCTGCGGTGACAACCTACTACGACATATGAAGTTACATGTTAATTCCTCGAAGAGTAACTAACGCCCTGGGACCGCGTCTGGGGGCGTCTGCATTTTCGCAAGGCTCTCCCCTTACTGTTTACTTCGCGTAACAGTATCTCTCCTAGTTTCGTCTGCCCTCAGCATAGTCCCTGCTTCCGCGCCTTGGAGCGCCTGCCCTCCTTTCTCACAGCTTCAGGATAACACTACAGTAGCAAGGAATAACCAATATATTCCAGTGTGTGTGTGTGTGTGTGTGTGTGTGTGTGTGTGTGTATGTGTGTGTGCGGGCATCATCCAGCGCTTGGCGTTAAGCGTAATTCCATGCCTTTCTTAAACATTTTCTCGCTCACACCTTCGAAGTCAGTTATCTAACACAGTAAGTGACTTTTAATCATTCGATTCCTCGAAGAACCGAGATAGATTTTACTAGTTTACTCGTAGGTGGCTGGGGTTGGCAGGTTGTTCCGCTACGAGCAAAGCAAACTGTTACGGCGGCTGGTTCGACCTGGTGGCACACAGCAGTGGCCCACGGGCTGAGAGGCGCCGCTCGTGCGCCACCAGAGCCTCAGTCGCCATCGATCGCCAGGTCGGCGCTGGCTGGCGGCCCTCCGTGCACCAGCCACGCGCTGCCGCCTGCCCTCTAAACCTCTGCACCATTCCGATACACTTACGTGGTGGCAGGCAACGTGCTGTCCCACACAGATCAGCAATACTCTACATTCCGGGGAACAAGCATTTTGTAGACCACTGCTCTCGCGTACGAATTCTATTTCCTTCAGATTCTTTCAGTAAAATTCAGCCTGGTATCCGCTTTTGCTAAAGTTAGTTTTATGTCGTCATTCCATTTGGGGTAACTGCAAGGTGTTTTGCGGTACTTAGTCTTTCCACTACCTTACCACCAATAATGTAAACGAAACTCACCGATAATTTCGTCTCTTTATCGAAAATACGTTACGTTCGTTTACGTCGCTAGTCAACTGCTAATCTACATCCACGTACATACACCGCAGACCATCGTATGGAGGGCAGCCTGCACCACTACCGATCTTTTCCTTTCCGGTTTCAGTCGCAAATAGAGCGAGGGAAAAACTAATGCCTATTATGCCATCGTACGACCAATAATTTGTCTTATATTCGTGGCCTGTACGCGAAATCTTCGTTGCTGGCAGTTGAATGGTTCCGCAGTGAGCCTCAAATGCCAGTTCTCTCAATGTTCTCAACAGCTCTTCGCAAAAGGAACGTTGTCTTCCTTGACGAACCATCTTCGTAATACTCGCATGTTGATCAAATCTAGCAGACCGCCTGTGAATTGGTTCGATGTCTTTCTTTAATCCGACCTCGTTCGACAGCCAACCACCCGAACAGCACACAAGAATTATTATCGTGTTTTATGCACAGTCATAGGTGAACTACACTTTGGTAAAATCCTCGCAATACACTGAACTGGATCATTCAGCGTCCTTAGTGCGGTCTTTAAATGACCGTTTCGTATCATATCGCTCTGCAACGTGACGCCTACACATTAGTCGACGTAACTGTGTCAGACAGCACGCTACTATTATTGTACGGGTTTATTTTCACACTCATCCGCATTAATCTACATTTTTCTACATTTAGAGCAACCTTCCATTCACAACCCCAGCTACAAATTTTGTCTAAGTCGTCTTGTATCTTCCTACAGTCATTCAACTTCGACCGACACCGTCCCGTACACCGTAGCCCCATCAGCAGACTGCTGCCCACACAGCATTTATTTACACAGAAAATAACAGCGCTCCTATCACACTGTCTCTGATAACACTAGCCGTAAAGGACAGCCTACTAGATTCTGTTACTTGAGAAATCTTCAGGCATCTCAGGTATGTGGGGACGTACCTTCGCCAAGAGTCGGCTCCTGGACGGCGTGTCCTGGTGCTCTGAGCCTGACGCCAGCTGCTCCCGTGGGTGAGGAAGCCCTCGAAAATGCCGAGGCGACGGCAGCCGAGGATTTCGCTCGCAGCAATTTAAGCTGTCCCCTTCGGTTCCTGTCTAACACCACACTCCGAAATCGCGACGTATTCGGGAGAAACGGCCGAATGTGTTACACAACCGAGACTACAGATGTAATTGCTCGTGATTTCATCCTCAACAATCTCTTCCTTTGTTTTCTACTCAGGCAGAAGTCACAAAATTGAAAAAAATCGTCTCCAGAACGCATGGTCTCGCGAGTATCGAATATTGCAGGACATATTCGTAGTACAGTCTCACAATGTCTTAAAACGCTAAAATGAAAAAAAAAAAAATTACACAGAAGGACACGAGGTTTTGACTCCATAAAACACATCCTTATGCACTACACTTCACCAGAGATATGCAATTTCATACTCCAGAATCTCTTGGAGGCTTTTACCATCTGTGTGTCATTGATTCGTGTTTATTTATAAGAAATCGTACGAATGCGAAACAAGCGAAATACGACGAAATCTGTCGCTCTGTTATACCTCCCTGGTTACATCGAGTGATACGTCATTTTGACGTCACTCCCCGATAAGGCAAATGTGTCGCTAGCTTCTCCTGCTGTCAGACGGCATAACACAACATTCTGAATCTGGCGATGATCCTAACAACCCCTTCTGTCCTCTCGAACTCGGTTTTTCAGTTGCCCATTCTCTATAGGTTAGAACGATATGATGATTTATATCTGCAACCATTGCACATCTGCTTTGATATTCAGTAAAGTGTTACTTAATTCACAAAACTAAAGTGCATAACTCCGTCGTGCTCGTCCCAAAAGTGAAGAAACTCCGCACCTCCTTGCGACGCAACACCCACCTTGCTGGTTGTTTTCCCTGCTTAACACCCAGACGAATACTTGCTATCAGGATCGTTGACCGTTTCGGACTTCTTTTTCAGGGGGAGCTCCACAACGGTTTGAATTACTGGTGAACAATGGCGGTCAGGTCGATGCTTGGCGGCTGGGCAGAGACGTTACCGCGCTCTCTCACTACGAGGAACAGACGCAAAACAAACCATTTAAATACACAATCCTAATTTTAAAACACAAGTAACATTGATCATTATCTTATTAAATCTCTGACGCTATACTCGTAGGATGCATCCATCGAACACTGGAACGCTGGATGTCGCCTGGCGGCGTTGCGGACACACAACAGTACGTAGGCGGAGCAGACACGGCCGGGGATATGAGCTGCAAGTGGGAAAGTCTTTCACAAAGGGGACATCATTACTGCACGAAGCCACGTGATACTGTCGTGGGCATCTACGGAAATAGGTAGGAGGACCGAGAAACTAAATGATTGTAAGTCCACGACTCTTCACAGAACATGGGGTTCGGGTGCACCTACGAGAGTTTCGGAGCACACTGTTCATCGTAAATAGTTGAATGTGGAGCTCCGCAGCAGACCTCACAAGCTGGCGCAACGACACCGCCAGTTACGATTGCAGTGGGCACCGGACCATCGCGATTGGACCGTCCATCGATGGACACGTGCCGCCCACATTTTTGCTACAGTAGGTCTTTGGTCGCCTCCACAAACGCCGTCATCGAGGTGAACGGCGGCTCGAAACGTGCAGCGCTCCACGGTCACCGGCTGGTGGGAGACGATCTCCTGCGTTTGCGCGGGACCTGTGGCAGTAGCCGAAGACACGCTGACAGCTGCGGACCGCCTGCGTCGCTTCACGCTCGATGCCTTCCCCAACGGCGATGCCATCTTCCAGCAGGATAATTGTCCGTTTCTCGGAGCCAGAACCACGCGACAGTGGTTTCAGGAGCACTAAGTGAACTCACGTTGATGCCTCAGCGGACTAAATTCGCCTGATGGAGGAGCTGTGGGACCCATGTGGGTAGCTTTCGGATGCCATCACCGCGCACGCAAATCAGCGGCCGACTCTTTACGCGAATTATATGACCTGTGCGTACATGTAATGTCACATACCTCCACAAACCTACCACCGAGCTGTCGGATACCTGATACACAGAATCAGTGACGTAGTTGCTTCCAAAGACGTATAATGTTTTGGGTCATCAGTATAACGTCACCTGCAAACTGAATATTGGGAGACGTGGTGTGATTGTCTTCATATTTGCGTACACTGCATCTTTTCATACCTTCGTTATCAACAGCATGGTGCCGGAGGAGGTATCACAGTATCTGTATGGAACGGCGGGGCTTCCGACGTAAAACCAGCTTCCACAGCCATGTGGAAACGTTTCTGTACTGGCCTGTTTTCATACAGTGAATGTTTAAGTGCACCTGTGGTAATAGGATACGGTAGCTCAGTGTGTTCGGTCAGAGAGCTGGCTGGTCTCGGTAATAAAAAAAAAAAAAAAAACTGAGTGAAGGGATCAACAACGAACTTCAACGGATGTCATGTGCCGTCCGCTACGACCAGATACAACGAACAAAATGAAAAAAGGAAAAAAAGGGGTAGCAGTTTTGATTAGTAATCGAAACGTCCTCGGTCTCACGTTCGAAACCCGCCTCCGCTTAAATTTTGATTAATAATCAGCATTGGTGACCGAAGACTTCCGTCATAAGAAGTCACCCTCATTCTGCCAACGGGCTGCTCAAAGAGGACGGACAAGCGGACAGAGGTTGACAGCACACTCTTGCCCTCGGGGTGGGAAACTGCCCCTGAAGGCGGAAGAACCAGCGATGATCAACGACGTGAGGATGCAGAAAGGCAATGGGTGGGAACCACTGCATGACAGACACATAACGTGTGTCCATAGGACATGTGGCCTGCAATTCATAAAGTGTCATGATGATATCTCCATTGGCAAAAGATTCCGTAATAGTCCCACATTCGAATCTCCGAGAGGAGACTGCCAAGGGGGAGATCACCATGAGAAAAAAACTGGATAACCAACGAAAGGATGACATTGTACGAATCGGGGTGAGGAATGTCAGAAGTTTGAACGTGGTTGGGAAGCTAGAAAACTTGAAAAGGGAAATGCAAAGGCTCAATGTAGATATAGTAGGGGTCATGAAATGAAATGGAAAGAAGACAAGGATATCTGGTCAGATGAGTATTGGGTAATATCAACAGCAGCAGAAAATGGTATAACGGGAATATGATTCGTTATGCACACATCACCTCGGTTCCAAGAGTTCTGGAAACTGTACAGAAAACTGGAATAGAGACCAACATAAACAATATTTCCTCTCTTCTAACTGCTCACGAAAACCACACATTGCATGTTGTACCATCATACAGCGAGGCCTTCAGAGGTGGTGGTCCAGATTGCTGTACACACCTCTAATACCCGGTAGCACGTCCTCTTGCATTGATGCATCCCTGTATTCGTCGTGGCATGCTATCCACAACTTTATCAAGGCACTGTTGGTCCAGATTGTTCCACTGCTCAACGGCGATTCGACGTAAATCCCTCAGAGTGGTTGGTGGGTCACGTCTTCCATAAAGAGCCATTTTCAATCCATCCCAGGCATGTTCGATAGGCTTCATGTCTGGAGAACATGCTGGCTACTCTAGTCGAGCGATGTCGTTATCCTGAAGGAAGTCATTCACAAGATGTGCACGATGGCGCGAATCGTCGTCCAAGAAGACGCTGCCGATATGGTTGCACTATCGGTCGGAGGATGGCATTCACGCATCGTACAGCCGTTACGGCGCCTTCCATGACCACCAGCGGCGTACGTCGGCCCCACATAATGCCACCACAAAACAGCAGGGAACCTCCACCTTGCTGCACTCGCTGGACAGTGTGTCTAAGGCGTTCAGCCTGACCGGGTTGCCTCCAAACACGTCTCTGACGATTGTCTGGTTGAAGCCCTAGGCGACACTCATCGGTGAAGAGAACGTGATGCCAATCCTTTGGCATGTTTTTGGACTCATCTGTAGCGCGCTGCATGGTGTCGTGGTTGGAAAGATGGACCTCGCCATGGACATCGGGAGTGAAGTTGCGCCTCCTGCAGCCTATGGCGCACACTTTGATTTGTAACACCACGTCCTGTGGCTGCACGAAAGGCATTATTCAACAGGGTGGTGTTGCAGACAGGGTTCCTCCTAGCCATAATCCGTAGGTAGCGGTCATACACTGCGGTAGTAATCTCTGAGCGATTCATGTCATCGACAGTTCCTGTCTCTCTGTATCTCCTCCATGTCCGAACAACATCGCTTTGGTTCACTCTGAGACACCTGTTGAGAGCCCTTCCTGGCTGAAAGTAACAATGCGAACGCGATCGAGCCGCGGTATTGACCGTCTAGGCGTGGTTGAACTACAGACAACACCAGCCGTGTTCCTACTTCCTGGTGGAATGACTGGAACTGATCGGTTGTCGGACCCCCTCCGTCTAATAGGGGCTGCTCATGCACGGTTGTTTACATCTTTGGGTAGGCTTAGTGACATCTCTGAACAGTCAAAGGGACTGTGACTGTGATACAATATCCACAGTCAACGTATGTCTTTAGGAGTTTTGAGAAGCAAGGTGATGCAAAACTTTTTTTGATGTGTGTTGCCGGCCGGAGTGGCCGAGCGGTTCTAGGAGCTGCAGTCTGGAACCTCGCTACCGCTTCGGTCACAGGTTAGAATCCTGCCTGGGGCATCGATGTGTTTGATGTCCTTAGGTTAGTTAGGTTTAAGTAGTTCTAAGTTCTAGGGGACTGATTACCTCAGAAATTTAGTCCCATAGTGCTGAGAGCCATTTGAACCATTTAAATTTGATGTGCGTGATTGGAACTTAGGACAGAGAGTTTGT
Source organism: Schistocerca nitens (assembly GCF_023898315.1). NCBI lineage: Eukaryota > Metazoa > Arthropoda > Insecta > Orthoptera > Acrididae > Schistocerca > Schistocerca nitens. The sequence goes on from NC_064625.1 coordinate 646,873, forward strand.
TACTGTGAACAGTTCAGTGAGATGGTTTTTCTTGTCAGAATCGACAGCAAACCGACGCCGACAACGATAGTTCAGGTATACATGCCTACACCGTAAGCTGCAGATGAAGAGATAGAGAAAATACATGAGGGTAGCGACATTTGCTGTAACGCAGTGTGCTCTCTGCCGCCGTTGGATAAGCAGCTGCAGCAGCAAGTCGTATACTCCGAGCACACTCATTTGTTACATAGTTCAATTCTTAATTTCTTTGCGTGTTTTTGGTACTTGCATTGTTTAATTCATAAATTTCGGCCGTATTATAGTATTTGAGAGTTGTAGCATCGCGTTTTAGTACGTGAATAGTGTAAAATCGCGTAGTCTCCTTCCGCCGCCGAGCAGTGTGTCAGCAGTGCGCAAGTAGCAGCATTACTGCATTTACTAGGCAATCTTGTATTTTAATAACCGTTTAAATTTTGTCGATTTGTTTGCGCTCTCTGTAGATTAGTCCAGACGTTCTTTGCACAACAGTTTTTAGCATGGATAGGGACTGCAACTGCTGTGTTCGGATGCAGGCTGAGTTGGCATCCCTTCGCTCCCAGCTTCAGGCAGCGTTGGCTTCGGTCACACAGCTTGAGGCTGTTGCCAATGGGCATCACTGTGGGGATCCGGATGGGGGTTTGTAGGGGACGGCCAGCTCGTCCCACGCATCCCCCGATCGGACTACGACTGTGGTTGCCCGGGATACTGCCCGCATTGAGGCTGATCCCTCACCTGTGGTAGAGTGGGAGATCGTCTCAAGGTGTAGCAGGGGGCGAAAGACATTCCGGAGGGCTGAACGGAAGGCCTCTCCAGTTTGTCTGACGAACCGGTTTCAGGCTCTGTCTCAGGCTGATACTGACCTTCGGTCTGACATGGCTGCTTGTCCTGTTCCAGAGGTTGCCCCTCAGTCTGCAAGATCCGGGCGGTCGCAGAGGGTGGGCTTACTGGTAGTTGGGAGCTCCAACGTCAGGCGCGTAATGGGGCCCCTTAGGGAAATGGCAGCAAGAGAGGGGAAGAAAACCAAAGTGCACTCCGTGTGCATACCGGGGGGAGTCATTCCAGATGTGGAAAGGGTCCTTCCGGATGCCATGAAGGGTACACGGTGCACCCATCTGCAGGTGGTCGCTCATGTCGGCACCAATGATGTGTGTCGCTATGGATCGGAGGAAATCCTCTCTGGCTTCCGGCGGCTATCTGATTTGGTGAAGACTGCCAGTCTCGCTAGCGGGATGAAAGCAGAGCTCACCATCTGCAGCATCGTCGACAGGACTGACTGCGGACCTTTGGTACAGAGCCGAGTGGAGGGTCTGAATCAGAGGCTGAGACGGTTCTGCGACCGTGTGGGCTGCAGATTCGACATGCGCCATAGGGTGGTGGGGTTTCGGGTTCCGCTGGATAGGTCAGGAGTCCACTACACGCAACAAGCGGCTACACGGGTAGCAGGGGTTGTGTGGCGTGGGCTGGGCGGTTTTTTAGGTTAGATGGCCTCGGGCAAGTACAGAAAGGGCAACAGCCCCAACGGGTGCGGGGCAAAGTCAGGACATGCGGGGACCAAGCAGCAATCGGTATTGTAATTGTCAACTGTCGAAGCTGCGTTGGTAAAGTACCGGAACTTCAAGCGCTGATAGAAAGCACCGAAGCTGAAATCGTTATAGGTACAGAAAGCTGGCTGAAGCCACAGATAAATTCTGCCGAAATTTTTACAAAGGTACAGACGGTGTTTAGAAAGGATAGATTGCATGCAACCGGTGGTGGAGTGTTTGTCGCTGTTAGTAGTAGTTTATCCTGTAGTGAAGTAGAAGTGGGTAGTTCCTGTGAATTATTATGGGTGGAGGTTACACTCAACAACCGAGCTAGGTTAATAATTGGCTCCTTTTACCGCCTCCCGACTCAGCAGCATTAGTGGCAGAACAACTGAGAGAAAATTTGGAATACTTTTCACATAAATTTCCTCAGCATGTTATAGTCTTAGGTGGAGATTTCAATTTACCAGATATAGACTGGGACACTCAGATGTATAGGACGGGTGGTAGGGACAGAGCATCGAGTGACATTATACTGAGTGCACTATCCGAAAATTACCTCGAGCAATTAAACAGAGAACCGACTCGTGGAGATAACATCTTGGGCCTACTGATAACAAACAGACCCGAACTTTCCGACTCTGTAAGCGCAGAACAGGGAATCAGTGATCATAAGGCCGTTGCAGCATCCCTGAATATGGAAGTAAATAGGAATATAAAAAAAGGAAGGAAGGTTTATCTGTTTAGCAAGAGTAATAGAAGGCAGATTTCAGACTACCTAACAGATCAAAACGAAAGTTTCTGTTCCGACACTGACAATGTTGACTGTTTATGGAAAAAGTTCGAGGCAATCGTAAAATGCGTTTTAGACAGGTACGTGCCGAGTAAAACTGTGAGGGACGGGAAAAACCCACCGTGGTACAACAACAAAGTTAGGAAACTACTGCGAAAGCAAAGAGAGCTTCACTCCAAGTTTAAACGCAGCCTAAACCTCTCAGACAAACAGAAGCTAAACGATGTCAAAGTTAGCGTAAGGAGGGCTATGCGTGAAGCGTTCGGTGAATTCGAAAGTAAAATTCTATGTACCGACTTGACAGAAATTACTAGGAAGTTCTTACGTTAAATCAGTAAGTGGCTCGAAACAGCATATCCAGACACTCCGGGATGATGATGGCATTGAAACAGAGGATGACACGCGTAAAGCTGAAATACTAAACACCTTTTTCCAAAGCTGTTTCACAGAGGAAGACCGCACTGCAGTTCCTTCTCTAAATCCTCGCACAAACGAAAAAATGGCTGACATCGAAATAAGTGTCCAAGGAATAGAAAAGCAACTGGAATCACTCAACAGAGGAAAGTCCACAGGACCTGACGGGATACCAATTCGATTCTACACAGAGTACGCGAAAGAACTTGCCCCCCTTCTAACAGCCGTGTACCGCAAGTCTCTAGAGGAACGGAGGGTTCCAAATGATTGGAAAAGAGCACAGGTAGTCCCAGTCTTCAAGAAGGGTCGTCGAGCAGATGCGAAAAACTATAGACCTATATCTCTGACGTCGATCTGTTGTAGAATTTTAGAGCATGTTTTTTGCTCGAGTATCATGTCGTTTTTGGAAACCCAGAATCTACTATGTAGGAATCAACATGGATTCCGGAAACGGCGATCGTGTGAGATCCAACTCGCTTTATTTGTTCATGAGACCCAGAAAATATTAGATACAGGCTCCCAGGTAGATGCTATTTTTCTTGACTTCCGGAAGGCGTTCGATACAGTTCCGCACTGTCGCCTGATAAAGTAAGAGCCTACGGAATATCAGACCAGCTGTGTGGCTGGATTGAAGAGTTTTTAGCAAACAGAACACAGCATGTTGTTTTCAATGGAGAGACGTCTACAGACGTTAAAGTAACCTCTGGCGTACCACAGGGGAGTGCTATGGGACCATTGCTTTTCACAATATATATAAATGACCTAGTAGATAGTGTCGGAAGTTCCATGCGGCTTTTCGCGGATGATGCTGTAGTATACAGAGAAGTTTCAGCATTAGAAAATTGTAGCGAAATGCAGGAAGATCTGCAGCGGATAGGCACTTGGTGCAGGGAGTGGCAACTGTCCCTTAACATAGACAAATGTAATGTATTGCGAATACATAGAAAGAAGGATCCTTTTGTGTTGTTGTGGTCTTCAGTCCTGAGACTGGTTTGATGCAGCTCTCCATGCTACTCTATCCTGTGCAAGCTTCTTCATCTCCCAGTACCTACTGCAACCTACATCCTTCTGAATCTGCTTAGTGTATTGATGTCTTGGTCTCCCTCTACGATTTTTACCCTCCACGCTGCCCTCCAATGCTAAATTTGTGATCCCTTGATGCCTCAAACATGTCCTACCAACCGATCCCTTCTTCTAGTCACGTTGTGCCACAAACTTCTCTTCTCCCCAATCCTATTCAATACCTCCTCATTAGTTACGTGATCTACCCACCTTATCTTCAGCATTCTTCTGTAGCACCACATTTCGAAAGCTTCTATTCTCTTCTTGTCCAAACTATTTACCGTCCATGTTTCACTTCCATACATGGCTACACTCCATACAAATACTTTCAGAAACGACTTCCTGACACTTAAATCTATACTCGATGTTAACAAATTTCTCTTCTTCAGAAACGATTTCCTTGCGATTGCCAGTCTACATTTTATATCCTCTCTACTTCGACCATCATCAGTTATTTTACTCCCTAAATAGCAAAACTCCTTTACTACTTTAGGTGTCTCATTTCCTAATCTAATCCCCTCAGCATCACCCGATTTAATTTGACTACATTCCATTATCCTCGTTTTGCTTTTGTTGATGTTCATCTTATATCCTCCTTTCAAGACACTGTCCACTCCGTTCAACTGCTCTTCCAAGTCCTTTGCTGTCTCTGACAGAATTACAATGTCATCGACGAACCTCAAAGTTTTTACTTCTTCTCCATGAATTTTAATACCTACTCCGAATTTTTCTTTTGTTTCCTTTACTGCTTGCTCAATATACAGATTGAATAACATCGGGGAGAGGCTACAACCCTGTCTCACTCCTTTCCCAACCACTGCTTCCCTTTCATGCCCCTCGACTCTTATAACTGCCATCTGGTTTCTGTACAAATTGTAAATAGCCTTTCGCTCCCTGTATTTTACCCCTGCCACCTTCAGAATTTGAAAGAGAGTATTCCAGTTAACGTTGTCAAAAGCTTTCTCTAAGTCTACAAATGCTAGAAACGTAGGTTTGCCTTTTCTTAATCTTTCTTCTAAGATAAGTCGTAAGGTTAGTATTGCCTCACGTGTTCCAACATTTCTACGGAATCCAAACTAATCTTCCCCGAGGTCCGCTTCTACCAGTTTTTCCATTCCTCTGTAAAGAATTCGCGTTAGTATTTTGCAGCTGTGACTTATTAAACTGATAGTTCGGTAATTTTCACATCTGTCAACACCTGCTTTCTTTGGGATTGGAATTATTATATTCTTCGTGAAGTCTGCGGGTATTTCGCCTGTCTCATACATCTTGCTCACCAGATGGTAGAGTTTTGTCATGACTGGCTCTCCCAAGGCCATCAGTAGTTCTAATGGAATGTTGTCTACTCCCGGGGCCTTGTTTCGACTCAGGTCTTTCAGTGCTCTGTCAAACTCTTCACGCAGTATCTTATCTCCCATTTCATCTTCATCTACATCCTCTTCCATTTCCATAATACTGTCCTCAAGTACATCGCCCTTGTATAAACCCTCTATATACTCCTTCCACCTTTCTGCCTTCCCTTCTTTGCTTAGAACTGGGTTTCCATCTGAGCTCTTGATATTCATACAAGTGGTTCTCTTCTCTCCAAAGGTCTCTTTAATTTTCCTGTAGGCAGTATCTATCTTACCCCTAGTGAGACAAGCCTCTACATCCTTACATTTGTCCTCTAGCCATCCCTGCTTAGCCATTTTGCACTTTCTGTCGATCTCATTTTTGAGACGTTTGTATTCCCTTTTGCCTGCTTCATGTACTGCATTTTTATATTTTCTCCTTTCATCAATTAAATTCAATATTTCTTCTGTCACCCAAGGATTTCTATTAGCCCTCGTCTTTTTACCTACTTGATCCTCTGCTGCCTTCACTACTTCATCCCTCAGAGCTACCCATTCTTCTTCTACTGTATTTCTTTCCCCCATTCCTGTCAATTGTTCCCTTATGCTCTCCCTGAAACTCTGTACAACCTCTGGTTCTTTCAGTTTGTCCAGGTCCCATCTCCTTAAATTCCCACCTTTTTGCAGTTTCTTCAGTTTCAATCTGCAGTTCATAACCAATAGATTGTGGTCAGAATCCACATCTGCCCCTGGAAATGTCTTACAATTTAAAACCTGGTTCCTAAATCTCTGTCTTACCATTATATAATCTATCTGATACCTATTAGTATCTCCAGGATTCTTCCAGGTATACAACCTTCTTTTATGATTCTTGAACCAAGTGTTAGCTATGATTAAGTTATGCTCTGTGCAAAATTCTACAAGGCGGCTTCCTCTTTCATTTCTTCCCCCCAATCCATATTCACCTACTATGTTTCCTTCTCTCCCTTTTCCTACTACCGAATTCCAGTCACCCATGACTATTAAATTTTCGTCTCCCTTCACTACCTGAATAATTTCTTTTATCTCGTCATACATTTCATCAATTTCTTCATCATCTGCAGAGCTAGTTGGCATATAAACTTGTACTACTGTAGTAGGCATGGGCTTTGTGTCTATCTTGGCCACAATAATGCGTTCACTATGCTGTTTGTAGTAGCTAACCCGCACTCCTATTTTTTTATTCATTATTAAACCTACTCCTGCATTACCCCTATTTGATTTTGTATTTATAACCCTGTAATCACCTGACCAAAAGTCTTGTTCCTCCTGCCACCGAACTTCACTAATTCCCACTATATCTAACTTTAACCTATCCATTTCCCTTTTTAAATTTTCTAACCTACCTGCCCGATTAAGGGATCTGACATTCCACGCTCCGATCCGTAGAATGCCAGTTTTCTTTCTCCTGATAACGACGTCCTCTTGAGTAGTCCCCGCCCGGAGATCCGAATGGGGGACTATTTTACCTCCGGAATATTTTACCCAAGAGGACGCCATCATCATTTAATCATACAGTAAAGCTGCATGTCCTCGGGAAAAATTACGGCTGTAGTTTCCCCTTGCTTTCAGCCGTTCGCAGTACCAGCACAGCAAGGCCGTTTTGGTTAATGTTACAAGGCCAGATCAGTCAATCATCCAGACTGTTGCCCCTGCAACTACTGAAAAGGCTGCTGCCCCTCTTCAGGAACCACATGTTTGTCTGGCCTCTCAACAGATACCCCTCCGTTGTGGTTGCACCTACGGTACGGCATCTGTATCGCTGAGGCACGCAAGCCTCCCCACCAACGGCAAGGTCCATGGTTCATGGGGGAAGAAAGGATCCTTTATTGTATGATTATATGATAGCGGAAGAAACACTGGTAGCAGTTACTTCTGTAAAATATCTGGGAGTATGCGTGCGGAACGATTTGAAGTGGAATGATCATATAAAAAAAATTAATTGTTGGTAAGGCGGGTACCAGGTTGAGATTCATTGGGAGAGTCCTTAGAAAATGTAGTCCATCAACAAATGAGGTGGCTTACAAAACACTCGTTCGACCTATACTTGAGTATTGCTCAACAGTGTGGGATCCGTACCAGGTCGGGTTGACGGAGGAGGTAGAGAAGATCCAAAGAAGAGCGGTGCGTTTCGTCACAGGGTTATTTGGTAACCGTGATAGCGTTACGGAGATGTTTAATAAACTCGAGTGGCAGACTCTGCAAGAGAGGCGCTCTGCATCGCGGTATAGCTTGCTCGCCAGGTTTCGAGAGGGTGCGTTTCTGGATGAGGTATCGAATATATTGCTTCCCCCTACTTATACTTCCCGAGGAGATCGCGAATGTAAAATTAGAGAGATTAGAGCGCGCACGGAGGCTTTCAGACAGTCGTTCTTCCCGCGAACCATACGCGACTGGAACAGGAAAGGGAGGTAATGACAGTGACACGTTAAGTGCCCTCCGCCACACACCGTTGGGTGGCTTGCGGAGTATAAATGTAGATGTAGATGTAGATGAACGAAAGTTGAGTATTGTCAATTTGCTTTCTGGAAATAAAACTACTAATGTTATTTGTCTGAAATTGTTGTATAACATTCCGAGAAGGTTGCATCCCGTAGACACCCTATTAGCGACGAAGCAAGTAATTGAGGACGTGGGCTGAAAGTGCTACTCTGAGATGAAGAGGTTGGCACAGGGGAGAAATTCGTGGCGGGCCGCATCAAACCAGTCAAAAGGCTGATGACTCGAAAAAGGCAGCGTATGTATATATGGAGAAAATCAAAGCTTCTTGAAGTACTTGGGACAGTTCGGAGTCAATGTTTCTATAAAAATGGAACAAGTTTTGTCATACATTTGAGAAGTATCGACATTTACAAGTGGAGGAGAGATCGCAGGACTTGCTGCTTTAATGCCACGAGGAAATGTGAATTATATTAAGGTGACAGTCGACATCATCGGATACTGGAACAAGTTATTTTGTGAGTCAGTGCGTGTTTAATTATTTCGAACGTAATTCTCGAGTTAAACTTTTTGTCGTGGCTAGACGGAACCAGTGCTGCGGGAATGTGTAACATAGACTAGGGGCTATTTACGTATATCAACAATTAATAAGCTGTATTTTGATTGAGAGACTTTTTTGTTTAATAAATATTGTTAGATATAGACCCCCTACGACCACGAGAAGCAGTTTCGAGGACGGTTGAGACATACAGTAGAAACCTATAACCATCTATTTGGATGTAGTCGCCACCGTCTTTTCTCTAGTAGTTCTCTAGCAAAGAGAATTATTGAAAAAAAAGAAAAGCAACGGGGGAAGGTTGCATTCTCTTTCACCCCACCTTACACATCTTCCGTCATGTGCCCCCAACACTCCTCGCACTTGCAGCTTACATCTTCCTTCTCTTTTTCAGTTTTTTACTCTCATGAAGTTATGTAAATTGTAATTTCCAAATGCTGGATTTAAGCTACACAGCTAGCGTATTGATAGACAACATGACAAGTATCGATGGATCGTTACTGTTGGAACTCGAACATGGGTGCACATACAGTTGTGCACGTTGCATACACAACATACTACGTTTCTTGTACACTAATAAAGCAGAATTGTTGTAAACTCAAATTTTATCGAAAGGTTTTGTTCTGTCGGTTGTCTGTGATACGCTAACAAAGCCGCCACGCATGTCGGCAAGGGATGACTGATTTTCACAAGTTGTTGCAAAAGGATTGCAGTATTTCCATGAAATCTGGAGGAACCAAAGAAAAACCGATCTTCATTATCTTCTTCTACACGAGAGCAGAAACATGTCTCTACGATGTGCAGCCGGTGAAGCTGTTTACGCAGACATTCGTCAGTTTAGGGTGTAGATTGCCCCCACATACTGTCTCGTTGTCGATATGGGCCTAATGTTCAGAGGCAATGGTGTTTTTGGCCTGATCTGAGAGAACTGTAACTTTAGTAAGAAAGGATCTGTTGCCAAGAACTTGGCAGCCTAAATAAATCTGTATTAGTATGTATAAAGAGAGGACGTTGTTTAACGTTGTTTTCAAAAATCTCCATAAGTTCTTGACTGATTTACTTGAGATTTTTACCCGTTACTCTAATGAACATTCAGACGGACTTGGGTTACATACTTTTTAGGCAACAATGTAGTACTTTATTCTTGTAAGCAGGTGTGAAAAAGAAAATGCTGTGCTGTGAAAAGGTGCGGTTTCGTTTTCTTTCTCGCTATCAGTTTTACCTATGACAACAGGGCGTCTCAACCGTGTACCTTCTTTCTCGTCATATATAACTTTAAACGAAAATTGTGTACGGAACAATGTGCTGTTTTGTTTTCTTCCTCGTGCTCGGTTTTAACAGAAAGCAGGAAAGTTCCGTCTTATGATCAGAATACTACTACGCAAACTGGAGCGTCCGAAACTTTGCAATGCTACCGATCCACAGATTAAAACTATTAGAAGCACCGTCATTGAAGGTACTCATATTATGGTCACACACCCAACTGCTGGAGAGATCTCTCTGACACGCCTTATTCCAGTGAACCAAACTGATTTACCCACTCGTTTTAAGCGACTTGAGTTCCCAATCGAGTTTCGTTTGCAGTAACAGTGAACAAGGTTGGAGGTGAGAGAGAGGGAGTAACAGGAGTGGGAAAGAGGGAGGAGGTGGGAGAGTAGCGGAGGCAGAAGGGGCAGCAGGAGAATGTGGAGCAGGGTCGGGAGGTGGTGGACAGAGAGCAGTGACGAGGAGACGGACAGGGGGGATAAGGGTGTTTGTCAAGTTCCCTCGCGTGTTCAGGAACTGCGAAGCACTGCCGGGTTCGTTGAAGTCGCACAGCGCAGCCTGGCGTGCGACGCGACTGCAGCGCTCGCTAGGAGCTCCGCCGCCCCCGCCGCCCCCGCCGCCCCCGCCGCCCCCCGGCCGGCTGTCATTACGGCGACGGCGGCTGTCTGGCTGCAGGCTGGCGCTAATCGCCGCTCGCTAATTCCATTTCCAGCCGACGGCGGCAGCGAGGTCGTTACTGTCGGGCAGAGCTGCGCTCCGGAGACGGCGGAACCCGCGGCCGCTCACCTCTGCGGCAGACGACTGCGTGGGGCGCGAAGCTGGCTGAAGGTGCGCGGCGCGGCGCGGGCACCGGGCGCGACGGGACGGGCGCGCACGTCGCAGAAAGTAGCCACATCCTCACGGTCCAAGTTTAAGTACACCTTCTAATGCTATCAACAACTAAACCCGGCGATCTTCGTGGTGAACAGATAGCTCTCCTCGAGATCGTGTCAATTGTTTAAGAAAAGCTGAACAACAGATAATTATATGAGACGTCTTAAGTTAAACAGGGGTGGCCTAACCGTACACGACATACGAGCACCGTACCTCACATACATAAAATGATTAGCGTTTCATCTAGCTACAGAAAAAAACAAGAGATCATACTAAAGTCCTGTTTTTACCAAAATGCTTAGAGTTTGCTTTTCAACACGGAATGGACAAAACGAGTAACTATGAGATGCACGAGGGTATAAATGAACTACATCAACACCACCCTGACAAATGTGGAAAAACGTGGGATGGAAATGATCGTGAGGACGGAAAATAGCTATGTCCAGATAAACCGTCAGTGACTCCCGAATTAAGTATAAGAATCAGAACAGAAGATAAATGCGTCAGTTCCCGCGTGTCGAGTCGAGCTCGCTGGGAGCGCAGCATAATGGACGAAGTTTGCAGCCACCTCAGTGCACCGTTCAGCGGTACTGTGCGTGCCTACCGAGCTTCGCATCTGTGAGAACGGCGCTGTGCTGCCCGGGAGCCTACTCGAGAAGTGTCCTCTCTGCTGCCACTCTCGCTTTCCTCCTGTTTTTCCCCTTTCCGGATGAGCGGGCTTTAGGCTGCCAAATGACAGCACTTACCAATTCACCTCTTCCTAGCGAACCGACGTCCTCCCCTCCATTCGCAGTTTATTTACCGCTAAGCGACTGACGGCCGGAGCTCAGAAGCGTCACCCCCACCCTCTCCGCAGTCTCGTGTCTCTGCTAGTGGGTACTTGTAGCCTCGGTGAGTCTCGCTCTCCCACTGCGTCTTTATTTTGGTAAACCGGTCGTGCCTACTCTAACAAAATTGTAAGCATTAATTAAATGCTCTGTCAGACCTCGAGTTCCTTGGAGCTTGGCGAGTCGCCCTTTCCCTTAGCAGCTCTTGCCTTTTGTGAATGCGTATTTCGGCTCCCCGGTCTCGGAACGCCGACCCGAGACAGCGTCAGCGGCTGCAGGGCTCCTGGCTTCCAGCGCTGATGTCCTCGCCGCTCTTCCTGTCCCTGCAGGCAGCAACGTGCCTCAAGTCCACGCTTCCCACTAAAGTCCTACTTATTTTTGCAACCACTGGCTTCTTCTTCTCCACTGCAAGGCTGAGGCACTTCTGCCTGTTCCCGCCACCTGACGGTGACCCTCGCTACGTCCCTTCTTCCTCTCGGCTGGTACAGAACGGTCAGACGTGCTATTATTTCTGCACTCATTCTTTTTAGGTAATGTTTTATTTTGTTCAGTCTTCTCATTACTATTATAAATATGTAGTTCATTCCTAGTATCTTCATTTCTTATCTGAAAGCCCCCGGTAACCACTGGCATTCACTACAATTATTTGCGTACCCTCGTGAATTACATAGGATTAACTTCAATTTCATTGAGTTATTGAACTGAGTGGGTTATTAGTTACGCTAAGGAGCTGTTCTAAAAAAAACCGTTATGTCACACTGGCATCTCAGCTGAAAACTTGTCAGCTAAGGGCAGTATGTGGCTAAAAGGAAACACTCCAGTGAAAAAGTTCTGATAAAAAGTCTTCGTATCAGAAGTTCTTCTGATCAAAACAGTCAAAAAGTATTAACTTATACTACTGTTACTTCACTCTCAGTGCTTTGCACTAATGCCATTCGAAAATTCTTCTACAGTTTGTCATCAAATTTACCGTTCTCATTGAACATTGATCAGTTCAGACAGACGTAAAACTGCTCGGGGTAGCGACACACAAAAACTGGACAGTACAATCTCTGACAGCACGACGACACACGTCAATCAGTACACGTTTCATAAAATTTGGTGGTTTCATAATTTTAGGGTTCGATCGAGGAGGCTGAACGCCTTTCCTCTGCCTGCGTATTCTTGCATGTGCCGTGCCAGAGAGGAAGACCACACTGAGAATCGCAGTTGAGGGAGTTTTACACTAATTTTACTACGATTGATTCTCGGCACACAATCTTCCTGTAATCACTTGTTCTAAACACGGATGATCTCTGAACTGAATGAACGTCGGTGTAGTTAAAAACGAATGCGACTGTGTGAATTCTGGTGAAAATTGTCTGTCTAACTCAGCAGCAGAAGCGCGCTAATGACGGCTGAAATTTCAGGAGACGACGCCAGTTACTGTTGGCGGACTGCTGGGTGAGTGCGTTCACCGCCAGCTGTACGCTGAGGCGAGGCATTTCAGGCAGGAGTTGCCGCGTGGCGGCCGTTCTCCAAGTCCGGCACGATATGACGCGCTGCTTGTGTACTGTACTCAGAACTGAGATCGCGGACGCTTGTTAGCTCAGTTTTGGGATAGGAATCTCTGTAAAGATTAACGTCCAGCGTTAGGAGCGCTGTGGGATCCTCGCGAGTGGTAATTTCTCTACTGTTTTACTAAGATTCAGATGAGATCACTTCAAGCATCGTGTGTCCAGTTAACTTCCGTCATTCTTTTCGGTGTAACTCACAGTTCGGCTTTGACTATTCAGTAATTTCCGGAGAACGGTGAACTTTGCTTTCAGCTTCTCTGTAAATATGAAACTTTGTTGGTGAACTATTACAGTCCGCCGCGCGGGATTAGCCGAGCGGTCTAAAGGCGCTGTAGTCAAGGACTGTGCGGCTGGTCCCGGCGGAGGTTCGAGTCCTCCCTCGGGCATGGGTGTGTGTGTGTTTGTCCTCAGGATAATTTAGGTTAAGTAGTGTGTAAGCTCAAGGTCTCATTCATGACCTTAGCAGTTAAGTCCTATAAGATTTCACACATTTTTTTTATTACAGTCCGTTCCGAAGGAACCGTAGCCTTAGGTATTTGTGTGTGTTCCATGTTAGTAGCAGTAAATAATACCATCTTTGTGTTTCTTACTTCTCAAATGTTATATGATTAAGAGGTGGTTTAAATTTGGTTTTGCAAACATTACATCTGACTTATTCTCTCTGTTTATTAATAATATTTTCCTCAAAATTAAAATTGGTACCACATATATCATTTTCTGGTTTAAGTTATAATGAAAAAAAATTCATTATATTTTTAAAACATAAAAATATTACATCCTTTATTCTAATGTAAGGTGCCAGGACATGGGTACTTACATTAATATTAATAATAAAGGGACTAACAAGGGCATCACATCATGACTCTATTGAATTATGATAAATATGCGGCACTCTCGAGCAGTATTGCCTGCATGTCTGCATGATTAAGTCACTAATTTAAAACGTCGGTGAAAAGTGTCGGAAGTTGAGAATTCTGGAACGTACAGTCTGCAGCTGGCCGTAGGTCGCCGGGCCGCCGTGGGCGGCAGGTAGCGTTCACCGGGAAAACGCGGGACACTGCGGCGCTTCTGGGGGTAGTCCGGCATCCGGAGCCACCTGTGCTGGGCAGCACGTGGCGAAGGCGGGCGTCGTGACCCACTCGATCATCGGGTAGATCTCAGAAATGCCGTTGGAGAGATTTCGGCGATGATAGAGCGTTCGACATTGGCCGAAACTGGGTATTCTTCAGCCGCGTTTTCGTACGCGTCGGAGACGAGAGAATTGTGGAGAGTGGACTTCGCCTTCAGCCGTCGAGCTGTACGGACTTGGAGACGGCGTCTCGGCCATCGTCTTCGAAGGGACGTATACGGTCTGTATCGCAGCATTGCACCAACGCGCGTTCCGTGCAGAGCTCTGCGGTTAGAGCTCTTTGTGTGCTCAGAAGTGATATTTTCACCAATGCTTAACCACTTCCAACAATTTACGTAATATTCTTGATCTGGTAGTTATCCTTGCGAGGTGCCGAGTATTTATCAACGTAGCTGCCGGTAATAGGGGCGCGTAATTGCGAGTTGTTAATGTGCCATTCTCAGGAGTGTGTGGGTTGACAAAGACATTCACATTTTTTTTTTTGTAAATTATTCAGTTGTGGGGAATATCAAATTAAAATGCAAATATTACGATCGATTTACCGACTTCATTACAGCTAGCATTTACCCTGTCCCAGTAAGCTTTACATGTACTCCAGTCGCTGCACAGCTTGCCCAGACGGGAAGGAAAGAAGGTTTGCAGTCTTCTATGTCAGCGACGGACAAATAAGCTTACACTAAGGTCTAAATTTTTCATGTATGACATTTTCATAATCAGTTAAAATCGTAATTGTTCCGAGTTTCTTTTCAATCATTGGATTTTGGTTACATATACTGAATAAATTAGACTGGGAATGAGGGGAGGTGGGAGAAATCGACAAAGTAGTTGGAAATTATTATTATACTGAGCAAGCAGTAAAGGAAACAAAAGAAAAATTCGGAGTAGGTATTTAAATCCATGGAGAAGAAATAAAAACTTTAAGTTCGCCGATGACATTGTAATTCTGTCAGAGGCAGCAAAGGACTTGGAAGAGCAGTTGAATGGAATGGACAGTGTATTGAAAGGAGGATATAAGATGAACATCAACAAAAGCAAAACGAGGATCATGGAATGTAGACGAATTAAGTCAGGTGATGCTGAAGGAATTAGATTAGGAAATGAGACACCTAAAGTAGTAAAGGAGTTTTGCTATTTGGGGAGCAAAATAACTGATGATGGTCGAAGTAGAGAGGATATAAACTGTAGACCGGCAAGGAAAGCGTTTCTGAAGAAGAGAAATTTGTTAACATCGAATATAGATTTAAGTGTCAGGAAGTCGTTTCTGAAGCTACTTGTATGGAGTGTAGCCGTGTATGGAAGTGAAACCTGGACGATAAATAGTTTGGACAGGAAGAGAATAGAAGCTTTCGAAATGTGGTGCTACAGAAGAATGCTGAAGATTGGATGGGTAGATCACGTAACTAATGAGGAGGTATTGAACAGAATTGGGGAGGAGTTTGTGGCACAACTTGACTAGAAGAAGGGACCGGTTGGTATGACATGTTCTGAGGCATCAAGAGATCACAAATTTGGCATTGGATGGCAGCGTGGAGGGTAAAAATCGTAGAGGGAGACCAAGAGATGAATACACTAAGCAGATTCAGAAGGATGTAGGTTGCAGTAGGTACTGGGAGATGAAGAAGCTTGCACAGGATAGAGCAGCATGGAGAGCTGCATCAAACCAGTCTCAGGACTGAAGACAACAACAACAAGAGTTGGAAATAGCCATTAACAGCCACACCTGGGCCAGAACTGGACTTTTCCGTCTACTGACGCATTGTTGACTAAACGGCTCCCGTCATCAGCAGCTCCACACCACTTATTTTTCAGTTTCACTTCAGTCGAGTCAAAAGTAGGACTGGCGGAAAAATCGTTGCGGATTCAAGATCTTTACAGGCTCGTCGTGTAGTAACCGGTAATGACCGTGCGCTCGACTGCGGCTGTGTCTGACTGAAGTAGAGGGATGTGGAGAGCCCTGGCCGCCGCCCTCACCACGCCCGCCACCCGCGTCTCTCCCCTGACACACAGCAGCGGCACCCCGCCAGGCAGCTGATGCTTTGCACCGGCGCCGCGCAGTTGTGAACCAGTGCGGGCCACACAGTTAGCTGCGATCGTTTTAAGAACCGGGCCCCCGTGTGTAAAACAGCTTCAAACGTCTCATTACTGTACAGTTAGTTGGTGTGTTAAATGACTGACATTGAACATGTAAGCGAGAAAAATTGTTGGAAATACCTGAAACTATCCTTAAAGTTTGTTGGAAGTGATTAAGTGCTCTCATTATCGAACACTGGCTCAATATAAGCTAGGTATTTCGCGCGCCCTTTCGAGGAAAGGCCATGTTTTGACGCATCTCAATGTTCCTGTTTATGACGTCACATTTCGTGAATTATGTGTCGTACAAAGATATTATTTTGCGTGTCCATTCAGTGGAACATGTCGATACTGTCTGCAAAATATGTTGCAAATGCAGTTACCAGTAAAGAAGTAAGGAATTAAAACGTTCAAGTTTTTCTGGATCAACAGCGAAAATCTAGTATGCAATATCAGTTTTTGCTTTCATCATTTTGTGGGAGGCGTCGAGAGAGGAAAAATTTAGTAAAGCTTCAGAATTACATGTAAAGGTTGTTAGAAGCATCTAAGTGGTCTCATTCTCAAATATTAGATGCACAATTGTGGTATTTCCATGTAGTGACTTATGCCGCCTGAAGACTTGTACATAGTTTCTAACCCTAATACTTGCGTTGCTGTGATAAACTTTTAGCATACCATATCATTTAATGTGTAGATTAAGACAGAATTTTAAATTTTTAGATTTGGCCAATATTTACACGAAATACTGAAGATCAAGTTTCGTGGCCCTCGGAAGCCGTAAGACGGGCCAGCTGGCAGCGGGTACCGTGCACCGTCGGCCGGGTTAACCGTGTAGTGAAACAGATGAAAGGGGCCCGTACAGACGACAGCGTAACTGGACATTGTCGGGGCCCCGACCTGTTCATTTCCTCACTCCCGTTCAGCAGACGCACGCAAGTCCGTGATGCGTGCCCCTCGATACAGAGCGGCCTGTTGCTTTACGGCAGTAAAAGCAAAAACGCCGACGGAAAAAAAGATAACACGGCTCTTCTCCCCCGCCTCCCCCCACCTGTTGGGGTTCCAGTGTGTGCGGCCTCGGTGTCACAGCGAGTAGGCGGAAATTCCGACACGTGCCGCGAGGTGCCCAGGGACTGACTGATGACTGATTGGTTCAGTGACTGACTGACTGCCTGCCTGCTGGGCAGTGAAAGGGGCAGACTCGCAGCACGGGCGCCGTGCCTTAATCAACCCACAGCAGGGGGCTGGGCTACTGTGGCGGCCAGTGCTCGGGGTGGTCCGTAATTGCTGACTAAGAACCAGTGGGATGTACACTCGAGCATTAACTGAAAGAGTCATTACAACTTAGTGTCGGGAACGCTTAGAAAAAAGCGAACACAGCCCTGAAAGTTACTCTATCCTTCGTACTGGCAGATTACATTTCACATTTCAGGATCTTCAAATCCTCCTCCACTACTACTGTCCCACGCATTGGAAAATCCGTGGCGTTCCACAGATCTCAGCAGGAGTGCGGAAGTTCTCAGATGTGGCCCGAAGATCAAAAGGCACAGGATGTAAGAGCAGGAGATAGTGCTGGTCACTCAACCAGCGAGCCAGAACAGGCTGACAGTGTGGAAGGGGCCACGTCACCAACCAGCCACGTGGAACATCAAGTGGAGTGATTGTAACGGCCTAAAGAACTGCAGGTAGTTTACACCGCTGTAGCTATTCACAGGTGAAACGTTGATGGAAACTGACGCTGGTAGTGGGCCTCCAAGATGGCGTGTGGATTTTCGTTAGTCCGAAGGTGGTAACTGTGTAGATTGAAAATGCCGTCCATTACCTGTACTCTAGAGAGGAATTGTTGATGCTTGGGCGACTCGGTTCAGCAGCCGATCGCAGAATGTTCTATCAGAGCCCGCGTTCAGCCCCTGCAGAGCTTTCGCATGCAGCTGTTTGTGTACCCTTCCCCACACAGACTGCTGCGACAGATGGTGGCGTGCAGCTGGTCACGGAGCACCAGTATTCCCTGAGTGTTCCACAGTTCGGAGAACCTCCTCTTCTCCAACCGTCCACACAATAAATGCAGTCCAGTACAGAGTCTGATTCGATCATTCCCCGTTTGTAAGATGAATCACGGCTGATGCCACGTGACACTCTGTCGAGTGTTTTCCACACGCCGCGAGTCAGTTCCGTTTTTGGTCGCGGTGAAGTGCAGTCGATAGTGGGTGGAGCGTGACCTGATTTCAATGCCTCCCAACGTTCTCTCCACATGGCGTTAATTTCGAAACTGTCCGTTGATGGTAGTGATGTGTGTGTGTGTGGGGGGGATCTAGACTTAAGCCTCTGCAGAGCATCTTCAGTCAGGACACTGCGCATTGGAAGGTGCGGATTGGCTACAGATTTGCTGTACACCCTAACTGCGGACGTAGGGAGGCGCGACATGTGACTCAAAACAGTAGCCCAGGGAGGGGAGAGCTTCTTATTCAGCCACAAATCATTCTCTTCGTCTCATTCAGTTTGCTGTCAGTCTTCTTTACCTGGAGGCTGTTTGACCAGATTGGAGCGTAGTATTTGGCAATCTAGTGCCTAAAAGTCAGTGCTGATGTTGTGAGGGTAGAGTTTTCTAAATGACTTTTAAAAGACACTGTTCGGCCCATTGTTATCTCGGAATATTTTGTGAAACAATTGTAGCGAACTATGTTCTCGTTAAAATATACTTGCAGCTTTAGACGTACTTGTTTATCGTGGACGTGAAAACACGACATATCAGTTTTGCTCTTGTTTGGAATCAGTCTCCAGTTGGCAAAGTATCTGCCTAGCTCTGTAAGGTCTTCCGGGGAGATTCTGCTGCCTTCCTCTACGAACTTGCTGCGGGAGGTAAGAGCAAAGTCGTCAGCACATATAAATTTTGTAGATCTCGTATTTTGTGTATCCGAAATATGTGGGTTAAACGGGACACGGGGCAGCCTTAAGGCAGCCCTTTATTTAGATGTCTGATTTTACTTTTACTGTTACCTGTTGTTAATTGGAAAGGTGTGTCACAGAGAATATATTATTTAATAAGGATCTTATTCGACCGCATGGTACCGCGTTGAGAATTTTGTAAATAAACCTTGCCTCCAAACCGTCTCGTGTGCAGCAGTCAATACACTGC
The DNA here is from genome assembly GCF_023898315.1 of Schistocerca nitens. Taxonomy (NCBI): domain Eukaryota; kingdom Metazoa; phylum Arthropoda; class Insecta; order Orthoptera; family Acrididae; genus Schistocerca; species Schistocerca nitens. Next base: position 665,902 of record NC_064625.1, read on the forward strand.
CCTCTTGTTTTCAACCGTTTCTGAGATCCGGCCTCAGTGTGTGACGTTTGGCTGAGTACCTGGTCGACACAACTGCGACGGGGTCCCAATCCATCCATTTCAACCGGAAAGCTTTCTGGTATGAGTGGACCTATTCCCTCTACAACCGTCCTTTCTCTGAAACTTTCTATAACCCGTGGTTCTTTCATTTTATCCAGGTCCCATCTCCTTAAATTCCTACCTTTTTCAGGTTCTTCAGTTTTAGTCCTCAGTTGATAACCAATAAATTGTGGTGAGAGTCCACATCTGCCACTGGAAATGTCCTGCAATTTAAAACCTGGTTCCTAAATCTCTGTCTTACCATTATATAATCTATCTGAGACTTTCCAATGTCTCCAGGACTCTTCCACGTATACAGCCTTCTTTCGTGATTCTTAAACGACGTGTAGCTTAAGCTGCAACGCTAGATTTCCAGTATCCACTTGCGCAGCGTCTTAGTTCTGCGCCGGCCGAAGTGGCCGTGCGGTTAAAGGCGCTGCAGTCTGGAACCGCAAGCCTGCTACGGTCGCAGGTTCGAATCCTGCCTCGGGCATGGATGTTTGTGATGTCCTTAGGTTAGTTAGGTTTCACTAGTTCTAAGTTCTAGGGGACTAATGACCTCAGCAGTTGAGTCCCATAGTGCTCAGAGCCATTTGAACCATTTTTCTTAGTTCTGCATTCGCAAATAATGAAACTGTGTAGATTGTAGTTTACAGTTTTCTGTAGTTTAACAGCGCTAAATTAACGAATGGAAGACTTTGAATATTTCTCGGGTATTCAGCGGGGTGCGGTATTTGGGCAGGCCGGCTTGTCGCCATGTGCGGTTGTCTGCTGCCGGGCGCCGCTCTCGTATCCTCTGGCCGGCCGGAGCTGGCCCAGTCCTCGTCTCGTCAGCTGCCACGACGCGATCCAACTCCCAGGGTGACTGCTGTCGTGCTCGAGGCCGGCGCTCCGTGCAAAGCCGCCGTTTCCGTGTATTAGTCCGTCGTGTTGTCGGTTGTCTTTCACATTGCAAGCCCAGAAGGTGTCGGACTGGCGCAGTCGTAACTCGTGACACGACTGTGGGAGATGCAACACTGCGCCAGAGCGGGCTTCGTCGAGTGTAGGTTGACTGTGTGACGTCGATGTTCGGTGCATCTCTCTGGTACCGTACAGGCAGCCCGGCCTTCGCACGTTTTGCCCGCACTGGCAGGGGATTGCATTCTAAATGAGACTGAGACTGTCATCCTTACAACAGAAAAATGAAATTCTACACTCCTGCTGACACGTCGAGTGTACGAACAAACGCGTACAGCCTGTTGCTGGATGACACCTACAGAGGACAGAATACGATCGTACCAGGGAGACCGCGTCGCTCAGACAGCACGGACGAGCTCGAGTGTCCCACTGTTACCGACACACGAGTTCAACGACGAGCAGTCCACAGCCCACAGTGGCAGAGACCGGCAGTCCACGCCGGCTGCAGCGTCGGTGGCAGTAGGCGGATGTGGCAGGTCGGCTCGGCTCACTGCACCTGGAGTGCTCGTACCCGTCCGTCGGAGGCAGTGACGTTATTCCTCGGCGAGGATGACCAAATGTGGCCCGGTCCTCTGGCTTCGTAAGCGGTATTCACCCCGGTTTCTCAAAGCGTGCCGCTTTCCACAATGTCAGAAGGCTGAAAGGCGTCCTCGTGTAAGGTCACGACACCGTGCAGCGCTGTCAGAGTGACGTCATCGCCAAACAGGCGAGTCAGACATCTCGCTCGAGTACTGTGTGCCACAGTATTTGCAGCATCGGCTCTGCTGCCTCTTTCTAGCTCCGGGCCTAAAATTGCACTCGGCATGCTTCGGCACTGGCTGGGGGAAAAGTTCAGAAATGTTTACATCCACCCCCAGTACGTCTTTCTGTGCTGCAGCCCTACTATCGATCTCTCAAAGGAGAAACTCTTTTGAAGTAGTCCGTTTTAGAACTTCGATTCATTTGTTGTTTGATATTTTTAATTACATAATCAAAAATTTTCAGATGCCGATTTTTTAAAAATAATCGCATTTCTTTCGGGTTATGTCTTCCATAATATATTTTATAACTCCTTATTTCTCTACATGACACACACCCAATTTTAGATTCTATGCTTTACTGCAGCATTCCCCATATGAGAAAGAAGCTCTAAGAAACGGAATAAAAAGCAGCTGCCGTGGACATAGACTTAATGATGGTCAACAAACAAGTGAATTACGCGAACTGAACAAGTGTGAGGAGCGTAAACGCGTCTTGGCGTAAGTAAAGTTATATATAAAGCGTCAGGTTGCTGCCTAACAACTCTGTGACAGTAAAATTCTCTGTTGTCGTATGTCGAGAGATGTCTTGTACCTCGTTTCCTGCGTATTGCATGTGTTGTGTAGTCGTCCGGACGCGCACACGACTGGCGTAACTAATGCTTGTTTTTCTCTGTTTCAGAATCTGAAGAACCAGATAATGACGACGAACCTGTGGGTGGAGCAGGTAAGTCTTTTCCGCCGTCCCAGTGCATTTTTTACACCAACAGCTCGTAGCTTACCTTTCCGCTCCCTAGTTATTGTCTTCTGTAGACACTTAGAGCACACAAGGAGCGTTACTAGGACGTACGTTTCCCAGAAGAACAGCATCTGCAAAGTATACCAACATCTGTACACCACTCTACAGGCCATGGCGGAGGGTATTTTCTAGCAGTGTTATGGATTTTGTGTCCTATTCCGAATGCGGTGATGGCGCAGAGCGTGTGTCCTTTCATTTATTTCCTTCGTTCGTACACTACACACGCACACACGCACACACACACACACACACACACACACACACACACACACATACACACAGTAAATTGGATTTTGCCATTTGGAAGGAGAGACTTTAGGGATGGAGAAAGAGTTACGTTTCAGCCACTGACTGGTACTTCTGTAAAGTATAGTGACAACAAAGTACGACGGGCGCTAGTCTACTCAAACCGATAATTGTGGGAATAACCCCTTTATTACCACGTACGTCTATTTTCGGAAAAAGAAAACAGTTATACTGGAGAGAACGACTGCCCTCCACCTTACCCTGCTCGTTCTTCAAACACAGTGTTTACGTAATACAGAAAACTATCAGAACTCTGCATGCATTAAAGTCAAGATCTGTATAATTACACATCAGAGCCCCTAGGAATTTACATCCTCGAGTCAGCTTCCAAAAAGGTTTCTTCTGTTTCCTGACCTTTACGTCGTTTCTTTACGTGAGCGGCATGTTAAATTTCGGCTTTGTCGAAGTTAGTGGTTGGGGTGGTGGCAGCTCGACGGCCCCTTACTGCGCGCGGCTGGTCCAGCAGTGAAGGGCGCACTTACGTGAACCGCCCCTGCCTTGTGCGCACACGTCAGCGACGAGCAGTGCCCACCGTAGGCAGCGGACGAGCCGCGATCAGTTTCGTGCACTCCAGCTCCCTGATGGAGCTGCAAACGAATCACCCCTCTCTGCTCTTCTTTGCTTTCCTCCGTGTTAACAGTCCACCGACAACTGCGTGCATCCGTGATGTGCCCTACCACAACAGCGGCGGTATGGGAACGGAGCAGTATGGGGCAGTATGGGGCCGCCTGTCGCTTAGGCAGTATTTTACGGTGGGTTTCGGTTTTCATTTGACAGCCCTTATAGGATGCATCCTGCTTTACACACATGCCACGCCGCTCTGAATGAAACACACTTCTTTTAGGGCAGTAAATCGTCTTGGCGACCCCATCTCGAGCATCTCAGCTCAGAGGGAAAAATTAGTCGACCCTACAGGATACAACTCAGCCGCTCCTGCCCTTGATAATACGGGCTCAGTGGCGAAGAAGAACAACGCTCCACTAGTTTCTTCACCTGAGTCCTGTCCTGTTGAAGTGTCCCGTTCTTTACTCTGAACCTGCAGGGTCGCCACGCCGTGGGCATATCGACTGCTACGTCTCACCCGCCGTTCCAAACAATCCGAGACATTCCCAACAGGGTTAAGGTAAGATCATTTATCACGACATTTCCAGATTAGATATTGTGCCCGAGTGTTACTGAAACCAGGAAACTGTGAACACAGGTTGTCATTTTGGAAGATATGCGTGCCCACAGTATAACCATCACGAACATGTCGAGGAAAAGGCACCGAGGATGTTGACATAATGTCCATAGTAAGGTGCGTGAGCGAGCTGTGGTAGAGAAGTAGCCCAAAAACATCACATCATCGCTTATGGCTTCAACTAGACCTTCCACAGAATGCCCCCCAGGAGGCTCACAGTTCTTTTGTACGTGCTCGTCTACAACCGAGCATCAACCTTTGCAGCATTGCTTCCTTCCTGTGCTCCAAACTTCCACTATCCCTTCCCCCTGTGCTTCTCTGTCAGATGCTTTTCTTGGCGCAGACCCAGCTTAGACCTTGTTTGTGATTGGTACTCGAGTTTCCACTTCCGGTGTTCTCTACAACGTTTCATTAAATAAACACATGAACCCCATTTTTGGGTTTGACCTGCCACCAATTTTCAAAATCCTCCAGGAGTGCGGATCGTGCAGGGAAGGTCGCCCAACGTGGCATGTTGTCCACCCTTGTGCCCTTCCATCTTTGTGCCCTTTCCTTTAATAAAGTAATATACGCAAAACAGCACAGTAGCCATCTCACTCTGGGGGAGGAGGGGGGGGGGGCAGGGTCGTCAAGTACCTGCTCGTTGGTAGCCCCTGACCATGCAGGGATTGCACTGCTGGTGCCTTAGCTGAAAACGCCATGTATGCCAAGGAGTATATGCCTGTTGTGATGGGGCCACAGGTTATTGGCCAGACACCTATAGCGAGAGCACCCATTCAGAGAGGTTTGCATTCATGGTAGATGAGTCACAAATGAAGCACATGAAGGTATCTCCTTTTGGTGGCCATAAGTCCCCAGCAGTCTCTGTGAAAGGACAGTCTTCCATCAGTATGGTGAGATACAACCCTAAAATGTTCCCTTCCCTTGCTCTCCCATGGTAGGAACATAGGGCTAAGCAATAAGCAGAACAATACTCCCCCCAATACTTAGTTTGCACAAAGACTGGTGGGGATTGCTTCTTGACTACAAAGCCCAAATTTTTGTGAATATCTTAGAAGACAAGTTTGGGGAAGTGGCAGCCATCTCTAAAATGAAAAGGTTAATTTTGATCAGAACAGCATCCCATGGTCAATCTAGGGCGCTGCCCTCTTGTAAAAAGCTAGATGATATACCAATGCCGGCCGCGGTGGTCTAGCGGTTCTGGCGCTGCAGTCCGGAACCGCGGGACTGCTACGGTCGCAGGTTCGAATCCTGCCTCGGGCATGGGTGTGTGTGATGTCCTTAGGTTAGTTAGGTTTAAGTAGTTCTAAGTTCTAGGGGACTTATGACCTAAGATGTTGAGTCCCATAGTGCTCAGAGCCATTTGAACCATATACCAATGACTGTCACTTCCCATAACAATCTAAACATGGTTCAAGGAATCATTTTCTATCGATACCTGCTCTTCAACTGATGACAAGTTGTGCACCAACATAGTGTGATGGTGTGTACACTTTGTCTACCACGGATATAGGGGACCAAAGGACACCGGTGACTTGATCTTGGCCTTTGAGGGCGATTCATTGCCTGAAAACGTCAAGGTGATGGCACACCAATGCAATGGCAAACCGTATGCCCCTCCCCTCCCTCCCCCATTCTGTGCTTCAAGTGTTTCAAATTCAGTCACATGTCTTTGTGTTATCAGCCAGCACTATCTGTAGAGATTGTGGATGAATATTGCATGCATATGCTCCATATGTCCTTCCCCCCATCTGTGTCAACTGTGGAAAGTACCATTCTCTGTGCTCACCAGGCTGCACTGTTTCCCAGAGAGAGAAGACTAACTTACCAAGAGGCCAAGATGTAGTACAAACAGCTGCACCCAGCGTATGAAACAATGTTATATGCTCCAGCTATAATGACGTCGCCCCCTTTGACGATGGTAGTCCCACCCATTACGCTCTATACAGTGAACTTGTGCCTCTCAAGTACACCTTTGGAGACTGTGATTGATCAGGTAAGGGCATTTCAGGGTATTACCATCTACAATGTTCACCTCTTTCCTGATGGTGAAGTGTCTCAGAACATATTGCTTACATTGGTTTCTCTGCTTCCCAACCTTTCCTAATCATGAGTAATTTCAACGCTGTTAACCCTTTGTGGGGTGGGACCACGATCACTGACCTTAGTAAAGACTTCGAAAACTAACAACTTGACCTTTGACTCTTGAATATTGGCACACACACTTTAGTGTGGCACACAGAACTTTCTCCCTTTGACCTTTTCATCTGCAGCCCTTGTATTCCATCCACTGAAGAGTCCACAATCACCTGTGTGGAAGTTACCACTTCCAGAGATTCCTGTCCCTCCCTCGGCAGCACTCCCACCAATGCCTCTCAGCATAGCAGACTGGGATGCTACCACCTCTGCCGACGCCTGTGGCTCCCTGATGCATGGACATATCGATGAAGTAATTCAGAATACAACTACAGTCGTTCTTAGAGGAGCTGATTTGGCATCCCCTTTCCTCAGGCCCACTCCAACGGAAGACTGTACCTTGGTTGTCATCAAATATCGCAGAGGCCATTGGAGACTATAGGCAGACTCTCCAGTGGCACAAGTGGCACCCATCGATGGAGGACCACAGTGCCTTTAAGTGGATCTGTGCCCTGATCTGCCATCTAATAGAAAGACTGAAGCAAGAAAGTAAATTTCAAACTTTGGACCACATACCTCCTTCGCAGGTCTGGGCTCAGATCAGACACCTTTATGGATACCAGACAAATGCATGTACCAGGTATTACCTTGACTGGCACTGTCTACACTGACCCGGATGATGTCAGCGAACATTTTACTCTGCACTATGCTCAAGCCTCTGTTTCTGAGCATTATCAACTTGCCTTTTGTGTCCTAAAATTATCTTTTACCATATGCCACCTGGAGCTATACAATTTTCCATTCTCCATGTGGGAATTCGCCAGTGGTGTAGCCAACTGCCATGCTGCAGTCTCAGGGCTAGACTGCTTCCAGAACCAAATGAACAAGCACCTATCAGTGGATTGTCAACGTTGTATCCTTGCCAGCATCAGCCACATCTGGAGCGAGGGCGAGCTCCCATCCCAATGGCGAGAAAGCATCGTCGTTCCAGTACTGAAACCGTGTAAGCACCCGCTAGAGATGGACAGTTATCGCCCAATTAGTTTCACTGTAGCTCACTGTAAGTTTCTTGAACACTCAGGCACCCGGTAGCTGTGTTGGCTCTTGAGCTTGGGGACCTCTAGCTTCGTCCCATGGTGGTTTTTGCCAAGACCATTCCACTAGTGGTAACCTGGTTTACCTGGAGTCTGCCATGTGAACAGTTCTTGCTCGAAGTCAAGACCTTACAGCTATCTTCCCCGACTTGCAGAAGGCTTATGACAACACATGGCAACAGCACATCCTTGCTACCTTACACAAGTGGGGCCTCCGGGGTCTACTTCCTATTTTAATCCACAACTTCCTGTAGCAGTATACATTCCACGTACAAGTTTGTGCTTTCCACAGTACCCCATATCCAAGAGGATGAGATGCCACAGGGCTCTGTACTTGTGTCTCTCTCTTTCTAGTAGCCATCAAATGTCTAGCAGCAGCTGTGGGGTCCTCCTTCTATGCTGACGAATTTTGCCTCTACTGTTGCTCCTCTAGTCCGTGTATCGCTGAACGTCGACTGCAAGGCGCCATACAAAAAGCACAAGCATGAACCCTCGTCCATGGCCGCCAGTACGCATGTCATGCACTTCTGTCAACGTTGTACCATTTGCCCACAACCAGCACGTTATATCGACAGCTAGCTACTTACTGTGGTGGAGACTTATGGGTCTTTAGGACTGGTCTTTGATTCTCAGTTGATGTGGGGACCCCATCTTCGCCAGATTAAGCGAAAGTACTGGCTGCACCTCAGTACACCTTACTGCCTGAGTAACACCAGCTGGGATGCATACCACACTATCCTTTTATAGCTTTACAAAGGCCCGACACAATTCAATTTTGATTGTGAGAGTCTGGCACACGACTCAGCAGCGCCCCCAGCATTGCAGGCACTGGATCCAATGCTCCACTGTGGGTTTCAGCTTGCAATAGGATCCTATCAGATTAGTCCTGTGAATATTTTACTCGTGGAGGCTTGGTTTCCTACATTGCCAATCAGGCGCTGACAACCGCTTGTCAGTTACGTTGCCCACACCTGCAGCTTTCCTAAGCATCTGAACTGCCATCACCTCTTTCCAAACACAGAAATCCATCTCCTGCAATGGTGTCCAAGTGCAGTGATTACAATCACTATCCATGTCTGGTCCCTCCTTTCTGAACCCTGATTGTGTGCTCTCCCTCCACCACAGCGGCGCATCCAGGAATTCAGAAGTAGTCCACATTGATGGCTCGATGGTTGCTGGATACGTGAGCTTTGAATTGCTCTCCTTTCCAGATGACTGTAGTGTTTTCACGTGGAGTTGGTTGCTATCTCTCGTATTCTTGAGCATATCTGTTCCTATACCAGTGGGATCCTTCCTCATCTGTAGTGACTCAAGCAGTTTCGAAGCTCTCGACTAGTGTTACTTTCGATCAGTGCCATTCAAGATTCGCTGTGTGCCCTAGAGCAATGTGGATACTCAGTGACCTTCATCTGGAGCCTGGGCCATGCTGGGATCTTGGGGAATGAACACTCATTGATAGCCTGGCCAAACTGGCTGCCTGTAAACCAGCTCTTGAGATCGGTATTTCGGAAACAGACCTCTGATCTGTATTATAGCTCCAAGTTTTGAAATCTGGAATATGGAATATCTCAGTCTGACTTCACTAAACAAACCACTGGTGGTAAAGGAGATTACAAATTGTGGATCTCCTTGCAGACCTCTCACAAGGACTCTACCGCCCTTTGCAGGGTCTGTATCGGCCATACTTGGCTGACTCGTGGTCATCTCCGCCCCAGTGTCACTGTGGTTCCTGTTTTCTGGTGGTCCACATTTTGATGGACTGTCCCAACCTAGCAGCCCTGCAGGGGACTCATAACCCTGACTCGCAACCCCTGGTGTAAGAGATGATGCGCCAGCGGCTGATGTAGTTTACATTTTATTGGTGAAAGGGGTTTTATCACTCTCTTTAATGGAGGGCCACTTAACCTCAACGGCCCATTGAGGGGTCGGTAGCATACTCTGATGCCTCCTCAGCACAGAATCGGCTAGAGCTGTTTGGCTTGGTGGACCAACCCAGTTCTCACCCTCCCTGGTCTTTTTCTCTCCCCCACCCCGTCTCGCATTGTCTGTTACACTTGCTTGTGTTTTGTCTCTCTGCTTTTCCCTTGCGCTGTGTGTGACGTTACTCTCCGAGGCAATCTCAGTGTCGACTTCCTCCTGTAAGGCGCTGGGGGATGTATGCCCCTCGTTGCACTCTGCTTTAAGGGGCTTCTGGCTGCTCCCTAGATGGGGTACCTTGCTTGCCTTTCTTCCTCGTCTCCCTTTTCTCTTTTTGTCCCTTACTTCAACTCCACTGACAGAACTTGGGGTTTTCGTTCACTGGGTTTGGCACGTTAGGCTATATCTGATCTACAGCCACGTAGAGCTGTCTGCTCGAGGAAAAAGGGACTGATGACCTTGTAGTTTAGCCTCTCGAATCATCCAACCAACCAACCGATCCGCACACTGCGGGTTAAACGCCTCACTGAGCCGTCGGCGCAATCGTCGCCGTTCAGCCGTGACTCGTCGGACCCCACTGTAGTCCCCAGGCAGCTGTGTACAGCTTCTGGATGTTCCCCTCATTCGAGGCGCGGAGCTTCACGTGGCGTTGTGAGAAATGGTGCTTTGTGAGATAGGCGACTCCGAATTCCACTGTGTGCAGTTCCCTTCACCGTCTCTTCTCGGAAGCTGTTTGAGGCGGACTGTCAGCAGCAGTTCCCGTGGGGTTTGAAACCAGTTGTCATTGGCGAGGCGTCTCACTTGTCTCTGGTCCCTGTCCGTTTGTATCTCCCCCCCAACCACTGTTCCTGACCAGCGTTACAGGGCGGCGCGTGCTGCACCCTTCCTTGAAGACACGCTGGGTTGTCCTCGTCTGTACACCTGTGTATGGGGCAGGTTCCTTCGGGTTTTGTTCACGGACACGTCCAGAATAGGACAGCTCCGGGTCTAGCCTTCTCACTGCACGCGTCATCAGCAGCGGAGAGTTAGAGGAGCACGTACCTGGAAGCAGCCTGTAGCTCTACAAGCTGAGTAGTGTGCTCTCTTAACGGGGGAGGTCTAAACAGCATTTTGGAAGGTGAGCTATTTTGCGTCAAGTCAACATCAGACTCACGCAGCCGTGGTTGCATGTGTCTATCACAATCTTCCTGTCTCAACGCAGGTACACTGACGGAAAAAATCGCAACACCAAAAAATAATTAGAGTAATGACATTTCGGGAATACATTCATCTAGGCAACGTATGTAAGTTATTAACATTCCAACATCACAGTGTGAGGCGGCGGGTTAATAATAATAACAAATCATAAGTAATACGAAATATTAGAATACTGTTCGCCGTGTTTTGCAAGAGCCTGGAAACTATTTTTGTGGTCAGCCAGAAAGCGATGGAGAACGTACTGACCATAGTTTCCAGTAAGCAAGTCAACATTCTTTTCCAGCCCACTGAAAGAAATGTTTCTATTCTGTACTTACTCAGCGGGCTCAGGAACTATGATTATAAATGAAGATGTTGAGTTCTAGTTGATAGATATATTTGATAAATTTTCACATGCACACCATTATTTTAATAGTAATAATAAATCTCTCTAATCTTAACAGCACTATGAGCAGTTCAGAGGCGACCTTTACAGTAAGTTCCCAATAAACGATCTTTCGCCCTGACTTGTGATAATCAAAATAGTTGCTCGTCACAAAAGTGGAAAATAATTGTCACCACTTGGCACGCGGATTTGTTAAGATAAATGCGCGCGGCACAGTGACAGTTACTTCCGCGAAATATAATCTACCCAGGACGGGGTACAGTCCTCGCTATTTCACTTCCTATTTGTACCGAAAAAACGTGAGTTTAATTGCGGTCTTGCTGTGACGTCATCCGAGGCATCGCGTACTCCGGCGTTTGACTGATGTGGACCGTACGGTAGCTGGGTGCGAACTCAAGTCTTGCCTGTCGGGCCGTATTTATATACAGGCGCAGCGGACAGCTGCTGCTATCCGTTCTATGCCCAAGCAGCAGCCTTTAAGCGGCCACTTTCTCGGACACGCAAAGTGTCATGAATCAGTTTAGAATCTTCGTAATTTATGTATGAATGTAGTTAAGTTGGATATAATCACAGAAAAAGGCTTACCTCGCCTACATACAAATTTTTAGAACGGTACTGACAGTAGAACATGACCTCTGAACTACAACTTTAAGAGGTCTTTGATTTGTTATTATTTACCTCCAGGTCTTGAAACTTGTTATAGCTCTATTATTTAATAGGTTTCATCACGTGCTGTAATCAGTACTTTCGATCATTAATATAACAGATACTTAATCTACTACATATAAGGACATTTTTGTTCGAAATTTAGTTTTCAGTAAATTACTCGAAAACTATTAGAGGTAGCTTGATGGGGTCTCGTAGTTACTACTTTTATGTTGAACTGAAGCGTCACACAAGGTTTTGGCTTTCTAGCTTTATTATTGAGTGCCACTTATTCTTCGAAAAAATGTGGATTCTGACTAAAATTTTGTTCCGATCAAGTTGAAACTTGTACCAGGTAATTTTGACATACATCTGCACCTTATGACCAGTTTTTGGCTTCCTAGCTTTATTATTTTATTCTTAAAACGATGTATTTAGCGCAACAGGTCGGATCACCAGAGTGACGTAGTCAAGGTGCGTGAGATAAGCACAGGAGTGCTCTCGCTGCCACACGAAATCGCACCGCAGCAGCAGGTGCAGTGCGTCCAGACGGGTCGGTCTCGGGCCTTTCAGTGAGCCCCCTTTTAACCAATACACAGCCGACTGGCACCAGAAAACACAGCAGGCCTGTACTCCGGCCTCTAACGAGCGCTCACTTGACGGGACGTGTTTTGGGGTCAGTGGAATGCACGCCACAGGACGTCTGGCTCGGAGGTGACCGTGAAGTAACCGATGTGTAACGACAGTTCGTTGAGTTAGTGTGGCGCCAGCTGCTGCTGCGGATGCGCCAGAGTCATCCGCCGAACACGATGGCCGGCCGGGGTCATCGCTGCCAGCAGTCATGTACAGTGGCTGCTCTGCTGCCAATATCGCAGGAGGAAGATCCAGATTCTCCTAGCACTACTATACGACCTCGTTCAACTCAGTGATGTGCCGATAATGGCGTCTTTGTCGTCTTAAATGCATTCCTGACATCGACTCACCACGTCCATTGTCAAAGGTAAATAGCGCTTAAGATCGTTACAGCGTGTACTCGAGGCAAACCTGATATGCATCCTCATAATGGTTCTGGTAACACCACCCTTCTGTGACTGGCTTGAAATTTCAATGGACATCATCTTTCAAACATAGAAACATTCCTACAAACTTTCGTATGTCGCACAACTCTATCTTGATGTTGCAGTTTTTTCTATCAGTGTATTTTTTATTGCGTAATTTATCAAAAAAATGGTTCAAATGGTTCTGAGCACTATGGGACTTAACATCTGTGGTCATCAGTCCCCTAGAACTTAGAACTACTTAAACCTAACTAACCTAAGGACATCACACACATCCATGCTCGAGGCAGGATTCGAACCTGCGACCGTAGCAGTCGCGCGGTTCCGGACTGCGCGCCTAGAACCGCTAGACCACCGCGGCCGGCCGTAATTTATCCCCGTTCGTTTCGACTGCTTCCGTAACACTGCTGTTAGTGTGGTTTACGTACGTAATTGTTCATGTCTCTTTACTGTTTCTGTGGTTGTGGAGTCATTTGGAGGTAGGGGGTGGCAGGAGGGTAAGTTTCTCAATAAAGAAAATTTGTGGGCAAGAGAGGGCACACGCGATAAATAACAATTTTCCCTTGCCCCATTTGGGTGTGCAACAGCAAAGGGAGCGAGTAGCGCTGGTAGAAAGCACCCCCAACCATGGACCGCGGGACTGTTGTGTGTGCTCACATCTGCACCCCATGGAAATTATACCAGTTTTAAGACAGAATATGACCAACACCGCTTGGTGGTTTTCCTGGGCACAAAAGGCACGTAACGTCAGCATAGTGCAGCGATGCAGGTAGCAGTGAAATATGTGAGATTGAAATGCTTAGCTTAGGTGCAGACATGAGTTGGCCCGCGGTTTATTTAGAAACGTGACAGGACGGTTTTCTGTTTCATTTACACTTTAATACGCGAGTCAGATAACCGTATGGTCTCCTCACGGCAGTCCAGAGTCACAGAACAACCCAAGACCAGAAAAGACGACACACGGCCTCTGCTAGTCACGTATTTGCGGTTTCTCAATAGTCAATTCATAATCTCTAAAAGTCTCAACAGTCAGTCATATTAACTTATAGTAATTTTCGTATAATATATCGTATTACATTTCCTTTCGTCGGTTGTCCAAGGATAAAAGGCGTCTAACTTCTGAAAATACTCTTGTTACGCCAAATTTCGAATTTATACTTCCGTTTTTACTATTAATTTCGTATTTAGTTTTATAGGACACATTTTTAGCTTCCATACTCGCCTACATGAATACGATGATTTAAGATGTAGCTACGTTCGCAGCAATTTCAGTTTTTATAAAAGACCCAAACTTAATCTGAAATACGTGGAGTCACATTGCGCGAACAGTGAAGTACGCCATACATGTGTATTTTCGTCAGACATAATTACTTTCGGTAATTACGAAATATAATTAAAAAGTAGCGAATATCTCCGATTTGCAATTGAAAGTATCAGTTATCTACTGAGAATCATACGACACTACATATGAAACATTTTGTACGTCTTCCGAGACCAACTGATTTCACCACCCGAGAGGTCACGGTCAATGTTTTAAGGTACCTGCACCAATTGGAGAAAAAGAAGGATTTGACGCAGTCCACGGAAAGTAAATCATCCTGGCCTCTCGAGGGACCATTCGCTCCATAATGAGCCAACCCTGGGGCGCCAAATTATTACCCGTTTTACGAAAGAAAAACGGGAGACGTTTGCGCAAGTCGAGGGCGGTGAGCCGCTGCCAGACCAGAAAACGCAGCGGCAGAGACACAGTGGTGGTGAGTGGCGGAGGGTGAGGTCGCCCCTGGTTCTGCTGCGTCTCCGAGCGCCGGCCGAGTCCGCAGCGAAGTCGACGTCGGCGTACATTATTCATATTTATCTGCGATGCCAAGTTCCCAGGCAGCTTCAATAATAGAAGCGATTCGTGCACCGAAGCCAACTTGAAAACTAAACTCGCAACCCCAAAACTTTTTCACATCGAACGACGCTAACTGCTTGGGAGGTTCCCTCTTTTGTTTTAGATTTTTTCCCTTCTTCCGAGACGGTAGGGTGAGTTACTGCACACTGCGACGTAGCGCGGTCCATCCTGCCCACAACTCACCCTCGTTTTATTTTGTCTCAGCTTCTGGTCCGTAACGCACGGAATGATGGGTCGCAGTAGTAATGGCACGACAAGTGTAATGGAGTGCGTTTTAAGGAACAACGACATTAATAAAATCGTAGGTCTCTTCCATAACAGTGACGGGTTGATGAGGTCTTCAGTCCGAAGATCGGCTTGATGCAGCTCTCCCTCATCTCTGCATGCGACCAGCTGAACGTGCTTACTGTACTTTAAGCCTCGCTCTCCCTCTACAGTTTTGACCTGCCACACTTCCCACTATTGCTTTACACCTCGGAATATGTCTTATCAACCGATCCCGTCATCTAGTCTAGTTGTGCCACAACTTTTTCCTCCTCATTACCTACTCGATCTGCTGATCTGTCCTTTAGCATTCTTCTGTACTACATATTTCCGAAACTTCTGTGCTCTTCCTGTGACCTATCTACCAACTACGTTTCACTTGTGTACAAAGCTACACTCCAAACACTTTCAGAGCATACTTCCTAACCCTTAAATTTATAGTCGATCTTAACAAATTTCTCTTTTAAAGGAACGCTCTTCTTGTTATTGCATGCCGTCATTTTATATGCTCTTTACTTCGGTCGCCCAAATGCCAAAACTCATTTTCTACTTCCAGTTTCTTATTTCCTAATCTGATTTAATTCGACTAGATTTCGTAATCCTTCTTTTACTTTTATTGATGTTCAAGCCATAACTTTTTTCGAAGCTCTATCGATTCTGTTCATCTTCTGTCCCAAGTGCTGTGCCGTCTGTGATAGAATTACGGTGTCATTAGCAAACCTCAGAGTCTTGTTTTTCTTCATCCCGAGTTGTATTTCCCTGTACAGAGATCTCCTCGGTTTCTATAATGAGTGACATGGTCACTAGGAAGGTGGCGGTTATGAAATTATGTGAGAACCACAACAGTCTCTAAAAGCGAATATTTGTTTATTCAATTAGCGCTTCCAGTCACAATGATCATCTTCATATTGATGTGCCTTCAGGAAGGCCGCTAACTGAATGAAGACATATTAGCGGTTCTTCCGCCGCAGCTTGCTCAGTGTACGCACTGAACTACATGGAGCGTTACTCGCTCCCTTCTCAGATACCTCTCCCCTTTCACGACCTTCCACTCTCATAACTGCAGCCTGATTGTTGTATGAATTCCGAATAACGTTTCGCTCCCTGTATTTTACCACTACTTTCAGAATTTCAAAGAGAATACTCCATTCAAATTTGTGACAAGCGCTCTTTAAAGCTACAGACGTTATATAAGTTGGTAACCCTTCCTTCAGTCGCTCAATTGAGATAAGTCGTAGGTTCAAACTCGCCTCGCGTGTTGCCACATTCCTCTGAAACCCAAACTGGTCGCCCACGAGGTTGGCTTCTACTAGCTTTTCCATTATTCTACCAGTACCAGTCAGCATGTGCCTTTTGTGGATTTGGAATTACTGCGTTGTTCATTATTCTTGAATTCTTAGGATACTTCGCTTGCTTCATCTATCTTCCATACTAACTTTAATAGTTTTTTCTCGCTTAGTTTTGGCAAGAATCTCTATAACTCTGAGAATTCTCATCTACTCCAGGGGCCTTGTTTCGATTTAGGTCTTTCAGTGCTACATCACATCTCGCATCTCATTTTCGTCTACGTTCTCTTCCCTTTCCAAAATATTGTCATCAAGTTCGTTTACTTTCTGCAGGAATGGAAGCTGTACTCCAATAGCTCGCAACGAAGTGAAAAATTAATAAATAAAATAGATGTAAGGATCTGGAAAAACGAAATGACTAAAGCTATGGAACAGGAGAAATGTATGTGGAAGCTATTTACAGACCCGTGAAGAAGCACGTAACAATATATTTATCAACATACATGGCACATTACGGCCAAAGTTTCCGAAATGCAGAGAGGAATTGGTATAGTGCTAACTCAACAAAACCCTTTTTCAGTCTCGTTTCACAAAATTCGTTAGTACTCTACGACCTAGGTTTCGCGTCATAAGCCCATTTTCTAGTAGAGTGGTGGTGCAGGAAATGCCTTTATAACGCGAAGCCTAGGTTCAAATGGCTCTGAGCACTGTGGGACTTAACATCTGAGGTCATCAGTCCCCTAGAACTTAGAACTACTTAAACCTAACTAACCTAAGGACTTCACACACATCCATGCCCCAGGCAGGTTTCGAACCTGCGACCGTAGCGGTCACGCGGTTCCAGACTGACGCGCCTAGAACCGCACGGCCACACTGGCCGGCACAAAGCCTAGGTCGCACAGTAATAATGGAGTCTGCGAAACAGGCTGGGGAAGGGTTCCGTTTATATGCAATGCATCAGCAAGGACCCACGGTTGAATCAACTAAAAGAAAGAACAGTTATTGACATTTTCCCTACTGGAGTCGTCAAAGCAGCTGCCAAGTTGCTCTGATGTGTCATTGCAGTGCATAATTTTGAAGCGAGAGGGTAATGCGTGTGATGCTCATTCACTTCATTATGAGAATTAGGTAATCCCAGGTAACTGTAGGTAGGGACGGAGGTATGGGGAGTATCAGAGGGAGTGTCGTAGTATGGCGGGGCGTTGGGGAGAAATTGTCGGAGGGGTGTGGGTGCTGAGTGGAGCGTAGACTGGCTGACGAAAGCAGACACCCCTCTGCCCGTCTGCCAAGGGCGGACCCCGCCTACACAACTCTCGTGGTAGCTGCTTTGTCCGACGTCCACGACATCGTTTTACTGCAATGTGTGAATGACAAACAACAACTCTGCGAGACGTTCATCATCATTCAGCACGAAACAAAACAAGAAAGCGTAGTGTTCCGCTGCAGTGCGGTCTCGCCTCGGTGTTGGGAACGGCACCACGCGAAAGTCTCTCTCCCGCCCCTCTTCTGTCGGCAGCCTTGCCCAGCTCACTGAGAACTCCCCAGCCGCCGCTGACCTGCCTTCTTTTATTACGTTCTCTTTCCACGTCGTTCCTATGGCGTCAACGAGCCCTACTTTTGAATTACCACGTGCGCTACGAATCGGATGAACCATTTCTACTACACTCCTGGAAATGGAAAAAAGAACACATTGACACCGGTGTGTCAGACCCACCATACTTGCTCCGGACACTGCGAGAGGGCTGTACAAGCAATGATCACACGCACGGCACAGCGGACACACCAGGAACCGCGGTGTTGGCCGTCGAATGGCGCTAGCTGCGCAGCATTTGTGCACCGCCGCCGTCAGTGTCAGCCAGTTTGCCGTGGCATACGGAGCTCCATCGCAGTCTTTAACACTGGTAGCATGCCGCGACAGCGTGGACGTGAACCGTATGTGCAGTTGACGGACTTTGAGCGAGGGCGTATAGTGGGCATGCGGGAGGCCGGGTGGACGTACCGCCGAATTGCTCAACACGTGGGGCGTGAGGTCTCCACAGTACATCGATGTTGTCGCCAGTGGTCGGCGGAAGGTGCACGTGCCCGTCGACCTGGGACCGGACCGCAGCGACGAACGGATGCACGCCAAGACCGTAGGATCCTACGCAGTGCCGTAGGGGACCGCACCGCCACTTCCCAGCAAATTAGGGACACTGTTGCTCCTGGGGTATCGGCGAGGACCATTCGCAACCGTCTCCATGAAGCTGGGCTACGGTCCCGCACACCGTTAGGCCGTCTTCCGCTCACGCCCCAACATCGTGCAGCCCGCCTCCAGTGGTGTCGCGACAGGCGTGAATGGAGGGACGAATGGAGACGTGTCGTCTTCAGCGATGAGAGTCGCTTCTGCCTTGGTGCCAATGATGGTCGTATGCGTGTTTGGCGCCGTGCAGGTGAGCGCCACAATCAGGACTGCATACGACCGAGGCACACAGGGCCAACACCCGGCATCATGGTGTGGGGAGCGATCTCCTACACTGGCCGTACACCACTGGTGATCGTCGAGGGGACACTGAATAGTGCACGGTACATCCAAACCGTCATCGAACCCATCGTTCTACCATTCCTAGACCGGCAAGGGAACTTGCTGTTCCAACAGGACAATGCACGTGCGCATGTATCCCGTGCCACCCAACGTGCTCTAGAAGGTGTAAGTCAACTACCCTGGCCAGCAAGATCTCCGGATCTGTCCCCCATTGAGCATGTTTGGGACTGGATGAAGCGTCGTCTCACGCGGTCTGCACGTCCAGCACGAACGCTGGTACAACTGAGGCGCCAGGTGGAAATGGCATGCCAAGCCGTTCCACAGGACTACATCCAGCATCTCTATGATCGTCTCCATGGGAGAATAGCAGCCTGCATTGCTGCGAAAGGTGGATATACACTGTACTAGTGCCGACATTGTGCATGCTCTGTTGCCTGTATCTATGTGCCTGTGGTTCTGTCAGTGTGATCATGTGATGTATCTGACCCCATGAATGTGTCAATAAAGTTTCCCCTTCCTGGGACAATGAATTCACCGTGTTCTTATTTCAATTTCCAGGAGTGTATTTCCAGTGTTGCGGAGGGCCAACTTTCAATGTGACTCGTGGACGAAAATAGTAATCGGGGAACCTAAGAAATTGCTGGCTCCGTTTGCGTGTAAATCATCTATATGCAGTGTGAACCAGAACACGGCTTTCAAAGGTGGTAGCACGGATCACAACAAGAAAAAAATATAGTAAACGTGGGCTATAAAATGGATCAGTGTTTTAATCAGTGAATATTTATTAGAGCATTCTCTTTTGGATGAATTAAATTAGCTGTATTGCGGTAGTTCGATCTTGTAGTTTGACACTGCTACTTCAGTTGCTTCAAAATGCTTTTCATAGAAAGTGCAGACTGAGCAGTGCAGGCTATTAGTTGATGGTAGCTATTCCCACAAAACCTGTTACGTCAGCTGCAAATAACAGCTGGCCCTCGCTTTCTGGACAAGTCGATGACGCTAGAGAGTAATTTCTGAGGGAGAAACCAAACACGGGAATAAACTGCCTATTGGCTTCTGTCTCGGGTTCTTCGGCCGACATTCATATAATGATTTTTCTGACGTTTCGCCAGCACGAGTGGCTGGCATTGTCAAAGCTTCACCCTCCATTGCCGGTGGTGAACTGGAGCCGAGCTCGCGGCCGCAGACTATATGTACCTGGCGCGCCAACGTCCGAGGGCTTCTCCGCGGTCATTTCCGGTGCGGTTCTCCTCTTGCTACGTGCAGGACGGGAAGCCAGGATCCGTTCACCTTAAGGCTTTCCTCTTTCTTGTTCAAACCGCGTGTTTTTGTATTTCTACAGCTTCTCTGAACAAGCGCGTGTGATAGTGCTTCTCTACAGCCAGAACTTCCGTGTGGGCGAATTTTATTACGTGATCGGTCTCACTCAGTGCGTACTCTGCCATGGCCGATTTCTCCACCTGCCCCAATCTGCAATGTCGCTTATGCTCTTTGATCCTGGTGTTGATGGATCGTCCAGTCATTCCGACATAAACTTTTCCGCATGTGCATGGTATACGGTATATTCCCGACATTGCAAGTGGGTCGCTTTTCTCCTTCGCAGATCTAAGACACTCTTTGATCTTCCTTGTCGGTTTGAAAATCGTCTTAAAGCCATGTTTGCGCAATATACGGCCGATTCTGTCCGCCACTCTGGGAATGTATGGCAGAAAGGCCGTACCCGACATTTCTTTTTCTGGTTGCTTACTTCGCCGAGTGTTTGGCTCTGTTACACTTCTAATGTAATTTGTGGAGTACCCATTGCTCCTCAGGACAGTTTCCAGGTGTTGCATTTCTCGTTTGAGGTGTTGCGGCTCACATATTCGTCCTGCTCTCGTTACGAGCGTACTAATCATGCCTCTTCTGGCTCGGGTGGTGGTTTGACAGTTTGTGCAGGTATCGGTCCGTGTGTGTCGGTTTTCGATACACGCTGTGTCCCAGATTTTCGCCGTCCCGTGTGACCAGCACATCTAGAAATGGCAGTTTCTTGTCTTTTTCTACTTCCATTGAAACGTCCCCTTTGAACAATTATACAACACTGTGCTTAAACTGACACACAATATTTTTAGCGCAACGCAATCTGACTTTCAAAAATCCCTACAAAAGAATGGCCCTGACTATAACATTAACCTATACCTTTCACAAATCACTTACCTCACAAAAATCTTCGTTACTCGAACTACTGCAATACAGCGAGCGCCACTACTGCCAGCTAAATAAAAGATTGAAACTACGGAAGGCACTAACTACTGATAGGCATAGTTAGCAAATGAAAGAGTTTGATAGAGAACAAATGATGTATTTACCTTAATAGTCATAATATATATAGCACTTCATGATATCCAGTATTACAAATTTCAAAACTCCGCCATCTCTCTCCCCACATCCACCACTGCTGGCAGCTCACCTCCTACTGCGCAACGCTACGCGCTGTTAACATCCAGCTGCCGCTGCCCAACACTACAATGACCAACAACAATGCAAACCAGCCACAGACTGCACACAGCACAGCCAGTGACTTTCATACAGAGCGCTACCTGACGTTACCAATAAAAAAACCTAAACAGCCTACTTACATAGCCCCCATGCATCCCACAAAATATTTTACAAATTGTTTTGGGCAGTGGCCAATACAGATTTGAAAATATTTTTCATAATTACAATAACAAAGAAATCAAAGGCACACACTTATAGATACAATGTTGGTCAAAAGCTAAAATTTTCTCACAGTCCATAAAGACAGTCCTGATCATTCATCACAGTAACATTGCAGTGTTTTTCTCAAAGTCTGAGCAGTAAAAGAAAATGCACACGGAAGTAGTGGATTTCCATGCAATCTGGAAGAAGTAATGTTGTCCTTCCAACGGAAAGACAGTGCTGACTCTTGACATGCAGACAGGTATTGGTCCACAACAGAGCAAACCCACAGCAGAGTCAGTCGAAATTTTGAAGAGTATTGGTAGCTAGCTCATCACAGAGCAGACGCACTGTAGTCCTGGTAGAGATTACGGTATTGGTGGGCCACCAGAGGTGCAGACTGTTGTGGCGTAACAAGCTAGCTACGCCACACTGAAGTAGCCGAAAGGGCACGCGTCAACTCACGCCGTCTTGCGTGAGGTCTGAAACAGGATACTTATGAATGCTATAAAGAAAAGAACGGAGCTTAGGTTTACTTAACTTTAATTTCCTTGTGGTACATATCTCTTGATAATACAAGTGCGACTCTCTCCAGATATGGTTAATGGCGCCTTGCTAGGTCGTAGCCATGGACTTAGCTGAAGGCTATTCTAACTGTCTCTCGGCAAATGAGAGAAAGGCTTCGTACGTGTAGTCGCTAGCAATGTCGTCCGTACAACTGGGCGAGTGCTAGTACGTCTCTCGAGACCTGCTTTGTGGTGGCGCTCGGTCTCCGATCCTGACAGTGGCGACACGCGGGTCCGACATGTATTAATGGACCGCGGCCGATTTAAGCTACCACCAAGCAAGTGTGGTGTCTGGCGGTGACACCACATTCCTCCCCCGCAAATCGGCGAACGGTCGTGTGATAAGGCTTCCGCCCGCCGCGGGGAGGACCCCATGTTGACGTATGCGATGGGGTGGGGAGCCTAACAACAGGCGAGGCTGTGCCACCCGCACCCTGCCATTCGGTCCGAGGGGAGCTAGGAAACGCCTGAAAACCTAGTCCAGGGTGCACGTCAACATGCGGTTTATCGCCCGTAATGAGACAGGAGGGGCCGAAGGGTCGACCTCCATTGCGTCGGGGGATCCGACGCGCGACGACGACCTCTGGTCCGGAGCGGGCAAAAGTTCCATGGCGGAGGACATCTGGTCACGGGAAGCGATCGGCGGCGCGCGACCCAGGGAGGCGCTGGGCGGCTGCAGCGAAGCGTCCACTGCGGGCGGCGCCGGCGGGAGAACAGGCGGCGGCGGCAGCGGCGCGTCGCCATGGGGCAAAAGGGAAGGCATCGTCGGTAACACCTGGGGATGAGGCGAGCCAGTAGATGGGTCCCCAGGGCGCTGACCGGACGGCACCGTCGCTGAAAGCAGACGGGGAGCGGCAGAACCCGGGCGACGACAGAGGCGCAGCTGATTGAGATGCCGACGCACCTCACCAGAGGCCCCCAAAACCAAATACATCGCGCGGCCGAGGCAGCGAAGAATGCGCCCTGCGAGCCAACGCCGTGAACCTCGATAGTTGCGATAGAAGACAACGTCGCCAGGAGCAAAAGCAGGAGTCTGCCACTGCACAGGAACCTGATGCGGCGGATGCAGCAAAGACATCAAGGTTCGATGAGGACGACCATGGAGCAACTCAGCCGGCGAGCGACCATCGCGGGGCTGAGAGCGATACGAAGACAAAAAGAGCAACAATGCGTCCTCCCGAGAATGCGACCGCATCACGCAATGCGTGGGGAACATTGCGCGCTCTGAAAAATTTCGGTTGCGCGTTGACTTGCAGTTCCAAATGTGCTTCATAGTTCTTAGCGCAACCAAGGCCCGGTGCAAAAATGTCTGAAAATCCGTCACACAGACGAGAAACACCGTCTGAAGGCACAGTCTGGTTCACTGATAGGACTTGATTGACTATAGACAAGTTAAACAACTGATATAAATCTAAACCAAACAAGTTCACTGCAGTAGAAGAACGAAGTACGTAAAATGACACAAGTTTTGTTTGTCCCTTGTATGTTGCAAGAAGGCTGCACTGTCCTAACACAGGGATAATCTGTCCTGAATAACTCGTGAGCTGAACATTTGCAGCACGCAACGGAGGTGCGCCCAGTTGTTTGTACGTGGCGTGATTGAGCAATGAAACTGCAGCTCCGGTATCGAGCTGGAACGGTATCACTTGTCCGGCAAAGTCCAAATCGACAAAAAGTTTATTGTCCTGCTGACGACAAGAGCGACTGTTATGTGCAATGTGAACAGACACTGGTACAGAATCACGTGCGACGGGACGGGACTTCCGTCGACGTCGATGCACACTTTTTGTGGGACGAACACAGTCACTGATAGCGAGAGGAACACTGGGCGGAGTGGAATTAACTACATGAATGTCCATGGGCGAAGGTCCACGAGCCTGAGTGTCCTTGGTTCGATTCCGGCGCGAAGCAAAGGGCCTGGAATGGTTGTGAGTGTCCGATCTAAGCTTTTTCTGGCAAACACTTTGAACATGTCCTTTCTTATTACAGAAAAAGCAAATAGCCTGGCGTGACGGGCAATGCACACGCGAATGTCTAGTTGCACACCGCGGGCATGATTTCACTGCATTTGCTTGCTTTCGCGGGACACGTGGCGGTGGGGACGTGCGCGAGGGCAGGTTAGCGTTCCGTGCAGCGGGCCCGGCGGGCCGGTTAATGTGACACACGGCTGGCGAAGTTGCAAATGATTCCTGAGCAAAGTCAAGTGTGTCTTGCCTATCCAATATGTCTATCACTTGTTGAAGGGAGGGATTAACTAGTTTCAAAATCTGTTCCCGTATGCGAACATCAGAAACGTTCTGTGCTATTGCATCACGCACCATAGTATCTGAATAAGGGAGTCCACAGTCACATTCAAATGCACAATCCCTAGTAAGTCCTTGCAAAGTTGCAACCCACTCCCTATTAGTCTGACCGGCCGTACGTGTTGTACGAAAGAACGCATACCTTTTTGCAACGACATTTACCATTTCCTTGAAATAGGCATCTAAAGCAGACAAAATTTCTTCGTATGACAGAGTTGCTACGTCGCGCCGGGGAAACAATTTCACCATGACACGGTAGGTGGACACACCTACACACGAAAGCAAAAACGGCTGCCGCTCATTACCTTGAATTCTGTAGGCGGCGAGATGAAATCCAAATTGTCGGGACCATTCTGTCCAGCTTTCGTCGTCCGCTTTATACGGACGAAACGGTGGTGCAACTGCGTGTTGTGGCTGCGGTAGCGATGAAGCGGCGGCGGCCGCATCGGTTTGCAGCGCACGTTGACCCTGGACGAGCTGTCCAAGGGCATCCAATAACGCCTGCGTCTGCTGATTCTGCAAGCGATAAAATTCGGACAGTACATCTGGAGATTGTGGCGAAGCCATGACACAAGCAAATTAGTGCAAATTAGAAAGAACACGTTTACACTCGTCGCCAAACTGTTGTGGCGTAACAAGCTAGCTATGCCACACTGAAGTAGCCGAAAGGGCACGCGTCAACTCACGCCGTCTTGCGTGAGGTCTGAAACAGGATACTTATGAATGCTATAAAGAAAAGAACGGAGCTTAGGTTTACTTAACTTTAATTTCTTTGTGGTACATATCTCTTGATAATACAAGTGCGACTCTCTCCAGATATGGTTAATGGCGCCTTGCTAGGTCGTAGCCATGGACTTAGCTGAAGGCTATTCTAACTGTCTCTCGGCAAATGAGAGAAAGGCTTCGTACGTGTAGTCGCTAGCAATGTCGTCCGTACAACTGGGCGAGTGCTAGTACGTCGCTCGAGACCTGCCTTGTGGTGGCACTCGGTCTGCGATCCTGACAGTGGCGACACGCAGGTCCGACATGTACTAATGGACCGCGGCCGATTTAAGCTACCACCTAGCAAGTGTGGTGTCTGGCGGTGACACCACACAGACCCACTGCAGTCCTTGTAGAAATAATGGTACTGGTGAGTCAGCAAAGGTGTAGACCTACTGTAGTCCTTGTAGAAATGGCCAGCAGCCATCTGTTGTGACTGTGCAGGTGCACAATCACCATTGAAGAGTCTTGCGGATAATATAGCAAGTCCATAACCACCACTTGTGCACTCACAAAGTTTTTGGAATTGTCCTTAGAACCAGCAATGCTGTCATCCAGTCCCTTGCTGAATTATTAACACACGTGCAAACACAAACAGTCCCTACTTGTCACATATTGTCCATATACTATGACCAACAGAAACGTGTGCAGTGAAATGTAACTTACAAGTTAATAATATGATGAACTGGTGTCAATTACAATTTTTTAACACGAGAATACAATAACAATGGTACAAAATACATCATTAAAGAACATAACAATACAGATAACATTTGTGGTAATAGGGGCTTTACAAAAGAACAGAAATAAACATATACATCAGTGTTACAGGAATTATGACATAAGTAAATAAATAAAAGATCAGAATAATTATTGAAACATCAACTTCACACATGAGCATTAAAACAGAACAGAATTAATAATGTCTAACATCTTTACAAAGTACATAACATATTATTAATGCAAATTATATTTGAGGATAGCAGTATTCCTCATCATAGTTCATGTAGCTGAGTATTAGAAAAATTCTACAACATAAGTCTTATCAGATAAACATATAAAGACAGGAAGAACGTAAATACACAAGGGTACACAAACACATAGTGGGATAACACAAGGAAAGGACAGGGTTTGTTTTACTGCAGTATTTTTCAAACAAAACTTTCTTTACTTCTCGGAGATCTCCCTTCGTTCTTCATTATTTCCAAAAAGTCCTATCTATACCTGCTTTCTGTACTTTTCTCGTATAGCCTCTCAGTGCATTTCTTCAAATTCATCGCAACTCATTCTCTTATAGGCTACCCCCTCTTAAGCTAACTTAAATCTACTGAGTTCAGATGCTAAACTAAGGGACGAGGCAATGCAGCAGCACAAAACAATTAACACAAACATCAATGACAAAAAATTCAAATTGGCAAAGCAATTGCAATATTACAACTAATATAAGGCACTGTGCAGCAAACAAGAAAAATAAATCCGTAGTAAAACTGGCTTAACAGCGTAATACAAGGTCAAATTCAGTAACAAAAAATGGCTCTGAGCACTATGGGACTCAACTGCTGAGGTCATTAGTCCCCTAGAACTTAGAACTAGTTAAACCTAACTAACCTAAGGACATCACAAACATCCATGCCCGAGGCAGGATTCGAACCTGCGACCGTAGCGGTCTTGCAGTTCCAGACTGCAGCGCCTTTAACCGCACGGCCACTTCGGCCGGCAAATTCAGTAACACTATGCCTGGCACACAGCAGCAGCAAATGAAATAACTTATATCTAAACATGACATAGCTCAAGGAGAAAAAATAGTACACTAAAGACAACAACGCAGATAAGGGAAATGTATATTCACATCATAATGTCTATGTAATTAAAGTGGTGCACCACAACTATTTCTACAAAAGAAATTACCAAGTACTTGAAAAGAAAATTATATATGCAGTTACTGTTATTAGTCCCTTCTTATTGTTCTTTCCATTCCAAGAGCTCCTTTTTCGAAGAATGTGGGTCATAAAATAACTATTTAATAGATCTGTTGACAGAAAGTGTTCACATTAGCAAATGCATTTAATTTTATTTTATAAAACCAATGTTGCAACATAGCTGGAAACCAGATATCAAATGAAATAAGCAATTACGCAAAGCAAAGCATAAAAATATCATTCAATAGTCATGTGACATTTCATAAGTTAGTAGAACTTCTCTCAACTCTCGTAGAAAGAAGCTTGTCATAATCAGGTGTGCAGTTGCAAGTATCTTTCCAAGTAATGAGCATGTCGTATTTGCGATGCTTTCTACAAAGGAATGTCAATATCGAGGATAATGGCCTCCTTTTTTTCTCTACCTGTGCCTCTGAAAAGGCACACACTAATGGCTTTTTCTCCAGGCGTCTGACACAGTTGGGTGCCCACGACGCATTACGTGCAGGTGGTCACTTAAGTTTCTTACGGAAATATTTACGACAGCAGTTTCCGCTACAGTGGCAGTCTCATATAAAAAATTTGACAGGTCGAGAATTTGCTTTGCAAATGTGTAGATACAAAATCTTATGAATATAACAGTGTCCAAAAAATTTTCGCCGGCATTGTGATACATTCACGCATTTACACACATTTCATAACTCTTAAAGTATGATTCTTGATTTCCAACATTCTTTTTCACAAGTCAGAGTCCCTAACCACTATTCATTACTCCTTACCTTATTACACATATAAATATTCGTCGACACTTCTTCAATATTTCATCATAACAGATACGTAGCATAATCAAATTCCTCATATAGCATCAGCATATTGACCATAAACATACCTCAGCAGCATAATACACATCGTCGTCGTAAAAATAACATCATAACACCTCAGTAAAATCTCAAAAACGTCGTAGCTTTCTGCAATAATGTCAAAACCTAAAAAATATTCTCTGCTCATTTCAATAGTGTCATCTACCTCAAACGTACTTTAAATCATGATCCCATACCAAATACATCATTCAAAGCTCTCATAGTATCACAATGGTTCCAAAAAGATATGAACAGTTCACAAAGTACAGACAAAATACAATTTCATAAGTGTGAAATTATCCAACTGTGTAATTGCGTAAAAATGTGTCACTGACATAAAAATTTTTTTGTTTCTATGTTAAATAATCAGATAGCTGTGTAATTCTGTGTTGGAGAAATATGGTACCGATGTGTAAAGTTGTATAAGCAAATACCATATTAGCTAGGGCTCCTTGTGCTTGCCAAACACATGATACACAAAGTAGGTGTGTACCCCCCTGAGGATTAATGTAATTATACCCTCAGGTGTTACAGATTACAAAAATGGAATGAAATGTATCACAGAAAACTTTCATTGTATTTCAAAAATCTTGAAAAATAAATGGTTTAAGTACAAAATTAATCACTCAAATGCGTCTCCTTTAGCACTGAATGTGCGTCTTGCTGTAAGATAATTCTGTGGAACTGTCGTAGTTATCGTCCTCTGTAAGCAAAGTTCTGCTGAAGTCAATGTACTTACCTCATGATTAACGAAAGTGAAATGCTTTGCGGTTCGATTCCCGGCAGGGTCAGGGATTTTCTCTGCCTCGTGATGGCTGGGTGTTGTGTGCTGTCCTTAGGTTAGTTAGATTTAAGTAGTTCTAAGTTCTAGGGGACTGATGACCATAGATGTTAAGTCTCATAGTGCTCAGAGCCATTTCAAACATTTTTTGAAATGCTTTGCGTATAGATATCGTAGTTATTACGTACCTTACCGTGATGAAGAAAGTACTGTACTGTAACGTATTGTTGTGCTACGGAAAAGGCTGTCTCATTGTAGCTATACCACAAAAGTTACTACTAAAACATGTTTTACTTTCCAGAATAATTCAGAAAAACTGTGCAGATATAAAACAGATACACCGCAAAAGCAACAATGTAAATTGTGTCACACATTAGTAGCGTCGTGATATAATTGTGTAGTTGTCAAAGAAACCAAATGCTAAGTCATATATAATCCCACAGAAATTACTTCAAATAAAGAATGTCATTTCAAGTAAACCAAAATGTTGCATGAAAATCTCATTAGCAGTGCCGGTATATGTTCTAAGTATGTGAGCCTTATAGTTGTTACGTGATCGTGCAACTAACAAGCAAGAATGTACACACACAGTAACACTGTGTCGTCTGTTCACTATAACAATGCACTCGTAACTACTGTCTAAATATGTATCCTAGGTTCTAGATTGGATAGTTAACTTCAAACACTGTTGCATGTTAACAGTTTCCAAGGCTAACAAAGCATACTAATAATGTAAAGTGAAAAATTTTATGGCAGAGACTAAGTTAAAAAGCAGATCATCTCTCAATAAATGGTTTTACATGTGAAATGTGGGGCAATCCTTTACCCTTTCTCGTACGCAGAGTTTCAACTTCAAAGTAATTATAATGTTGTATACGTCGGTAAAGAATGCTGGAATTTTTCTCAAAGTTAGCGTCTATGTTATTTTTGTCTGAGCCAGCCGGCGCACGCGGCTGCCTGCGGTGCGAGTCATTGTCTGCTATCTCTTTGTTGGCGCGCGCCGTTATTGGGATTAGGAGACCGAACTTCTACAAATTCACCTTGACGAGAAGGCCCTGCCTGTTTGAATCCCGCCAGTTCTGATGGAATTCAGGTCTGTCGTTTTGTCGGTAGTTTACATAGTTTCTTGTTTGTCGGTCACGTGGTGGAGAATTTCTCCCAGAATCGTAACTGCGCGCTGAACTGTTGCGTCTGAAGTTATTCTGTCTCCCTTGATAATAATTGTTTTTGTTCCCATATTGTCTGTTTCTATGGTAATCTCTGTCGTATTCATTACTACGGAAATGCGATCTTTCTCTGTAACTATTATTACTCTGCCAGTGATTGTCATATGGGTGGCGTCTGTTTTGGTCACGATTTGCGTTGTAAGAATAGACTTGTCGTGTCCAGTTATTTTTTCTGTCGTCACGGAATTGTGACGGATGTGACCTGTAGTGTTTGCTTTCCTGTTTTCGCATCCCGCGACTGTCTGTGTCAATTTCTAATTCTTGTAAGAGTCTTTGAAAAGCTTCAGTGTCGTCTTTGCAACGTCCTGCTAAAATAATATTTCTTAAATGTTCGGGCAATTTCATTAAGCAAATGCGGATGAGTTCTGAAGGGCTGTATGGGTTTGAAAGATATTGATTCTTATTCAACTTGTCTTCAAAATATTTGACAAGACTGGAAAATTCTGATTGTTCAAAGTGTTTCATCATCATGATGCTATGTTTTACTCGGTCTTGTGTAGCTTGAGACCAATATGCTGAGAGGAAGGCATGGTAAAATTCTCCTTCACTGTGACAATCGTGAATGACCGACCGCATTCTTACAGCTGGTTCATTCACTAAGAAGCCACACATAAATTCTAATCCGTGTTCTAATGACCAGTTGGGAGGAAAACAATGAGAGAATTGATGAAGCCATGCTTGTGGATGAATGTCGTTGCCGGCATTCTTAAATGTTTTGAATTTACGTGTAGTAATGAACAGCTTATAGTCAAAATCATCAAGTCGGCGAGTCGCATGTCGGTCATTGTTACGTCGTTTCGGCGGTTCCATCTCAAAATTCGGTGTACCTTGGCAATTTCTTTCATAATTTCCGAAGTGTCCTATGTTATTATTTTGTGGTTGTTCCGTATTTCTAAGTCCCTCTTCCCGTATTGGAGCGCGAGTGGCCTCTGAAATACGTAATTCTTGTATTACCTGAGTCAGCTGATCTTGTACTTCCCGTATTTCTCTTTGGTGTTGCGTATTAATTTGATTCTGATTTTGTTTGAATTTCCTACTTTGTTCGCACTCTTCTGTGTCATTAAAGACTACCGGTTTTGTGTCATTCGGATTATCATCTACCTTTGCAGATAAGTTAGTGAACTGATCCGAAAGTTCGGCTACTTTCTCCGATAGTGTACTTATTTCCTCAGTGTGTTTTTCTGAACCAAGTTTCAGAGTGTCAATTTGTGTTGAAATCGTATCTACTGTGTCCTTTAAGTTTTCTTGAGTTTTTGCAAGTTGCGTAACCGAATCGGTAGATGCAACTGAGTCAATTTTAGCTTGCAAGGTGTCGTGATTTTCATGAACAATAGTTTGCAGTTCTTTTATGGCTGCTTCGTGATTCTGTATTGCATTTTCATGACGCGAAAAAATAGGTTGGAAATGCTCACAAATTTGTGTTTTTACGTCATTACAGACTTTTTGACATTTCGATTCAATGTTATGTAACTCAGTAGTTAAATCTTCACGTGTTTGTTCAAGCGTGGTGTCTAACTTTTGAAGATTTTGTTCCATTGTGTCTAACTTTTGAAGATTTTGTTCCACTGTGTCTAACTTTTTAAGATTTTGTTCCACTGTGTCTAACTTTTGAAGATTTTGTTCCATTGTGTCTAACTGTTGCTGTGTTTGTCTCTGGTGTTGTTCCATTGTGTCTAACGTTTGAAGCTTTTGCTGTGTTTGTCTCTGATTTTGTTCCATTTGTTGCATTAGCTGTAATGACAATGCATTAGTGTCTGGAATCTGTTCCTCTACGCTTTTCGGCAGTGTTTTTGCACCGGCAACATTCACATTTTGACAAACAGAAAATATGTCTTGACTTATTTGAGAAAACGGTGAGGACGCAAAACCTGAATCTACAGTATTTGCAAAATTGTGTCCTGTCATTTCGAATTCCTGAGGCGAGCTATTGCCGAGCGAACGATCGATAATGCTTCCCTGTTCACTAATTGTTTCACTGCCTACGCCGTTGTTTGCCGCCCGCTCCATTTCCCTATGCACAATTACCAAATTACTATGTTGAACATTAGTTAATTCATTACACGGTGGCGCTAACACACTGCTTTCGTCTTCACTGTCATTTCTCAGTTTACTTTGGAGCCTAGTATTACGTTTTTCACACGCCATAATTGTCACAATATTTCACACGATAACACAGAAAAGCACAATTTGAAGAGCAAACTAACAAAACATATTAACATAGCATTGAAAATAATATCTAGTTAATTGCAAGCGCAGCTTCGAAATACTTGGTGCAAATCTACATGCATGCCACAACTGGGTACAACAATGAAAAACTACAACTACAAAGGAAATTCTCTGTATAATTACGCGCTAGCAATAAACAAAAGCTACACTAATTACACAAACTACAAAAAAAAATTAGAAGATTCCAGTGAGGTATCCTCGGCTAAGGGTCGACATATGAAACGTCCTCTTTGAACAATTATACAAGACTGTGCTTAAACTGACACACAATATTTTTAGCACAACGCAATCTGACTTTCAAAAATCCCTACAAAAGAATGGCCCTGACTATAACATTAACCTATACCTTTCACAAATCACTTACCTCACAAAAATCTTCGTTACTCGAACTACTGCAATACAGCGAGCGCCACTACTGCCAGCTAAATAAAAGATTGAAACTACGGAAGGCACTAACTACTGATAGGCATAGTTAGCAAATGAAAGAGTTTGATAGAGAACAAATGATGTATTTACCTTAATAGTCATAATATATATAGCACTTCATGATATCCAGTATTACAAATTTCAAAACTCCGCCATCTCTCTCCCCACATCCACCACTGCTGGCGGCTCACCTCCAACTGCGCAACGCTACCCGCTGTTAACATCCAGCTGCCGCTGCCCAACACTACAATGACCAACAACAATGCAAACTAGCCACAGACTGCACACAGCACAGCCAGTGACTTTCATACAGAGCGCTACCTGACGTTACCAATAAAAAAACCTAAACAGCCTACTTACACCATGGTAAATGTTATGTTGGCATGGAGGCTGTTCAAGTGTCTCAGGAATTCACCGAGCTGTTCTTCACCATGGCTCCACACCCCGAAAGTATCATCGACGTACCTGTACCACACCTTAGGTTTGCAAGTCGCCGAGTCCAGTGCCTGTGCTTCGAATTGTTCCATGAAGAAGTTGGCCACCACTGGACTGAGAGGACTACCCATGGCGACGCCTTCAAGCTGTTCGTAGAAATCACCATTCCACGTGAAATAGCTCGTGGTGAGACATGCATGGAAGAGCTTTCTGATATCCTGCGGGAAAATGGAACCGATGTGCTCCAGAGCGTTACTGAGTGGCACTTTCGTAAATAACGAAACAACATCAGAGCTGACCAAGATGTCGTTTGGTGCAAGTTTCAGTTTCTTCAGCTTCTCAATGAAATGTCCTGAGTCCTTAATGTATGTGTCGGTCTTCCCCACGTGTGGCTGGAGCAGAGAGGCCAAGTGTTTTGCCAATTTATATGTCGGTGATCCAGGGGTGCTAACGATCGGTCTCAGTGGAACGTTGTTCTTATGGATCTTGGGTAATGCATACAGCCGAGGTGGTAAGGCTTCTGTGTTGCGCAGGTTTCTCTGTATGTCCGCCGGCAGAGAAGATCAAAGAGTGTCTTAGATCGGCGAAGGAGAAAAGAGACCCACTTGCAATGTCGGGAATATACCGTATACCATGCACATGCGGAAAAGTTTATGTCGGAATGACTGGACGATCCATCAACACCAGGATCAAAGAGCATAAGCGACATTGCAGATTGGGGCAGGTGGAGAAATCGGCCGTGGCAGAGTACGCACTGAGTGAGACCGATCACGTAATAAAATTCGCCCACACGGAAGTTCTGGCTGTAGAGAAGCACTATCACACGCGCTTGTTCAGAGAAGCTGTAGAAATACAAAAACACGCGAACAGTTTGAACAAGAAAGAGGAAAGCCTTAAGGTGAACGGATCCTGGCTTCCCGTCCTGCACGTAGCAAGAGGAGAACCGCACCGGAAATGACCGCGGAGAAGCCCTCGGACGTTGGCGCGCCAGGTACATATAGTCTGCGGCCGCGAGCTCGGCTCCAGTTCACCACCGGCAATGGAGGGTGAAGCTTTGACAATGCCAGCCACTCGTGCTGGCGAAACGTCAGAAAAATCATTATATGAACGTCGGCCGAAGAACCCGAGACAGAAGCCAATAGGCAGTTTGTCAACAAGTGGCCACGAAAGCCTTAACAATTTCAAACACGGAAAGTTGGCAGTCGGCTGCCGCGCTAGCGTAAACAGCTCAGTCCTCCTGTTTACTTCGTCGCCGTGAAGACGGAGACATTCTCAGTTTCTCTGTGGGCACTTCACCACCAGTGGACGGCCGCGTGCTGACTATAGGAGTGGTCTTCTTCTGGATGAAGGTTTTTTACTGTCCGCGTTTGCTCTCTAGTGTGTAAAAAGGAAATTAGGTTCTCCCTCGAGCAGATACAGTTTTTCTTGTTTTCATATATTCTCTGTTAAATCTGTATAAACAAAATTGCTAATGTCGGTTCGTTCAGAATCGTTAGTCTCCGAAATTTATGACCAATTGCTTTGAAATTTTGTAACAGCGTCCCATTGACATACGCGCTTGTTTTTATTCCGCTATTTACAAAATGTAAACAGCGAAATGTTATTAGGAAACGGGAAAGCTGTATTTATGGCTTACTGACTCATGATTAGAATACTACTACAGAATTTGAATTTTCAGTAACAATAAACAAGGCTAAAGGTGAGAGGGAGGAGGAGCAGGTGATTGGCAGAGAGACAGACAAGGAGAAGGAGGTGGACAGAGGCAGGCGAGAGGAGGAGGTCAATTCCCATACGTGTCACAGACGTGTGCATCCTCTGTTCTTCCTTTTCCACAGCAAAAAATGGCTCTGAGCACTATGCGACTTAACTTCTGAGGTCATCAGTCGCCTAGAACTTAGAACTAATTAGACCTAACTAACCTAAGGACATAACACACATCCGTGCCCGAGGCAGGATTCGAACCTGCGACCGTAGCGGTCGCTCGGCTCCAGACTGTAGCGCCTAGAACCGCACGGCCACTCCGGCCGGCTTTTCCACAGCAAAGTGTGGCCGGGTACAGCTACTAATATACAAAGAATTTCTACATTATGATACATAGCAATTTTCTAGGTTATAGTATTTACATTAAAGTGCTGAGACAAATAAAATAAATAGCGGTTGAAAACGGATACAAAACAAACATAATAGACAAACTAAACCAAAAAATTAGCGGAAAAGTAAAAGGGGCACCTAGCACATACCAGAAAACGCAGCAAACAGAACATAAACACAAACACAATATATCTAAAAAAGAAACATCAACAACAACAAACGAATGGCACACACTCACCTATAGCAACAAAGCATTTGACAGGATATATTCATAAATTCTAGGCTCTAAAAGAACTGTCAGAGGTTCAAAACGCACACAAACACACACACACAAACACACACACACACACACACACACACACACACACACACACAGACAGACAGTCAGACAGAGAGAGAGAGAGAGAGAGATACTCCCGCCCAGAAGAGACAGAGTAAGATGGCGGAAGAAGTGACTGTTGTGTCTAGACCATACAGCCTAGACACAATGCTGTAGCCGATAGGGCACGCAAGGCTAACGCAGACGGGCGTGAAGTCTGGAACATGAGAACTTATAAATGAATAAGAAGAAAAGTACGTAGATGCTTGTTACTTAACTTTTAATTAGTCCTTGGAATACATCTCTCTTGAATATTAGTAAGCTATAGGCACTGATACAAATGGCGCCTTGCTAGGTGGTCGCCAGTTAACTTAGCAGAGGGCTGTTCTACTGTCTATCTCTCGGCAAATGAGAGCAAGGCTTAGCACGTCCAATCGCTAGCTATGTTGTCCGTACAACTGGGGCGAGGTCTCCTCAGTCTCTCGAGACCTGCCTTGTGGTGGCGCTAGGTTTGCGATCCCACAGTGGCGACACGCGGGTCCGACATGTACTACAGGACCGCGGGCGATTTAAGTTACCACCTAGTAAGTGTGGTGTCTAGCGGTGACACCACATTCCTCCCCCGCAAATCGGCGAACGGTCGTGAGATAAGGCTTCCGCCCGCCGTGGGGAGGACCGCATGTTGACGTATGCGATGAGGTGGGGAGCCTAACAACAGGCGAGGCTGTGCCACCCGCACCCGGCCATTCGGTCCGAGGGGAGCTAGGAAACGCCTGAAAACCTAGTCCAGGGTGCACGTCAACATGCGGTGTATGCGCACGTAATGAGACAGGAGGGGCCGAAGGGTCGACCTCCATTGCGTCGGGGAATCCGACGCGCGATGACGACATCTGGTCCGGAGCGGGCAAGAGGTCCATGGCGGAGGACGGCTGGTCACGGGAAGCGAGCGGCGGCGCGTGACCCAGGGAGGCGCGTGGCGGTTGCAGCGAAGCGTCCCCTGCGAGCGGCGCCGGCGGCGGCTGCGGCGGCGGCGGCGCGTCGCCATGAGGCAAAATGGAAGGCAGCGTCGGTAACACCTGGGGATGAGGCGAGCCAGTAGATGGGTCCCCAGGGCGCTGACCTGACGGCACCGTCGCTGAAAGCAGACGGGGAGCGGCAGAACCCAGGCGACGACAGAGGCGCAGCTGATTGAGATGCCGACGCACCTCACCAGAGGCCCCCAAAACCAAATACATCGCGCGGCCAAGGCAGCGAAGAATGCGCCCTGCGAGCCAACGCCGTGAACCGCGATAGGTGCGATAATAGACAACGTCGCCAGGAGCAAAAGCAGGAGTCTGCCGCTGCACAGGAACCTGATGTGGCGGATGCAGCAAAGACATCAAGGTGCGATGAGAACGACCATGGAGCAATTCAGCCGGCGAGCGACCATCGCGGGGCTGAGAGCGATACGAAGACAAAAAGAGCAACAAAGCGTCCTCCCGAGAATGCGACTCTTTCAATTTCAACATCTGTGACTTGAAAGTCCGGACCAACCGGTCAGCAGCACCGTTTGACTGAGGCGAAAACGGCGCGGATGTCAGATGTTGAATACCATTGGCCTCGCAGAAGGACTGAAATTCTGCGGACATGAATTGTGGGCCATTGTCGGAAACAATAGTCTGCGGAAGACCTTCAATGCAAAAGATAGCAGACAAGGCTTGGATTGTGGCAGAAGACGTCGTGGAAGACATCCGGACAACAAAAAAATTACTGAAAGCATCGACCACAACCAACCATCGAGCATTCCAAAATGGACCAGCAAAATCGATGTGCAAGCGTTGCCAAGGGGAAGTGGCTTTCGGCCAGGCAAAGAATTGCCGCGGCGGTGCGGATTGCTGTTCGGCACATGCCACGCAAGAGGAGCACATATTCGTAATCGCAGCATCGATTCCGAACCAAGTACAGTGCTGACGAGCAAGTTGTTTCGTACGCACTATACCCCAATGTCCTTGGTGAAGAAGCTTTAAGACAGAGGACTGTAACGAACGTGGGACCACGACTCTGGACTGATCATTATCGGAACGCAACAACAAAACACCACTTCGGACAAAAAGTCTCTCCTTGTGAGCAAAAAAACGACGAACCAAAGGATCCTCGATCCGTGACTTTGACAAGGGCCATTGCGGAGCAACAAAACGCAAAACAGTAGCAAGGACGGGGTCAGCAGCTGTGGCTGCAGCTACACGACGAAAATCAATCGGAAACGATTCGACCACGTCATCGGTTTCCGAATCAATGAACATGCAAGCAAGTTCGGAAGAATCGAATGCTTTATCCTCAGCAACAGGCAAACGGGACAACGCATCAGCGTTTCCGTGCTTAGCAGTGGACCGATACAAGATATCGTAGCGGTACTGCGAGAGAAAAAGTGACCAGCGAATGAATTTCTGCGCTGTACGTGGAGGTACAGGCTTGGTCGGATGAAAAAGCGATGTCAAAGGTTTGTGGTCCGTGATGATGGTAAAGTGACGACCATACAAGAAATCGTGAAACTTTGTAACACCAAACACGAGAGCTAAAGCTTCTTTCTCTATCTGTGAATAATTTCTTTGCGCAGATGAGAGCAATTTGGACGCAAAGGCAATAGGGCGATCATGCGAGCCATCCTTGTGCGCAAGCACAGCACCGATCCCGAAATCCGATGCATCTACCATCAACAAAAGGGGTTTCTGGGGATCGAATGGCGTAAGGCACGTATTTGAAAGTAACGCCGATTTCAACTGGCGAAAGGCGCGTTCGCATTCCGTCGTCCAGACGAACGGAACACCTTTACGGCGTAAGCGATGAAGCGGAGCTGAAATGGAAGAAGCATTGCGCACAAACTTTGCATAATAATTAATTTTACCCAGCACACTCTGTAGTTGTTTAACATCCCGTGGCGAAGGCAACTCCTGTATGGCACGGAGGTGCTCTGGACTCGGATGTATACCTTGGGCATTTATGACATGCCCCAGGTAGGGTAAGTCCCGAGCAAAAAACACACATTTGTCCTTCCTCAAGCGAAGACCATTCTGACGCAAGACCTGAAATAATGTTCGGAGATTTTGCAAATGTTCGGCTTCTGTCTTTCCTGAGATCACAATATCATCCAGATAGTTCGCAGCAGTAGGGACCGACGCACACACAGTTTGTAAATATTGCTGAAACAAAGCAGGGGCGGATGCACACCCGAACGGTA
Source organism: Schistocerca nitens (assembly GCF_023898315.1). NCBI lineage: Eukaryota > Metazoa > Arthropoda > Insecta > Orthoptera > Acrididae > Schistocerca > Schistocerca nitens. The sequence goes on from NC_064625.1 coordinate 704,160, forward strand.
GTCTTTTGAAGCGATACAAGCCAAGATGCGTGTTAACCACTAAGACGCGCTGGGATTCTTCGTCCACAGGTATTTGCAAGTACGCATCTGCTAGGTCCAATTTGGAAAAATATTTTCCCGGGCACAGTTTGTCAAAAAGATCTTCCGGGCGGGGCAAAGGAAAAGTGGCAGTCACCAGTTGTGGATTCACTGTTGCCTTGAAGTCCACACAAAGTCTCAGTTTACCGGAAGGTTTTGGCAAAATTACTAAGGGTGAGGCCCAGAGAGAAGCCTGCACACGTTCAATTACACCGTGAGATTCTAAATCGGCTAATGTTCTGGCGACCTCATCACGCAATGCGGGGGGAACATTGCGCGCTCTGAAAAATTTCGGTTGCGCGTTTTCTTGCAGTGCCAAATGCGCTTCATAGTTCTTAGCGCAACCAAGGCCCGGTGCAAAAATGTCTGCAAATTCTTCACAAAGACTAGAAACACTGGCGGAAGGCACAGTCTGATTCACTGATAGGACCTGATTTACTATAGACATATTAAACAATTGAAATAAATCTAAACCAAACAAGTTCACTGCAGAAGTAGAACGAAGAACGTAAAATGATACAAGTTTTGTCTGTCCCTTGTATGTGGCAAGAAGGCTGCACTGTCCTAACACAGGTATATGCTGTCCAGAGTAACTATGTAACTTAACATTTGCGGCACGCAATGGCGGTTTGCCCAGTTGTTTGTACGTGTCGTGATTGAGCAATGAAACTGCAGCTCCGGTATCGAGCTGGAACGGTATCACTTTGCCTTCAAAGTTTAAGTCCACAAAAAGTTTATTGTCCTGCTGACGACAAGAGCGACTGTCACGTGCAATTGGAACTGATACAGGTACAGAAGCACTTGCGACTTCACGGGATTTTCGGCGACGTCGACGCACACTGTTTGTGGGACGAACACAGTCACCGGTAGCTAAAGTGTCACTGGACGGGTGGGAATGAACTACATGAATGTCCATGGGCGAAGGTCCACGAGCCTGATTGTCCTGGGTTCGATTCCGGCGCGAAGCAAAGGGCCTGGAATTATTGTGATTGTCTGATCTAAGCTTTTTCTGGCAAACACTTTGAACATGTCCTTTCTTTTGACAGTAAAAGCAAATAGCTTGGCGTGACGGGCAATTTTCACGGGAATGGCTAGTTGCACACCGCGGGCATGATTTCACTGCAGTTGCTTGCTTACGCGGCGCACGTGTTGGCAAGGTAGGCTGCCGCTGCTGTGACGGGCGCGAGGGCCGCGTAGCGTCCCGTGCAGCGGGCCCGGCGGGCCGGTTAATGTGACACACTGCTGGCGAAGTTTCAAATGAGTCCTGAGCAGAGTCAAGTGTGTCTTGCCTATCCAATATGTCTATCACTTGTTGAAGGGAGGGATTTACTAGTTTCAAAATCTGTTCCCGTATGCGAACATCAGAAACGTTCTGTGCAATTGCATCACGCACCATAGTATCTGAATAAGGGAGGCCACATTCACATTCAAACGCACACTCCCTAGTAAGTCCTTGCAATGTCGCAACCCACTCCCTATAAGTCTGACCGGCCGTACGTTTTGTACGAAAGAACGAATACCTTTTTGCAACTACATTAACTGTTTCCTTGAAATAGGCATCTAAAGCAGACAAAATTTCTTCGTAGGTCAGAGTTGCTATGTCGCGTCGGGGAAACAATTTCACTATCACACGGTAGGTAGACACACCGACACAAGAAAGCAAAAATGGCTGCCGCTCGTTACCTTGAATTCTGTTGGCTGTTAGTTGAAACTGGAACTGGCGGGACCATTCTTGCCATGTTTCTTCGGCCGCCACGAATGGTCTAAATTGCGGTGCAACAGCGTTATGTGGCAGCGGTAGCGATGAAGCGGCGGCTGCCGCATCGTGTTGCAGCACACGTTGACCCTGGACGAGCTGTCCCAGGGCATCCAATAACGCCTGCGACTGCTGATTCTGCAAGCGAAAAAATTCGGACAGTACATCCGGAGATTGTGGCGAAGCCATGACACAAACGAATTAATACAAACTCTTTTTCTCGTCGCCAATAATGTTGTGTCTAGACCATACAGCCTAGACACAATGCTGTAGCCGATAGGGCACGCAAGGCTAACGCAGACGGGCGTGAAGTCTGGAACATGAGAACTTATAAATGAATAAGAAGAAAAGTACGTAGATGCTTGTTACTTAACTTTTAATTAGTCCTTGGAATACATCTCTCTTGAATATTAGTAAGCTATAGGGACTGATACAAATGGCGCCTTGCTAGGTGGTCGCCAGTTAACTTAGCAGAGGGCTATTCTACTGTCTATCTCTCGGCAAATGAGAGCCAGGCTTAGCACGTCCAATCGCTAGCTATGTTGTCCGTACAACTGGGGCGAGGTCTCCTCAGTCTCTCGAGACCTGCCTTGTGGTGGCGCTAGGTTTGCGATCCCACAGTGGCGACACGCGGGTCCGACATGTACTACAGGACCGCGGGCGATTTAAGTTACCACCTAGTAAGTGTGGTGTCTAGCGGTGACACCACAGTGACCATCACACAACAGTGAAGCACCCAGTAGAAGCATGAAAACTCGACGTCTGCCAACAGTAAGAACCCACTTTTAGAACTAGAACAAGAAAAATGGTGTTTGCTCAAGGCAGAAATATACACTCCTGGAAATTGAAATAAGAACACCGTGAATTCATTGTCCCAGGAAGGGGAAACTTTATTGACACATTCATGGGGTCAGATACATCACATGATCACACTGACAGAACCACAGGCACATAGACACAGGCAACAGAGCATGCACAATGTCGGCACTAGTACAGTGTATATCCACCTTTCGCAGCAATGCAGGCTGCTATTCTCCCATGGAGACGATCGTAGAGATGCTGGATGTAGTCCTGTGGAACGGCTTGCCATGCCATTTCCACCTGGCGCCTCAGTTGGACCAGCGTTCGTGCTGGACGTGCAGACCGCGTGAGACGACGCTTCATCAAGTCCCAAACATGCTCAATGGGGGACAGATCCGGAGATCTTGCTGGCCAGGGTAGTTGACTTACACCTTCTAGAGCACGTTGGGTGGCACGGGATACATGCGGACGTGCATTGTCCTGTTGGAACAGCAAGTTCCCTTGCCGGTCTAGGAATGGTAGAACGATGGGTTCGATGATGGTTTGGATGTACCGTGCACTATTCAGTGTCCCCTCGACGATCACCAGTGGTGTACGGCCAGTGTAGGAGATCGCTCCCCACACCATGATGCCGGGTGTTGTCCCTGTGTGCCTCGGTCGTATGCAGTCCTGATTGTGGCGCTCACCTGCACGGCGCCAAACACGCATACGACCATCATTGGCACCAAGGCAGAAGCGACTCTCATCGCTGAAGACGACACGTCTCCATTCGTCCCTCCATTCACGCCTGTCGCGACACCACTGGAGGCGGGCTGCACGATGTTGGGGCGTGAGCGGAAGACGGCCTAACGGTGTGCGGGACCGTAGCCCAGCTTCATGGAGACGGTTGCGAATGGTCCTCGCCGATACCCCAGGAGCAACAGTGTCCCTAATTTGCTGGGAAGTGGCGGTGCGGTCCCCTACGGCACTGAGTAGGATCCTACGGTCTTGGCGTGCATCCGTGCGTCGCTGCGGTCCGGTCCCAGGTCGACGGGCACGTGCACCTTCCGCCGACCACTGGCGACAACATCGATGTACTGTGGAGACCTCACGCCCCACGTGTTGAGCAATTCGGCGGTACGTCCACCCGGCCTCCCGCATGCCCACTATACGCCCTCGCTCAAAGTCCGTCAACTGCACATACGGTTCACGTCCACGCTGTCGCGGCATGCTACCAGTGTTAAAGACTGCGATGGAGCTCCGTATGCCACGGCAAACTGGCTGACACTGACGGCGGCGGTGCACAAATGCTGCGCAGCTAGCGCCATTCGACGGCCAACACCGCGGTTCCTGGTGTGTCCGCTGTGCCGTGCGTGTGATCATTGCTTGTACAGCCCTCTCGCAGTGTCCGGAGCAAGTATGGTGGGTCTGACACACCGGTGTCAATGTGTTCTTTTTTCCATTTCCAGGGGTGTATTTGCTTATTACAAAGAGCGTTCAAATGCAAAGGTAGGAAACTTCGTGACAGATCGGTTGAAGTTTGCATATGCCACTTGGGAATAACGTTGAGAGAAATTTAGCCAATGGAAGCAGGCGTCTTCACCGCCCCCCTAAAAAATTCAAAGCTGAGCTCTCAGCAGGCAAGGCGATGCTCACAGTCTTTCTCGACGTTCGAGGTCCGTCACTCATCGAATTCCTCGGTGGAGGCACTCCTCGCTGTACGGCCGGGGCTCCGCGCGTCCACACCAAGTCTCAAGTCTAGTGGGAGGGTCCGCCCTCTTCAACTCGGACGACGAACTGAACGACACATTGAAGTATTGGGCCCTGTCACAGCCACACGAATTCTGGACACAGGGAATCGTTTGGCTCACGAAACAGTTGGCTTGTCATGCTCAGTGTCAAGAAGTACGTATGGAGCTGACGCGTACAGTGACTGTAAACAGAGTGGACCGTAGCGAAGGCGGCTCAGGCGAAATGCTGCGTGTGGATGCACACGGCACCAGGTGAACGCGTGCGCCGAACGTTTTCTGTGGTCTTCCAGTTTCTGCTAAAACTGGGGCTGAGAACGTGGATCACCTACATCCTGAGCCTGCTATACTGCGAGTGCAAAAGGGTATCTTCCGTGACGAGGTAATATGTGATCCTAGGCGTGGAGGGAGGAAGTTCGGAAGTCGTTCAGAGCACTTTACCTGTAGTACGTGAAACGCCACACAAAACCTGTTACAGAGCGGCAAATATTTCAAGAAAGCCTGTTCCAGTATGTTTGTTAATAGTAGAGGCTGCAGAAGACAAGACTGCATTTCTGTGCGTGAGTAGCAGGCCTACATGTTTTCAGTGTGGAGGGCCTCTTATTGGTGCCATGTGACTGTAGTAGAGATACTGCGTTTACTGTGGAACTGACGCGCAGCAGGCGGCCGGCCTGCTGGGCAGAGGGGTCCGCAACGGCTACTTGTTTCCTCTTGCGCAACGAGCCACCCCCACAATATGGCTGACGATGTCCCATATCTTGGTGAAATGTCCTTTTGGCCCTTTGTGCTAAGCTCCAGATTCCTTGTCTTTAACATTAGTACACGATTCGAGGGTGGTTGAACTGATCCTCGGTTTCCTAAGTGATAGTGGTGTTAATTTTCGAATTAAGATTATGCTTTCCTCCTGGAGTAGGGGCACGGTGATTGCTCTCTTCTCGTTTTCTAGGTCTCACACCCATGACCACTCCCTCGTGCAAAGACCGCTCTTTTGTCTGTTTCTCCAATCTTTAGATTTGGTGTGGCCGTTTATGCCTTCTACTGTGTGTGTTTCACCGTCTCACTGGATCCGTCCACTTTTACGGACCTTCTCTCTTATGCAAGTAACTTTGGAATCGCGGGACCGATGACTTCACCGTTTAGCCCCGTAACCCGCCCCCCCACCCCCCCTCAATCAATCACTCAGTCAATCAGTCAGTCAACATAACGTCGCGCCCAAGTAACACCACTGTAAGTCTGATTGATGAATAGTATATCGCGTACGATCAAGACTGTTCTGGGAAAAACGTCAAGCATATTGCACGTAAAGTAACAACGTGACACCCTTATCTATAGCGCCCTAGCTATAGTATTAATGGCTGCTGACAAATAATAAATAGCTCTTTCGTCACACAATATGATGTGCTGTATAAACAGCATAAAAAATACCTTCCGTGCATTTATGGAGCAGCGTGCAGCAATCAGAGACACGGTTAGCTTCACTGACTGACAGTCGCAATGTGCGCGGTGTCGGAAAATATGTTTCACTTTAATAAAAGACTGACTAAAAAGTGAGCTACCCCCTCAATCAATCGATCAGTCAATTCCCAAAAATTTTGGCGTGCGAACATATTCGCGCTCTTGTTAACATGCAACTCACCTCAAACTCCCGCCAGCTCACTCACACCCACTGGTCCATCGCTCTAACTTACTCATGCCTGCCCATTCCCAGCTACCCTTTCTCACTCCCTCACTCATTCAGCCCAACTCAATGCCATTATCTCTTCGTGTCTCTGTGTCGCAGCCACAGTCCCCTTCGTTCTGTCCTCCTCCTCCTCCTCCTTCTACTCTCTTCTCACTGTCCTTGTCTCCCTTTGCTATCACTTTCTCTTAACTGCTAATATGTCATTCCTTCCTTCCTACTGCTGTTGTCTCTTCTCACTGCCACTATCTCTCTCTTCCTCTTTCTCATAGATTCACTCACTCATTATGACTGGCTCTCACCCACACCTTCTCTTTATCCCTCTCCCACTCACTGGCACTGTTTCCTTTACTCTTGTCCCGTCTACCACTATGACCCTCTCTTTCTCTCACACTGCCATTGTCTCCTACGCTGTTTCTATACCGCAACCACTGTCTGCCATCTACCAGTATATATTGCTTTTCCATTTCTTTGCCACTGCCACTGTCTTCTTCTCCGTGCGAATGTGTTGGCGTGCCAAAATGTTTGGAAAAATTTATAAAGGTGCTGAGGAAGGAGAATGTGGCAGCTGGTACCCCACTTTCCGGGCAGAGTCTTTTAAATATACAGAAATATATTCGCCTCTTTTTGTGCTCTGGTAGGAGCATTTTTCCGCTGGTTCCCTTCTTTTCTTTGCTGCAGCAGGGCATGGGACTCATATGAAAAGAAATGTATTGGTCAGTAAAATTTAGATAGTTTGCTTATGTCAAATTGAAATAACGCAGAACTAATGTTAATGTTTTACGTGCACGTGCGTGTGCTTCAGTACTACGACATCGGGTTCCCAGAACCTTTCTGATGATAACGGAGGCACTTTACAGCATATTTTTCCGTGCTTCGTCACTTTATAAACTACGTTTCCGCCTCACCGGATTTCACGTCCATATTTTACAAGTAGGGCAACTTTGAACCTCTGCATCTCTGAAACGCTTATAGATACCGAGAAAAGTTTCAATGAACTGTGGATGAAGCCCGACCAACAAGCAGTACATGCATTGATAAAAAATGATAGTGCATTGAGAATGGCTAGTTTGTAACTGAAATCTAGATCTGCCAATAAAATTTCAAAAGGACGACTGATAGCTGAAATCTATTATTTATAAGTCAATATAACAGTCGCTGCGTGCAACAGCCTCTGAATGGAGGGTAACCTGAAAAAAGTTTCAAGGTTGTTTGACATCGGGATGGAATTAATACATCGCAAAAATTACAGCCATTTGCTGTGCGTAGCCGTCTTGGAATCCTCGGCTGGTTTTGGTTACCCAAAAACAACGTTGTGGAGTTTTTCTCGATAACGGATAAAGATTTTTCAAACCGGGAAGATTTCACTTCTACGTAAATGCCTAGAAAATAGACAAATTTTCTACGTTTAGTTATTTAGAAATCCACTTCTGACGGTGAAGGAAATGGCGAAAAACGCTTTTTTCGTGCTTTCTCAGGAAACGCCAATGAAGTAAATGGTCCCTCTATAAGCTGTTTCAGACTCAACGTGGGCAACATCAAATTCAAAAAGACTCATTCGATTTTCTGTATTTTCCTAAGCTGGAGGAAGCGTATAATATTCAAAAATTGATGCTGTACTGTAGGATAGTTGCAGTAAGACGATCCTTCTGTTGGGTATACGAATGGTCGCTAGACGAGCAGAGCCCGAAGTATAATCTCCAGAAAAAATCCGGCTTTTGTGCTCGTCGTTTTGGAACGTAGTGGTACCATCTGTGTACCTTTCGCAGTTCCAGTAGTAGCACACCTTCAATACTGAGCGACTCCAGGGCCCAAAGCTGGGATGGGGCCCAGGTGGAGATTGACGACAGCAGCTGAGCGACATTCAGTGACGGGGGGCGGACGACGACCAGTGGTCCAAAGCGCCGGCGCAGCGCTGCCCACCCGTGTTCTGCCACTCCGGCCGTGGCTGCAACTTTGAGGTGGCAGCCAGGCACGACCTGATAGTCAGTCAGAAACAGTCTCAAAAGCTCGTATCGCTGTTGCAGGGTAGGCTGTGATAAGAAATAGTTGTTAACCAAAAGATCGATACGTTGAGCCGTCTCCGAGTTATTCAGCACCGAAGTTGGCCAGTCAGGGCGTCGACGAACGTGGTCCTCATTTGGCTTCCTTAAACCGAACATACGTAACTTCAGCTCGCCTAACATAGATTTATCGCTTCCTAAAGAGGTGCGTTTTTCACTGATAACAAGCGTTTCAGCACGTGGTGAATGAGGAACCCGCAGACGACTGTGGAGTGCCGCACTTTTGCCCTCGAAGCGCGACCTGATTCGCTAACTGCATTTTTTTCTTAACAATTATTTCTCAGCACAACCTCCCATGCGACACAAGCTTTTCAGACTGTTTCTGACAACCCCGTATATAACGGCCATTTTGGAGGGATGAAGAATGTGGAAAACGTGGTGAACGAACGCAAGAACGCACTGAAATCAAACAAACGCCATTAACCAATAGAAAAGTACATTAATGTTAACAAAGTGAGGGAAAGTGGAAAATTTCTTTAGGGATAAGAAGCTCGAAGGTGTTTCGTGGGAATTTAAATGCGGGGACACTCATTTTGTTTGTGAGGTAAAAAAATTACCAGAAGGGTTCGGATAGAGAGACTCAGCCCCACGACTTCCCCAGTTACTGTGACGAAACTGTTTGTACAACGTCTTACAGCACACTCTGCGGACCGCGCTGTTAATAAAACCGGCGCGGCTGTACAACATTTCTCGGACGAATCCGTAACGGTAAGCGAACTGAATGGCTCGCACCGCCTCCTGAACTCCCCTTTTCTCCCGTGACGTGGCGGGGAGTAACGCGCGTCGTCCAGACTGAAAACTGCGCGAGTTGTTCCAGTTTCAGAGCCTAGGCAACTCTCGTCTTCTAGGCCTGTGGCACTGCAGTCGGTCCCTCGGAGCTGTCAAAAAGAATTGTGTGAGTCGGGAGAGAACGGTTTGTTACAGACTGGACAGACGGGTTTCCGAAGAATGCGCCCAACTTATTACCACGAATTACTTGCTTTGCATCAGAAACGAGATCCTGATGGCGGTTTGTACGGATATTGAGAACGCCTGTGACGCAGCTGAGATTTCGTTGCTGAGCAAGAAGATGGGGCGGTCGTGTCACTGCTAATTTCATTGAGAGCCTCGTCTCTTTACTCAACGATAGACAACTGTGCACGCTGTTTCACAGCAGCAGCTTGGGACGGAGGAGCGCGAGTTGAGGGGACCCGACTCCCCCCGCCACTACCGTAGACACCACTCGGCCACGCTTGCGTCTTTATCGGAAACCAGCGGTGACTTCACAACGAACAAGTGCAGGAAAACGCATCGCGCTGCCGGTGCTTGCAGGTCAGCTATGCATACGTTGTCGTGGAAGCGGATATTGCGACACAGGTACACCGTCTCCGTTGACCCATTCGGTGAAAGTGGATTACTGATCCAGTTTTGCCAAACAACGCACTTTTACTGCGGGCAGCGCATCACAGCCGCGAGGGAAGGAATGTGAACCGGGGTTACAACAACAAAACATAATCAGTTTCGAAAGATGCGTTTTATGAGCTGCAGTTTCAAGACATATATTATATAAATTTATTGCGGCAAGGACATGTACCGCGGCACTTCGAGTTTCATAACACATTTCACTTTTTACAAAGACATCTGCCTGTGCTGGCAGTTACAGCTCAAGAATCCCTGGCCGCTTCCATCTGCCGCTGTTTCCTGTGCTGTAACTTCCCCCTCCGAGTTTATTCTAAGGGGGCGAGCAGTGAACTGGTGCCTGAAACAAAACGTCGTCGCAGCCCTAGTCCCGTATCGTATCGTTCCTTCCCGAAACGTTGAGAAAGAACCGGTTTATTACCTCGCATAGGACTGGCTCAGCACACCGTCTCTCGTCCCGAGCCGAGTCTCGAACTGGAATTCTCGCCGTACGTTCACTGCTGGGAGACCACGACCTGAGGGCTGGTGTATTCTTTGTGCTCGTTCTTCTAAGTGCCTGTACGCCTGAATTCCCTGTTTTTTTTTTTTTTATAACATCCCGAATTTACTCGTCTTAATAAATCAGCCAGGCAGTATTCGTTGTTGTTTGTAACACGTCCTTTCTATCTGTTCTCAAATTCTGTTCCTGTTGCTACGTTATCCTCTTACACTGGAGGTTTGCCACGATCATTATCCGGCAACGGTTCGGTTCCTTTCTCGCTGTTGACACTCACTCGATGAATTACATTTTCGAGATCTCACTCAGAGTGAACATTTGCCAATGCTTCTGGTGGTAAATTTTTGTGCACGAGAATAGAGTCTGAGGTGTTAGTTTTGTGTTATTTCGGTTTCACGTAAGTAAACTATGAAAACGTTACTGAGCCAAGTTCTTTTCATCCGAGTGGAACGCCCTGTGGCAGGGAAAATAAGAAAACCAGGGTAAAAGTGCTCCTTTCGGAGCACTAAAATGGTGGATGTGGTCTTGTTTAATAAAAGACTCTGAATGAAAATTACGGTACCAGCTGCCTCATTATATTCGTGATGAGATGAGACAGGAGGAGACAGTGGCGGTGGGACAGGGATAAGGAAAGGGGAGACAGCGACAGTGTCAACGAGGGCGAGAGAGGTAGTGACAGAAGGGACAGCAGCAGTGTGGAGGAATGAATAAGGTAGCAGCAGTAAGAGAGTGAGAGAGAGAGGAGACTGTCGTAGTGGGACAGGACGAAGGAGGCTGTGAGACAGTGGCAGTCGGGGAGGCACGAGGAGACAACGACGGTGAGTCGACTGAGGGTGGGCGCGCCCGAGTGACCCACGGCGACGCACTGCTGGCTGAGAGCCGGCTGCGGCTTGGGTCGCGCATTGGGTTGCTGAGGAGGGTGGACTGCGGCACCTGATGCTCTGCTCTACACTCCGAGTCCTCCTGTCGGAGAAACTTTCCTACCAATTGGCTCCAATGGAAGAGTACCTATACACTCGGAGTACTATATGAAGGAACGTCAAGGTTGAACTAATATTTTGTCGTATTCGATCGCGACGATCCTTTATTGCACAGAAAAAACAAAAGTTTGTAATCCGATCCATCAGCTCTCACTGTAGTTCGATACAAAGGCCCATTGTTCCCATCGTTAACGGAGCTTCTCTATGTTCATAAATCGCACGCAGAAGATGAGCAGTTCAGATCCACAGCTTCACGCACTCGATGTACAGACAGTCTCAAGCCACTACTCTGCCTACGCTCAATGTCCCTCAGCTGTCCGTCCCTGTGTATTCATTTGTCTGGGTGACCAACAGGTAATACCGATGTACGACAGTTGCATACACACCTATTTTAGGAAACATACACTTGCCTAATATCGTGTAGGGGCCCAGCGAGCACGCAAAAGTGCCGCAGCACGACGTGGCACGGACTCGACTAATGTCTGGAGCAGTGCTGGAGGGAACTGACACCGTACCAGGGGCTGGAGATCTCTTCTGAACAGCACGTTGCAAGCCATCACAGACATGCTCGATAATGTTCGTGTCTGGGGAGTCTGGTAGACAGGGAAAGTGTTCAAACTCAGAAGAGCGTTCCTGAAGCCACTCTGCACAAATTCCAGACCTGTGAGGTGTCACATTGTCCTGCCGGAATTGTCCAAGCCCGTGGGAATACAGAATGGACACAGGTGACAAACAGGATGCTTGTGTACGTGTGACCAGTCGAATCGAGACCTATCAGGGTTCCCATACCACTCCAACTGCACACGCCCCACACCCTTACAGAGCCTCCACCAGCATGAACAGTCCACGGATTGATGAGGTTGTCTCAATACCCGTACGCGTCCATCCGCTCGATGCAATTTGAAACGAGACTCGTCCGAGCGGGCAACGTGTTTCCACTGATTAACAGACCAATGTCGGTGGTGACGGACCCAGGTGAGGCGTAAAGCTTTGTGCTGTACAGTCATCGAGGGTACAAGAGTGGTCCTCCGGCTCCGAAAGCCCGCATCGATGATGTTTCGCCGAATGGTTCTCACGCTGACACTTACTGATGGCCCAGCATTGAAATCTGCAACAGTTCGTGCAGGCGTTGCACGTCGGCCACGTTGAGCGTTTCTCACCAGTCGTCGTCGGTCCCGTTCTTGCAGGACGCTCTTCCGGCCGCAGCGATGCCGAAGATTTGATGTTTTACCGGATTCCTGATATTCACGGCACACTGGTGAAGTGGTCGTACGGGAAAGTCCCTACTTCACGGCTACCTCGGAGATGCTGTGTGACATCGCTCGTGCGCCGACTGTAACACCACGTCCAAAGTCACTTAAATCTTGATAACCCGCCATTGCAACAACAGTAACCGATCTAACAACTGCGCTAGGCGTCGCCGACCGCAGCGCGTATTCTGCCTGTTTACATATCTCTGCCTCCGAATACGCATAGCTATACCAGTTTCTTTGGCGCTTCAGTGTTTTTAATAAAGACAAAGAAAGAAAATATATATAAATAAATACGTGAGGAAAATTCGGTCACGGACAGTTGCTGGTCTGGACTAGCAGCAGTGCTGGAGGGAATGAATGACACGGGGTCGTCGTGCGAGCGCGCCGCTGTCCAGCAGGCCAGACACGGCCGGCATCCGGGGCGACAGCGGCCGACCCAGCCTGCCAGCTGGCCTGGCCGCGTCTTCAGCCCAGCCGCGAAACCTCACAGCCCACTTCTGCCAGAGCAAGCGCTGATACACGTACTGAAAGCTGGCTAAAGCCGGAGGGAAGTTCAGCCGACATTTTTGCGAAGAAGCTAACGGAGTTCCGAAAGAATAGGCTATGTACACAGTTGGCGGTGGCGTCTTCGTTGCTGTTACAAGTAGTTTATCTTGTTACGAAATTGAAGTAGATGGTTCCTGTGAGTTAGTGTGGGCAAGCGGAATAAAATAATTATTCGATTCTTTTACCGACCTCCCAATTCAGATGATACAATTGCTCAAAGGTTCAAAGAAAACTTGAGTTTCATTTCAAACACTTACCCGACTCACACAGTTATAGTTGCTGGTGACTTTAATGTATCCTCGATGTTGAATTCCAGAGGTACGCATAAAACATCATCCGAAATCGTGATAAATACATTCTCTGAAATAATTTCGAGCCCACGCGAATAGTAAATGGTTGTGAAAACACACTTGACCTCTTAGCAACAAATAAGCCCGGAGCATCAAAACGGACACAGGGATTAGTGAACACAGGGTTGTCGTAGCGAGACTGAATGCCGCAACTCCCAAATCCTCCAAAAATAAACGAAAAATATACCTATTCAGAAAAGCAGATAAAAGTTCATTGGACACCATCCTTCCAAATTAACAATATAAGTGCTGACTATATGTGGCTTCAATTCAAAAAGTATCGGCAGCAATTGAGAGATTTATACCAAATAAATTAACAAAAGACGGAGCTGATCCCCCGTGGTACAAAAAACGGTAAGTACACTGTTGCAGAAACAACGGAAAAAATGGCAAATTTAAACCGACGTAAAATCTCCAAGATTGACAATCTCTTACAGAAGCTCGAAATTTAGTTCGGACTTCGATACGAGATGCTAATAATAGTTTCCACAACGAAACTTTGTCTCGAAACTTGCCATCAAATGCAAAGAAATTCTACTCCTACGATAAGTGTGCTAGTGGCAAGACACAATCAATGCCTTCTCTCCGCGATAGCAAAGAAGATACTATCGAAGACAGAGCTCCCAAAGCAGAGTTACTAAACACAGCCTTCCGAAATGCCTTCACAAAAGAAGAAGACGCAAGTCTTCCGTTACAGAGTGTATACCAATTACGTTCCTTTCAGGGTAGTCGGCCTGAGTGGCCGAGCGGTTCTAGGCGCTACAGTCTGGAACCGTGCGACCGCTACGGTCGCAAGTTCGAATCCTGGCTCGGGCATGGATGTGTGTGATGTCCTTATGTTAGTTAGGTTTAAGTAGTTCTAAGTTCTCAGAAGTTGTCCCATAGTGCTCAGAGCCATTTGAACCATTTGAACCGTTCAGAGTATGCTGATGCAATAGCTCCATACTTAATAGTCATATAGAACCGTTCGATCGTCGAAAGATCCGTACCCAAAGACTGGAAAGTTGCACAGGGCACAACAGTATTCAAAAAGGTAGTAGGAGTAATCCACTAAATGACAAGCCCATGTTATTAACGTCGACATGCAGCAGGATTTCTTAACATATATTGTGTTCCAACATTATGAATTATCTCGAAGAAAACGGTCCATTGAAACACAGCCGACAAGGATTTAGAAAACATCGTTCTTGTGAAACGCAACTAGCTCTTTAGTTGCACGAAGTGTTGAATGCTACTGACGAGGGATTTCAAACGGATTGCTTGTTTCTGGATTTCCGGAGGGTTTTGACACTGTGCCACACAAGCGGCTCGTAGTGAAACTGCGTGCTTATGGAATATCGTCTCAGTTATGTGACTGCATTCGTGATTTCCTGTCAGAGAGGTCACAGTTCATAGTAACTGACTGAAAGTCATCCAATGAAACAGAAGTCTCAGGTTGTTTGTGGATGACGCTGTCGTTTATCGACTGGTGAAGTCATCAGAAGATCAAAACAAATTACAAAACGATTTGGAAAAGATATATGTGTGGTGCGAAAATTGGCAGTTGGCCCAAAATAACGAAATGTGTGAGGTCATCCACATGACTGCTAAATGGAATCCGTTAAACTTCGATTAGACGATAAATCAGTGAAATCTAAAGGCCGTAAACTCAACTAAATACCTAGGAATTGGAATTACGAATTACTTAAATTGGAAGGAACACATGAGAAATGTTGTGGGGAATGCTAACCAAAGACTGCATTTTATTGGCAGGATACTTAGAAAATGTAACAGATCTACTAAGAAGACTGCCTACACTACGCTTGTCCGTCGTCTTTTAGAATTCAGCTGCGCAGTGTGGGATTCTTACGAGATAGGATTGGCGGAGTAGATCGAAACAGTTCAAAGAAGGACAGCACGTTTTGTACTATCGCGAAATGGGGCAGAGAGTGTCACTGAAATGACACAGGGTTAAAAGAGAGGCTTTTTCGTTGCGGCGGAATCTTCTCACGGAATTCCAATCACCAAGTTTCTCCTCCGAATGTGGAAATAGTTTTTTGACGCCGACCTTCATAGGGAGAAACTATCAGCACGATAAAATAAGGGAAATCAGAGCTCGTACGGAAAGATATAGGTGTTCGTTCTTTCCGCGCGCTATACGAGGCAGGAATAATAGAGAATTGTGAAGGTGGTCAGATGAACTCTCTGCCAGGCACTTAGATGTGATTTGCCGAGTATTCATGTGGTCCACGGCAGTCGCGAGCTGGCGTCCAACGTAGCGAGGGGCGCCCTCAGAGTGGGGCGTCCCGTTACCTCGTTACACCGATCTACGTACCGGCACTCGCAAAAACGACGCGTCGATGCTAGTGAAAATGCGTTACCGGAACACCGTCAAAACTTAGAGAAGAATGTGGGCTTGGGACAAGGAATAAGAGAGGAGGAAGACTAATAGAGTCCTGTTATAAGTTTAACTAGTAATAGTGAGTACTCTATTCAAGAATCACAAGAGGAGGAGGTATACTTGTAAAAGACCGGGTGATACGGGAAGATTTCAGTTAGATTACGTCATGGTCAGACAGAGATTCCGAAATCAGATACTGGATTGTAAGCCATACCCTGGAGCAGATATAGACTCAGATCACAATGCAGAAGTGGTGAAGAGAAGGCTGAAGTTTAAGAGATTAGCCAGGAAGAACAAATACGCAAAGAAGTGGGATATGGAAATATTAAGGAATGACGAGATACGCTTGAAGTTCTCTAAGGCTGTAGATACAGCAGTAAGGAATAGCGCAGTAGGCAGTACAGTTGAAGAGGACTGGACATCTCTAAAAAGAGCAATCACAGAAGTTGGAAAGAAAAACATAGGTACGAAGAAGATAACTGCGAAGAAACTATGGCTAACACAAAAAATACTTCATTTGATCGATGAAAGGAGAAAGTACAAAAATGTTCAGGGAAATTCAGGAATACAGAAATACAAGCCACAGAGGAATGAAATAAATAGGAAGTGCAGGGAATCTAAGACGAAATGGCCGCATAAAAAATGTGAAGAAATCGAAAAAGAAATGGTTGTCGGAAGGACTGACTCAGCATATAGGAAAGTGAAAACAACGTTCGGTGAAGTTAAAAGCAAGGGTGGTAATATTAAGAGGGCAACTGGAATTCCACTGTTAAATGCAGAGGAGAGAGCGGATAGGTGGAAAGAGTACAGTGAAGGGCTCTATGAAGGGGAAGATTTGTCTGATGTGATGGAAGAAGAAACAGGAATCGATTTAGAAAAGATAGAGGATCCAGTCTTAGAATCAGAATTTAAAAGAGCTTTGAAGGACTTGAGATCAAGTAAGGCAGAAGGGATGGATAACATTCCATCAGAATGCCTAAACTCACTGGGGTAAATGGCAACACAATTACTATTCGGGTTGGTGTGTAGAATGAATGAGTCTGGCGACATACCAGCTGACCTTCGGAAAAATATCATCCACACAATTTCGAAGGCTAACAGAGTTGACAAGTGCGATAATTAACGCACAATCAGCTTAACAGCTCATGCATCGAAGCTGCTTACAAGAATAATATACAGAAGAATGGAAAAGAAAATTGAGGAGGTATTAGATGACGATGGTTTGGCTTTAGGAAAGGTAAAGGCACCAGAGACAACTGTGTCGTTGTGATTGATAATGGAGGCAAGACTGATGAAAAATCAAGACACGTTCATAGCATTTGTAGACCTGGAAACAGGGGTCGACAATGTAATATGGTGCAAGATGTTCCCAATTCTGAGAAAAATAGGGGTATGCTACAGAGAGAGATTGATACTATACAATATATACAAGAACCAAGGGGGAATAATAAGAGTGGACGATCAAGAACGAAGTGCTCGAATCAAAAAGGATGTATGACAGGGATGTATTGTTTCGCCCCTACTGTTCAATCTGTTCATCGAACAAGCAATGATGGAAATGAAAGAAAGGTTCAGGAGTGGGTTTAAAATTCAGGGTGAAAGGATATCAATGATACGATTCACTGATTGCTACCCTGGGCGAAAGTTAAGAACAATTACGTAATCTGCTGAATGGAATGGACAGTCTAATGAGTACGGAAAATGGATTGAGAGGAAATCGAAGAAAGACGAAAGTAGTGAGAAGTGGCAGAAATGAGAACAGCGAGAAACTTAACATCAGGATTGATGGTCACGAAGTAGACGAAGTTAAGAAATTCTGCTTCCTAGGCAGCAAAATAACCAATGGCGGACGGAACACGTGGGACATCGAAAGCAGATTAGCACTGGCAAAAAGGACATTCCTGGCCATGAGAAGTCTACTAGCATCAAACAAAGGCCTCAATTTGAGGAAGAAATTTCTGACACTGTACGTTGGGAACACGGCATTGTATAATTGTGAAACATGGACTGTGGGAAAACCGTAACAGAAGAAAATCTAAAGCATTCGAGGTGTGCTACTACTGACGAATGTTGAAAATTTGGTGAACTCAGAAGGTAAGGAATGAGGAGGTTCTGCGCAGAATCGGAGAGGAAAGGAATATGTGGAAAACACTGACAAGGAGAAGGAACAGGATGATAGGATGTCTGTTTAGGCATCAGGGAATGGCTTCCACGGTACTAGAGGGATCTGTAGGGGGCAAAAACTATAGAGGAAGACAGAGATTGGAATACATCCAGCAAATAATTGAGGACGTTAGTTGCAAGTGCTACTCTGAAATGAAGAGGTTGGCACAGGAGAGGAATTCGTGGCGGGCCTGATGTCCCAAAATGGAAAAACACGCGCATGTGCGCATACGCACACACACGCACACACATAAACACATACATTTAAAATCGATCGCCAGTTTCATTTTATTTACTGCTTGATGCAGTTGGTTATCTTTCCCATTAGGAGACTTAGTTAAACTTCTGTGTATTAAAAGAGTTTCATTGTTTGAGCAGCAGCAACAGACAGAAACATTTCTTTTACTAAAGCATTCAAGAAGACACTTCTGTGGCTCCGTACTTTAATGCTAACTATACTCGAACGATGAGAGGAAACTTTCTTTTAAGCTGCCACATAAAAACTGCGTGATCTAAAGCAAGACAATGACATGAATACAGTGGCGAAGATTTTGCAGTTGCATCTCACAAATAAATTTTCAGCTAAATACGATACCGTGTCACAACACAAGAAAGGGAATGATTATGTAGGCAGTTAAGATATAAATAATTACAAATAGTCGAGCAAGTACAATATCGAAAGTAGAATCGTATGACGTATCAAGCTAAATTTGTGATTGGACTGAGCATTTATTGGTAAGGAGGAAAGAAAATCTTACCTTGGACGGAGAGTGATCGACAGACGTAGCAGTGAGTTTAGGTTTGGACCAGTAGAGCT
Source organism: Schistocerca nitens (assembly GCF_023898315.1). Classification (NCBI taxonomy): domain Eukaryota; kingdom Metazoa; phylum Arthropoda; class Insecta; order Orthoptera; family Acrididae; genus Schistocerca; species Schistocerca nitens. Next base: position 722,646 of record NC_064625.1, read on the forward strand.
TGGATCCTCGCTGTTCTTTTATATATTAATGACCTCGCAGACAACAATAACAGCAACTTAACAGAGATCTATCTATAGCGAAGTACTGTGTGAAAAAAATCTGCACAAATATTGAGTCGAATCTTCATAAGATTTCAGAGTGGTGCAGAGATTGTCAGCTAGCATTAAATGTTGAGAAATGTAAAATTCCATTCTTCAGAAAATGAAAGAACGGAATATGCTCTTACTATAATATCAAAGGGTAGAAATTGGAACTGCTCAACTCATACAACTATTTGTAGGCATTTGAGTCGGCTGACAAGTTATTGGTATAAGGCAATGTATCTACAAACGAGACTGGTTACGAAACAGTCGTGCGACCCACTCTACAATACTGCTCGGGTGTGTGGGACTCGTTGCAGATAGGACAAACAGGCAGAGAAGGGCAGCACAGGTTTGTTTGAGCAGTGGGAGAACCTCACGGAGCTGCTGAAGAAACTGACCTGGCAGATCCTTGGAGACAGACTGAAACCATCCCGCAGAAGCCAACGTGCACAATTGCAAGAACCGGCATTTATTGAGGAGTCCAGGAATGTGCTGCGACCCCCTGCGTTCGTCTCACACAGAGACCACCAAGCCGAGAGCCCTCCTTCCCGCCTTCCGTACGGGAGTGGAAAGGGCATAAACACTGATTACTAGTACAGTGGAAAACACCCCTGGCTATGCACTTCACAGTGGATTACAGTGTCTGGATGTAGATGAGCATAGATACGTATAATTATTTTCCGCAAATGACAAGAAAAATAACGCTGTCCTCCCGTTGCAGAACTGAAAGGTGCAAGGTGCCATTTTGCCTTAATTACGCTTGAAATACTGCAGTCAGCCGGCCGTGTCAGCTCTGCCCTCTCGTGGACTGAGATCGAACAGACGAGCCAAACTGCTGATATATTCGGCATATTTCCATTCACGAGGACAACACGGCCAGCGCCATAACCTGATTTCCCAGAAACTTCGCTCATTGGAAGACGAGCCAAAATGAGGGAACACATGTCTCGCCTCATCCAGATATACTGAGAAGACGGCTGTCAAAGTTCATTTTCAACTGACGGATGCCTTTCGGCATTTTTATATCAGTTCTTAATTCCTATATTTTATTCTTACGTATGTTCTTCAGGAAGCTTTGGTACATTCCCTCGCGCAATAGCGATCCTAGAGACATTAGAGGCACAGGAACATAGAAATTCCGAACACTACGAGCATCGCGCAAAGGCAGTTTTACCTCAGTGACTTTTCTCCGTATGAAACTCACGCGGAAAAGAAACTACGTCAACATTGCCGAAGATATTGTGGGTTGGCAATAATTTCGCGGCAAACCACGCATTACCGACCACTTTTCCGAAAATTGGCGCTTGTAATTGATTATGGATCAAGATACACTACAGCAATTTCACGGAAAACAATTTCATATGAGTTTCTCATTCCTTTATTGTCCTTTTTTTTAATTCATCCACCAGACACACAGTAATAGACGAATAAGGACAAAATTATTTTAACATTAAATGGAAAACATTCGTGTTTTTACCTTCCGCGGACATGAGTAGATCAAGGAGAAAAAGAATAAAACTAAGAACAGTAACTGGATGTGGAACACGGCGCTGTGAACTCGCTGAAAACTTCGACCGACTTTCTCTCAGGAAAGTCGAGTATCAACGGACAAGCCGAGACACGTGTCCGCTTCTTTTGGTCGCTCTTCCACTGAGCGATGTTCTTGCGAAAGTCGATTATGCCACTTGACGTGTTCTTATCGGCAGTTATGTCTTGTGGAATAATTTTCTGGTGCAACTCACCATGTACAAAGAAATAACTGATTCCTCAAAAGCGAGCGGTAGGAGTCATGAAGTTAGCTCTTCCAGGACTTAGGCTTTTCAACTGGACCGTCACAATACATATATTTCCTGTAGTGAAATGCGTCGTAATAATCCATCATAATTTGAGAAGAACAGTGATGTACGTATGTGTAGCACCACAGGAAAAAAACCACCTTCATTTCCCATCAGTGTGAGGTATGTGCGAAAGCCTGGTCCGACGTAAGGGGTAGCCGTCAGTGGCTCAGGAAGGAGTTCAATTTCATCCTTCACCCAATGACATAAAATGTCTGGTACGTAGCAAAGGAAATTTTAAATCTAAATTACAGTCATTTCTCCCAGACAATTCTTTCTATTCCAAGGACGAATATCTACTTAAAAACTCGTAGCCTGTAAAACAAACTTGTTGCAGTTGCGTGAGTTAAGACTAAAAAACATGTTCATTAATGTTAACACAGATCATGTGTATACTTATCTTGTAGACTGACTCGCTCCACATCTTGTCGACGAAAGAATTGTCAGTGCTGTATGGAACATGTAACTATGGTCTGAATGCCTCCATATTCAGGTTTTAGCCCTTTCCCGTCTCGTGGCAGAGCATCGCATAAAGAAAAAAATGGTACGCTTCTCTCAGGGAAAGATCAGCTTGCAGAGAATGTGAATACCTATGCACTTGAGATATAACTTCAAAATAACTTTAGAAATACTCCTTTCCCAGTGTACAAGGCGGTTAAAAGCCAATATCGTGGATACAAACGGCTGTGACCTTCAATTGCATAGCGGTACAACGATAAATATTGTATAGAAAAAAAAAAACTTGATCGTTGCGTCAGTGCAGTGAGTCGGAAGTGCAAACATTGTACAGTCGCTTTTTTTCCTCATTGAGCTAGTGGCTTGAAGAGATATGCTCGAGCAATGGCTGACGCCGCCGCCGTGACACGCATTACGTCTCCCAACGAGAGGGAGCCAAAGTTGGTTGTGGGAACGCCCCGGGGCTCTGGATGAGCCGCCTCCAGGCAGTATCCGTTCTTCCAGGTTTCGTAGGAGAAGGTAGGAGACGGGGTACTGGCAGAAGCAGAGCTACGAGGACGGGTGCTGCGTCGTACTTGGCCAGCTCAGTCGGTGGAGCAGCTGCCTGGGCAAGAGGAAGGCCCCTGGTTCGAGCCCAGATTTGTAGCCTTCCAGGAAGATCCGTGTTCCAGACCGCGCTGCTTCCTGCTCTTGACCATCCCCGGACGCGACGCACACAGATTGCTTCTACATGAAAGACCCTGTGTGTGGGCCGCATGTGTGGTACGAAATATGTTAACACTTATAATGTTGCCCCTGTGATCGAGGAGAGTCGTATAGAAATCCTATAAAAATCGTTACAAGTATTTTAAGTGTTATTTTACAGTCACTGAATTCTTATCATTGGATTGCGATGCATTAAATAGTCGTAGCTAGGGACTGGAAAAAAATCGTTTTATTTCATGGTCAAATTCGGTGCCAATTTCTGTATTATTTTTGAAAATTTCGGTGTCATTTTTTTCCCAGTTTCGGTGTCACATTTTTGCCACTTTCGATGTCACTTTTTTTGTCAGTTTCGGCATTACTTCGTCTTCGTATTCGGCGGTACTTTTTTTCCGCATTCGACGTTACTTCTTTTTCGTATTCGGCGTTGCTTTCAGCCAGATTCAGTGTACGTTTTTCGACAATTTTGGTTTTTTTCCAAGTTTGGGTGGTTATTTCGCCAACTTTGGTGTTTTTCTCCAATTTTGGTGTCTTTCTCCAATTTTTGTATTCTTTTTGTCAAATTGTTTTTTTGCCAATTTCGGTGTTATTTTTGACGTTATATCATAGTCCATCGCTCAGGAAATGAACTTTGATTTTAAGACTGCACACAGTATTGAGAAAAAAATGAGTCAAATGCAATTTCAGTATTGAATAACTATCGGTTATCAATACAGATAAAATGCCGACTTAAGATTTATAACATTTTTATATGGGAAAAATAATAAATATGCCGATATTTCGTGACAGTATTTCGTAAAAATTCAATAAAATGTGTCAGCATAGAATCTCGTTAGCAAGGAAACACAATGTCGCGTATACAGCGTGTAAACGACCACTATTCCAAACGGACCACAGTGGTGTAGGGGAAGTCGTGCTGCAGGACACACGCGACCTGCTGACCCGCGGAACAGCATCAGCTCGGACCACAGAAAAAGCCGCCTAATCTGCCGCGCATGTGAGCCGGCCGCGCGAGATCTTGCAATATCCTCTCATTCTGGCTTTGTCGGCTATTTCGTAAACATGATTACTTTCAACTTTCCCGCTCGGCTAACGAAAAACAATAGGATTTCGCAAACGTTATGCAGTAAATTATTACGTTTACAATTCGACCTAAAATGGTTCAAATGGCTTGAGCACTGTGGGACTGAGGTCATCAGTCCCCTAGAACTTAGAACTACTTAAACCTAACTAACCTAAGAACATCACACACAGCCATGCCCGAGGCAGGATTCGAACCTGCGACCGCAGCAGTCGCGCGGCTCCTGACTCAGCGTCTAGAACCGCTCGGGCACCGCGGCCGGAAATTCGACATAAACTTAACCCTTATGAGCTCAGTAGTTTCGTAGAAAAAAGGTCGGACCAATAAAACGATTTAATTGTTAATTATACACTCCTGGAAATGGAAAAAAGAACACATTGACACCGGTGTGTCAGACCCACCATACTTGCTCCGGACACTGCGAGAGGGCTGTACAAGCAATGATCACACGCACGGCACAGCGGACACACCAGGAACCGCGGTGTTGGCCGTCGAATGGCGCTAGCTGCGCAGCATTTGTGCACCGCCGCCGTCAGTGTCAGCCAGTTTGCCGTGGCATACGGAGCTCCATCGCAGTCTTTAACACTGGTAGCATGCCGCGACAGCGTGGACGTGAACCGTATGTGCAGTTGACGGACTTTGAGCGAGGGCGTATAGTGGGCATGCGGGAGGCCGGGTGGACGTACCGCCGAATTGCTAAACACGTGGGGCGTGAGGTCTCCACAGTACATCGATGTTGTCGCCAGTGGTCGGCGGAAGGTGCACGTGCCCGTCGACCTGGGACCGGACCGCAGCGACGCACGGATGCACGCCAAGACCGTAGGATCCTACGCAGTGCCGTAGGGGACCGCACCGCCACTTCCCAGCAAATTAGGGACACTGTTGCTCCTGGGGTATCGGCGAGGACCATTCGCAACCGTCTCCATGAAGCTGGGCTACGGTCCCGCACACCGTTAGGCCGTCTTCCGCTCACGCCCCAACATCGTGCAGCCCGCCTCCAGTGGTGTCGCGACAGGCGTGAATGGAGGGACGAATGGAGACGTGTCGTCTTCAGCGATGAGAGTCGCTTCTGCCTTGGTGCCAATGATGGTCGTATGCGTGTTTGGCGCCGTGCAGGTGAGCGCCACAATCAGGACTGCATACGACCGAGGCACACAGGGCCAACACCCGGCATCATGGTGTGGGGAGCGATCTCCTACACTGGCCGTACACCACTGGTGATCGTCGAGGGGACACTGAATAGTGCACGGTACATCCAAACCGTCATCGAACCCATCGTTCTACCATTCCTAGACCGGCAAGGGAACTTGCTGTTCCAACAGGACAATGCACGTCCGCATGTATCCCGTGCCACCCAACGTGCTCTAGAAGGTGCAAGTCAACTACCCTGGCCAGCAAGATCTCCGATCTGTCCCCCATTGAGCATGTTTGGGACTGGATGAAGCGTCGTCTCACGCGGTCTACACGTCCAGCACGAACGCTGGTCCAGCTGAGGCGCCAGGTGGAAATGGCATGGCAAGCCGTTCCACAGGACTACATCCAGCATCTCTACGATCGTCTCCATGGGAGAATAGCAGCCTGCATTGCTGCGAAAGGTGGATATACACTGTACTAGTGCCGACATTGTGCATGCTCCGTTGCCTGTGTCTATGTGCCTGTGGTTCTGTCAGTGTGATCATGTGATGTATCTGACCCCAGGAATGTGTCAATAAAGTTTCCCCTTCCTGGGACAATGAATTCACGGTGTTCGTATTTCAATTTCCAGGAGTGTATTGTTACAGAGCGTTAAGTGCGAGGACCGGGGGTGAGGAGGTAGGCGTAATACACCACTTCTAAGCATAATTTTTCTGTAATGACCATCCAAACTTTTGAAAAGAACACAAAATAATTGATTTGAAACAATATGTCAAACAAAACTTTACAATGAAACTTTAATGCCTAATCTTGACCAAGAAAAACTTTACAACCTTCATCCTGTCAAAATTACTGCAGTTCCTCATTCGTCTATCCTTGCTCATTTGTCTGAGGACGGGACACGAAAATGACCGTCTAAATACGGTACATATGAATAGCACGACAGGTTTCCGGACTCCACCTGCCGCTGAGTTCTCTGAGCGGGTATTCACACCGCTGGGCGACGACCGTTCCCTTCACCACAGCTCACTGAAAGTGCTCGGTACCATCCTCGGTGTCGCCGACACCGACCAAAGGCGTCTTCTGCCCGGAGCACGTCGTGTAGCAGCAGGCGACGCAGTCTGGCGACCGTGCTCACGTAGCTGGCACAGGGCCACACCCGAGTGCCGCTGCAAGGTTGGGCTGCGCGCGGCATTCACCGGCGACGATGCCATCGGCACAATACGCTGCTAAAATCCACAGTTTCTTGAGGTGCAATTTACTCAAACGTTATTTCATATTTTGTAAGTGCTAGAACAGAGGGCTGTTCCCTGACGACTTGGCCAAAATCTTCCGCGGTGCACGTGAGCTGCAGTTCAGGTGGCTTTTTCAGGTCAGTTTGTAGCTGTTTCCCATTTTGATGTGAGAGGCACCAACATGCCTTGCTCATACTGTGGCATCAAGCAGTCAGGCCTGCAAGACGAGTGGTCTGCCAAGCGAGTGGATTCATTCTTAATTTATCGAGTAACATGAACTCTCGTACCTTACTATTTAGTTACAAATTATCCTCCTGTGTGAATAATACGCAACGGAAACACGCATCTGACTATCAGTAATTAACAGAAATCTGACTGTACACTACGCACTGAACAGTACCACATTTTCTTTTTGTCTTTTATTTAACGGCTTTTGTCAACACGTGCCCACCGCACTGAATATGAATGGCGCACACATTATAAATTCGGGACATCATGACAACATACAATTCAATGGAAAAGACCACCAATCTTTTATTTTCACTATCTTATTTATTCCGATAAATTCTCTAACCTAAACACGCAAATTCTATAACCTACAACAATATCACATGAGAAATTCCGCCCAGTGGGCATGGCTTTACATTGGTGAATCTCTATATTATGGTCTCGTAATTATTTAACGCTACAGTGCACTTTCTGGATAGGATGGTGGATCTTTTATTATACCTCACACTTCGACTCTCACAATCATCATCACGAAACTTTCCTCCAGACCGAGCGGTACCGAAGGAACAAGCATAACCCACTAATCTTTTGAAACTACCTTGCTACTCTCCCATGCAAACCGCACATACCCAAATTACATGACATACACCACACAACAATATGAAATACTACACAGAGAATGGTTACAACATTATCACTTTCAGCTTTCCCACTTCAATTAATATTTATCCCAGTTTCACACGACACTGCCCCACTTTGTAATTCTACTTTCCTACTATGAACTCTGGAGATATATGCACGTCTTCCTGTGCAATGCAAGCCAAGTGGCGTTGCTGGATAGACGGCCGACTCACCTTGATTCTCTCTCAGAGTTTAAATCTAGCGTCAGACGGAATTATATCACGCAAGGTAATATTAAGAATGTATTCATCACACACGCGAGTCCTCAACTGATACCATGGACGAGTACTTCTCTCTATCCTTTGTCTCATACACAGATTGAGACTCACACAGTACTCACCACGTGGAAGTACTCGTCTCTAATTTCAAGTCCTGCACACACCATTTCTTAAATATTTCAACACGCCATTTCTTAAATATTTCAACTTATTGTACACACGCTAGTAATTCAGCTTAACTTAAGCACACGGAAGTATTTCAACTTATAGCTACACGTGGTTTCATTATGACCGTTGGTCACTTCCGAAGATTACTACAATCCCCTTAATATTACCTGCCTGACATTTAATTCTCCCCACAAAAGTTCCTGAGATAGAGAAATTATTATTTCAAACTACTCTTAAATATTCCACATGCATACCATGTCTCCACTCTTTCGTCATTACGGAGCACAACTAAAACAGGTCTTAACAGCACAAGATCCAGCGGCAGAGTGCTGAAACATGGCCGTATTCAGGTTCTCTCGCACCTCTGTCGAAGTGGGAGAAGCACCTTGCTATCTTATTGGTCAGCCACACTTCAGGCGCTCAAAGCTCAGGTAAATTTCATCTCTTTGGACCCACCAAAGGTGGCCAAAGGATCGACTCAAAGATAATCATATATCCACATTCACTATCTGCGGTTAGCAGACGACCATACATTCATTTCACAGATCTCACCAAACTGGATGTAGGGATTTACGAGGGCCGTTCAGAAAGTAACCTCCGGTTGATTTAAAAAAATACACCAAGTTAAATAAAAATATTTTAATATATACATCTTACAACTACATCTTTGCACTATTTTTCTACATAGTCTCCATGGCGATTGAGGCACTTATCGTATCTCTTCACAAGCTTTGAAATTCCTTCTGCATAAAAATCACCCGCTTGTGCCTGGAGCCAGCCTGTGACCGCATCTTTGAGCTCTTCGTCGTCATCAAACCGCTGTGACCCGAGCCATTTCTTCAAATGCATGAAGAGGTGATAATCACTTGGCGCCAGGTCTGGGCTGTAAGGTGGATGGTTGATAACGTCCCACTTGAAGGACTCAAGAAGGGCCGTTGTTCTGCGAGCAGAATGAGGACGGGCGTTATCGTGCAAAAAAACGATACCGGAAGTCAGCATACCACGGCGTTTGTTCTGTATAGCCCGTCGTAACTTTTTTATTGTTTCACAGTACACGATTAATGGTCGTACCACGTTCCATGAATTCAACCAACAACACCCCTTTGGCATCCCAAAACACCGTTGCCATCAGTTTTCTGGCAGAAAAATCTTGCGAGGCTTTTCTTGGTTTGGTAGGCGAATTTGAATGTGCCCACATCTTTGATTGTTCTTTTGTCTCAGGGTTCACGTACTTAATCCAGGTTTCGTCACCGGTCACGATTCTGTTTAACAATGGTTCTCCTTCGTTCTCATAACGTGACAGAAAGTCTAATGCAGAGGCCATTCTTTGAGTTTTGTGGTGGTCGGTAAGAATTTTGGGCACCCATCGTGCACAGAACTTACGGTAACCCAATCTTGCTGTCACTATCACGTACAAGAGAGTCTTAGAAATCTGTGGAAAACCAGTAGACAACTCCGACATTGAGAAACGTCGATTTTCACGAACTTTTGCATCAACTGTCTGAACGAGTTCGTCAGTCACCAATGATGGTCTACCACTCCTCTCTTCATCACGAACGTTTTCTCGTCCACTTTTAAATAAACGTACCCATTCACGGACAACTCCTTCACTCATAACTCTCGGTCCGTACACGGCACAAAGCTCACGATGAATAGCTGCTGCAGAATGGCTGTAAAAAACCTTATGACAGCACGCACTTCACATTTGGCGCGGTTTTCTATTGCAGCACACATTTCAAACTGCCACAAAAACTAAACTAGCGCAGGTACGACGTTCACTCGACCACGGCTTGATGCCGACTGACCTGTTGAGTGCGTGAACGCACAGATGGCGTCGCTACTCCCCCCACTGTGACCAATCGGAGGTTACTTTCTGAACCGCCCTCGTATTTTGTGGGAGTGCACGTGTGATCAATTAAATAAATAAATTGTCATTCTTTCCCACACGGTATCTGGCTTCGCTGTATTAATTGAAATTGAGTTATTTTACAAAAAAAATGTGTTGTTCTGACAAAAATAATGAAGTATGTTGTACCTATTTTCAATGTCGGGCGGTACTGTACCCTTTCAGATGGACCGCAAGTGCCCCGTATCAATTTGTTCATCTCGACTTTGTCGACCCCCTGTCGACCCCCTAGCCCTACAGGGGTGGGGGGTTGGGGGGGTTCTGACACGAGGCTGGGTCCTCAGCGCGCCATTCGCCTCGCCTTGCGCCTTGCCCGCCCTGCCTTGTTGTGTGGTGCCTCGCAGCTGACGCTCCGTTATGTTGGCAGTCCTGGTACGACTACAAGCTGCAGTGGGACCCGCGCGAGTACGGCGGCGTCGAGATGCTGCACGTGCCTTCCGACCACATCTGGCGGCCGGACATCGTCCTCTACAACAAGTGAGTACACCGCCAACAAGCGAGCTCACTAGTAGAGCCTGCAAATATACTGTATGCTGTGAACCTTGCGATGGCAGAGCACGGTGAAACTTAACTGTACGTTTGTTGGTTCCACAATTGTGCCCGCGTGAGTCACACTTCGAATATAATACCGAAGCTCAGTGTTCACTACAAATAAATAATCTAGGAGGTAACTGAACCTACAGTACAATAAATTTGTTCCTCATAAACAATGTTGTGTAGTAAATGCGAATACATATTCGAACAAAACACAGAAGATAATGCTCTCTGGCTACAGAGGTCCAAATTTACTCCACGATCTGTATATTTGTGAACACATATTAAGTACTAATTGAAATATAACTACACGATCACCTGTATGGTATGAGAGCATAACTACATGCAATCTTCTGGGGTGGCACGACTACTGAAGCAGTGCTGTTTTGCTTAGCACTCATTAATGTTACTGTACGGCAACTGAATGTGCTTTAATACTGCTTCACGTGACTGCAGACTGATAATGCTGCACGAAGACGTGTGTCAAACTAGCACTTAACACGTTTATTCTCTGAATTTGATTACAAATGTGGTACTGATGAACTCAGATACCATAGCATCCCCTGAATGTGCCCACATTCGCGTAGGACTGTGACGAAATCCCGCGTTTGGAAGAATTGCTTGTAATGTTCACCGCTTAAATAAAGAAATTATTCGATAGAGGTTTTGAAGAGCATGCACATGGTGAGAGCTTAGACAGTGGAATATTGGCGAACTTGACCCGTAGCAAAAAGAAGGGCTTTCAAAATTAGTACGGCCTCACACTTAATTGATAGGCTGTATTTGCGGAAGCTGCCATTGCAAACCGGAATGAACTGATCGGATACAGTTCCGCGCCCGCACAACCTACTTAAATGAAACCACTAAACTGAACACAACAACCAGACGCAAAATCTCAGTAAACGCAGAACACGGCCCCCTCAAATTACGTACCTGACGTGAACGAGCAGAAATATACCTCTCTACACACTGAGGCAGACTCTGGCAGCTACATCGCCACAACCTGCCGATGTGATCCTCGTCTGCTGATCGGCCGGCAGCGTTGCCCTGTGCGGTGGACTGACCTCTGACCTCTGGTGACGTCACAGCTGGTACTGCGGGGAGAGGCCGGCAACTGCCTTCCCCTTCGCCCAACCCCCCCCCCCCCCCGCACCCTGGACCATCCGACAATAGACTAAGATGAGTAAAACTATTAACTGATCATTCCTGTGGATTCCAGGCTTCCACAATCCTCTACACCACCGATTCCCAAACAGTTTCCCAGACGAAAAAGTTTCAGAATCCTGGTAGTCTGATGGATTACGTCCCTGATTTTGGAGGTTAATAAAATTTTAAAAAGTGGGAACGACTTGTTTTATTCAGCGATTACTTCAACTAATTACATAGAAATCGTAATTACATTAAAAAATAATTAGTATCGTCAAAATGTCTGAAAATCGCCGCGTTATTAACAGTTCTTCGCGTGTCGCACTTACTTACTTCCTGTCCGATACCAGTGTCCCGCGGAAGACAGTTTGGGAAAACCTGCTCTAGAGGTGCGTCACCTCTGCCGGCGTTGCTGGGATGTGTGAAACCCTAGAAGCCAAAGAGTCCTTACTCACTCCCACAACTGTGTGCTTCCGCCTCGCCTTCTGTATCGCGCCTGTCCCTCCTACGCATATCCTCTCAAACTTGAGAAAACTCCCCGCACTCCTTAAATTCCTCGCATGTCTTGACAAATCCTGTACGTCTACAGCAAAACTGGAGTGTGGTAACAGTAATGGTTCAGCATGTTGGACTGCCACAGCGCCTCCCTCCCTCCCTCCCTCCCTCCGCATCCCATCGTGAGGCGGCTTCAGCAGGCGGGCGCCCCCTTCGTGACGCCAGCCCAGGGCGTTGCTTCCGGCTGTCACCTCCGTTCAGAAGGCCCACCGTCATCCACCCCCCCCCCCCCAACCGGACTGCCAGTAGTAATGACCTGTTTATCTGTGTTTTCCCTCGACCCCTCCAGCCTTCTTCTCCTGCCACCCAAAGTTCTGGGAGTGACTCGCCGCCGGTTGTATCATCGCCGCAACCACAAATCATTACTACAATGTTTTAGCTGTAAGAAGAACACGGTCTTTATAGTAGTGGTATCCGGGCGAAGACCGGCACCGAGGCTGCCGCCAGCCGTTTCCTCGCGCGCAGCAAAGAGAAAGGAAGCCGTGGCGAGGGCACCTGGGTCCGGCGCAGTCAGCTGCCGGAGCTGCTGCCGCGTCCCGGGCCTACGCCAGCTCTGTCTCTGTACGTAGTGGAGGTGCACGGCCTGTGGGGTCGGCTCTGGCGCACCGCCTGCTTCTTCCCGCGGCGCTTCGCCCTTTGCGCTCCCTTCGCCACCACGACACCCTTCGCTTTAACAGAGACGCGTGCGGTGCAAATGTAGGCCGAGGGCCACGTCGATATGCCCCACTCCTAACCCGTCCTTCCCTAATGTCTGGAAATACGGTATAAATTCTCCGTCTCTTCTCTTTGCTATCTCATTCCCGTTTCCAGCTACCTGTCTCTTTTATTCCCCATTTTCTTAGTTACCTTGTCAGGCAATACGCTGCGGCCTCACACCTGACGGATTAGCCTACCGGGTAGAGTGCCACACAGCCGATGCTGTTGCTTCAGACGTAGACCTTCCAGGTCAATACAGCTACTCTCTGTAACAGCGAAGGAAATCTTCAGATCTGGGAAGGAGAGTGGCTGACAGTTAGGGGGACGTGTGAGTCAGCGAGACATCGACGCCTCACTGGTAGCACTGCACCGTTCCCCTCGAGTGCAGGTGAATACCGAATGCTGTTAGAGCAATGAGCAAGCCTGAAAGCGGGTGTGTAAAATCGATTAATGTAAGTCTAAAGTAATCTACAATGAATGAATGCGAAGGAAAAAGGCAGAAATTAAAGTGAGGTCTGGGAATTAATTTTTATGTGTAGTTCAGTTGACGACAGGTCTAAATTGGCACCAAAAGAGATGAGAAACTAAATGGTGTTTTACGGACAAGGAAAGGTAAGTTTGTTCAGTGTGTGTTGCCAGTTTTGACATATAAAACCGAAGCACAGATTTATTAATTGACGAAGTCATGTACAAACAGAGGCTCGATTGATGACTAATGGTGAGACGTACTGGGAATTTCTGTGATACACAAATAGAAAGAAACGGGCCAGGAAACAACCTGGCGAGGAAAGTTTCATTGCGGCAGTGGCCGAGAGGGCGTGGAGGTGTGTGCGACGCGCGGGAACTCTGTGAGGCTGACGGGGAGCTAACAGCAGGCAGGTGGATGAGAGACGGGGACGCACGTCGGTAGCGGCAGTCATGATGCACATGGCGGCCATTCTCACGATGACGGGGAGATGATGATGACAACGGAGATGGTGAGAGTGTGTCCTGGACCACTGACTGACAGCTGCTGTGTGGAGGAGGAGGAGGGACGGGCAGTGAAATGTGTGAACGCGTGGCCTCGGCTACTGCGAGTGAGTAACACCTTCCCAGCCACGTCCAGTGCTTGCACGTCCACGAGTTTTCAGCTGAGTGCTCCGCGACCATTCGTTTTTCTGTGTGCTCCAGATGTGGACCTGTAATCGGTAAACGTAGCCAAGCTCATCGAAAGCCTGTAGCGAGAGTGAGGGACTCAAGGTACAGTGCTGGGTCGAAATTCAGTAAGCAGAACAGCATTCTGAAAGGCCCAGAGGAGCAGGCGAAACTGACCCAAGCAGCAATACGGTCGGTGACGATAAATTTCCTCAGCGAATCAGCGAGTACATGAGCTGGGACAGGTTGCTGCAGCTACAGTCGGTAAAACCTGGCACACAGCGTACTGACAACGAGAACCCGTCGTGGCAGCAGGGCTCGATGTCTTTTCGAGGTATCATTACGACCCTCCCCCGCTGGACCTCGGTGGTGGCAATCTACACCTCCAGTCTTTCCTACCATCTTTAAACTCCCTTCAGTTTCAAAAAATTGCCAACACTCTGATTTAATGTCCCCCATTTTCTTTAATTTAATTTCCCTTTGTTACTCATTATTGTTACCTCGAATTTATGTTATTTAAAACAATATTTGCTTGGAATAGGGAACAACTTACGTTATCACACGGAATTTTTTTTAAAATGCACGTCATGTTTTTAAAATATCGGACAACACATCATGCAAGAAATTAAATGAAATGCGGCACAGGTGTGTATATTCCTTGGCACACTAACACATGTTGAGGCAGTGCATTGTTTGTCAAAGGCTTCAGTACAGACTGTCTTCAGACTAGGGACAAAACTTTCTCGAACAATCCTCGAATCCTACGCCACATTGAAATGGGCGCATTACCCGTGTTACATCACCATTTAGGACCTGTTTTTATTGCGCTATATCCATTCCGAATGTCAACATATCGCTTTACCCGATAAAACTCTCTGTTTTCTATGACACTGATGACAGTTCCAGTGAATATTCTCAAAACTTTGAAGAAAAGGCTGAGAGGTCCACAGCTTTGAGTGGCTCGATTCAATATTTTTTCGCGAAGGCGAGTAACCACAGAGGGGCTTCCTTCGCAGAGGACGGGGGTTCGGTTCCCGGTAGGAGGACTGGGGTGGGCTGCACAGCTGTGGAGCGGCGACTCCAGTGTCTGGAAGGCTGGCGACGGCGTGGAGAGCGGTGTGCCACACCCCGTCCCCCCCCCCCCCCCCTCCTCTAGGCTTCCGCACCGCAACGGCGTCATACGGTGCAGGAAGACACTGCGACCGGCCGACACCTCGCGATCCCCTGGACCTCAGGCTTTTATTTCTAAGGCCGCCCGTGACCGTCCGGTTAAGCAGAATCGACGTGTGCCTCTACAGACACTCAGCTTCCGTCCACCCGACAGAGATTCGGGAGAGCTCGGCAGACTTCGATCCTCGCAGTAGCAGAGTTTTCTCTCTGGTCGCTGTTAGCCGGTGCGGAACGGGGACGCGGGACAAACACGTGAATTATTTGGTAGCAGTTCACGCGGCAGTGAACCGAGCAGGAAAGCTGGTGAGTCCTGCGTGCAGTCGCTGGGGGCGGGGGGTGGCTGTGGGGTTGGGGGTGGAGAGGAAGGGTTGGGGGTGGCTGTGGGGCTGGGGGTGGCTGCCGCCGCGGAGACTTTATGAGGCGGCGGCAGTCGCCGTGTCAGTTCATCCTCTCCCCACTTCTTTTCTTAGCGCAGTGGCGTAAACAGATCTGCGTCACCGCCACGAGAGGTAGTGACACGAACGTGTGGGTGGAATCGATTTCCCGCGACGCGTACGATACGTCCGGTGGGCGCCTTTTTAACAAAACATTCACCTTGTTTGTGCCGCAGGTGCTCTTCTTCGCCATCGTGTGACGCCGAGAGAAACGACGAGGCTCCGCTGACGCGAGTGTAGACAGTGGCGGCCAAACGTCAGGCGCCGCTTACCTACAAACGACTACAGTTGTGTTTCCAAATCAGACGCCTATTCGACAACACACGAATATTCAGCTCGGAGAGACCACTGTACAGTATCCCTAGCGTCTGATGGTGCCTTAGGCGCCTCAGGGCGGCAGCTAGTGGACAGCCGAGTCCCCTCTGCAGCGCGGGCGCTGCCTGGGAGCAGGTCGTTCTCTTCAGACGTGTTCTAATGTCTAGGGGCTTGGTCGGTTGCTTAATTTGGGGGACGGAACCAAACAGCGAGATCATCGGATGAGGAAAGGGTGGGCCAGGAAATCGGCAGTGCCCTTTCAAAGGAACCATACCGGCATTTGCCTGAAGCGATTTTGATACGGGATTGAACAGGCGTCCTCCCGAATGCACACTGTGGCTAACGCAATCGGCATGTGATGGACTCTTGCACAAACTGCAGTAACTGCTGTATTGTCATCACTTCAATAGACTTAATAAGACCGTGGTTCCAGTTGTCTAACCACAACTTTATTGCTAAATAACCAGTCGTGGATTCTCATAACATATTCTTCAAAGATTAAGCAGAATTAATAATCATTTAATGTGAGAGATTTATTCACTTCAATCATTTTACGAACACATTCATTAGTCTGCTTCGATTAGAATACTTCCACAACTTGTAAGACCCTCTCCGTAACCACAGACACTCTCGAGGAAGTTACCGATGCTGCAGGTTAAAAAAATTGGCTATCGGATACTGGGCAAACAAACGTAAATCATAAACTCGTCGTGTTTCAGGTGTAAGCAACCACAAAGTTGGCTGTATTGTAGTTCAAATGGCTCTGAGCAGTATGGGACTCAACTGCTGAGGTCATTAGTCCCCTAGAACTTAGAACTAGTTAAACCTAACTAACCTAAGGACATCACAAACATCCATGCCCGAGGCAGGATTCGAACCTGCGACCGTAGCGGTCTTGCGGTTCCAGACTGCAGCGCCTTTAACCGCACGGCCACTTCGGCCGGCGGCTGTATTGTGGTTAAATGAAAAACCAATAAATTAGTTTGTGTGTGTGCAGACTGTAGGAGCAGTGGGGCAACACAGAAGCCGCTGCAGCGGCGGTCTGGAGGATGGAAGGCCCGGTCAGCGGCGAGAGCACCGGCCCTCTGCCGTCGCTCTCCCTGACGTCGGCTCGCTGGAGGTGGCGACCGGAGAGACAAACCGCTGGCCGCAGCTCACCTAGAGGGGGGGGGGGCATGACACGAGAGATCAAATGTCAACTAATTCCAGTAAAACACGATGAGACGTCCCCCACGGACTTGTCTCGAGACGAACTGTGGTGACAGCAGCTGTAGCGACGACTGCAACTGGAACTGGTCCTGCCTTTCGCTGGAACTGTCGCAGCCAGTAAAGCCACAGAGCGCTGTTTATGTCTGCTGCACAGCGATACTAACGTCCGCGGCGTTTGTCCCGCGTGTTTCGCGACCTCTGCAGCGCGTCGCAGGAATCTGCTGGCGCAGTCGGCCGTCCTCCGGTGCTGGAGGGATGGAGGGTGACGACAGTCTGCGTTCCGTACATCCACATAGAGCCGATCAGAGGCTGCGGCTAACTGGTTTACGAGCAGTGGAGCTTCCCCAGCTTTGTCCAGTACAGCGTTAGGTGCCAGCGACCAGCGTCGGCCCGGCCGGAGCTGGCGGACTCCCACGGAGTGGAGCGCTCGGCTGTCAGCGATTCGCTCCAGTCAGCAGCGGCTCGGACTGCAGTAGCCGGGCAGGCTGGCACGGGGCAGACCGCCGCGGAAGCTGCGCTGAACCTCCTGGGGACCGCGGCAACGCGTACACCACCAGTATCTGGACACGTTTCAGTGGGCACTGACACCGGCTGTGTGTGTGGCCACCCTTAGGCTTCATGACGCCTCGAACTACGCTGGCAGCAACTTCAGTGACCTGTGTGAACGTCTGTGGAGGAATCGTAGTCCGTTCCTCCTCGTGAACTGAAACCAGAGAATATAGTGATGTTGGGCTCCAGGATGTGGAGCAAAATCGACGTTCTGATTCGTTCCATTGGGTCGAGGTTGCGACTCGGGGCATGCCAGACCATTTCAACCGTTGCCTCACAGATGTTGTCTTGCCGTCACGTCCTGACAAATGACCACTCTGTTGCTGTACTGCACGTGGTACACGTTCCTTCCGCATTTAGCATTTTCCTGGGGATCACACCCTGCACGTCAGTGGTGGTACTACAGGTAATGGCAGTCAGCGTTCTTCAGCCGTTCGCCGGACCCAAACCCTTCCGTCAGATGGCCACGGGATACGGCGTGATTCGTCACTTCAAATCATTGCCTTCCAGTCATCCGCTGTCGTGTAGCGTCGTACAGCACTCCCTACAGAAACGTGTGGCTGCTCATTTGTTGCACCCCACTGTTTAGCTGGCTACGCAGAGTCACTGTGTTAGCTGGGCTGCTGCCAGCACTTTGGAACTCACGAGTGATTCCTTGTACCGATTTTTTTCGTAGCCACCCTTCACAATGTTCGACGGTCCCCCGTCAGTCCGGCATGAGGTTTGCCTCGTCTCGATTTAGTCGGTTTTGTTCTTCGCGTTTTCAGTTTCCGATCGTGACACCGATAATCGAATCGGGCAGACTAACGAGCGTTTTAGTGACCCTTTTGTATTTGATACTCGAGTGACATCCAGTGAGGAATCCGCGTTGGAAGTGACTGAGCTGTCCAGGCCGACATCACGACACTCCGCACCTCCTTTCGTACTGCCTCGTGCGCCTCTCGTAACTCCTACCACTCAGTACCCAATTACGCAGGAGTCTCCACATACTTCCAGTCGTTCAATGTATGTGGCCACTGCAGAACACTGGAAGTGACCAAATGTTGACATCTGCTTGCTGAAAAACTTCTCGTACTGAAAGGAGAACGAAGCTGTGGAAGACAGCGAAGCGCGGCCGCCACTGAGGTGGAATGCGCTCCACTTGGCCCGGCCGGAACTGAGTGCTGACTAAGCAAATAACGCCGTAGCTGCAACCAGACAGAATTCGCTGTGTTTTCGTAAAATACTGCCTCATTCGTCACCGAAGTTCAGAAGAGGATTGTCAGTGATACAACAGAATGGTACAGCTTGTGGCAGAATTCCGGTTGAAGCAATCGCCGATACGGCCGCTCCAGCGCGTACGGAGAGGAAGCGATGGGGAATGTCGCCTCACTGCACTGACACATCCGTCTGAAGAGCGTTGGCCTCACACTTGACATTTCAACCTCTGTGGTGAGTGAGGGGGGAATGTACCACAACTTTGTGCAAATGCTGCATGCACGAACATTAAAAGTTTAAAGCAACTCTCCACAGTAATGTCGAATAATTCCTCGTTCGTCGCTCATCTCGATGCGCTGTTGTGTCGCTCACTTACGCTGCTCTTGTCCTCAGGAACCTCCCCTCCGTCTGTCCGTAGCGGTGTGTCGGGCAGCACCAGTGGCGACGCGCGGTGCGCGAGACCGACTGCAAGTCGAAGTGCAGATTTAGTCCAAGGCTTTCCTTGGCTAACCCAGACAATAACACCAGCACACAATATGTCTGAATAAGTAAGGGTCGCCAGTCTCGCTGTGATCCAAGAGACGGGATTAAAACTCTCACAACAAAAGCAATAATAAAAGTCCCTTTAGCTCTCTATCTACCCTTTATTATTTCAAAGTAGTTGGCTCGGTTATTGATGCGTTTACCTCTCTGTGCAGCACGGTGGTCAGTGCTTTCGTGTGGCTGCGACTGTTCCCAGTCCTGTACCTCTCCGTCCGAACCAAATGGACGGCGGAGAAGATCTTTCTTCGGGGCTCCAAAAATATGGCAGAGATCGAGGCTATACGGAGGATGTGTGAGAGGGCCCACATGTAGCCGAGGTCGTTTGGAAAACGCTACAGAACTTTCGCTGGAAAGCTCTTACACATTTTCCACACAGTTCCGTTCTATCACCACGCGATTTCCATATTTTTGGAGTCCTAAGGTAAGAAATTCGTGGCCGTCGATGTGCGTCGGGCGAAGAGCAGCGAGTCTAGGTACAGTCGTGGCTTCGTAGGCAGCCGCAGTCACTTTTCCGTGGAGGCACTGACTGTCTTGTCCCACAGTGGGACAAACGTATTAATAGTTCTGGTGACTACTTTCCAAATAATAATCAGCTTATTTACTTTTTAAGGTTCCGTGCCTCAGTCTGTAAAAACATGACCCTTGTAGAATCAGTTTGCTGCCACCTGTCCGTCTGTCTGCCTCTCTCTGTCTGTGGAACGGTTTGGCGTGTCAGATTCAAATTCGTGTCACGTACTTAAGTCTATCGTCCCTTGGCGGTGTAAAACATTTCAGCCTCTAAGTCGATGCGGTACAAAAGATTTCGTCGTTTATGTTACATATTTTGATACTCGCAGACTCATTCATCAAGATAGAGTACTCCCCCTTAACCTCGAATGATGAAATTCGGCAAGGAGCGAGGTCTGCCAGTAAATGCCAGAACAAGTAAAGCAAAAAATATGAAACGTGTTAAATTATATCAGATAATATCTTTTCCCATCGGAACATATATTGGATTCGTGAGCTGTCAGATGCAAGACAGACGAACATTAGTACACGCAGACTTAAAATGTAAGTTGTAGTCATGTTTTATTAACTAAATAATTTTTTTAAAAAATCATCTCTCTCTACATGCTTAAACTAAAGTCCCTTGCTCGCTTGTTTTCGTATGATCGCGCTAGTCCGAGGAACTGCTGTGGAGATTTTGATATGGTGCTAGAATTCCGCGGACAAATATCTTGCCAGTATCGATATCGATAACAGGTAATAATGGTCCAGAATCTCGAGTCCTAGCACGGACGAACTATATATTCATACATAATTAAGTTTGTACGGAACGCTGAGTACGCGAGTCATGCTCGCACTTGGGCAACTTTTCACCGCGTGTCTCCTTTTCATTTGACACACTCCTTGTACGTACCAAGCACGCGCTCGCTAATCCGCAACCCTCACCTGGGAAAGCAGCAGAATGTCTACAGAAAGTTCCAGGCAAACACGAATGAACTGCATAATGCTTCGAACGATTTGTACTGGAAAAGTCAGGTCGTTGATTGCGCGGCGTCAGCAATTCTAGACTTCCCATCCGATGACCACTTTGAGACATGATCCAGCGAAAAGCAGCGCGATTCGTCATGGGGACATTTAGTCAGCGCGAGAGCGTTACGGAGATGCTGAACAAGCTCCAGTGGCGGACACTTCAAGAAAGGCGTTACGCAATACGGAGAGGTTTATTATCGAAATTACGAGAGAGCACATTCCGGGAAGAGATGGGCAACATATTACTACCGCCCACATATATCTCGCGTAATGATCACAACGAAAAGATCCGAGAAATTAGAGCAAATACGGAGACTTACAAGCAGTCGTTCTTCCCACGCACAATTCGTGAATGGAACAGGGAAGGGGGGATCAGATAGTGGTACAATAAGTACCCTCCGCCACACACCGTAAGGTGGCTCGCGGAGTATAGATGTAGATGTAGATGTAGAAACACAAACTCCAGTCTAGAGCGCCCGCGAGTTGCCTTCTCAACCCCCCGTTGGCTGCCAGCTGATTCCCATTTCACGAGCTCCAATTTCCACGAACTTGTCGAATTTTCAGACGTTCCCACGAGTCAGAATCAGCATCCACACGCACATAGTTCCACTGGCCATTTCCCAGTCGCCCTAATGACACCCCACTACAGAATGCTGGTCCCTGTCACGGTTTCCAGAAGTGTGTTTACTAACAGCAGGTTCTGGGAAAAATCCTCCCTGCTGCCATCCTGGGGAGAGAAATCACTCGCTGCTGAGCTGGCCTCTCTGAGCTCTTCCACAACCGATTTAGGAGGTTTAGGGGAAGACGGGCCTCTGACCCCCAAGCTGGAAGAGGCTACCTCCCGAGGAAGCCAGTCCGTGTGTGCACAGTAACTACAGGAGCAGCACATACACTGTGTGATCAGAAGTATCCGGACACCCCCCAAAAACATACGTTTTTCATATTAAGTGCATTGTGCTGCCACGTACTGGCAGGTACTCAATATCAGCGACCTCAGTAGTCATCAGACATCGTGAAAGAGCAGAATGGGGCACTGGGCATAACTCACGGACTTCGAACGTGGTTAGGTTATCATACGGCTGTACGTGAGATTTCCACACTCCTAAACGTCCCTAGGTCCATTATTTCCGATGTGATAGTGAAGTGGAAACGTGAATGGATACGTACAGTACAAAAGCGTACAGGTCGACCTCGTCTGTTGACTGAAAGAGACCGCCGACAGTTGAAGAGGGTCGTAATGTGTAATACGCAGACATCTATCCAGACCATCCCACAGGAGTTCCAAACTGCATGTACTATGGCAGTTAGATGGGAGGTGAGAAAACTCGGATTTCGTGGTCGAGCGGCCAAACGACGCCTCGCTTGGTGTAAGGAGCGTAAACATTGGACGACTGAACAGTGGAAAAACGTTGTGTGGAGTGAAGAATCACGGTACATAATGTGACGATACGATGGCAGGGTGTGCGTATGGCGAATGCCCGGTGAACGTCATCCGGCAGCGTGTGTAGTGCCAAAATTCGGAGGTGGTGGTCGTGTTTCTCATGGAGGAGGCTCGCACCCCTTGTTGTTTTGCGTGACACTATCACAGGACAGGCCTACATTGATGTTTGAAGCACCGTCTTGCTTCCCACAGTTGAAGAGGAATTCGGGGATGCCGAATGCCTCTTTCAACACGATCGAGCACCGGTTCATAATGCACGGCCTGTGGCGGAGTGGTTACACGGCAATAACATCCCTGTAATGGACTGGCCTGCACAGAGTCCTGACCTGAATCCTGTAGAACATCTTTGGCTTGTTTTGGAACGCCGTGCCAGGTCTCACCGACCGACAAGGATACCTCTCCTCAGTGCAGCTCTCCGTGAAGAATGGGCTGCCATTCCCCAAAGAACCCTCCAGGACCTGACTGAACGTATGCCTGCTGTCATCAAGGCTAAAGGGTGGAGTAACACCATATTGAATGCCAGCATTACCGATGGAGGGCGCCACGAACTTGTAAGTCATTTTCAGCCAGGTGTCCGGATACATTTGATGACATAGTGTACGTGCGGCCGGGAAAGACGTGTTATGAGCCGTCAAATATGAGTTGTACTTGTAATCTACCATACTTTAGAAATAAGGTAAATGCTTTTCAATTGTAATTCTTCAGTCTTTCCCGGCGATCTGCCGATTTGCTGAGGGGACGTGTGATTTGTCGGGTAACTGCGTCGTTACTCGTGCACAGTATCTCGCCAGCGTGACTCATTACTTTCATCAGATGCTACTCGAGACTCCTCATCGAGTGAAATGGGTAGTACCTGACGTAGGTGGCGACTCACGTTGCTAAAATATTGTGCGTGAACGACGACACAGAATCTTTTTAAACTGTTGAATGTTTATCTTCGTAGGATCAGCAAAGTTCTTTAGGCACTGAACGCGTTTATTGAAACGCCCCACACCACACTGTGTAGACATGCTGTCCTGCCCTTCTTCGTGGCCTCTAGAAACCGGACAGCTGTCGTTCCATTGGTCAGGCATTCCCTCACTCGTTGCGTGACGTCACATCCGCGTACTACACAGTGCGCATCCACTAGCGTACTGCAACTTAAAATATGTCTGCCACCACGTATTAAACAATATTTAAATGGAAACAGTGACCTTTATAGTCACTTACAAATATGTAGACCTGAAGGAGTGAGGGAAGGGACATGACTCCATATTCTAAAATCATTATTTGTAAGTGTCAGCTATTGCTAGCTGCTCGCATTCATTTCGATTTTCATAATGTGTTGTAGCGGCACAATCCATCGCTATAGCCTGTAGTTTCTCAAGACGGCATCCTCGTATAAAATCTTCTCAGTATTTAGACCGCGATAAATAGGAGTTACAACTCGAGCTTTCGAAGATTAACACTGTTTTCTTCGTCAGGAGATGACTGACAGCGGCGAGCGAGGTAGCTCGGCTGCTACGTAGCGGCGACCAACCGTGTCACTGATCGGATGACGTCGCTCGTAATTCTAACCTTTATGGCGCGGCGACGTCTCCTGAAGGTTAGGGTTGATACGCGCATGTGCAGGAAATGGGCAAAGACGCAGCACGCTCCCTTCCACCCAGCGGGTCTCGACTGAGTGGCGGAAAGGGGCAGGAGAGCGTCCCCTGTTCGGCTCAGAGACACCGCTTCTGGTGGGAAGATGCCCCGTCCCAAATGCTCCTCTCTAAAGGCACCTCCGTCTCTGTTAAAGCTTTTACTCCACATCCGAATTTCTACGGCTTCTGTTGTTATTGAATCCCGGTAGGCGATCGTCGACCTCGTGCCCTTCCGCTGCCGCTCATTTCTGAAGATCTGCCGTCCGCTGACTGTCGGGCCTGCGCAGTTCCCACCACACTCACCTTCCCTGGACGCAGTACCCCTTAATTTTCCGTGCAGGTCGGAATGCCGGCCTAATACCACATTTATGTAATACGGGACAAATTTTTTATTGAGATCGATCTGCACAATGGAAGGAATGCCGTGGGGTTTTCTTCTTACGTTGGGTCTGCGCCTACGTTTACCAGCGAATACGGCTCTAATCTGACGCAGTTTGAATCCGTTTTACCTGAACACGTTCTTAAGCTGTTTCAAAGTCGAAAGAAGATTACAGTTTAACATGCCATCGGCAGCGAGGCCGTCAGAGACTGCTGACGTATTTCACTTCGGACGGCAGGTGGTCGTGGTCTGGAACTGTGCGGGCCCCCTAATGGAGAGAATGCCGTGGAGCTGGATGGCGGCAACCGCGCCTGTGCCGGCGCCGCCAGACCATCCACCCCACCTAGACCAGTCCTCAGCTCCGGTGAAACATCTGAGGAAGCTGCTGGCCCGTACAGTCGACAGCTGCAGCGATCGCATTCGGAACTCTGAATCTTCGGTTGACGTTATTAAAGGCATACACTTAGTTGTTAGTAACACTACGGTGAGCCCAGGTGTGGTTTCTTTATGTGCACAAGTACTGACAGCACATGCGTTGGAACTCGGAGCTGGTCATTTTCCACCTGGTGCTTCCAAACGTTTTCAGCACTTCTTCACGTTCGACTGCGTCTGTTCTCAATCACTTTGACTTCCGTGCAACAGAACATGTGGTTTAGTACGGAATTGAAAATGAAGGGCAAGTTCCCATTTTTGGACATGTCGGTCGGACGAAATTTTGGTGGAGGATTATTTAATTCTTTGTACAGAAACGAGAACCGACAGAGGTTTTTATTTAAGTGAGCACAGTTTCCAGCATTCAGCTGAACACCATTCTGTCATCAATTCTTTAATAAACAGAGTGCAGACAATTTCAGGCGATTATCACCTGGCATCTGCATTGAAACTTCTTAAAAATTTGTTCGACAAAAAAAAAAAAAACAGAACACATCGTATTACTTCTGCATTCGCTGGTAAACGTAGGCGCGAACCCACCGAGCGCACGGAAGAAGAAGGAAAGCCGCGGGATTCCTGCGGAGAGACCTGGAGCACAACTGTGGTGAGAATTACGTAGGGTAGAAAATCCCCACCGTAGCAGTCACCCAAAGTACGGAAATAGGCGATTGCGGAACACGACCTTACGGAAGGAGAGAAAACGAAGATCCTCTCCCACAATACGACCTACTGCGATTCCGTAATAGAAGAAGCCGCAGGAATTTGCATTTGCAACAACACTTTTAACAGAGACTGAGTTTGTAATGTGTGTAGCGCCTGCAGGTGATCCCTTGTGACGTAACTCACGAGGGGACAGACGATGCTGGTGGAGGCGTCCTTTCCTCTTTCGACGCTCAGTCGTTGGCCGGTGGGGGAATGGGAGGGAGGGGGGGGGGGGGTTGACACGACACCTCTACATTGCCTGTTTCCTCCATTTGCATCTGTGAATCCCACCCTGCAGGTAACGTCACACCGCGATTATAGAATTCCAAGTGACGTCTCCCTACCAATGCCGAACTCGAACGCCGCTGTAAAGGAAGTCAGACTTCCCTTCCAGCACACCGTCACTCGCTGATGAAGAACGCGGTGATAGTCTAGGAAAGCTGGTGTTTTGCCTCGGACCTCACGGGATTTGGTGTGTTGTGTGTGACGGCTGCCCGCGTGCCCGCAGCGCCGACGGCAACTTCGAGGTGACGCTGGCGACGAAGGCGACGCTCAACTACACGGGCCGCGTCGAGTGGAAGCCGCCCGCCATCTACAAGTCGTCCTGCGAGATCGACGTCGAGTACTTCCCGTTCGACGAGCAGACCTGCGTCATGAAGTTCGGCTCCTGGACCTACGACGGCTTCCAGGTCAGTGCGCATGCAGTACTTCTCCAGTTCCAAACAGCATTTCACTCAGCACGACGCGGTCGCCTACTAACTAAAGTACGATGCTGTACGGGTGACAGGAGACATCCTGAGGCACGGAGGATCAGTCAGTGGGGTAACAGAGGGAAGTGTGATTGTGGGCTAAAAATGGTGCAGGCAGGTGGAGCGCTCAGTGGAGGATGTGCGTGTGGGGTGTAGAGATGAAGAGGCACGCTCGGGGTAGATCAGCATGCAGGGTGGGACAGAAGACGAGAAGGGAAGTACAAACGACTGTACGTAGGCCTAGGTCCAGTGGTATCGTCACGCGTGCAGCACCTCGATTGTCGGCTATGCTATGTAACACGTGCAGCGGATGGGTAAAAGTATGGAAAGACCGTGAGGAACGTAAGCCGAAACGCCAGCCGAGCCCGCAGGCCGCGCTGTTGTATTTGGCCTGTGTTCTGCGTGACAGTCGTCGTCCGAACTGCTTTCTGTGTAGTAGTGAATGCACTAAGACGGAGCTCAGTTAATTCTACCGTGGGGAAATGGCTGCTGCGTGTGTAATGGATGCTCCCTAACCGAGGCAGCCGAAGTGCCTGCACCGTACCGTTCATTCATATCGCATGTGGGGAAAGTGGAAAAATGTCATCCACAAAGGCTCAACTCGGACGAAAGTGTGTGCCGAGCGATCGTCACGTACGATCATTAAAGAGGGTTGTGAGGAAAAGTAAGAGCGCGACATCTGCAAAAAGAAAAAAGTAAAAAAAAAGAAGAAGATGGCTAGAGCGCTTGCCATGTAAACAGGAGATCCCGGTTTCGAGTCACGGTCGGGGCACACGTTGATATTTACGAACGCCCGTCAGCAGCTGAAGGTATTAAATTAATTCTAATTTCGTTCTAGACTGCTGCAGGTCATCAATGGTGTCTGTTCTTTCGGACATGTAAGTTTTTAGGATTAACTCAGGGTCAGCTTGCCGTTAGAATATGGAAAAGTTTTTCGATCCGACATCCGTAGAGCTTCGAGAGTTACTACAAAGAAATTCAGTTGTTGCTACAAAGTCTTAAAAACAAGCAGTTCACCTCTATTGCTGTCCATAACCGAGGTACGATTTGAACAAACTTCAGAGATATAATAGCCAAAGAAATGTCAAAGAAATCGGGTCACGAGTTCCGAATGACGTTCTGACCTAAAAGGATGATTTTATTAGGAATCTGGTATGAGAAGTAAATTATTTGCCACAAACTACAGAGCAACATGATTTCTCAGTTTTTTTTTAATAAGATTATGAGTTGGAAGTCATACATCGAAGAAATGATTTAAGACGAGTTAAGGAGTACATTGCATGTGTAAAATTTACTTTCTTTAGTATCAGAAGCTTTACTCTGTGGTTAACGATGATGGCGTCCTCTTGGGTAAAATATTCCGGAGGTAAAATAGTCCATTCGGATCTCCGGGCGGGGACTACTCAGGAGAACGTCGTTATCAGGAGAAAGAAAACTGGCGTTCTACGGATCGGAGCGTGGAATGTCAGATCCCTTAATCGGGCAGGTAGGTTAGAAAATTTAAAAAGGGAAATGGATAGGTTAAAGTTACATATAGTGGGAATTAGTGAAGTTTGGTGGCAGGAGGAACAAGACTTTGGTCAGGCGAATACAGGGTTATAAATACAAAGTCAAATAGGGGTAATGCAGGAGTAGGTTTAATAATGAAAAAAAAAATAGGAATGCGGGTAAGCTACTACAAACAGCATAGTGAACGCATTATTGTGGCCAACATAGACACGAAGCCCACGCCTACTACAGTAGTACAAGTTTATATGCCAACTAGCTCTGCAGATGATGAAGAAATTATTCAGATAGCGAATCGAGACGAAAATTTAATAGTCATGGGTGACTGGAATTCGGTAGTAGGAAAAGGGAGAGAAGGAAACGTAGCAACTGAATATGGATTGGGGGTGTGAAATGAAAGAGGAAGCCGCCTGGTAGAATTCTGTGCAGAGCATAACTTAATCATAGCTAACACTTGGTTCAAGAATCATAAAAGAAGGCTGTATACATGGAAGAACCCTGGAGATACTAAAAGGTATCAGATAGATTATATAATGGTAAGACAGAGATTTAGGAACCATGTTTTAAATTGTAAGACATTTCCAGGGGCAGATGTGGACTCTGAACACAATCTATTGGTTATGAACTGTAGATTAAAACTGAAGAAACTGAAAAAAGGTGGGAATTTAAGGAGATGGGACCTGGATAAACTGACTAAACCAGAGGTTGTACAGAGTTTCAGGGAGAGCGTAATGGAACAAATGGCAGGAATTGGGGAAAGAAATACAGTAGAAGAACAATGGGTAGCTTTGAGGGATGAAGTAGTGAAGACAGCAGAGGATCAAGTAGGTAAAAAGACGAGGGCTAGTAGAAATCCTTGGGTAACAGAAGAAATATTGAATTTAATTGATGAAAGGACAAAATACAAAAAGGCAGTAAATGAAGCAGGCAAAAAGGAATACAAACGTCTCAAAAATGAGATCGACAGGAAGTGCAAAATGGCTAAGCACGGATGGCTAGAGGATAAATGTAAGGATGTAGAGGCTTATCTCACGAGGGGTAAGATAGATACTGCCTACAGGAGAATTAAAGAGACCTTTCGAGAAAAGGATGGAAACCCAGTTCTAAGCAAAGAGGGGAAAGCAGAAAGGTGGAAATGAAGAGGATGTAGATGAAGATGAAATGGGAGATATGATACTGCGTGAAGAGTTCGACAGAGCACTGAAAGACCTGAGTCGAAACAAGGCCCCGGGAGTAGACAACATTCCATTAGAACTACTGACAGCCTCGGGAGAGCCAGTCCTGACAAAACTCTACCATCTGATGAGCAAGATGTATGAGACAGGCGAAATACCCTCAGACTTCAAGAAGAATATAATAATTCCAATCCCAAAGAAAGCAGGTGTTGACAGATGTGGAAATCACCGAACTATCAGTTTAATAAGTCACGGCTGCAAAATAATATCGCGAATTCTTTACAGATGAATGGAAAAACTAGTAGAAGCCGACGTTGGGGAAGATCAGGTTGGATTCCGTAGAAATATTGGAACACGTGAGGCAATACTGACCCTACGACTTATCTTAGAAGCTAGACTAAGGAAAGGCAAACCTACGTTTCTAGCATTTGTAGCTTTTGACAATGTTGACTGGAATACTCTCTTCCAAATTCTGAAGGTGGCTGGGGTAAAATACAGGGAGCGAAAGGCTATTTACAATTTGTACAGAAACCAAATGGCAGTTATAAGAGTCGAGGGACATGAAAGGGAAGCAGTGGTTGGGAAGGGAGTGAGACAGGGTTGTAGCCTCTCCCCGATGTTATTCAATCTGTATATTGAGCAAGCAGTGAAGGAAACAAAAAAAATTCGGAGTAGGTATTAAAATCCATTGAGAAGAAATAAAAACTTTGAGGTTCGCCGATGACATTATAATTCTGTCAGAGACAGCAAAGGACTTGGAAGAGCAGTTGAACGGAATGGATGGTGTCTTGAAGGGAGGATATAAGGTGAACATCAACAAAAGCAAAATGAGGATAATGGAATGTAGTCGAATTAAGTCGGGTGATGTTGAGGGTATTAAATTAGGAAATGAGACACTTAAAGTAGTAAAGGAGTTTTGCTATTTGGGGAGCAAAATAACTGACGATAGACGAAGTAGAGAGGATATAAAATGTAGACTGGCAATGGGAAGGAAAGCGTTTCTGAAGAAGAGAAATTTGTTAACATCGAGTATTGATTTAAGTGTTAGGAAGTCGTTTCTGAAAGTATTTGTATGGAGTGTAGCCATGTATGGAAGTGAAACATGGACGATAAATAGTTTGGACAAGAAGAGAATAGAAGCTTTTGAAATGTGGTGCCACAGAAGAATGCTGAAGATTAGATGGGTAGAGGACATAACTAATGAGGAGGTATTGAATAGGATTGGGGAGAAGAGGAGTTTGTGGCACAACTTGAGTAGAAGAAGGGATCGGTTGCTAGGACATGTTTTGAGGCATCAAGGGATCACCAATTCAGTATTGGAGAGCAGTGTGGAGGGTAACAATCGTAGAGGGAGACCAAGAGATGAATACACCAAGCAGATTCAGAAGGATGTAGGTTGCAGTAGGTACTGGGAGATGAAGAAGCTTGCATAGGATAGAGTAGCATGGAGAGCTGCATCAAACCAGTCTCAGGACTAAAGACGATAACAACAACAACAACAACAGTACCACAATGGTAAACCTCTGTGAAATAAATAAAGTTTGTGATGAGACGTTTCAAGAAAAAAAATTATGAAAAGTAATTTAAAAGAAACGAAAAGTACATTCGTTTAATAAATGACAAACAATTTGAGCTATAAATGCAATTGTATTTCAGATGTAACTATTATCCTTCATATTTTTTATTCAGAGGTGACGAATAAGTGTTTTTATTCATGTAAGTGAATAATGTTTCGAAATATATGTGTGCCCAAGTCCGGTGCTAAGTGAAGCACATCGCGCATGTGCGTACTGTAAATTCGCAGCCTGTGTGCGAGTGAGTTGAGGCGCGTGAAATCCGCGTGGCCCACGCGGCTGTCAGATGCGCTCACGCGGCTTTCGCTAGCAGCGGTAATCTTCGGCAACTTCCGCCAACCTAGCGATCTCACTCGCGCACCACAGGCACGTGCAGGCCACGGGGATAGGCCACGCATTTGCAGGGCTCCAGTACTTGCTTCCAAACATGCCTTTTCTTCAGTTTTGTTTTTTCCGGTATGTTTTTAATTGATTTAAAAAAATAAAATATCTTTATTCAATTCATTGCATTATACATATTAACCCACTACCTAACTACATTAGTGGGTCCTAATGATGATATAAAGAAATGCGGCTTTCTATTCTCACTACAGGTGATTTTATTGTTATTATTACTGTAATCTTACCGCTATGTGGTTCTAAGCTACTTAATCTACAAGGAAACTACATGCTACCTGCAGCGTTACAGGTGTGCCAGTGCTACTTTTTGTGGCGGCGTTCGTAGCGACAACACTTCGCTGTAGAAACGGCCTACGAAGTCACCGCCACACTTTTAATAGCGGGCCGACCGGTCCGCTGGAACAGTGAACAGAAAGATGAAAACCCAAACACTCGGATTAAATGAAAGTCGGTACTTATCTTTATTAACGACGATACAGAACACAGTGGTGAACATGGTCTACAGAAATCTGTCTAGTTCGAGTCGGAGCGGCTTGGTCAGCGTCGGCTGACGACAAACAACAACTCTGCTGCGATGAACACAGAACTGACTAGCAGGTACACAATTCGGTGGCGAGTCTACAACTGAGCGGCGAATCCAGAACTGTCCTAGCGCTCGCGACTCCAGCGCTTAAGAAGCCAGAAGCCAGCGGTGGCGCTCGCAGACTTGCGGCGATTTCCTGTATCGCTGGCGCTGCTTATGCGGACGGCGTCCGGACTTTGATGCTGCCAACCTTTTGGCAGCGGGCTCGGTTGGCATTACTGGCTAGGATATAACACTACTATAAACCTGCTGGGTGTTGGCCGGGCCCCTGAGCTAATCCCAGTGGATGTGCCCCTGGCACTGGGCTGTCCCTCAACTTAGTATCGCTGCAGTCTATTCTAAGGTGTTATCCTATCTTCTACATCTAATCTAAATTACGTACGTCATAATTGGTGCGTGTTCCAGTCCGGTGTTTTTGTACCCCCCTCCCTCCTAGTCCAGGGCAAGGCGGATTCCAGCCGTGAAGCGGCTGGCCAAGTCCGTACCTGGCGGTACAGGAAGGGTGCACGAAGTCTAAGTCGGTGAAAAGTTTTTGCCTTTAATGATTGTCCCTTAAAAAGTTCTTAAGGACTTTTTTCGATATTTCGTCAGTGAGTTTATTTAAGGTGTTAAAAGTGTTGTGCCTTAGTAAGTGGTACGTGTCATTGAAAGCTGTTGTCTTAGGTCATGGGCTACATCATCGAAGAGGTGGCACTCATACACCACATGTTCTGGGGTACCAGTCACACGCTGGTGTAGCCTGCTTCCCAAACCGACATAGATATGTTGGGTATGGTCCGTGTCCAGTAAGAAGGTGCAGCATTCCTCTCGTAGGCGTGAAAAATGTAAGTTTTATCCGTTCCTCTACGTCCGGTAGCAGCTCATAGGTTCTGCGTCCCGTATCCTCGTTGCTCCACTGTTATTTCCAGTTTGTTCATATACTGTACATATTTTCCATTGTGATACAAGGGACGTGTGGTGTTGGGTAGCTCGTTATGGAAGCATTGACGGTCGTCGCTGTGGGAAGAGCTGAGGCCGATTAGTCAGTCGACTTGGGGGAGAGGACCAAACAGCGAAGTCATCGGACCCTTTTGAGGGAACAGTGCCGGCTTTTGCCGAAGAAAACCTAAATCGGCGTGGCCGGATATGGGCTCGAACCACTGTTCTCCCGAATGCGAGCCGAGTGTGCTAACTGAGGCCGAGTGTAGTTTTTCCGTGCCCCTTCCCACTGCATCCAGTGAACACACACACCAGGTTTTCACTAACGAACCTGTCTGTACCGCTGTGTACCACTGTTAAAGCCGCCAGATACGGGACCGAGCAGTACTCAGTGCGAGCAAGAGGGTGTAGAGTGAAGTGGGCGTCATCGTCGGTGAATGGAACACGATTCTGTCGAAACGAGCATACTGTTGACATTTGCACTGTTATGAGGATATTTTAAGTACAAAACATCTGCAAGCATAAACGGGGGGTAATGAAAGGACACGCAGTTATTCTGTGATGACCCTGGGCTCCTTGTACCGATGTACTCAGGAAACAACATGTTGGTCTATTGTGTACGACTTTGTACACAACAGTAAGGAGAGGTGTGCTAGAGAGTGTCGTGGCAACTGTCGTCGAAGGAAAGCTGGCAGGAGCATAGATAATGAGCGAGTTAACACAGTAAACAGGATATTCACTTAACTCGTATTTCTCGAAACATACAAATAACGCTGCAAGAAACAGAGTCCAGCTGATACAACAACAACAATGACGACATCGGAGCGCGGGTGGCAGAGGGAGGGCGCAGGTGTGGCTCGGCGGGTCTACGCACGGATCACGAAATTTGCGGAAATCGCGGGCCAGCGTTTTGTGAGTGAAGAGCTCGTGCCTAATGGTGTCCCAGGTGCGTTCTGACAGCTTCAGATTAGGCGAGTGATGTCGCCGAGAAATGAACACGTGCTCCTCAAACCATTGTAGCTCGATTCTGACCTGGAGACACACAGGGCTACCCCACAGGAACGTGCCGTCGCAGTGTCCGAGAAGACATCCGACGCGGAGGGTGGCGGGTGGTCTGCCGCAGTGCCCTCCAGCTCCGCTGGAAGCCCTGGCCCACCTGTCGTGGGCAAGCCCTCCACCTCCACTTTCTGTGTTTACACCTCGTCGCCTTTTCGTTTTTGCACTGCTTACAACTACTTCCCACGTATGCTCACGGCCAGTAGCCCATCAGCTTCGTCATTTCAGAGATGCTGACTCCCAGTCTGCCGTTTGTCACGGTCGATAACGTGAGCGGAATTCCCGTCGCCGCTGGATTCCCCCCGTTCGCCTCTGTACTTCCCTTACGTGCCTGCAGCGCCACCTGCCCCACCGTGGCCAGCGTTCAGACTGTGTCGATCGTCGACTGTGCTTGTCGTCGTCGTCATTAGCCAGGTGGACCACTAGCTGACGTGGTCTCTTTGAGTGGGCGTTGCAACATAGGATCCCAGCAGGTTTCTGCCGATATTGAGCATCCCATTGGCAGTTCGTTCCTGCTGTCTTACTTAATTCTCTGTCTCACCTGTCTGGTGATCTCGCCCTCGGTCTTTTTTGGTTCATTGGGCTCCAGTCTAGTATTTGCTTTGATCAGCTGATGTCGACGTGACCAGGCCACAGCCATTTCGAGGCGTTCATTCTTTCCTTTACGTCAGTGACCTTTGTTGTGTGTCTCGTATCTTTCACTGTCTTGCCGTAGCTGAACATTCAACATTGGTTTTCTAACAGTGAAATTTAATGCCCGTGTCTCACAGCTGTAAGTTATCACTGGCAGTGTACATTGGTCGAAAACCACTTTCTTCAGGTCAGCCGACGTTTTACACTTCGAAACAGAAGAGTATCTTCCATAAGCTTCCAGCCCAATTTATATATCGAAATATTTCTGATCTCCTTTGACTCAGATAGACGCACTCTGTGACGCTTTGCAGCTGCGTATTTCCAACAGATACATTTCTCTCCATTGTCCATTCACGCACTATGATCTTGGTTTTATCGTGCTATATTTTAGACCAACTTCAGACCAGACTAATCCAAATTCCTTAACCAGTTTTAATTGTATACTATTACAAACTGAACAAATTGATCAGCAAGCCTCAAGTAATTTAATCTCTTTCTAAGAAGTTGCATTCCCTTAGTTTTCCATTTTAAGTTTCATACTACTTTTTCTACGCCTGCTGAAAACAATTTTCTAGATATAGAGTCACCTTGTTTTATACAATTTTCAATTTGAAATTATTTATTTCTTCGGTAACGTTAACGAACGCTGTGGAGATTCTTCTGTATGTGCTACTCTTTCTTGTTCTCTTACATGAAACACAGCTGCGTGACTGATCGAATCGAATGCTTTTTCGAAATCAATAAAGACAAGGCAAGGCGAGGCGAGGCGAGGCAAGGCAAGGCAACGCTGCATATGAGGCTCTTTTGGTCTGCTACTTGTGCTGCCAAATCCTGAGTGCTACAGGGCCTGCTCAGTGCTCAGCGGGTCACGTACTTGTGAACACCGCGTTGGCACACAGGGTGCTTCAGATAAACTTCTACCTCAGACAGTATCGCAACCGTGTAAGCTATCCTCGTGTAGTATTCAGCCATGTGAACTGTGAGATAGTCTTCACAAAGCGACGTATACTCTCGTTTCTTAGCTATATTTATTACAGAGCTATCCGTATCTACTTGTTTTCTTTATTTTACAAACGTAACACTATAATATATGCTATTAGTATCTTACTTCTAAAAGATACGAATTCAACGTCGTTTCAGTCTTCAAAAACCAGTTAATAGTTTTGGAGTTATTACAATACTTAAAGAAAAAGTAAATGTCTTTCACAAACCGAGGGAAAGTTGTTGTTGTTGTTGTGGTCTTCAGTCCTGAGACTGGTTTGATGCAGCTCTCCATGCTACTCTATCCTGTGAAAGCTTCTTCATCTCCCAGTAACTACTGCAACCTACATCCTTCTGAACTTGCTTGGTGTATTCATCTCTTGGTCTCCCTCTACGATTCTTACCATCCACGCTGCACTCCAATACTAAATTGGTGATCCCTTGATGCCTCAGGACATGTCCTACCAACCGAACCCTTCTTCTACTCAAGTTGTGCCACAAACTCCTCTTCTCCCCAATCCTATTCAATACCTCCTCATTAGTTATGTGATCTACCCATCTAATCTTCAGCATTCTTCTGTAGCACCACATTTCGAAAGCTTCTATTCTCTTCTTGTCCAAACTAGTTATCGTCCACATTTGACTGCCATACATGGCTACACTCCATACAAATACTTTCAAAAACGACTTCCTGACACTTAAATCTATACTCTCTTCTTCAGAAACGCTTTCCTTGCCATTGCCAGTCTACATTTTATATCCTCTCTACTTCGTCTATCGTCAGTTATTTTGCTCCCCAAATAGCAAAACTCCTTTACTACTTTAAGTGTCTCATTTCCTAATCTAATTCCCTCAGCATCACCCGACTTAATTCGATTACATTCCATTATCCTCGTTTTGCTTTTGTTGATGTTAATCTTATATCCTCCTTTCAAGACACTATTCATTCCGTTCAACTGCTCTACCAAGTCCTTTGCTGTCTCTGACAGAATTACAATGTCATCGCCGAACCTCAAAGTTTTTATTTCTTCTCCATGGATTTTAATACCTACACCAAATTTTTCTTTTGTTTCCTTCACTGCTTGCTCAATATACAGATTGAACAACATCGGGAATAGGCTACAACCCTGTCTCACTCCCTTCCCTTTCATGCCCCTCGACTCTTATAACTGCCATTTGGTTTCTGTACAAATTGTAAATAGCCTTTCGCTCCCTGTATTTTACCCATGCCACCTTCAGAATTTGAAAGAGAGTATTCCAGACAACCTTATCAAAAGCTTTCTCTAAGTCTACAAATGCTAGAAACGTAGGTTTGCCTTTCCTTAGTCTAGCTTCTAAGATAAGTCGTAGGGTTAGTATTGCCTCACGTGTTCCAATATTATTAAGGAATCAAAACTGATCTTCCCCGAGGTCCGCTTCTACCAGTTTTTCCATTTGTCTGTAAAGAATTCGCGTTAGTATTTTGCAGCTGTGACTTATTAAACCGATAGTTCGGTAATTTTCACATCTGTCAACACCTGCTTTCTTTGGGATTGGAATTATTATATTCTTCTTGAAGTCTGAGGGTATTTCGCCTGTCTCATACATCTTGCTCACCAGATGGTAGAGTTTTGTCAGGACTGGCTCTCCCGAGGCTGTCAGTAGTTCTAATGGAATGTTGTCTACTCCCGGGGCCTTGTTTCGACTCAAGTCTTTCAGTGCTCTGTCAAACTCTTCACGCAGTATCATATCTCCCATTTCATCTTCATCTACATCCGCTTCCATTTCCATAATATTGTCCTCAAGTACATCGCCCTTGTATAGGCCTTCTATATACTCCTTCCACCTTTCTGCTTTCCCTTCTTTGCTTAGAACTGGGTTTCCATTTGAGCTGTTGATATTCATGCAAGTGGTTCTCTTTTCTCCATAGGTCTCTTTAATTCTCCTGTAGGCAATATCTATCTTACCCCTCGTGAGATAAGCGTCTACATCCTTACATTTGTCCTCTAGCCATCCCTGCTTAGCCATTTTGCACTTCCTGTCGATCTCATTTTTGAGACGTTTGTATTCCTTTTTGCCTGCTTCACTTACTGCCTTTTTGTATTTTCTCCTTTCATCAATTAAATTTAGTATCTATTCTGTTACCCAAGGATTTCTACTAGCCCTCGTCTTTTTACCTACTTGATCCTCTGCTGCCTTCACTACTTCATCCCTCAAAGCTACCCATTCTTCTTCTACTGTATTTCTTTCCCCCATTCCTATTGTTCGCCTATGCTCTCCCTGAAACTCTCTACGACCTCTGGTTTTTTCAGTTTATCCAGGTCCCATCTCATTAAATTCCCACCTTTTTGCAGTTTCTTCAGTTCTAATCTACAGTTCATAAACA
The DNA here is from genome assembly GCF_023898315.1 of Schistocerca nitens. Lineage (NCBI taxonomy): Eukaryota > Metazoa > Arthropoda > Insecta > Orthoptera > Acrididae > Schistocerca > Schistocerca nitens. Next base: position 759,886 of record NC_064625.1, read on the forward strand.
ATAGATTGTGTTCAGAGTCCACATCTGCCCCTGGAAATGTCTTACAATTCAAAACCTGGTTCCTAAATCTCTGTCTTACCATTATATAATCTATCTGATACCTTTTAGTATCTCTAGGGTTCTTCCATGTATACAACCTTCTTTCATTATTCTTGAACCAAGTGTTAGCTATGGAAAGTATATGAGCTATTTCTTTACGGAGACTGCAAATGCAACCCGCAGTACGAGGTATCCCGTTCGACGATGTACAACAAGGATGACGAGTCAGCGAATGTACCAAAACTTGTTACTGGAAGTGTAGTGGAGAGCCACGCGGGTGCGCTACGAGAGAAGCGGCCTGAACGGACGTTTCGCCAGCTGCTGCCCGTAATCCACGCGTCAGCCGCGGGTGGCCGCCGGCGTACACTTTGTGCCCGCAGACAGCTTCCATCCGTCTCGAGTGTCGCTTCAGCAACAGGTAGACCGGAGCAGCCGCACAAGATCCGTGAAATTCCGTCTTTCGGTTTTGATATAACTTCAGCACTGTAGGTTCCTCCTTACATCTTTACCGATCATGCAACCTGTGAAAATCACGGCTATCTGAGCGTAAGCAGCGTACGCCACTAGCGGAGCGCGCGCTGCTTCGCTCACGCAGACTGTACGGGCTGCACAGATATTTTTTATTTTTCTTTAATCGAATTTTTATGTCCACAAATTGGAACACATTCTAAACTTTTCACGCTAAGTAAGGCCGTACAAGCATAGTCTTTTCCGAATGTACTTGTAACCGTAAAGCGATTGTGATAGCTGGAGTTCAAAGTTTCTGTTAATCGTGACTTTTTCGTTTATGTGGTGATGTTGCCATAGAAACTCTCATCCCCTAATACGTATTATTTCTTTTCATCCAACCGAGAACTGAGATAACAGTCTTCATAGATTTAGCTCGATTTTAATACAGTGAAATATATTCTTAAAAATAGGTCGTGTTCCCACCTTGTTTGTGATCTGTCAGGTAAGATAGGCTGTCAGCCGTCGGCGAGTTCCGCGGCGGGGCGCGGCAGTTTCCCTCTCGCCAACCGCCGCCGCCGCCGCCGCCGCCGCCGCCGCCGCCGCCGCCGCCCCTTGCACCTCCACCGTCGCTCCCACTGCCTCCACACCTCTTCTCGCCAGAGCCCGTTACTTCACCAGACGGAGCGGACGGCTGTGTTGGGTTCTTCTGCCCCTCCGTCGCGGCTGTGGGCAACACTCCGCAACCACCGAGGTTGTCGGCGGCACTCTCCCGTTGCGGGCCTTGCCCTTCCACGCGGCAATTCTCACGGAACACCTCGCGACTCGTTTCGCGACAGCCTCCTAACAAGCTTCCTCCTCCAAAAACAGTGAGCTGAACCTTCCCCTTTTCAGGCGGAATTCTACAGCGAACCTTTTACTGAGTAGGAACTGCTTCTGGCCCTCTCTTCTTCCCACGATGCAGCTCCTGACCCTGATTCCATCCATTAACAAATTGCTTCAGCACTCCACAACGCCACTACCTCCTCCAGGTATTTTACAGTACTTGGCTCCAAGGCATTTTCTCCTGTCAATCGAGGGACAATATTAAGGTTACTGTCCTTAAGTCTGGCAAGGAGCCGTCGTTCCGTGACGGTTACCGGCCCATCAGCCTGACCAGCGTCCCCTGCAAGTTACTAACACAGGCGGTGGTTCCTCGGCTCAGTTGGGTCCTCGAACCTCGGGACCTTTATCTTCTTAACAGTGCCGCTTTCGGGAGGGACAGTCTCCGATCGATCGCCTGCTTCTGCAGGGCTTCTCTCACTGCCGCCAGCTTGTCACAGTTCTCTTCGATCTTCGTAAGGCCTACGACACAGCTCGGCGCCATCACATCCTCCTTACGCTCCACAAATGGGGTCTTTGCCGCACCCTGCCAAGTTTTATTCGCCAGTTCCTGTCCCACTTGTCGTTCAGAGTCTAGACTGCCACTGTTATCAGCTCCCCACAGGCTCGTGACAATCGCATTCCACAGGGCTCCGTAGCAAGTGTCCTCTATTTCTAATCGCTATTAATGGATCTGTGGCCTCTGCCAGATTGTTGGCCACTCCCGCTCTGTACCTGAATGGTTCTGTACTTGGGCTAGCGCCCACTCCGTGGACTCTGTGGAACGACAGTTCCAGCTGGCATCTGGCGCACTTCCACGTGGACACGCTCTCCCCTTCAGTCCAGGGTGGTTCATACCATCGTCCATCCTGAACTGGAGCTCTACCTCGATGCCCGACACCTGTTCCGTTTCTTGGGTCTTCTTTTTGACATCGGTATTACTTGGTTGCCACGTATTCATCATTGAAAGGTTGACTGTTTGTGTAAACTCAGTGTTTTTTGCTTCTTTGTCCACAGCTTTTTCAGCACAGACCATTCGACCCTTCTCAACCTCTACCATACATTAGTTCTATCTCAGTTGTCAAGTTTGTGGACCAACTACCCCTTCCACACTCCCCTCTTGGACCCGGTTCACCATTGTGGTATATGTTTAGCCAGCAGTACCTTTCACACCAGTCCTGTCGACAGCCTTCTGGTCGATGCTGGGATCCCAGCTCCTCGTTTCTTATGCCGTCACTACCCACCGTTCCCCTGCTCAGCCCCCCTGTTCCATTCTTGTACTGTTTGGGCTCTGCCTCGCTTCTCTCCATCGTGACTTCCGTCTTCCCTCCTTGTCCTCTTCCCCATGTTCTCTCCTCAACACTGCCCCCTTCATTAGTTCCTTGGCCACTGATTCGGATGGATCTCTTCTGGAGTCTGCTCCAGTGACATTTCATTGTTTTCTCTGAATCCTCTTATGGGAGGTTGAGGACGCTATTATTTTTTACGCCAATGGCACTAAATCTGCTAATCATGTGACATATGCATTTACATCTTCTGTTGGCATGGAACACCATGCTACATGTGGGGTGTTTACTGCAGAAGTGATGGCCATCTGTTTTATAAAACGGTTCTCCACCCTCGCCCCCCCCCCTCCTCCCCGAATTTTGTTGTGTACAGACTCAATGAGTGCCTTCAGGCTATCTCTCGGTGTTTTCCTGCCACTCCATGATCTTTGCCATCTGTAACCTTGTCGCTGATCTTAGCGATACTGCTTGTCTGGTTGACTTCTTTTGGCTTCCTGGCCATATAGGTATCACAGATCACAAGAACTGGCTCATCTGGCTGGGGGGGGGGGGGTTGGCCACCTACTACCCCCCCCCCCTTTTTCTGTGACCCCTCTGGGAGCAGATCTGCGGCTTTACATCAAATCCCTTGTTGTTCAATAGTGGGTTGAGACTTTGGAGGCTGTCCCACTGTGTAGTAAACGTGGCACAATCAAGGAGACTCACACCACGTGGCGTTCTTCCCTCTGCCTCTCCTGGCGGGAATCTATCATCCTCTGTCGTCTTCGTATGGGCCGTACTAGATCGACCCACGGGGTTTCACTCCGCAATGAGCCCCCTCCCCCTTTTCTAGTTGGAGGGCTCCTCTCATGGTGATCAATGTTGAAAGGTCTCTGTTGGATTCCTTTCATGTTAATTTCTTAAATCTGTTGTCATTTACTGCATACATTCCACTTCTAATTTTACTGTGGTGTTTCTGACTATCTGGGAGGAGACTGAGCAGTGGAACGTGTTACTTTTACACATAATCAAGAACGATCTGTCACACTACTACACTTTAAAACACAATTTATATGTAATTCATGTCGCACAGTCTCATACGGAACCTACATCCTCTTTCTTTTATATACCGTAGATGATAAAATACTGTCATCCCCCTTCCCTTCTATGTCAAAGGATGAATGAGCAAATGTATTTCTAGTTGCATGCTTGATGGTAGCAGACAAGCCTGCCTGCTAGAGAACAGTAGGACCAACGACGGAACAGGTAGCTACGCTTTCTAAAAGCAAAGAGGTTTCTATTCTTAGTATGGTCCTGTCCGTCCCTTCTCATGTTGGTATCGGAAGCTGCCTCTCTGGTCACTTCCGTTTTGTATCTGTTAAGCACCCTCGGTAGGGGCCCAGGCCAATCTGCCCGCGGCGAGCGTCTGAAGTAGTAAGATCTCCGGCTAAGCGCGTCTCTGCTAAGTCCGTAGGACAATGGATTTCTTAATTTCAGCCTAACTGAAAATTTAATCACCTTTATTTCAGGTTTAGATCTAAAATATCTAATGTTATCTTAAATTGCAACGCAGTGTAATTCGAGTGTGAAGTTCAGAATATCTTCCAGTAGTTGCTTTGTCACTACTTTGTGAGTAAAGTGGAACCACGTGTTGGTCAGTAACTCTAAGATCATCAATCTTAAATGCGAATGTGCGTGAGATTATAACGTCTCGTCTTGACAATATTTTTCAATATAGCAACTTTTATTTATGTTCAACCCACGTGGGGTGTACTTTGTGAGACCAGTGCCACGTGCTTATACAATTGGTTGACCCATCAGGTTAATAGTACGACGATAATAACCAGTTCGAGCTTTTTCTTTTGTAATTTGTGTTTCGATGTAATTTATTTTAATTATCAAAATTATTGTGGAGTTACACTCTTTGTGTAAACCAAGTTGACCACGTGAAGCATGTAGTGTAATCATCAAAGTAGCCCTCAGCTATTCTTTTCGGGAAGATTTCACAGAGAGTTAGTATGAACGTAGTACAACAGTGTGTGGTAATTTCATGATGGACAGGATTGCGCTACGAACGTAACTTGTTTGGGTGAAAATTGAATCGGTTGGTTGTGGTTAATGTCCTCTTGCATGTGTTTCAACGTTCTGCAGTGTTGTATGCAGTTTCTCAATCTTGGCTCCATATTTGATGTGTTCCATAAGATTACAAACTCACATGTTCACAATCCTAAATAAGGCACCAGTTTAGTTATCAATCAAGTTTAATATGCTGAAATTTTAACGGAGCAATGATCAATGTTAAAATAAATGTCCAAATATAAACTGATTTATTTCTTTTTATTTAAATTGTCTTTATATATATATATATATATATATATACATATATATATATATATATATATCACCGGTTACCGTAAGATGACTACTAAAAGATTATAGTTAATGTTAGTCTGATTGGAAATTTGGTAAGCTAGACTGGATACCTGGTGAAACAGTTGCTCAGTAATGCAAGGTTAAGTTCCCCAGGTAGCTCACGGCTTTTAACCCGCTTTTATTGTCTTGAATATCAGCACCGCTTTCAGAACAAATTAATGCATCAACATTACAGTGTTCTGCTGGACTGCTCCCTCCTTTTGGCCCTTTGCAATAAATATGCCCTCTCAACTTCCTCGTCTCGGATGTTGGTGGACAACCCTCGCACAGGTACGTCTGTCCTCATTTATCTTCACGAAAGTGCTTTGTGCTGCAGGTGTAGGTCCTTGAATTTTCCTCTGGAATTTGAGTCCTCATCTAGCGTAGGCGTTGGTTGTGGAGGCCTTCACCGTATCTCCACGTCAGCCAAGTTCTCCCAACCTTGTCCCCACATTGTGTCTGCTCTGTTTCCCCCCTCTACTTGTGGTGCGTGTAGCGTTTCTGCGGCACCCCTGCTCTGCCCACCCCCTTTTGTTCTTTCGTCTTCCTGCTGCCTTTTTCCTCTTTGTTTGCACTGGACTGTGCCGTTTATGTTGTTCCTGCCTTGATTTCTGCCATCTTATATCATGATGATATCGCTGTTTCGTCCCCTCTCCCAAATCAGTCAACCAACCATCCTTTTCTTAGAAATTTTCATCCCCTATTTCATACACTTAGGGGCTGAATTTCCAAAAACACTGAACTACCTTTCTTTTTTTATTTGGAACCGAGAAGTCAAATAACAATTTTCGAAAATGTAGCTTTAAAAATATTTTATTACTTCTTTAATAATGATTTATTTTCAAAAACAAATTTCACCCATTATTTCACTTCCTTAGGGGCTTATTTTCCAAAAATGCTCAAACACGTATTCTTTATTTCTGACCAAGAAAATAAATACCAATTCACTTAGGCCTACCTTCAAAATTGCGTTAATAGCGACGTATTTTAAAATTGCCCTCTATCCGCTATTTCATAGCTTTAGGGGTGGAATATCGAAAAATTCGTTCTTAAACGACCGCCTACAGTGTAAGGTAACTGCAAATTTCAAGTTTCTAAGCTTCGTGGTTTGGGCTGGCGGACGATGAGTCAGTGAATGCGTCAGTCAGTCGAGACAGTCGAGACAGTCGAGACAGTCGAGACACGGCCTTCGATGTATAAAGAAAGGCCGCTAATAATACGACCTGTCTGAGGCAGATTGAACTTAAGAGTCGGTGAGAGTGTGAACGTGTGGTGCTAGATTTTTCTGAAGACTGCGCCGCTCGTCTTTACTTCATTGAAGAAAACTTGACAAGTAAAAGGCACGCACAGTTTCTTAACACAGTGCTAATGTCTGTCCTGACGTGTATGGCTGCCGCTCGTGGCTACCTAAGCGCTCACACAGCTACGTATTTCCTGGTCGCTGGACTGGAAAGTGCAAACGCCACTACACATTTTTTCTCCGGACCAAACTCGAAGATTAAGTCTGCAGACATGTTCTGGCGACCCAGCAGAGCTTAAAAGGTCGTGTTGTCGCAGCATGTTCGATGATATCGAAGGAATGTCTTCAGTCTGTCCAGACGTCCTTGCACCACCGACTGCAAACTTGTATTGCAATAGGCAGTGGGCATTTCCAATACTTGGTGAGATAAATGCAATTTCATGGAAGACTTTACGACCAACATTCGTTGTTGATTTTCTTTCTATTGCTGCTGCTCGTATAATTTAGCATCTTGACATTTCTACGTCTGTTGCACTCGGAGACGGAGCGAGGGAAAAACGATTGTCTGTATGCCTCATATCACCCCTAATTTCTCTTATCTTCTCCGTCCTTACGCGAATTTACGTTGGCTGCAGTAGAATCGCTCTGCAGTCAGCTTCAAATGTCCGCGTTTCGCGAGAAGGACGCCGTCCCCCACCCAGTCATCCCGTAACACTTGCAGGTTGCTCGAACCTCTCGGTAACAAATCAGGCAGCCCACAGCAGAACTGGTTCTGTGCCCGCCTTTAATACGACTTGGTGCGGATGCTAAGCTTTCTGGTACTTCCGAATGACTCGCACTAGTGTTCCACAAGCGATCTTCTTTAAGGATGAGCTACACTTTCGTAAAATTCATCGAATAAACGGAACACGATCATTCACCTTCCAAAGTATCGTGCTTACATGCTCGTTTCACTTCATACTGCTGTGCGTCGTTACGCTACAAATGCTGTATTGCAACATTAAGGGGTTTGTTTTCTACTTAAAACAAGCTGCCATTCATCACACCAACTTGAAATTCTGTGCACGTCACCCTCTATGCACCCACAGTGACTAAACGACAACACCTTCTCGAACACGACAGCATCACCGGCTAAAGGGTCGCAGATTGCCGCTCAGCCTGTCCGTCACATTGTCTACTTACAGAGAGAAGAGCGGCTTGCCACACTTGCCTGGCTACACTCGCCGTCGAGGACTCCGTACTGGCTTCTGTCACCTAAGAAACGCACCTGGAAACCTAATTCGGATACTGACACATTTCACCCATAACTCGAAACTCTTGATTAACACCTTTCTTTCTAGGCTCTTGCAAAAACAAGAGTAAATGTATTACCGTTGTTAACTGACGAATCATCCTTTGCCTCGCAATTCGTATGTCGGTCCAACCAGATGTCTGCAAATGCGCATGCGTCAAGCAGGAACTACCCACCAGCTTTACGACACAGTTCCGTAGAACAACACGAACTTCCGAATTACAAAGCAGTCGGTTTCATATCCAAAACAGATAAATCGTAAGTGCTAAAGATTATTAGTTCTCCGGAACTACTAATTAGATTTTGAAGGGTGGAGTTTGGAACTGCGGTAGTAGCAGCAGAAATTTACTATAGTTCTGTTTGAGAAAGTGAATACGATTAGAAAGGTAGTATGCTTGAAATGTATTCGCAGTTGCGAATACGAAGAGTCATCAGCTCTATAATGGTTTCACGACAGTGGTCTGGAACCGCGCGACCGTTACGGTCGCAGGTTCGAATCCTGCCTCGGGCATGGATGTGTGTGATGTCCTTAGGTTAGTTAGGTTTAATTAGTTCTGAGTTCTGCGGGACTGATGACTTCAGATGTTAAGTCCCATAGTGCTCAGAGCCATTTGAACTATTTGACGACAGTGAAAATTTGTGCCGGAAGCGCGATTCGAACTCGGAGCTGCTGTTTCACGCGGGCGGTCACACGAGTCACGGCAGGACCCAAACTTTCACAAGTCGTCGTTCTCGCATCACAACTTGTACCCACATCACGTGATTCCTGTACAGGGCAAGACATTTCAATTGTTGTCACTGCCTGGTATCGGCGTATAAATACGGTACTGGAGTGCGTGTGTGTGTGTGTGTGTGTTGTTAAGAAGAACGATATAGCGCATGCATACATGCGAGTGCGAAAGAACATCGCATCGTTCTTCTTAACAACACACGCACTCCAATATCGTAGAATACACTTGATTTACTGAGGGCGTTGTCACTATTTACTTGCGTAAAAACCGAATTACGATACTTTAACGGGTCAGGAAATACCCGAGGTGAACCGCTTATTGTATATTGTGCTAGAGCGATATTAGTGACTTAATTGCTCTAAGCGTTTATTGTACCTAAAGATATAACAAAAGCTCAAATATTTGTAAAGACGATAAGAATATTTTCATTAGACGTGCTAGCACAGCGACTGGTTGAGTGAAAGAAATCACTGCAGGGACTCAAGTCGTGCGCGTGCAGAAGCCGCGGCGGTCGTTTGGGCTGTCGCGAAGCCCCGCAGCGGTAGACCGCGTTTACTGAGAGCTCTCCAGCTGTACTGTGTGTGTGTGTGTGAGAGGGGGGCGCCTCAACTACAGCAGGTGGCCGATCACTTCCACTCCGATTAGTCGCCAGGTGTGGCCGTCCTCTGTACCAGCTCCATGTAATATAGTGGTAAAAAAAGGGGCTTCTCAAAGGGCACGTTGGGGATATCGTTCCTGGGGCAGGATAATTTTTCATTATCTAAAGCAGACCACAAATAGGCTACAGTTATGGTAGAAACAGGAAAATATCTTTACCATTAAGTGGAATTTTTAAGAATTCTTTTCTGTTCCGCAAAGTAATAAACCACGAATCATTTAAAGAAACGTACTTCAGCTGACTGTTCTGTGGTCAGCTCCTCCATTACAGCCGTCAGACACGTCTAACAAAAGCTGATCGACTACTGGATTCAGGACCTGCTAGCAGACAGAACTCGACGTGTCGTGCTGAACACTGTTTCCGGGAGTAAACCGAGGCAGTGCCATGAGCACATTATGAGATCAGTGTATAACTTACGGCGCTGATTGAAGGTTACCACAGACGATACTGTTATGTATGTATAGGAAGAGGTCCACTTGTGTTCTATTACACTATAAGCGAAGAGTCGCTGGAAACAGGAACAGTAACAGTAACTGCCGTAAAACGCCTAGGAGTAACCACGCAGACACACCTAAAGTGGAATAACAGCACAAAGCAGATAGAAGGAAAAGCGGAGGCCTCGGTGAGATCCACTGCAAGAGTGTTAGGGAGATGTACAGTACGTCACCCACGAAAAATGTGGCCTACGAAACGCTCATTCGACTGGTCCTTGAGCGTCGCTTATTACACTGGAAGCGTCACCAGATAGGACCACGAGAAGAGGTAGGGAAGATCGAGCCGAGAGTTGTGCGTTACGTCACGAGCTCGTTTAGACCGTTAAGGAGACGCTCGACGCTGCAAGGAGGCGCTGTTTCCCACGGACACGCCCAGACAGGCTTAGTTTTCAAATTCGTAGAGAACATATTCCAAAAATAGTCGGCTAACGTATTACTTCCTCCTACACATGTCTCACAAAATAACCACAGCGAGAAAATTCGGGAAATTACTTGCCATTCACAACTTCACCGACAACTCATCGCACGCGAAATTCCAGAAAATGATGGGGTAGGGGACATCAGATAGCGGTACCAAAAGTACCCTCCGCCACACACAGGTGTCTTGCTGTGTGTAACTGCAGAAATGCAGAAATACTCGTCTACATAGGTTTAAAAATTTCTATTATTAAGAGTAACGAACGGAATACCTAGAAAAAAAAATTTCTGTAACATATGGCTCACAATACATCTGAAGTACACTTACCTAATTACATCGCTCGTCCTGCACATTTATTGTGGCCCTGTGTTGCTGCTGTGTCGTCAGGCGCCCGGTACCCTCCTCACAGAGAAGCACGGCTAGGCAAAGAACACGAAAGCCTGTTTTCAACCGCAGACTCTTCACACACATCACCGGCGACGCTGAAGGCCAACAACTGGGCAGGGTTGCTACCACGGAGAGGATGTGCCGAATCAGATCAGAGAGGCGGTGGAGGTGGTGAAGCAGCCCAGAGCGACAGGCAACGTAGTGAAGCAGAAAAGAGAGGCGGGTGAGGTGGTGGATCAGACCAAAGAGGTGCTGGAGGTGGTGAATCAGACCAGGGAGGCGGTGGAGGTGGTGAATCAGAACAGAGAGGCACAGAAGATGGTGACACAGATCAGAGAGGTGGTGGAGGTGGTGAATCACAACAGAGAGGTGGAGGTGGTGAATCAGATCAGGAAGGGCTGGAGGTGGTGAATCAGACCAGAGAGGCAGAGAAGATGGTGAAGCAGATCAGAAAGGCGGTGGAGGTGGTGAAGCAGACCCGAGAGGCGGTGGTGGTTGGGAATCAGACCGGAGAGGCAGAGAAGGTGATGAAGCCGACCAGAGAGTCAGTGGACGTGGTGAATCAGAACAGAGAGGCGGTGGACGTGGTGAATACGACCAGAGAGGCAGTGGCGGTTGGGAATCAGACCAGAGAGGCAGAGAAGGTGGTGAAGCAGCCCAGAGAGGTGGTGGAGGTGGTGAATCAGAACAGAGAGGCGGTGGAGGTGGTGTATCAGACCAGAGAGGTACCACATCTGCATCTTCCGCATGAGCAGGAGCGTCTCAATCAAAATGTGAATGGGCTTCTCGAAGATCACCTTCGCCTAATTCAGGCGCTGTGGAACCATTTCCCTACAAAAGGAATTACGCTAATTTGAGCTATTTCGGAAAGAATATACCACGGAAAAGGAGATACTATGACAGGAGGAGAAAGCGGATGGACACAAAGAGTTCGCTGAACGCCTCTAGCAGAGGTAGGAATTGTCTGATGATGTGACAGAAGAACAAGTAGAAGTCGATTTGGAAGAAATGGCGGACCCGGTATGAAAATCAGAGTTTAACAGAGCTTTCGAAGATTTGTGATCAAAGAAAGTGGAAGGCATAGCTAACATTTCTTAGGAATGTCTAAAATCATCGCCCAAATGACGCCTAGACGAGTATTCCTGTTACTTTTGTAGAATCTGTGAGACTGGATGCGTACAGTTAGACTTTTGGAAGAATGTCATCCACACAATCCCGAAGATATCAAAGACAGATAGGTGCAAGAAGCGTTGAAGAATGATCTTCAAAGCTCATGCATCCATGTTGCTGACAAGATAAATATATACAAGAACAGAAAAAAATAGTGAATATGTTAAATGTTGATCACTTTGGCTTTAGGAAACGTAAAGGCACCAGAGAGACAGTTCGAACATTGTGGTTTATAACTGAACCGAGAATTCTTAAAATAGTGACACGTTCATAGGATTAGTCGAACTAGAAAAAGTGCTCGACAATGTAAAATGGTTCATCAAAATTCTCAGAAACAGGTATAAGTTCTGTAAGGGAAGACGTCTAATATACAGTATGTAAAAGAACCAAGAGAAAGCAATAAGAATGGAAGACCAAGAACGAAGTTATTGGATTAGAAAGGGTATAAGACAGCGTTGCAGCCTTTCGCCCCTTCTGTTCAAGAGGGAATGACGGTATTAAAAGAAAGGTTCAAGAGCGAGATTAAAATTCTGGATGAAAGGACTCCAGTGACTAGACTGATGGAAGTGAATTACTACAGTAACTTTTGAACTGAAGAGACTGATGAGTGCACAGAAAAACGAAAAATAATGAGTAGTAAAAATCAAATTAGCGATAAATAAAAACTGGTTTTCAACATGTGACAGATAATTCAGAATGATTTTTTTCCTCATTTGTACACGTCCATGTGGGAATCACAAAATTCACGTACGCCGTACAGTCTGTATTTGGTTTCTGGCTGTGTTCGTCCGAGGGACCGCACAGCGACAGTGTAGCTGCATTGCTGACGCGCGTTCTGAAGTCCTGTGGACTTTTTTTTCTTTTCGAACCCGCAGAGGGTAGTGTGTGTGTGATTATGTGACGTCAGGTGACGGTGGCGGCTACCGTATCGGACAATCTCGTCCTTTGCTCCTGTCTGGAAACTTTTCATCCATAATCTGAGGGGTAGAGACGAGGTGGTGGCCCATTCTGCTGGAATATGACATGGTCAGCAGGTGTTCCAGTTGTGCGGTAGCGAACTCTTGTAGCCCCCTCAGCTAAACATCGCTGTTGACGGCAGGGTCGCTGAAAAAGTACGGGGCAGTTGCGTGATTGTCAATAAGTCACTGGTGCAGTGAGAACACCGCCCAGGTAAACTATGTAGAGCGAATTTATTAAATATAGTATCCTTCGTGGAGTTTTGAGTTACATACAAATGGACGTTCGGCTGGCTACTTGAGTCGTAGAAGGAAGTAAAAGTACAGAGAAAGGGGCAGAAGGCCAAAGTGAGCAAGGAAAAGCTTTAACTCCAGATCACCGGCAATGTTCTAGAGTCAAGAACACACGTAGTCGTGGTCTTGGCAAAGGCAGACCACTTGCACCTAGTTGCCATGAAGTCTGAAGAAGTAAACCCACTGCCCTAGGCTCGGTAGGTTCAAATGTTTCGAATGGCTCTGAGTACTATGCGACTAAACTTCTAAAGTCATCAGTCCCCTAGAACTTAGAACTACTTAAACCTAACTAACCTAAGGACATCACACACACATCCATGCCCGAGGCAGGATTCGAACCTGCGACCGTAGCGGACGTGCGGTTCCAGACTGTAGCGCCTAGAACCGCTCGGCCACTCCGGCCGGCGGCTCTGTAGGGACTAGGACTCAAAACACAGCACGGGACCGTCACGACGGTTCCTTAGCGAGCGTCGGTGGACCACTGCTGTCGTTTTTGTACGTGCGTGCTCGTGACTGGAGGTCTCAGGAACTTCTCCCGTTCACTTACGTAATAAACTATAACACCTACAGCCGTCCTTATGATGTCATTTGTTTTATGGCTACCAGTTTCACCGCTTCGATGCACCACCTTCAGGCCTTAGCTGACGCTAATAAGGTTAGCACCATCCGTATACACACCGTGCATCAGTAGCCAACATCTATAACCGGTTTTCGCGGAGTATCTTTAAAGGCACCAAACATCAACTATCACCTCAGTCGGTTGGGGAGACAATGTCGCTGTTAAAGATAGTCTGCGAAAACCCGTTACAGATGTTGGCCACTGATGGATCGTGTACACGGGTGGTGTTAACCCCATTAGCGTCGGCTAAGGCCTCAACGTGATGCACTGAACCGCCGAAGCTGGTAGCCATAAAATAAAGAACATCATAAAGACGGCTGTAGGTGTTACATTTTACTGCCTTTCCGCGGTTGTGCGCCGACACATACTGCCGCTGCGCACGGATACAGCGCGAGCTGCTAGGGGGCACGCGACGCGGCGCGCGAAAGTGCGGTAGTGCCCGCGAGAGCAACGTAAGGGCTTGGCGGCTGCCACTCAGTCTGTTGTTGTTGTTGTTGTGGGTGGCATTACAGCAGATTTTACCTGTTACACTAGTTCATAGATTGTTAAGTACAACACAGTCCGTGCTTCAAACGATTCACATGTCGCAAAAATTTAACGTATCACTTTACCATATAACTGTTCTCATATACATTTAAAGAACTCGAAACAATCAAGATCGTGTACAAAAGTAATCTATGGAGGACTTAAGATCAAATAAGCCAGAAGTCATCGATAACATTCCATCAGAATTTCTATTAGGGGAAGTGGCAACAAAACGACTATACACGTTAATGTGTATAATATATAAATAAGTCTGGCAATATACACAATTCCGAAGACAGCAAGAGCTGACGAGTGCGAGAATTACCGCACAGTCAGCTTAACATCTCATGCATCCAAGTTGCTGATAAGAATGATATACAGAAGAACCGAAAAGAAAATTGAGGGTCTGTTAGATGAAGATCAGTTTCGCCTTAGGAGAGGTAAGGGTACCGGGGAGACAATTCTGACGTTGCGCTTAATAATGGAAGGAAGACTGGTGCAAGATCAAGGCACAAGGCCGGGGCAAGAAGGACATCAAAATCAGACTAGCACTGGCAAAAAGGGCATTCCTGGCGAAAAGTGGTCTACTAGTATCAAACACGGGCCTTAATTTCAAGGGCAAATTTCTGAGATGTACGCTTGGAGCACAGCATTGTATGGTTGTGAAACGTGGACTCTGGGAAAACCGAAACAGAAGAGAATCGAAGCATTTGAGATGTGGTGCTACAGACGAATGTTGAAAATTAGGTGGACTGATGCTGTAAAGAATGAGGAGGTTCTGCGCAGAATTGGAGAGGAAAGGAATATGGGGAAGTCAAGGGACAGGCTGATAGGACAGCTGTTAAGACATGAGGGAATGACTTCCACGGTACTAGAGGGAGCTGTAGAGGCAAAAACTGTTGAGGAAGACAGAGACTGGGACACATACAGCACGTAATTGGGGACGTAGGTCGCAAGTGCTACTTGAGGTGAAGAGGTTGGCACAGGAGAGAAAGTCGTGGCGGGCCGCATCAAACCAGTCAGTAGACTGACGACATAAAAAAATGAAGGCCGTCAACAGTGTCCTGCGAAGCAGTTATTGTTCATAGGACTCACTAATGTAATAAGCTCTCCCTCAGAATTAATTAGTAATTACTGTTACAGAAGTCATTATTTGAGCTCATGGGTAATAAAAACAGACTATAGACAATGTGTGCGAATATTTCGAAATGTTAGTTACCGGAACACGGCCGCCTCTGTTCTCAGCCGCAGACCGCCTGTCAACTTTCTATATAGCTTTGCCTCTGAACACACGTTATTGACGGCAGCCATCTTAAATAAAATAATTCATCAACCTAAAAATATTGAACTTTATAATCAGTGAGTTAATTTAAAAATGCTTCACGTCAAATGGAACAAAAAATATATCAACAAAATGATAATGCCAAAATTCAGAATATAACAGTAATTTTGACATAATTTATAACTGAAGTTAGCAACAGTCTAAAGCTTGAATGTTAATTAATTTGGGAGATAATTAGTTTCAGACAGTTTTAGATACCTTACCGAAAAGTTGGAGACATGCACTTTCAAATGATAGTCGTTAATATGCTGAAATATGTTTCCTACCCGTCACTAAATGTGTTAGGTCGCACTATATGAACCTTTATAATTAACAATATTTCGTAATTAACATATTAGATAATTGCAGCTATATTAGCAAGTAATATGTAATGAGCACTAGAATTCACTGGGAAAAAGCTTGTAAACGAATCCGAAATTACTAACACTCACTGATTACTAGCTACACTACCATATTTTTACTACTACACTTTAGGAACAAATTTAGAAAATCTTGGGAGGTAGAACAACGTAGCAACTGAGACTGGATACTCAAGTTTCTTTCTCTCATCCCCTTGAAAATAAAAGGAAAACGAAAATTGGATTACATAGTCAGACGTCGAAAACCAGTTGTTACTGTAGAGTACCGTTTTAAATTTATTAAAGTCTAAAGCCTCAAATATAATTCCTGCAGCACCTGCGAGGTTTAAATATGAGACTGTTGTGTGAGATAATGCATCTTCCGTGACGTGCTTCAAAACCTATTAAGTCCCAGTTTGCTTTTGTTCTACAATATTGTAGAACAAAAGCAGACTGGTGCTTTTCATTTATTATTATAATGTTGTTCTACCAAGAACCGCCGGAGATTCTGTTAATATGACCTATAAAGTCTATCGAGCATCTGCGACGTTATTTATAATGGAATCAAATATACGTGCACAAGAGTTCACCTGCTGGCATTTTTTGATTTTTCGCAGGTCGACCTGAGGCACATCGACGAAGTGAAGGACTCGAACGTGGTGGAGCTGGGGGTGGACCTGTCGGAGTTCTACACGTCCGTCGAGTGGGACATCCTCGAGGTGCCAGCCGTCAGGTGGGTGTGCGCACCCCTGCAAAATGTTTGTCGTTCTTCTAGATGCGCGCACTCTCGGAACTTGGACAGTGGATGATACTGCGATGCTGGCCAGTATCACCGTAGTAACCCTGTATCAGTACTATCTGGTACGGATCCCACACTGGCCAACAGCGTTAAAGAATCGGTCGAACTAGTGTTACACGCTTCACAGGTTGACTACACGTCCCTAGGGTTCTCCTAATAATACACGAGTGTCTCGGATCGTTATTTACCTTATGTGTGATTAATTTGATGTACTCATTTCACTTCACTTCTGTACAAGTCACACCACAGAAGAGACCTTCTTGAGACATTCACCATTGCCCTGATGGCTACTACATGAAAAAGAAATTGTGGACTAATAAAATGTAAAACGCTTTGTATTAGCCCACTGGAAAAATTTACACGAGGCACCTGGGGTCTGTGAAAAATGTAGTGTTTTCTGTGAAGTAACCGACAGTTGTCAAGAAATGTATTTCAAAACAAGTTTAATAAATTTCAGCCCCAGTTTTTTTTTACAAATTCGCTTTTTGCAATTATTCGACAGGGATACGCAGATCAGGTGCAACTGCAGCTAACCGTAGCAGATCATTTTTTGTAGCAAAGCTACTCGGCTCGTGGTGCGTGTCGAAATCGCTCGCTTGTGGCGGATCGCTGCAACTGCAGTGTAGTTTCCAGTTATCGAGTGCACGGAAGCGTGCACGATTTGTTCGAATTATGGGAGGTCTTTTTCCCTCTCAAAGGCACGTCGAACTCGTTAGATTTATGGAGAAATCGGATTTCTCGAGGTTCGACGCACATAGAGTCGAGTGTACTTGCTTTAAGAAAAGCCACTCTCGTTGTAGGGAGCGCAGAGTCCCGTTTGGCTGGTCGGCAGTACGTGTGTGTGTGTGTGTGTGTTTCAGGAACGAGAAGTACTACACGTGCTGCGACGAGCCCTACCTGGACATCACGTTCAACATCACGATGCGCCGCAAGACGCTGTTCTACACGGTCAACCTGATCATCCCGTGCATGGGCATCTCCTTCCTCACCGTGCTCGTCTTCTACCTGCCCTCCGACAGCGGAGAGAAGGTGGGCAGCGCCCTGGCCGCGACACGGCAGTCACGTGGAGACGAGAGAAGAAAGCAGTCTGGATCGCACGGTCATTTGTTAAACATAAGATCGGTTCCGGCGTCTAGTCGTAGGCCGTCCCGCTGACCGTGGTGACATTTGGAAGTGACGCCCCGCGGCCGGGTGAGCACGGCTGTTCCGGGCGTCGTCACATCGCTGCTTCCACAAATCTTACCTCAAACTATGATGCAATAAAAATGCGAGTACCACCGGTGCGTCCAAGGTTCCCTACAAACTTAGTTACACTACTGGCCATTAAAATTGCTACACCGAGAAGAAATGCAGATGACAAATGGGTATTCATTGGACAAATATATTATACTACAACTGACACGTGATTACATTTTCACGCAGTTTGGGTGCATAGATCCTGAGCAATCAGTATCCAGAACAACCACCTCTGGCCGTAGCAACAGCCTTGATACGCCTGGGCATGGAGTCAAAAAGAGCTCGAATGTCACGAACAGGTACAGCTGCCCATGCAGCTTCAACACGACACCACAGTTCATCGAGAGTAGTGACTTGCGTATTGTGATGAGCCAGTTGTTCGGCCACCACTCACCAGGCGTTTTCAATTGGTGAGAGATCCGGAGAATGTGCTCGCCAGGGCAGCAGTCGAACATTTTCTGTATCCAGAAAGGGTAGAGCCACGGGCCGTAACACATGTGAAACGTAACGTCCACTGTTCAAAGTGCCGTCAATGCGAACAAGAGGTGACCGAGAAGTGTAACCAATGGCACCCCATACCATCACGCCGGGTGATACGCCAGTATGGCGATGACGAATACACGCTTCCAATGTGCGTTCACCGCGATGTCGCCAAACAGGGATGCGACCATCGTGCTGCTGTAAACGCCGGTCAACTGCTGTTTGTGTATGAGAAATCGGTTGGAAACTTTCCTCATGTCAGCACGTTGTAGGTGTCGCCACCGGCGCCAACCTTGTGTGAATGCTCTGAAAACTTAACCATTTGCATATCACAGTATCGTCTTCCTGTCGGTTAACTTTCGCGTCTGTAGCACGTCATCTTCGTGGTGAAACAATTGTAATGGCCAGTAGTGTATGTTCAGAAGATAAATTCATCCATCCCGAGAATCGAGAATTTGGATGATTTTTTCCTCTTACAATTGTCAATATTGGCAATCGTGTATCAAAATGTGTGACAAGCCTACATTTTTTATAGTATGAAGGCTTTCACGACCGGATGACATATCTTCTGGTAAACCTTCCGGGATGTAAGGTCGTGGTCCATGAAACTCTTCAGCTCCTAACGTTTCGTTCAGAGCTGCGCTGGACATCTTCAGACGGCAAGACTCACCGGAGGAGAAACACCCCTCTGAAGATGTCCAGCGCAGCTCTGGACGAAACGTTAGGAGCTGAAGAGTTTCATGGACCACGACCTTACATCCCGAAGGTTTACCAGAAGCTACATTTTTTTACACCGGCAGCGGACTATAGAGTTTAATGTGAGACTTAAATTTCGATTTGTTACATTTACCTCTTCCTGAAAACAAAAAAAGTATTAACAGATGGACGAACAGACAGACAGTCGGACAACACGATTAAAAAAATTGTCGCGTTATATAATTAGAAATGAATAATTTTCTAATTTCTTCCTTTAGTTGTCTTGTGAAACTTTGCTGCTTGCCAAATTTCATGATTCTAGGTGATGAGTGAGTTTGCGAGTATGAAAATACGTGACATAAATTTGACTGCATCGTCTTAGCTTATATTTACTTCACAGTTAAGGGACCGTACACCTCAGTACGTGACATAAAATTCAACTTGATACGGGAAGCCGTTCCTGAGCAGAAGGCTTCTTAACAGACAGAGAGAGACGGACAACAGAGCGATCCTGCAACGGTTCCGTTCTTAGCGATTCAGTTACGGAACTCTAAAACTTAAATAAAGCGTTCATTATTTCAAAATCAATCGCCACAACTGTTGAAACTGTGATGCTAGTGTGAGACAAGACGGACAATCCTGTCGTGGAAAAATATCTGCATGTTCGAATCCTGCCTCGGGCATGGATGTGTGTGATGTCCTTAGGTTAGTTAGGTTTAAGTAGTTCTAAGTTCTAGGGGACTGATGACCACAGCAGTTGAGTCCCATAGTGCTCAGAGCCATTTGAACAATTTTTTTTTTTTTTTGAAAAATATCTGCGGTTTCCTACGGGGCCAAGATTGCACGCAGGTACGCACCTCCAGAAACATGGAAATCGCGTCGAAACTGTGTGGATGATGTGTAAGGACGGCCCAGCGCTGGCGGCCTGTGGGTTCGCCCACGTCCTGCAGTATTCCCGGTCTCTCCCCACGCGGTTTCCATGTGTTTGGATCTCTGAAGAGAGACTCTTCGGACGGAGAGGCGCACACCTGCCTACAACAGGGACTGCAGTCCGCTGAATGTGTGCGGCGAGTATTTGTGGTATAACAAATACTCCGAGTGTCTCGTTTTCAGTTGACTGTCGCTTAGTACACAACTGAAAGGTTCAGTCGTACGTTGTTTACCCAACCCCTATCGGGGAGCAAAAAAGATTTCATTCTCACTATTTGATACAGTTATTGACCGAATTTAAGAATCTGAAACGATGTCACAATGTACTCACTGTGAGGTGTAATCTTAAGTTAAACGTTTAAAAGAGGAAGACAAGTCCTAGAGGTGGAAACTGCCTGCACGGGTGTCGGTCCAGCGTAACTCGGGGGTCCGCAGACACCCACAGTGATAACCGCATGTCATAACGAAAGCACTTTCGACGTAATTCGTATCCTTTCCAAAACTCTCGCTTACATTCTTAACCTAAAATATTCGAGACATTAACGCTTTTGTAAAGTAATGAGACGTCTGAAGCTCTTGTGTAGACGGTAGTTCAGTTACTCAGATAATCAGAAGTGGGAGCCGGAGTTCACTGCTGTGTCATCCTAATTCCTGTCCTAAAGCGAGCTGTGCAAGTACGGGCGATTCTTTTTTGTGGAACGGTGTACTGCTTTTAATAGCATTGCAAAACTCTAGACGAGACGGGCACGTCGATATATCGCTCGTTAATATTGGCAACGGAACGGTTCGCAGAAGTACCCGAAGAGCAGCTCAAACAGAGACACGAGGCGGTGCAGACCCCAGCCACCCCGGCAGCTGGCTGCGTTTCCGCAACAGCCGGGCGCAGCCGCGTTTAAAACGCTTCTCCTGGCTCCCTAGCGGTGCGCTACAGGTTCGCACACAGTTCCGTTTACCGCAATCGTGGCTGACCCTTTATCTGTGTCGCACCGAGTAGCGCCGAGAGAAGACGCTCGTCATTTTAGTGCCGTAGGTCTGCTTCGCTGCTACCGGTAGAGACGGAGCCAGCAGACTATTCCCGCCGCCCCTCCTTTCACTTTTGGAACATTTTTCGGATAATTAATGAAAAGCCGCTGCAGTTGCTTACTTGGAACGTTATTAAGTCCACACGACAGGTTTCGGCCTCTACAGTAGGTAGTTAGTAACTGTGTCTGAAAGTTATGCCGTCGAGAGCAAAGTTTTTTTTTTTTTTTCATCATTTGGCGTTGCTTCTCCACAGTATGACTTTCAGACATCAGTGTGACGACCTGACAGGAGCCTTCCACAACGCGGACCGCTGCGAGACGCGCAGGAAGGCAGCCAGAGAGGTTGTGGAGGTCCGGACACGCGCGGAATGCAGTGCTGCTGCCAGCCGCTATGTTTCCGGTTTGAGCATCCAATGCGCGAACAGTTGGATGGAGGTGGTGTTACAGGTCCTGCATCGGGCCTAAATCCGGCTGGCGCGGTGGCCAGGGGAGTGCGCTAAACTCGTCCCGGTGCTCTTCGGACCACTGCGAGCTGTGTGGCACGTTGCATTGTCGTGCTGGTAGATGCCAGCGTGCGGTAAATGCGGCCTGAAACGATAGATGCATACTTTTATTGGTCCAATGTGCCTTCCAGAATGACGAGATGGTCCAGGGAATGCCACGAAAACATTTCCCAAACCGTAAGAATGGTTCTGACAAGGGAACCTCCCCATCGCACCCCCCTCAGATTTAGTTATAAATTGACACAGTGGATACGCCTTGAAAAACTGAACACAGATCAATCGAGAAAACAGGAAGAAGTTGTGTGGAACTATGAAAAAAATAAGCAAAATATACAAACTGAGTAGTCCATGCTCAAGATAGGCAACATCAAGGACAATGTGAGCTGAGGAGCGCCGTGGTCCCGTGGTTAGAGTGAGCAGCTGCAGTACGAGAGGTCCTTGATTCGAGTCTTCACTCGAGTGAAAATTTTACTTTCTTTATTTTCGCAAACTTACGATCTGTCCGTTCGTTCAAAAATGGTTCAAATGGCTCTGAGCACTATGGGACTCAACTGCTGTGGTTATCAGTCCCCTAGAACTTAGAACTACTTAAACCTAACTAACCTAAGGACATCACACACATCCATGCCCGAGGCAGGATTCGAACCTGCGACCGTAGCAGTCCCACGGTTCCGGACTGCGCGCCTAGAACCGCGAGACCACCGCGGCCGGCTCCGTTCGTTCATTGACGTCTCTGTTCACTGTAATAAGTTTAGTTTCTGTGTTTTGCGACCGCACCGCAAAACCGTGCGATTAGTAGACGAAAGGACGTGCCTCTCCAATAGGAACCGAAAACATTTGATAGCAAGGTCATAGGTCAACCGATTCCTCCACAGGAAAACGCGTCTGATATATTCTATACGACACTGGTGACGGCATGTGCGTCACATGTCAGGAATATGTTGTCGACCCACCTAACTTGCACACTTGGCGAATGGGTAAAAAGATTCTTCTACCTTGCCCGATTTAGGTTTTCTTGTGGATGTGATAATCACTCCCAAAAAAGTGATGAAAACATAAGAGTTTGTCAGATAAACTGCAACAAATGAATGCTACAGTTTCACAGTCGCACAGTTTTCCCTGTGCGCTATCAAAACATATGTTTTTTACGTTTTCAAATGTTTCCGTGTGTAGACCGTCAAATCCTGCATATGTCCAAGCAAATCTGAACATGGCCCGGAATTTTGGAGAGCGAAGTTGATTATGTGTGAGTGCCTGAACTTTGATAATTGTCTGAAAATAAAAAATTAAGCTTTTCACTCGAGAGAAGACTTGAACCGAGGACCTCTCGTTCCGCAGCTTCTCACGCTAACCACGGGACCACGGCGCTCGCAAGCTCACACTTTCCTTGATGTTGCCTACCTTGTGTATATTTTGCTTATTTTTTTCATAGTTCCACACAACTTCTTCCTGTTTTCTCGATTGATCTGTGTTCAGTTTTTCAAGGCATGTCCCTGTGCCAACTTATAACTAAATCTGAGGGGGGTGCGATGGGGAGGTTTCCTTGTGAGCACTATGGGACTTGACAGCTGTGGTCATCAGTCCCCTAGAACTTAGAACTACTTAAACCTAACTAACCTAAGGACATCACACACATCCGTGCCCGAGGCAGGATTCGAACCTGCGACCGTAAGACCGTAAGACGTGGACGGTCTTTGCTTTGAGACGTTTCGTGCTGTTCACGCCAACGACCGTCTGTTCGATGGAGCATAAAAGTGGCGTGCCAGCTGGAGCCGTGAGCACGGGTGCGCGGCGCGACCCAGGCGCCTGCTGCGTCGAGGAGACGCTGCCGCTGGCCCCTCGCTCCGTCTGCTGGCCCGCACACGTTTAGGCAGCCGTCCGTCCACCCCTGCGGTGCACCACAGATGCGTCGGAGCCGGTCTCGGCTAGGACCATTTCGCAACGCACAGTATACTTTTATTATGGCGGCACGCGAACAGTTTACAGACTTCGCCTTTTCGGAAATGCTTCCACCCTCGGCCCGAAAGCCAATGATCCTCCCCTTTTGGACGTCAGGTAAAGTCGCTCCGTTTCCGCATTACGACGACTGCACTGCTTCCCGCGTCCCCCAGAAACGCTTTATATACCCATCACTGCCACTGGTGCCACGTGCAGTCTACGTGTGGTTATTAGTACGACTGGACCGTGTATAGGAGGCCGAAACCGGTCCTGTGTACTCGATAAAGTTGCAATTAGGCAACTGGAGTGGCTTTTCATTAATTGAACGAGAGTCGTGGAATCTCCGTCGTCCGAGAAAGGAGAAACTAATAATTTATCGGATACCTCTGCGAAACTTTCCGCTGTCGATCTCGAACGAGGGTTACGTCACCGTACTCGTCTCTGTTAGAGCTTTCGAGTGCGGGTAAACAAGTATTCAGTTGTATAAAAAGACATGCGTGCTACACGTCTTGAGTTCGTAGAGCAGTTTATAGGGCTCGGCGCGCCACAGAACTGTGTGCACGCCTCTGTGCTACAACTTGCCGGGAGTGAAAGGCCTGTATAGATGCGTCCTTGCTGTGAGTCGTGTTGCGCTCCCCCTTTTTTAATTTTTTTTTATTAATCTCATTTTGCTCGTTTTCGTTCGTTGCATCTGCTCGGGGCGGACGTCGTAAGTCATCCGTTCAAGTTTGTCGTTGATCGGTTAGCTGAGTTTTTTTTTTTTTTATTATTACAGAGGGCAGCTAACCTTCTGACCGAACACGCTGAGCTACCGTGCCAGCTGACAGCGAGACATGGGGCGGGGGGGGGGGCTGTGTCACTGCCATGACGGCGGTGCTAGCGGTGGTGGCACCCACTGGTAGCCGACACGTTCTGCTATTAAAGCTGAAGAACAATTAACGGAAATCATAAACAAGCTGTACCTAAACTACGCCGACAAAATACCAGACTCTCTCCAGAGATTTTTTCCTGTGTATTTTCGTATGACACACACGTGGACACCACTGACTCACAACGGACTAGTTGTACTTCGTTTTGATCCCTTAGCCCCATTCATCACAGCGTCTGGATCGTACCGACAACAGCGCAAAAGTCGACGGTGTGCGTCGTGTGTCGTGTACGGAAACAAACCGAGTCCACTCGGTCACAGTACTTGTTTTGCAGCGACTCTTCGCCCCCGAGCTCGCATTCACCGCTGCTCGCGTTTTTTTTCCGAGACGTTGTTACAGGCACGCCGTGAATCCTCAGCAGGACAGACACGACTATTGACGACACGTGTTCACTGAGTGCCGCAGAGGAGCAGCACGGAGGAGCTGCGTCCAGCTGTCCCACAGCAGCGGCAGCGGCAGTCACAGCGTAGGACGTATGTCTCCCACTTTATTACTAGAACGTTTTGCACAGTTTCACACTCAGAGAAACAAAGGTAAACGCGGTAATAAATTGAATAACTGACAATTACATTATTAATCTGTTGCGAGCCACCAGGCACCGTGGGCCCAAGCACCAAAACACAAAACTTGTGTACACGCATTCACTCACATACCTGCAGATCAGGCAGTCCACCGGCCGTACAGTGGCAACTGGCCCAGCGTTCGCCTGTAGCGGTTAAGGGCAACAACAGTCTGAATGTGGTGGCTGGCTGGTGACGCTGCCTGTGCCTGCCGCAGGTGTCGCTGTCCATCTCGATCCTGCTGTCGCTGACCGTCTTCTTCCTGCTGCTGGCCGAGATCATCCCGCCCACGTCGCTGGTGGTGCCGCTGCTGGGCAAGTTCGTGCTCTTCACCATGATCCTGGATACCTTCAGGTGGGACTCCCCTCCTCTACGTCTCTGTGTGCGCCCCAGGCTGAAACACCTACCTCTGTCGCCACTCGCCCCCTTTTCTTGTTACTGTCGCCCACTGGGTTTCCGTGTCTGATCCTTTTTCTATTGCTTTCAGCTACTGGATACATTCCGTGATCAAATCTGATTAAATCTTACACCAAAATAACGGTATCCTGCAATGTGTAAGAGATATTTGATAACAATTGAAGCACAACGTTTTTTAACTTATACTATGTATTTTTGATCTCCAAGAAAGTTTGTTGTAGGCATTCCATTATCGTCCTCTCATAAATTCTTGTTTTTGTATAGGCCTTATTGTAAGTGAAAATGATTGTTCTGATTATTTTATGAATTAAGTTTTTCTTGTTCCATCAAAAACAATAATTTCTATGTTTTCAGCAGATTTCCTTTAGACCACAGTACAAAACGTAACACTTACTTAGGCAAATTCGAGGTAGTAACGTTTCAGCGGAACTGACAGTCAAACTCAGCACAAGTCGCCGCCATAGGTAGAGCAACCGTCACAGATTATTCTACAACCCACGGATTTTACACACTATGCTTACAAAAATAAATCTTTTAAAATAACTGATCACAACTTAATTTTTGTATGCAAACAGTGTGTTCGGATGTACATAAGTAAAAGTGAAATAATTCATAAATTTATTTCGTGATTAAAAAATAAAAAAATCTGATTGCGCTCGACACACACACACACACACACACACAGACGGACACTCACACATACGCGTTCGCGGACACACGAAGTTGTCTTTGCTACAAAAAGGAATCTACAATGATATAACAAAGTTCCAAATAAGAAAATCACGAAATCAATTAATCGAAACCAACGTTGGGTACAAATGAAGAGACCTACACCTGGCAGAACGATATTTTGTAGCCGTAAAAACATTATGCGTGAGAGCACGAACATCTTCAGTTTCACATATACAGTCTTTATGCGAGATATGAGTACGAGGAAGCAATGTATTGGTTGACTCGTACGGAAAGATATAGGTGTTCGTTTTTTCCGCGCGCTATACGAGATTGGAATAAAACAGAATTCTGAAGGTGGTTCGATGTACCCTCTGTCAGGCACTTAAATGTTGTTTGCAGAGTATCCACGTAGATGTAGATGTGTGTGCTCCTAAGCACGCACAGTTCCGCGGTTTTGTCACTAAACTCACCCGAGATGCACAACGCTTCTCTCGCGGCGTCTGCCATTCGAGTAGCGTCACCATCTTCACGACGTTTTCGCTTTCACCGAATGAACTTGTAACGAAACGCGCATCTCCTCTTGGAATCTTACCTGTTTCTTCTATCTGTCCTTTCTGATGTCGGTCGCAGACCGACAACCAGTATTACAGTACCCGTCGAACGAGGATTTTGTAAACTACCTGCATTTCCTCAGGATTCTGCCAGAGTATCTCAGACTGGCATCTGCCTTACCTGCGACTACTTTCAGGTGGTCGTTCTCCATTAAATCGATCCGTACATACACTTCCAGATACTTAGCGCATCTGCCTGCGTCCAGCAGTCAAACACTAGTGGCTCTTCCCTCCTATTTGTTAGCAATGTGTTATACCTGTTTTTGTTGAGGTTCGATTGCCACTTCGAGCACGGAGTATTTTCTCTTATCCAACAGTATCAGCTGCGAAAAATGTGAAGGAACTTCCGACGTTCCCCGGTAGGTGGTATGTTGTAAACAGTAATGGTCCTGTAACAGTCGCTCAAAGTGCCCCCGAAATTAATTTAAGGACGACACGCAAAGAGCTCTCCAATCCAGTGAGAAAGCTAGTGTGACGTTCCACGGGCCCGTATTTGGATCGCCTTCCGTAAGTCGGGAAGACGACACCACCTGGCTGCTTTCTGGTCTCGTGGACGAGCAGAGCGAACTGGGTTCGCCACGGCCGTTTATTTTCTGAATCCGCGTTTGGTTCCTACAGCGGAGATTAGGTCGCATAGGGAGCCTAAAACACATTCGCAAATTCTACAACAGACCGACATCAGACGTCTCAGCCTATAGTTTTGTTCTTGAAACCGGGAAAGACATGTGAATTCTTCCAGTCAGTTATAACCCATCGTCCATCTGCGACCTATAACACATTGTTTCTGTTGTACTGAGCGAATTCAGTTTATTTTCTATCCGACAGACGGTAATTTCGCTGTCTGTTGTTTTGACATCCGCGCGACCACTGAAACGCGGAACCACAGTTGTTTCCTGAGCGAAACAATTTCGCGCCAACTTATTCATTATGTAGGCCTTCTCTGTCAGCATCACTTCAATGCTGTTAGGATCACTGGGTGTCTGCAGAGATGGCTCCGTTTGCTGTTCTGTCAGATCGGTAGGCACAATTTTCCTTTGGAAACCGTTAAACGTTTCATGCATGGCTCTCGTTACGCCCAAGTTTGTCTGCCTGTGAGGCTGCAGAGGCTATTTTCACCAGGTCACACTCCATACTGTAGCCCTGAACCCTGTCAGTACTGTTTCCCACTCCACCCACTATCATCACACGATCCTGCTTTGAGAAACCCTTGCACAAGGAACCTATATCCTCTACCACCTGGCTAAGACATGCACTTGGCTTGAAATAGTTTGTGACCTGGTACCTGTCACCTAAGTTTTCCAGCAAAATCTGGCCCACGCCTCTTCCATGGCTACTACCTCGCAACACTACTTTCCTCTTACTTTCTACTTTTTTTAAACAGTTGGTTTCCTAGTGAGATACTGTTGCATCTTAACTGCATCTACTTCTTTCTACTGGAGCCTCCTCCTATTGGTTGTGCCAATCGGGAAACTGTCAGACACTGTTCTCTTCCTGTGGCCCCTGATCCCAGCTACCACTTCCCACCGCTGTTTACCCTTCTCTTCCCTGAACCTCTTCAGTTCCTCCCTCGCTCTCTCCAAATCAGCTTGAAGGGCTCTAATTTTCTCCTCCTGTTCAGTTATAATCCTATCTCATGACCAAACCCTGCAAAATAATGGAAGAGTCTCGTTTGCTTCCACAATTCCAACGCCGCTACAATTTCCCCAATGAAACCATCTGTCACAACAGCTGCACAAAACCCCTGAACTAACTTTCCTCTGCAGCTCACACACTTAGTATGCATGGTAGTTTGGAAATTAGTTAAGAGATTTACTAAGTGATAACGATAATATATTAAATACAGGTGTAAAAGGACACTAAATATCTTTTTGGAAACTAATATGTAAGTAAAATATTAGCAAATGCACTTAAATTTGTGGTATAACGCTAAATATGCACGTTCAAAAATTAGGCCTAAACAGCCGAATGTAACCAAAACGAACTTTTTGCGATTACTGGAAGAATACGTAAATAAGAGAAAAACCTTTAATGGAAAGCTTGACGAGCACACTAATGAACATATTTAATCAGTTAATCTGTAGCAAATGCTCTTAAGAGTGCTATATAACGCTAAGTATTCACACTCGGAAAGAAACCCAAAGCCGCGAAAGGTAAACAAAACAGACTTTTCGCAATTACTGGTACAATACGCAAATAAAAGAAAACCTTTAATGGTGAGTTTGAAAAGCACCCTAATGAACGTGTTTAATCAGTTAAACTATAGCAAATGCACTTACAATTGCGGTATAACGCTAAATATACACACTCGAAAAATTAGGCCTAAGCAGCAGTAAGTAAACAAACGAACTTTTCGCGTTTACTGGAACACCACGCAAATAAAAGAAAAACTTTTAACGGTGAGCTTTAAGAGTACACTAAAGAACGTATTTAATTAGTTAAAAGTGTTCAACTACAATTAATTACAACCTCACGAGAGCTCTGTCTCCGTACCTGCGGCCTTGTCCAGGGCTACCATAGGCGTGGGGGACCGGAATGCAGTTGTAGGGGAAGGAGTAGAAGAAAACGTTACAGGAGAATATGGACTTGGGACAAGGAATGAGACAGGAGAAAGACTAATTGAGTTCTGTAACGAGTTTCAGCTAGTAATAGCGAAGAATCACAAGAGGAGGAGCTATACTTGGTAAAGGCCGGGTGATATGGGAAGATCTCAGTTAGATTACGCCATGGTCAAGCATAGATTCCGAAATCCGGATCGAAAGGCGT